>NW_026913499.1:505000-1217500 GCF_034315485.1 Pezoporus occidentalis | reverse complement strand
CCCACCAAACACGTGTCGAGCATGCACTGTGCCCTGCCGGCTGCTTGGGCACAGAGCTGATCGCTGCTGGACCAGACTGCCCTGCTGCCTTAGCACAGGGAGTGCCACCGGTGCTCGTTGGCCAGCTGATGGGGGTGTTTGCACATAGCGTAGTTTGCCTTCTTCCCTGGAAGACTCTGAGCTATCTACTGCTGTCTTATTAGTGATTAAGATGTGGAAGTGACAAATGGGCATTTTACATCTCCTTCCTCTGACCCTTGTTCCTGGTATCCACTTTACTGAGAGTTCAGATTCCTGACGCCTCCTTGCTAAAATAAATTAATTTTAGGGACACAAGCGTAACTTAGTCTGTTGTTTTTCATGAAGCTGCAATGAAATTCTTAGGAAGACTGAATGAGGAAATCTTTCCAAAACAATGCTGTATCTTGCAAGCATGGTTTCTGGTTAATTGTATAGCATTCTTGAAAGAATGACCAAAGGTGGTTGAAGCACTAAAAGCCCCATTAATTGCACTGTTTTTAAATAGTGGGAGATATAATATTTCTTTAAATATATGACTGAAAGATCACATGCAAGCTGTTATCTTTCTGCAGAGTGTTTATTTCCAAAATACAAATCAATTGTTTTTTTCAATTTTAAAATGAAACCTAACCAGCCCTCGCACCTCCCCAGAACATTAGATTGTAAGGTCTTAGAGAAGATTGTATTGAACCATTAGCTTTTTCAGGTAAGGACATTTTTCTGTGTTTTGTGACCTGTAGACCTAGCTATTACTGGTCACCATGGTATGAGTAATAAAATGGGGAAAAAAGGAACACGAAAAACATTTTTAAACCACACAAATCTAAAAATTGGCATTCACTATTTCCTTATAATACTAGCTGTATTTATCCTAGCATGTGTAATTCAGCTGCTTGTTAGTGATAGCTCTAACTTTCATAAAATGGACAAAACCATGCATGTTTTTTTCTGAGGGAGAAATCGTACCACACTTTGTATGTTTTGAATAAATAGAGCTCTGCAACATCAAAACAGAGCTACTGTGAACATGCTCCGAAGGTCTATGTGGAGTATCCTAGTGATATTCTTTCTACGATTTTTATACCATGCAGAAGATGATTGAAGAACAATTGTAATTCTCAGAGTTAACACATTTACAAAGTGGTTAGGGAAATTATCACTCTGAATTCAGGAGGTTTCTTTAATAAGCCGTTAATATTTTTCTAAATGGTAATTTTATAATGCAGAATATATTTTTTTTTCTTGTTTAGAAACAGTGGTTGTTAGTCTCTAAGCCTGTTTATTGCAGTGTTGAATGTAAGAGTTCGGATACTGCAAGACTTTTATTTTAGCATTGAAAAATATGATATGATTTTAGCTGTCTCTAGAAATATATGAGTGGTTGAAGCTGTCTCAGTCTTGCTTGGTGTGTCTTAAAATCTTATAAAATAGAGGTACTTATAATGTTTTACAGAGCTATTTTCCTTTCTGACAACAATATGGGAGCATAGTGTAAGATAAAAAATACTAAAATTTAATCTCTGGTTTTAATATTAGTTGAGATGGTGATGTGGCAAATAGTGGTTTTTTCCTTGTACATTCTAGCTGATAATCATTATGTTGAATACAAGACCAATTCCTGTTTTCAGAAGCTTTGAACATGAGGTTCCCAGGTCCAAATTTGTTATGCATAACTTTTCCAAGTCAGTTCCATTTAATTCTGATCTTTAAAAAAATATTTAACTTTAAGCTATTGATTTGACAGTCTTGTTTGTGGACTTCTGTTTGTTGCAGAGAACCAGAACAAACTCCCAGGGTTTTCATGCTCTTCACACTATTATTTTTCTGGTTACATGGCTAAATCTCTTTAGTACTGTGTCTATTGTACAAAGACCAAATTCTTGGCTTGGCAAACATCCTTAGGAATAAAGTTACTTCTGGTAATTTCCTTTGAGTTCAGCCATGCCCACATTGTTTTCAGAGATGAAGTGGCTCCTTACAGGCATCTTTATCTGTGCAATGTAATGGAAAGGGTGTGATACATCTGTCATGAAAGGTTTATTTTTCACCTTATTGTCTTAAGTTTTTCTGTCATTTTCCTGTCCACCAAATCCTTGAACAGGTATACAGCACTGCTCTCTATGGATATCATCTCCTGGCAATATGGTGAACTTGGCTTGCAGGACACATGCATTAGAAACACTAGGGTAAGGTATTACACAATGAACTTACAAAATATTTAATTGTTATGGGGTCGGTGCGTCAGAAACATATGAAATCTATAGCAGAAGTAGAGTTGGTGACACTGGGGGGCATAGTATTTGAGGCTTATTTTCTAGAAGATAAAGTTAGTTATGTTGGAACATGACAACAAAAGAACCAAATATTATTAATCAAAAAATTTATTAATTTCTGATGTTTCCAATCCAGGGACGTTTACTGCCAAAATGATAGGAAGCAGATGCAGGGGGAAATATTTTGCAATAAAATGACACCTTTCTTGACCATACGGAATGATAAAGATTTTACTTTATGTAAAGGAGCCCTGAAAGGTATCAGGACAGAAGACTCTTACAAAACCACAGTTCTCATGTTTGACAGGGGTCAAGCATTGTGCCCGCTGTAGATGAGCCATTTGGAGCCAGATTGTCAATCCAAATGCAAGCTGCTCTGTTTCCTGTTTATGCCTGTGCAGAGTTACACATCCTGACTCGCTCGCCTTCAGCTGCAGGTTTTTCCGCACTCCCTAGGAGATTTCTTCCTTAAAATGGTTTGTTATTTATCATTTATGTAAGCCATTGGAATTTTGTTAATTCCTGTTTTACTTAGCACATGCAAAATGGTATCGTTAGCTCAAGGAAGATAATATTAAAGTAGTAAGAGTTACTGATACTACTAATTAAATGACCTTTGCAAACGAAAAGTCTGATCAGACTGTGCCTGAATGTAGAGAACTGATGCCAAGTTTACTGCTTCACAGAGGCTTGGCCTATTGTATGTCTGACCTGAGGTTATCAGCAATTAAAACCTGGTCTAGTAATTTAAAAATAAGCTTTTTGTATATTGCATATTTACATTATTTCACCTTTCATAAGATTAATTAAACATGCTTGCATTATAAAGTGACATTCTCAGCAAAGCGGTTTGCTTGGTACGTTCAGGGAGTTCCTCTGTTGACAGAGATTGTTAGGACTTTTTTGTTGTTCAACAGTATAGCTCCTAAGTAGTTTTGGTTTATTTTTTATATCTCCTCATTCAATAAAGAAAAAAAATTAACGCCTCCGCCCCCCCCCCCCCCCCACCCCCCCCCCGAAAAACGAAAAAAACAAACCAAACAACTGAAAACGAAACACATATGACAGTTCACGGAGCTTTGTCCTTTCCCCTTAAATTGGAGCACAGTGAGGAATAATCTCATTAATAGCCAGGTTAACCCTGTCAAGATTTCTTCTGCATTGGCTAGCTCATGCCTTTCTTTAAAGCTAAGTTTTACTAAATTTAATGGGCTTTTTTAGAGGTAGCAAAAAGCTTCTGTTAATTACCTACATGCCTGGCTTAAAAGCTAAAGGAGGGTAGTTACTGAGGAAGAAGATTGCCAGTTAAGGCTTACTTCCAAGCGAATGTGGAAGCTATTTGATAAAATGTCTGACGATGAAACTACATTTTCCTTCCTCCACCTCTTTTCCTGTTTTACTGTAATTAGAAATTAGATCCTTACACATGCTACACTGGTTTATATAAAACTAACATTGAAATTGGAAGGGATTTTGTTAATCTAACAGCAGACTTTCCCATAAAATAACTGATATATGGCATGAGCAGAGTAAGTCCAAGTATATCGAACCAGCATAATTACAAGGAAAAGGAAGAGCGTTTTGCAGCTTTTCTGGAGTCATTAGTAGGAGTCATATTTTCACTGTACTCAGTAGGAGCAGGATTGGATATGATCTTCAGCTGGGGTTAGTTGGCCTAGCTTTAAAGTTAATGGCCATTTTGCCCTTTACACTATCAAAGAATATAACCTATGAGATACTGACAAAGACTGACAAAACTATGTAAGCGCCTGTAATGAAAATTGAGTTCTTCCTTTGATCGCTTATTCCAATAGTTTGTGAATAACTCAATTAAACTTTGTAGCACTATCTTTGCTTATTAATATGGTTTATATTGGCATGGTATCTAATTACTTGCCAAGAATTAATGGGTCTTAGTTTAGTGATACCTCTATGAGGCAGAAAAATCTAATTGTTCCCATTTTACAGACTGAAACTGAGAAACTTCATGTAGTGATTTGTGTAACCTAGTATGTAAGACTGTTTGAGACATGTTGAGACCAAGGCCTTGGTTTTTGCAGTCCCAACTCTGAGGTGGCCTCAGCCACGTGCCCTACAAATTAAGTACCAAAGATTCACAGCTGACACTTGTGTTCTAAATTTCGTCCCCATTCAAAACTCCCTCCTTTCCAACAGAGAAAAGAAAAACTCAAACAAACCACCTGAAGCCACAAGTCAGCTTTGGAAAACTCATTACAGAAAATATCATTCATATACGCAACTGAATGAATTCCTTTACTCCCAAGGGATGATTATATTTAATGATAGAGTAGAGCTGAGGTTTGGAAATTTGGATTTAGTAGATGTTAAACTAATCATTAAATATAATCAAGTTTATTTCCTACATTATTTGAAGTCAAAACAGTGGCCAGAATCTCTTTCCAGACGTTCCCTGTTGTCTCTATAAATTTTGTTAAATAACAACTGATGAGAGTATTTATATCTTGAGTAAAGTGAGTATTGTTTGACTATAATTTTCTACTCTTATAATCATTTATTGTTTGCTTCTTACATTATAGATGTACTTGATTTAAATTGCAGAAAATTGCATCTTAAACCTCTTCCTCAATTGTCTTTTCAGTCCACCAAAGATCATGAAAACACTCTGCAGTACCCAAGTTAACTTTAGAATGGTTAAGCAGCAATTCCCTTGATGACCATGTTCACATTGTGAGATGCATCAACACACATGTTTTGTCCATCAGGCCAAAAGAATATCCCATTAGGTCTTTTCCCCACAGTAATCAAGGGTGAAGACAGCAAAACAGAATTCCCTTCAGAGGATGCAGCAACAAAATGAACTCAACATTTGTTAAGGACTAAGGCCTGGGACTAGTTCCTTTTTTGCGATATATTGCAGTGTGACTTCAGTTTGCTATAGCAAAGGGAGGTACAGTAGGAAGTACCAGAACACAGATTTAGTTAGCAAATTGCATTGTTGTGTATAATGCTTAGGTTCAGACCTGTTGCTGGTTGAAGCTGGCCTGTTGACCCTTGTCCACTCCAGCTGAGTAAAACTGCAAGTCTTTGCTAAGGTAAGGTCTTGGGCTGAGCATGTAAGGTCTTGGGCTCTAATTAAATGCAGAACACATGTAAATAGCCTTTACAGGTGTTTTAGTTAATGTAACTAGTAGTTAATGTAATAGGAGGTGAAAGAGTTGGTGTAAAATATTTGTGTATTTGAAAATTTTAAAATGTGGTATTTGTTTCTCTCTTCTGATTTTCACTAATTTTTTTTCTTTCATTTTGCCTACTAGAAGCACATCAGCTGCATTTTCCTAGAAAAAGAGCCCCAAGCAAGCGTGGCTGGCATAAAAGCAAACAGCCTGTGGATTTGGCAAGATAATAAGCAGAAAAATTGTCATTAGTGTCTAAACATTTCTCTTCCATTTGCAGTGGGATATTGCATTATGCCTCTATTTGATATATGTAAATAGTAATCTCACTTTCATGCACCTTGGCATGCTTTGCTGGAGACCACTCAAAATCTTACTTTAAAAGCCAAACAAACAAAACCAAGGCAAACAAAACAAGCTATGTTCACAGCTTTGTTTTAAAATATCATCACTGTATTTTTACCAAGGACCCAGTTTTACCAGACTCTTCTTTGTAAAATTCTCATCCCTGGTTATTTGATAAAGGCTAATTTTGTCAGGTTGCTTTGCCTTTGTTTAGCTTATTTTTTATTTTTTTATTTTTTTTTTGTCCTAGAATTTTTAATCTTTCCATACTTTCAGTGTATTTTTATATTATTGCAGAAATTCCCCTTCCTTGTCCTGTGGCTAGCAGGAAGCCAGCAGGATACCAATACTGCTTACTCACGGAAATTAAAAACAAAACTATAGGTAAGAAAAATAAAGAAATAGAACAAGCAAGAGGCACTATCTTTTCTGTTAAGCTTAATGTGATGTGCATTGGTTATTTAATATATTGGAGCTTAAAGTATTGAAACATCCCTGAGAGAGTTTCTGCAGAATTTGGCTCCTGGTTATTTCAGTTTCTGGAACTGGAAATGTGGTGTTCCTGAAACTAGAAGCTGAAACTAGTCCTGTGTGTCCATAATATGTGTAAAAAAGCAGTAAACTAGCAAGTGTAGCCTTGCATCCCAGAGTCCATATTCAAGGTGTGATAGTTGATATGGAGATGTGGTCTGTTTATTAACTCATTTTTCTTGTACCCCTGCAGATGCTGGCACTTATGGGACTCACCAGGCGGGCACAGGTGATATCAGGTTGTCTGGATGTATAACTTCATTGTACCCTCAAAGTCTGAGGTCTCTCTCCTGTCAAGTCTTTCTTGATGTGCTTGAACTACGGTGCACTCCTGCTCCCATGCAGGAGTGCAGTGTGTGTCAGGGGAGCACTTTTCTCTGAGTGCACCAGCCCAGAGAAGAGCACCACCAACTCCTCACTACCCTGCTTGTGCTGTTCAAAATGACCCTAGTATAAAGGAAAAGGTGAAAGTATGCTTCCATCTTTTCTCTTTCTCCTAGTGATGGTAGTGATATGAATATGTGATCAAGTTGTCTATTTCCACTTGAATCAGAATGTAGCTCCTTAGGGGGTGTCTACTTAAAACATTCTTTTAACGCAATTACTTAATTTGCATTTCTGTAACTTCTAACCCACCCCTCCTTCACAAACATTGATTTCAAGACCTCAGCATCATATTTGTTTCCAAAGTTGCATATCTCTTATTTTCTTAATTCTGTACTCTAAAATTCATCAGCACCATGCACATATGGTCAGAGACTTGTATCTAATTCAACTGTAGACAATGGGATAAATAGACTTTCCCATTTGCCACTGGCATGTGTGTGAAGAACAGCTCATAACATGATTGAACTCCATTGATTTTTCATAAAAGTTTAATAAGATGATACAGGTCAAAAGCATTGCAAAATTTGCAATAAATTCCTGCGGTGATCTGAACAAGACTTAGTGGGGAGAGCTGATACCATAGGATTTTAAATACATGTTGAATTATACAGAGGGTAATGAGGACTTGAAACTTTTTTGTTAATAATTTTGAACATTAGACTTCAGGTGATGAGATTTATAACATTGCATGGCCCTCCTTTTTTATGTTTTGGTTTTATTAACAGGTGATTTGTATGCAACTGCTTTAGTAGACAGCAGATCTCAGAAAAATATTTGAATCACTCCCCCCAAAAGTAAACCTCAGATCTACATGTGAGTAAACAGTTTCTTTTTTGCTCATTTTCCTCTGAAATAGTTGGCTAACATTGCATGAATGCATTCAGATCAGGTGAGGCTCCAGCTGTGCTACAGTTTTTAACCAAGTCCAGGGCACTGTCTGATCCCTGAGCTGTTTGCAGTGCAAGTTAGATGATGTTTAAAAATCATCTGGGCAAAATGCAGCCGGTGGTACACCAGTTACAGATGCTCCATGGGCTTAATATAGAGAAAACACCTCTGCAGAAAGCATCAGCAGCTTCTCCAGGTGCTTGGAGGTTGTCCCTACATCCCATCCCCTCCTCTGTGCTGCTCTGGGAGCTCTGACCACCAGTGGGGAGGCCTTCTGTGACACATCGCTGCTGCCATGCTCGTGGCTGCAGGCCAGAGCTGTGCGCCGAAGACTGCGGGCAGAGAAGTTGTCCCTCAGGACATGAATTTTTAATGAGCAGCAAAACCTTTTTATGGCTTAACTTTGTTCCCTGAGCTCGCAGGCTGCAGAGGAACAGGATGTTTATTGTATGTACAAAGGCTGTTCCCGCCGAAGAGGGGCTGTGTGAAGGGTGGTCACAGCTCTCTTCTGGGGCTGCACCACCATACCTTGCAATGGTGGTGTGGTGGTGCAGGTGCTGAGGACATGCAGTGGGAATGGGGGTTACACCTGGGAATTCTGTGGCTGGTTGTCCTTATTTCTCTTTTCAGCAGCAGGAGGCATGTTATTCTTTCCTCCCATGCTTAATACTTGCCTCTTCCCACTGCTGGCAGGTGTGTTGTCTGTTTTTGGTCTCTACACTGAACTCCACAGAACTCAGTGCAATCTGCTCAGAAGGAGGGAACAGCACAAGGATTCAAAACCTGGGTTTGGTCCTTGACTCTGAAGTACCCCAGGGCTCATTCATTCCCTTTGCCTGTCTTAATCTCCAGCAATGGTTTAGGTGCTGTTATTTTCTAATTACTATCTCATAATTAAAATATGTTTTCATGTGATTTCAATTTATCCAGTACGTATGTCAGGCTCTACATCTTTGCGCCATATCTGTTGCTACTAAGACCCTGTAATTTGTTAGTACTTGAGCAGCTGATCTGTTCTACATTTTCTTCACGCAGGTGAGTCTTGATGATGTTTCCCTTAGTATTTATTCTGATAGAGTATTTATGTTAGCGGGTTTTAAAACTCATCATCCTGAAGAGAGTGATACTTCAGCTATGTCAGCAAGCCACAGTGGCTCACAAAGCTAAAATCATCTTCTGAGCTTGGCATGGTCCCAGGAAAAGGGTATGGAGAACAGGGCTCTGTTGCCCACTGCTGGGTGGACAGTGAAGGTCTTCACTGCTGCCTTCTCTTTGCTCCAGCTCTGCTCTCAGGGGTAGCTGGAAGGGCAGGGTCCTATGGACCACCCAGCCTTGTGATGTGTGTTGAATAATGGACTAGGTAGTAATGGACTAATGAAAATAGTTAATTTCTGTTCCGCACTCCCAAAGTTACTCCATAGCTTTCCGCAAAATCACTCAGGTTGGATAGGTTTTGTTCTCTCCACCTACCCTGCTATCTGTTAAGCGGGGATTCACCTAAAAGAAATATTTTTGGGACCTTCAGGAGAGAAGGACTGTACATATGCAAAGCACTGTTTTTTTTTCAGGTCTGTTATATAGCAGTTGATTTTATACATAAGAAAAGTTATTTTTATGAGGCCTTTCCCACCCTTTGAAAATTGAGCAGCCCTTTTTGAGGTTTTTGGGATACATTTTTCTCATGAATCTCTCATTTTGCTAATGTGTGTTATTTTTTTTCCTTCTCTGCAAAGACTTGTGATTTTCAAATGTGTGCAAGTAGCATTTATCCCCCCTCCAGTAATATTATGACTAATGTTTTATGCTTCTGAAGAATTCAGCACTGTGGGAAAACATAAAATGCTGTGTACCAAAGAAACATAATAATATTGATGTATTCAAATGAAGGGAAATAAAAATTGAAGCCAGACTCACATTTGCCTGTAAATTATTAGAATGTGTACAAGTGTAATTTAATTGAGAATAACTTAACTGTAGCCTAGTAATGGCATATTTTATTCTGCATGCAAACAATAAGAAATGTGTTTTTTCTTCAGACTTAGAGTTGATCTGTTAGTCAGGGAAAGCAGTGTCTCTTAAAGGTTATATTATACCATTGGAAAATAGTAATGTAGAGAATCTTAGAGATAAGACTACAAGAAACAAGCTGACATTCATAAAATTGGCTTATTTATGTATAAATGGATTTCTTTATAGGGGTTGAGTGTTTTTGTCTTTAGGCAGTGATTCAAGGGATGAGCTCTGAACTTGGGATGCAGTTAACCCCAAAGACTCAGGAAACTGTAAACACTGATTTCTGTTGGAAGCCTTTGTGTGTAAGGCCCTGTAGCCCCAAAGAGCAATCAAGTGGCTTTCATTAATCTTATGTCTTTATTTACCATGTAATTTGCACAGTCAGTTGTCTGTCAGGGTGTGGGGCACTAGTCTGTGGAGTGACGGGCACCTTTCCTTGTTCAGCCCCTGTGTGGAATCCCCTCCTGCCGCCAGTCTTTGAGACAGGTCTTGGGCTTCTGCTATGCTGCCTCCTGTGACAGTCTGGATGCCTTGCAAGGTCTATTAGGAGAGGGATTAAAAAGGGATTAGTTTGTCCCTCAGAGTAGAGGGAAGCAAATATCAAAATACCTAAAATCTTGTAAGACCTTGTCTGAAACTTCAGATACAGTGCTCACCATTACTGATGCTTCTAAGCATCAGGAAGTTCATGCTCTAGTTTCTGCTTTTGCTTATGCTAGAGGAGGGACATCAACGGAGAACCATGGGTCTGAAATGTTCCGTTGTTGATAGTGCTTGGATTTAGGTTTTCTGAAAGATTTTTGAGGAAGGCACTTTCCCCTCAGTTTATTTTTTTGGGGAGGAGTCTTTTTCTTTTATTTCTGTGTTGAGGTTTTTGGCTGTTGGTTTGTTTGTTTTCTTTTCTGTTTGTTTCCAGATGATAATTTTGTTTTCTCCTTTCTGCCTGTATTTTACAGCCAGTAATTTATTTTAGCTTTTGTGCTCTCTCTTCTGTTATGTTCCAGGGTGTCTTCCGGTTTTGACTTTAGAACATATGCAAAATATCCCTTCCTAAGTCACGCATGCACGTGTAACTGATTTCCTTTGTAGACATACAAAGACTCATTGGTCAGGCTGTTTTTGGTGTGGTTTTGGCAATCATGCAAGAAAACGTCTAGGGGAAACCTACATATTATGTATGAACAGTGGAATGCAGATTATGCAAATAATTTATGTCAGAGAAATTAGATTGATTTATTTGTCCAAGCATTGCCTGTGATTGGTGTTACTGACTGAAGTCTTATAATATCATGGAAAGACATGTGATACAGATGATCAGTTAAAGTTTATCCTAAGGGAACTGGAACAGGGTGTAAGATCTCTCTTTTTAAGACTTTTCCTCTGTCCTTCTGCAAATAATCTTTGTAGTAATTTAACATACAGCTCACTAGTATGAGTCTATGTTCTATATTGCTGTCATGAAATGAGTATGCTGTGATGTATTAAACTAATATATCATAAGCTTTGATGATGTATTAACGTAATACATCATTAAGGTGACATTGCTCTTATGCTGCATTGCTCCAAACATTACCAAGTGGTTGGGTTAGCACACAAGCATCTGTGTGTATGAAGTAGTGTTTCTATACATAAAACTACAGCAAAACTTCAAGTTTTGCATCTGCAAGAACAACTTAGGAAGATCTGAACACCAAGGGGTTCTGAAGAGAGCGTTGAGCTAGGTGGGGACTGAGGTCAGAGCTGTGTGCTTGCAAAACCGCTATCTGAATGTACAGCAAATATGGGAAGGGGAGGAGAAACTATGGAAACCAATGGCAAGTTTTCATTCTCTTTCAAAGAACAGCATATGTGCTATTTTACATGAATGAGTTCAGCATTTTTCCCAAATGTCTTGACATGATTTTTTTTTTAGGATACTTTTTGCAGTTTTACCTATACCTTGCAATTTGCTGTCTTATTTTCTGGGAAAATTAGGTTGAACAGGTTTTATGCAGATATAACAGCTTTTTTGCTTTGTGTATGTCAGACATTTCTGGTTTCAAAAAGGAAAGGAGAGTAGGTTCTGGTAAGGAGTGGCTTTCTTTCAGCAAGGTTTGTTTTTACTGCGTTTTCAGACATACCCAGTTTTGGATGACCTTTACAGAAGGATTCTGAAGCAAATTGAAAAATCCCCCTCACACCAAACTGGAAATCAGACTGGACCAAAAGGTATTACAAAACATGTTAAATACTGATGATGATGTTAAATATTCATCTGCTTGTTTTCTAACAAAAAGACTTTAGGTGTTAAGTGTGTATTTATCCTTATGAATTTTCTCAACTTCTTTAAATGCACTGTAATGTGACGGATGTTACAGATGTTATTGGCTGCATGTATGTCCTTAAATGGACTGTATTTATTGCCTGGTTTTGTTGAAAATCCAGCTCACAAATGCTTCAGTCTTACATACTTACTAAATCTAAATATTGGTGTTTGACCTAATTTATTTCATTTTTGCTATTCATGCAGCTGGGTGCAGGGTTTGCCCATTATTGATATATTTTTTCCTCTATAATATTTAAAAACAGAAGGATGCAAAGGCACATGTAATATACCGTTCTTTGCTGAACCCACTGAGAACGAAGTTCAGGAGTATTTCCAGGTACTGAAAAACAGCTTTTCCAGTATAAATTGCTCTTTTGTTCTTTGTGATGAGAGGCGTAGAATATCCAGTATAAAAAGCTGTATTTCTCTGGTTTCACCCCGAGCAATATTTGCATAAATTTACCCATTTTTTTTACATCACAGTTATCTTGACCACTAGATGGCATTGATTTTGGTGGTGGGGGGGGGGGGGAATGGAGGATGCTCAAAGCTTCTCGTTTCAGTGGCCCCCATCTTCCTTCTTGCCATTCCAGAAGCCCAGCAGTACCCAGTGTTAAGACCATACCTTGACTTTGCATAACATTTTTGTCTTATATATGAAAGCCTTGATGGAGAGCTTAAAGAAAATTTTGGGAATCTGGTTGTGAGAAGTAATTTGTCTAGGAAAGAAAAATATGATGAGCAAAGTTACTTTTAAAAAAATGGTTCTAATTCTTTTTCATCTGTCACTTTTTTGGTATTTTTGAAATTGATATTCCAGTGTTGTGCTCCAGCTTCAGGACTAGGAAGTTAGCTGATACATTGGGCATCACATCCTCCTCCCTTAAGCAGAAAGGGAATTTATACCACAGGCTTCTTTGTATTTAATTTGGGAAACAGTGAGAGTCTTCTACTGACCTGTGTAATACTCGAGGAGCATTTCATTGGGTGAAGGTCCTAGGAAAGGTTTTTGCTGCTGGATTTGTCTGTTACTGATACAGAAGTGCTTAATTTTTAATCATCTTTTGCTGATTAAAATTAAGTCAGGAGGCGGCATAAGAATGAAAGTAACAGAGCCTGAAAAACTGAGGGGCAATGAAGCAACTAAACTCTTTCATATGGGTAGTAGCAGAGAAGTATGAGAGCAGTGCTGTGTCCTGCTTGCTATTCCCTTATTAAGCATTAAACCTTTCAAACACATGTTTTGGTAGTAACTAAGTACTCAGTCAGGTCAGGACTTTGTCATGCTAGTGATAAACATACAGTTTCCTGTCCAATGAATAAAATTTGATATAAACCAAAACACCACTATCGTATAGATAACATCAGTGATATTATTACAGAGCAGTATCTCTCTAGAGCAGTATTGTAGGCATGCTGTATTTCAACCTCTCTGAACACAAAAACATTCACTGCTAAGGCAAGGTGATAGCAAAACTCATAGAAATGATTTGACATTGCATGTTGCTTCTTCACTCTTAATGTACTGTATCAGCCAGCGCTGGAGTGTGAGCGCACTGTTCTCAGTACTTGAAATTTATTACTTTGAGGGGGAAAAAAAGTTGTAATTGAGCTGTAGGAGCTGTGCCCTGTTGCTTTACTAAAAGATACACCACCAGTGAGGTCGATCCATTCCATATGGGTGTATTTGAAATGTCAAGTGTCCCTCTGAAATGGAGATTCCTGTCTGAAGAAGTAATAAATGTAAAGCATGTGGGGACCCTCCTCATGGCTTAGTTCATCAGGAAACTCTTGGTAGTGTCAGAGAAGAAGGGATACTCATTCTTACCTGTGGCTGAGGTCCAAAGGAGGATTTTCTTAGGGGTATACATCCAGATTAGTCTCCTTTCTCCAAGGAAAGTTGGAAGCTGTGTTCCAGGACCCTGTCTCTTCTGCAGCTGGATTTAGTTAGTACATTGTCAACACCTGTTTTTCAAATGTTGTTAACCAACCCATCACCATTCATGCTGGTTTCACAGGCTTCATGTTTCTAAAACATTTGCTGTTGTGGTAACTTCCTTGCCACCCATGGCTCTTGGCTGCAGCTGGGCGCAGTCATTTCCTGCTCACTGTCCTGACCAGTGCTGGCAAGGGCAGCCAGTCCTTTGAGGGGAAGTTTCAGAGCAGAGGAGGTGGGATAGGGGGAAGAGGCTGGTGGCCTCTGTGACTCCTTACTTGGAGATGTAGCTGTAGTAATGAAATAGCTAGTCAGCAGCTGCACTGAGGTTTGCGCATTGGCCAGCTAGTACCCAGTTTTCTAGTGCTTGCTATGCTCCATGTAAGGCCTGAAAAATCAAAGTAGAGTGATCTTGTTAGCTGCAGAGTTAGGCCTGAGCTAGACTTGAGGGTCTGGGGTACAGATAGGTGGGGAATAAATAGGACAAAGGTTAGAGGAAAAGTGAGAAGCACAAACTTCTGGTAACTTTATAGGTGATATTATCTCACTTTTGGAAAGAAATTGTGTTACTGGTATGTCTCAATGGATTTGTCTGACTCCAAGGTGGCAGTGGATTTGGAGAGTGAATTCCTAAAAATCAGTGAAACTCAGCATTGCCGTCATAAAAGTACACTGCAGGTCCCTGCAAGTTTTGTAACATAAATTTATTGATGCCTGTGCTGGTTGTACATGCCAATGTCCTAAGTATTATTGCATCTCTGACAGTGACAGCATGTGGCCTTACTGAAAATGCCTTAAGTTGTTACATGTATTACTAGAAACTGCCATGTATCTCTCTTTAAAAAGAGAGACTGCTTTTGGAAATCAAAAGAGCTCATTTTTTTGTCTATTAGCTTCACAAGGAGTTCCTTGTAACTCTAAGCACTGACCCAATGAACCAAGTACCTCCATCAAACGTCTCACTTAATGATGTCTTTTATTACAGTTCAGCAGCACAATAGACTGAGTATCTGCATGATGAGCTAAATGCCTTCGAAAGCTCAGCAGTAAAACTTTCTGCACCGCAAGTGCTGTTGAAAATGTCCTCCCGTGACTGGAGTAGGCTTTTTTTTTTTTTTTTACCTATATATATAGTGTAGCTTAGAAGAAATTACACGGTAGCAAAAAACATCACAACAATCAGAGGCTACAAACCTACAGGTATTAATCACAGATCAGTGTGCTCAAAAGAGACGTTTTGCAGTGTCCATATTGCTAAGCACATGCCTGTGCTCAGAACTTCAACAAATACAGAATGAGACCAACTCCTAAACTAACTGCTAAGTTTTATGTTTGGAAGTGATTGTTCTCCTAAATGCAGTTATACCTGGCTTGCTTTTCTTCTTCCCCCCTCCCCGCCCCCCCCCCCCCCCCTTTTTTTCCGTTTTCTTTTTAATGATTCCATGCAACCCTTCTCCCTCCTAGCTTTTGCAGAAAAACACATGCTTGGATTGATTAGCTTCTGAAGTTTACATTTTGCAGTTTGTTACAGTGACCAGAAACCAGAAATACGCTGTTATGTGAATGGGCTGTGGAAAAAAGTCTTTTGTGCAATAGAGTGAACTGAAATTACTCAGTCATTTTCAGCTTCTTTCTTTGCTCTAATTGGAATGAATTCCTTTGCAGTTCTGTTGTAGCTTTGTATGGCTTCTCCACAAGCCTTACCTTTTAACTTTTCTATCTTATCTGTGCAACAGGTCTGCTAGCTACCTTTTAACAGCTCAACTTAAGAAATGAGGATGATTTCCATCAGCAATGTATTGTTGGCTGTTCCCAGTCACACATATGCCAGGTATGCACTGTTCATAAACCAAGCTGGGCTGGGACGCAGTGATCCTTTTGTAGTTTCTGACGTATATGGTGCCTACAGGGATGAGGCATGGCAAAGGTCTGACAAGATTTTTATTTCTGGAGAAGTTCAGATCCTTAAAATCAGTTTTGTAGCAAGATCAGTTTCTTGGAAAAGGCCCCACTTAGTTTTATGTTAATCAAAGATGTGTATTTGGCTTCATGTCAGAAATACATATTGAGAGAGTTTGAAAAACCTTTGAGGACCGTTACAGCTGTAATTGGTGTGTTTTGTCTTGGGTGGAGAATCTGAAAAGTTTGTTTTGAGAATATACACTCTTAAGGACAGGAACTGTTACTCATCTGTGTTTGGAAAGCAGCACCAACACAATCTGGATAACAATAATACTACAGAAGGCTGAAAGAACAATTAAAAAGTGGAAATAATGACTTAAGGGAGGAGTGAGGAACACTTCACTTAGCACGCTGATGACTGCATATCATGTGTTTGGGGAAATCAGAGGGGAGAGACCGAGAGTTGTTAGAAAGGCTAATACTCTCAGAAGAAACATGTTGAAATCTCTGCTTGCGTTTGAAATGATATCAAATAACTTGAAGAAAAATCCTTTGAAACGCAAGGAGGGAATTTGTCCTCTTTTGTGTTTCTTCCCAGGGGAGCTTGCCTTGTTCTTCAGCTCTTTCTCTTTCCTTCCTTAGTACCTTGGGACAGGGGGAGTCTGTCAATAAAGCACCGTCCCCAAAGCCAGGCTTTGTTTGTGAATGCAGGAGATCTGCACAAAAGCTGCCTTCTGCCTCTTAAATCCAGCATTGCAAGGCTGCCCCTCTGCAGCAGCCTGGGTGCTCTTGAGGAAGTCTCCCACCAGTAACACCTTGCGTCCTGATGGCACTTATCAACTATTTCTCACGTTTGTTATGGGTTTTAAGTGTTATTGTGACAGGTAATCATGTTTCTGGAACAGCGCAGGATGTAGGTCAGCCTTGGCTGTGTTATAGGTGGGAAGATGAAGGCAGCGCATCCTGGGGATTTTTCAGGATTACAGAGGAGTTTGCGACTGAAAAGAATTAGGGATTCCTGGGTTGTCTGCTCTGGATCTCCAGGAAGCATCTTTAATATAAGCTGTATTACTGATCTGAGCCTCAAATGCCTCATGACTAACAGACCTATTGAAATAGAACAGATTTTTTTCTATGAGGCTAAAATTTGTTGCTGTATTATCTATCTTCTGGAACACGTGTGTATGTCTGTACATCTTTTTTTTTTTCTCAAATAATTCTTTAAACTCCAAACAAATTATCATTTTCTTCCTGGCTACACTAGTGTGTATTGTATTACAGCATTCATGAGAAGGCACTAAAACAAAGCAGAACAACTACAAAGTGATTACCAGGAAGAAAACAGGGCTTTTCTAGTGTCCTTGGCCTCGATTTTATCACCTTAAAGTGATCACTTCCTTTCTATTGCTTTTTTCTTGTTTTGTGTATATTATTTCTCTGTGAAGTTATTCACATGAAATCAGCCTCAGAACAGTGCCAAACTGTAAATTTAACAAATTAGGTGAGAGGTGAGTCTGGGTGAAGCTCATAGCATCAGTGCACGGATCCTTTAATAAATCATTTGTAGTCTAATTATTTGAAAATATCTGTTATTAAAGTTCTGCTGTTTTTTCACAACTCTCATACTTAATAAATGGACGGTGTTTCTGCATTATTAATTACTTCCAAGTATATTAGTTGGGGAAAATAGTCCTAGAGCAGCAGTCTCACTAAACCTACCTCTATCTATCACACAGTCAGGCTGTGCAGCAAGCGCCCCTGTTGCCTCCTTGGAGTTGTTGCTCCATGCTGAGCAAAATGTTACTGAGACACTGCTGATGGTGCTCCACCAGACTTCCTCAGGATCCTGGCACAGCAGGTGAGGTACCAACCGGTCTTGCTGACAGCAAGGAAAGGTGTCTTGGATCTGTCACCTGAGAAAATGCAGTGGGTTTTCTTTCTAGTTTTCTTTTTCCCTACAGGACTCCCAAGGGGCAAAGTTGGGTCCAAGTTTTATACATTAGAAAAACCCTATAAACAAACAAAAATATTAAAAAGGGAGATTTTGTTCCATTTTCTCTTCTTGGCAAAGGCTGTTTTCTTGGTTGAGTACTGCAAAGTGTGTTGGAGCAAAATTGTCTTAAAAAACTAATCCTAGCCCTGGTGCTGCTCCTCTATTTAGGTTTCACTGTTAGTATTTATGTGCTCTTCCTGAACTGAAATTCTTGGATGTTTCTTATTTTCCCTCTGAAAACAATGTTTGGTAAGAATTGTTGATTATTTAGGTCTGTAGAGCTGGTCACCGTAAGCTAAGGCATAGTGGACTAACTGGTGACCTTGTCTTGCTTTTGGCTGGGGTTTCTTCAGCTTGGTCTGTCTAGGTCCAGGAGTGCTTTCCTGTTTTGACAGTTGTGGTCACTTTGCAGCTTCAAAACATGCAGGCAGTACTGTGTCCTTGACTGTTCTCCCTCCCCAGCATGTTGGTAACTCTCCCAAAAATCTTGATGCCTTGGGTAAAGCTGACTTGTGAGTTTTGTTTGTGATAGAAAGGAAAATTAAAGCAGAAATGTGTAGCATGAGTTGGGGTGGAGGGAATCCAAGTGGTATGAAAGGATCAGAAAGGCAGCAAGGGGCTCACATGAAGAATGAGGGCTGTCACTGGGGAGATTCAACTGGGTTTTCAGTAATGTGAGTGAGCAGAGGAGGAAGACTAAAAGGAAGAAACAAAATCATGAGGTGTGGCCCAGTCCCACCTTCCCAGGGCCAGCACCTCAGCTTCAGCATCTGAGGTTCTGTATGCAAAGACATCCAGGGTGTTGCAGTTGGAAACCCAGGTGTTGTGGGACTCATGGAATGTCTTCTCAGGAAGAGTAGGGCATTGCTGTAGATTATTTCCTCTGAATTTGCTAAAGTGCAAAACAATTTGACATGGTTTGTGAGGCAGCCACAGTGTTTGATTTTGAATAAAACCATACTCCAATAATAAGCATCCTTTTTCACAGCATGAGTTGAATGTATTGATAAAACATATTCAATCAATTATTCCATGCCATGGATTTTATCTGAAATTTATACACATGGTAAACTGAAACTATGTTTATTAAAACCAATATCACTTACTGTGGCAGGTCTCTAAAATACATAAATACTAATTTATTCAGGCCTTGTTAATACTTTAAAGCAATGATAATAATCCAGCATATTTTATTGATTTTTTTCCTTTAGATTAAAAGTTAATCAAGATTAAGTATTTATGAGACACAAATATCCTCCTGTCTCCTCCATGTCCATGTACTAACTTTTTATTTTATTTTGGAGCTATTCCTCCCCTGTTATCTCTGACTTTCTACTGTGGTTTATGGGCTGATGATAATAGACATTTACAATACTCCATATTTCTTACTGTGGAATTCCAATGCAGGCAGTCCTCTTAACATGCAGTTGTAACGTGCTGCTTTGCTATAGGAAGAACTTTCCTTCTTTAATACATGTAGATTGAGATCAAGTTGTAAAAAGCAGGATAGCTATAGTGATGTAGGGCAAGGTATAAACACCACAGTATTGATTAGAAAGGCTTGCCTCGCTTCTCTGCTTGCACGAGCGGAAGGATGTCACTGCCAACCAGGAATCGAGCCATGCGGATGGCTGCAGTCCCTGGGGACTTGTGCCTCATGAAGTATTTTATATAGGAACAGAAGTACTGGATGTTTGAATGTGCTTTAGGAATTCCCATCAGTGGCATGTGGCTTGTGTGCATGTGTCTGTAGGCTTGCCAGCAGCTACTAAATGGCCGTCAGCAGTTTCTATTGTACAAACAGTGGCTTGTTTGGGGTCCTTCCCACAAATACACTTTATTCCCTCTGGCGCAAAGTCCCTGTTTTACTATATAATTACAACTGACAGCCTGGATTGGTAGAATCCAGCAAACATTCAGCAGCATCAGTCACGGCATGATTGATGTGAATGCTGCACACGGAGGCTCTTGCTCTGTGAAGGTTTTGGTTTGTGGCAGCTTGACAAACAGTTGGTGTTACTGGAAGGGCCCTAACATCCTGCATCTCAAACTGAGAGTGACTTCACCTGTTTACGGGGAATTCACTGATTCTGAAACACAGGAAGTGCAAGATGTGAACGGGCAAGACTGTGACTCCAGCACTAGGTTTTTCTGTTGTTTGTTTCAGCCTGTGTTTTATTACTAACTAAAGTTAAAACCTGTAGTCTGTACTGAGGCAGGGCACCAGTAAGGTCTGAGCAAGGCAGTACACCTGAGTCACCATGAATATAGACAGCATCAGAAGTCTGTATTCCACCATCTTGCTTTACCTTGTGCATGAATTATCCATTTGGGTGTGCAGAGGATGTTCATAGCAGAAGCTGCCATAGGTTTGGTAGTCAATCTAGGACTCAAGGAATGTACAGGATAGGGAATAGGGGTCAGAACCTTCCTGCGGCAATGGTGAAAACTCACCTAGTATTGCAAGTCCATAAATTGGAGAGGGTATTGTTCTACAGAGGAGAAAAGAGGTTTGGAAAGCATGTTTGATTAAGGGAAGCTTTGTCTTATCCGAGTGATGTATGCTGGACCAGATTGTATCTCTCAAGTAGCTTCTAGCATTGCTCTCTTCAGCTTGGGTCCAGTAGCATCAGGGTAGGCATCTCTGTGCTTCATCTGAGGGTCAGGCCCTCTTCTGCCTTTGTCATTTAGCAAAGGTTTTTCATACTGCTGGCAAATTGCCCTCAGAAAATGAACCTTTTCTGTACAGGCTTGCAGGCAACTGGACTTGCACAGAAATATTTGGGCTTATGCCAGCATCACAGGTTTATATAGCTCTAGTATCTGATGCTCCTAAAAGTTTATCTGTAATTTTCATGTCTTCCTGTTAGTTTCATGCTCCCTGTCTGTCATTCCAAATTCCAGCAGATGCACCTATAGAGAATTTCCCTGGAAAACAACAGCAACTATATTGGAGATGGTAGAAATATTATTGGAACTTTTGTGATGTACCTAGACTATGGGCTTCAAATTTAGGGGTTAATAAAAAGTGTTTTTCAGTATTCCAGGAAATTGTCAAGATCACTAAGTATTGTACTGACTTGACCTGTATTACATTGAACTCACTCTTTCCATGTTTCCAATAAAAACATACAGCAGATTGTTCCAGAACCAGTGTCAAACTCAGTTAAAAATAAATCCCCTCATTATTTAAACAGGTAGTGTATATGCTAAATATATCACCCCAAAATATACCTCATAAGGAAACCTACCTAGAATACATCAACCCTGAAATCTCCCCTGGGTCTTAGGCAAAGCCATAGGTTTCAGTTATGATTCTTAAAAGTTAAATAATCTTTCCTCACTTGTCAGCCTCCTAACGCTATTTGTTTTATTCTGTTTTTATTGCAACTCTGAACCAACTTTGCTTCATTCAAGTGCAGGATTTGTAAATAACTAATTATAGCCCTGTTTTTTCCCCTGGAAACATTAACATTTGGCACTTTGGAGAGCAGCGCCTTTTCAACTACCAGACAGTTGAGGGGAAGCGGTGGACTGTCTCTAAACAGTAGGGTACCACTGATAAGCTCTCTTGGACCACTTCAGCTCCATCTCTGGAAATGGCAATCAGATGAGCCAGAGGGCAACTTTAGGAAACTGTTTTTCTCTAGTAGCAGTAACATCTGCCTCCTTGGCAGCCTCCACTGGCACTTGTGTTGGAAGCTGTGGGTTTGCCCTTGGCCCTGCTATGTATTTACATTGCTGAGAGGTTATCCTGAGCTTCGCTGGATCCTGTTACCTGTTTTTCTTTTGTTCTGTCATTTTCCCTCTCTGATGCTTTGGTCGCTTAACTCCTTATGTGTAACATGTAAAGCAAAAGTTAAGTGTGCAGTGGGGGATGAAAGGTACTAATCTGAAAGTGTTAGCTGGTAAATTCATTTTTGATTGGAGATTAAACTTTTCTAACCTGTTTAGCTGTAATTATTTGGCTTTATCCTAGGCAATTTCACCATCTCTGTCTGAGCTTTCGAGGGCACTGCTCTCTACATTTGTGTCTTCTGCTCTGCGTCAAGTTCTCCTTGATGCTCTTTATTTCTCCTGCTTTTTACTCTCCTCTTCTGAGTCACAGATTTTTGACTGGTGCTTCATTTCAGTGGAATGATGTTGTTATAAAGACAATTATAAAGTAATCGGCACGGGCATATCAATATTTATTGAAATACTGAAAAAAAAATAACTCCATTGGTGATGGGAAACTCCTGGCAAGAACTGACATGACAATATGTATTTCACCAATACAGTAAGAGAACTTCAACTTCAACAAGTAACTCACTGCACATTCTAAGAGTTGCATGGATTTAAATCCAAGGCAGCTGCAGAACATCTGTAATACAAATAGTCAGACTTTACGGATTGTCTGTTTACAAACACGGAACAACTATAATAAACCAGCCAAAGCCAAACCCTTTGAATTTTAGTCTGCTTTTACTAATATGTCCTGTAATCAATAAGGCAGTCAGAAATAAATGTCTGGTTACAAAGTAGTTAACAACATGGGGGGGAAGTTTGGTGATTTATTTATTTTTCTTTAGTATTTTTTTTTGTTCGTGTACTTTGGGCAGTCTGCTGGGATTCTTGGAACCACAGATGCGGGCAAATATGTGTTAGTTTATCTGAGATTGTTTCCATTAAAATGTACAGGAAATTGTTCCTTTCTTCTACACCCTTATTTTAATTCTTTTGTCCTGTACATAGATAATGGTGCCGTGAATACAGTTAGCAACACTTTTTTAAAGCTTTGTCTTAATATTGAGTGAGATTCACTGTAGCATCTCAACAGGAAAGAAAGAGAAAATACAGAATGCAAACGTTTGAGATGTGCTCTGTTTTTCTTTCAAAAAGGAAAGGATGACCACGCTTATCTTGTACACATGGGTTTCACAGCTGCCGGCAATTGCCACCAGCACCTTGCTTTCCGTTAATTTAGGTTTTTTGACGTAGAATGCTGTTATTTAAATAACTCTTGCACGTCTGCCATGTGGGATGGCTAAGGGAGCGGTGCTTGGTTTGCTTTTGGTCCGTAGGACAGTATGTGTGTTCTGTGATACAAGACAGGCATCTAGAAGCTGCAGACACTAGGCTTTGTTGTGTTTGTACCCTGTGCATGGACAGAATATTAGAGCTGATTAATACAGGTGATTAAAACAGTGTTCTTTGTACTGATGCATATGTAATAACTAATGTCTTTGGTGTATAATGTGTGAATGTTTGGAAAAAAGAGAAATGAACCTCTTCAAGTTCCCATGAAACAGGAAAAGCTAGAACTCACATAATTTACAATAGATTTAAATAAACTACATTTAAGATTATGAAGATTTACAGACATTTAATCAAGTGAATGATTTTAATTTGTAAAGACCCTTGTGTGTCCCTGAACTATGTTCCACTGACTTGAAGACATGCTACAGTAAACACAGATATTTGGCTTCTTCATTCTGGCTATATCTTATATAAAGATGAAACCAAAGAACAATAAATTAGCATCATAATTGTCTACAGTGAAAACTATCATATACAATATAAATAAACTATTCAAAAGCCAGCAATCTTCATGAAAAAAAATTAAAGGATTAGGATTTTATACAGTTTCTACAAGTGATTGTGCAGCCAATAATCTCAAAAATTAAAGTCAAAATGAAATACCCCTATTGATTTTAGTGTCTCACGACATACAGTAATTAAGTACTGGTAAAATAATTACCAATTTAAAAGAAATAATAAGGAAATCACTGCTCTGCAATTTTATCACAGTTTTTTCCCCACAGGACCTAAAGAATGTAAACACTATGTTTTTGTTAATGTTAGAGATTAATACTTTATTTTAAATGTATGTTGATCCACACCTGCACAGTTACCTTTAAGGATAATGATATAAGGCAAGACTTAACTGTGGCACTACATGTTAATACTGATATCTTCATTTGGACAGAGAGAGAATTGTTTGTTCTTCTCCAATATTTGTTCTGCAGCAGACTTTGGCCTACACAGACATAGCAGTATCACTCTTCTTTCTTTGCGTAAAAGATGTGTATTACCTAACTTTAAAAGGGAAAAATTTCATTAGATATTGGATGTTTGAGCTGAAATTTAGTTTCTTAATTGCTGGCAATTTTAAAGATAATTTCTTAATAAGCTCCATTTATTATCAGGTCATAGATTTCATTTGTGTATTCTTGCATCACTAAATGCATTTTTTTTTAAATTCTATTTTTTTTAAATATCAATATTTGCTGTCTTTATATTTTATTTTTTATTTTTTTGTCAAAGAAACTATTGTTTGTGATGGCTAAAATATCTCCATTTCCTTTGTTTGAAATGGCCATAAATACATAACAAAGCCATGTTTCAGCCACTGCCCTAGTTAAGTATATAGTTGAATTGGTTAAATTTTTTTTGAGTCTTTATCTTAGCTACTTAATAGCTATCTGGTAATGGTAGTAGAAGAGAGATACTGCCTGATAGAACAACATGAACACGTGACAAAACAAACTTCAGAACATAGTTAAGAATGTCAAGCTAACTGGATAACAGACTCTTCATATTAGCGATTTGCAGGCCTGAGAGGCCGACAGTCAAAAGCAGCCTCTTAGGATTTGGTGGCGATACTACATAGCACATGGTCTCTCTCTTACAGATTGTTGAATGGATGCCACATCATTTATCACAGAAGTAGTAAGTGTTGGGTCCTTGGAAGGATGACAGAAGATGCTATAGATGCAACTCTGCATCTTTTATAACTGTTTTAGAAGTCTCGCTATACAGTGAAGGAATTTAGTGTGCTCAAATTCCCCACTGTCTTAGCTTGATAATACACATCAGTTTTTTTTCTCTTAAGTTTCTTCATATTGGCAATCAGCAGAGTTAAATATACAAGAATCAGTCTGTCCTTTTCCATGTTGACGTTGGTGAGAGTATCCACTTGGTAAGTTCACTCCAGTATAAAGTCCTATATAGATTCCTTTGGGGATGTGTGTGTAGCATATGATTCACAGTTTGCAATACAAATACCCTGATACATCACTTATTTACTATTAGTATTTGATTATTATACCATTTTGCGAAGTCTTAAAACCACATTTTAATTAGTGTTGCTTGGAGCAGTTCAGAATATATATATATATATATTTATCTTTTTCCTTGAAAGCAGAAGCTCTAATGGGTATAATTTATGCTCTCTTTGCATGCAGCATTTCAATGAGAAGGTTATTACATGGCACATCCCCATTCAGGTGTTTGTAATAGAGGTATTCTTCGGCCTGCATACTGATGGCCCGGATTTCTGGTAGTCGCAGGAGAAGCTGCCCAAATTTTTCTGTTTGCTGTGGGTAGTTACACATTGTGTAGTCCAGCAGAGCAGCATTCACTTGTTCCTGAACGCCTTCCACAAGCTGGAAGTTCTCAAGATTTTTGACATCTGAATGATAAAAAACAAAAGAAAGGTAAAAGTTCAGTTGCATTTTAATTCCTGGTTATGGAGGCAGTGTTTCACTAAATTGATGTGTTTTTTTTCCTCCTGACAAAAGCATACTTTGCAAGCTGCTGAATATTCAGTGAACCCTTTTGCCAACTTTCCTGGGAAAATGATCACAAAAGAGCTTTAGCAGAGTGTCTTGTTGAAATTCTGCATATACCTCAAATCAATTAGACACCAATGGAGTCTGAGCAAGGTCAGCTCTTTTCATAGCTTACAAAAAGAAAGGTTGAGGATTCCTAAAGTAGAAGACCATAATATATTGCTAGCAAATGAGTCCCAAGAGGAAGCCCTATCTTTAACCTAGTATGTTACACAATTCATATAATTCTGTATTAATTTTTCTGACCCAAGGTGAAATCTGTGTCCAGGGTATGATGTAGTTAATTCTAATAAAAAGTGACAGGGTTCTTGTTTCTGTTTGACATTTTCTAAATGATTCTGAAAGCCTTTGACTTGTCTAGCCTATGTTAATGAACCATCTGGTACACTCCAGTGACTGCCAAAATAATCTTCCCTACTAGAAACTCTCTAAAATATATATTTCACTGACTAATGATCTTTATAAAATGAAATCATTGTCCTTTGGGTGGAATACCAGATAGGAATGGTGCCCTTTAACCTGAATATGGTTTCTGAAATCCAACACAGACTGGGTTTTTTTTTTGGTATTGGACAACAGGGGCATTTACATCAGTAAGGCAGGTACAGTTTGTTCACTCTGCCTGATTATCTTCTGTTGATTATCTTCTGTTCCTATACAGCAAGTTCAAGCTCTGGAAATGTTAGTCACAGATAAATGCTAGTATATTAACTCCTCATTATTTGCTTTCCTGTGTAAAAATTACTCTGATGGCATCATCTTTTGACATGTCTGAAGACTGCAGAAGCTATTCTGAAGCTTTATAGAGTGATGCTTTATAAACTTTGCTTTATAGAGTGCTGCTGTAATGCAGAAAGAGTGAAGCCATCGAAGTGCTCTTGCTGCAAGAACTTGATTTGGTTGGTGTTTGATCATTTATACCATCAGTAGTGTACTGCCACTTGCAGTTTCTTGTAATGCTAAAGCATAGTGATACTGGGCATAGCTATGCTGACGATCCACTTCGACTAGAGACAAATCTGCACTTCTATGGATGTTCTTGGAGCACAGGAGATGGGGAATTCGGCAGAATTAGGTTAATTGTAAATGCCAGCCTTTGACTGGAGGGGAAAAGAGTGTTTTCCTTTGCAAAACAGGATCACACAATGCTCCCCCAATCCATCATCAGCCTGGGAGGGTGTGTAGCTTGGGTTTCACAGCACCTTTTCCTACAGGGTGCTTTAAACAGAGCAAATATCGGCTCTTCCACATAACTCTGTGCTGGAAAATGAGGGAAATGGTTGGAGGAGGCAAATATTTTTTTCAGGACAAGAGTGTAGGAAGGATCCCAATGGCAGCCCAGGGTAGCATGCACAGCCTCCAGGGATTGTTACATGCTTTAAGCAGGAGCCAAGCTGAAGCATGCTGGCTGCCAGGTGCACTTCATGTTTACCCTTGCAGGAGCTGTGGTGAATGTTTCCCGCTGTGCTCACTACTGACTGCCTCTTTCCTTTCCCCATTTCACTGTGGAAATGAAACAGGTAGCTCTCGGTTTTGTGCTGCTTGTTCAGGAGCTGGGGACACGACCTCCATCTGAATTTTGCTAGCTGTCTTAAGGAGCTCATTATCAATACTTAAATTCTGATGGCTGTCCAGCAAGAATCATCTGAACTTGGTATTACCCAGTGAGGAGAACTGGAAACTTCAAAGCTGCTATGCCTGGTCCCTTAGCTATTCAAACTCATTTATCCAAAGTCTCTTTGCTAGCGTCTCTGGAGATCTGTTGGATAATCATGTTTTCATGTATTACACTGGACATTTTCTCACACAAAGTATAGCTGTTTATTATTTTTCCATACCTGCATAAAACTCCCAAGGCATTTTGTAGCGAGTGTAACCTGGTTTATAAATTGGGCATTCTAAGCATATTTTTATAAAGTTAAGAAGGGCACATTATCAACTATCACAGTTATTTTAAATAGGTTGCTTTCAGATGCAAAATACAATCATGAATGAATTGTCAGAACATAAGAAATTCCCACAGAAAACAGGGACTATGCTGGAGATTATACAGTGTTAAACAACAAGATAAAATGTATAATGAATTCCAAATCAGTATTTTGAACTTTTCTCCTCTGTTAAAAATAACTTTAATCATCAGGAAATTTTAGAAACTGTTGTTTGATTCATCCCCCTTTAAATTCAAAGGGCATCTTTGTGTTGCTGTCTCTGTTTTGAATTGTGCCATGAGATTAAATCGTGCTGACTTCTTGGAAAACCAGGTTCATTCTCATTTTTGCTCTTTGTCTAAATGTTACTGCATGGAATACATGTTTACTGGCAACATCACAAATATCAAGAAGAAACAATATCTGAGAATTGCAGAGTTTCAGTATTTTTCTGCAAAAGTGGTGAATTCAGCATGCATTTTAGATATGCATTCCTTCTGCACTTGTATTGAGACCACACTCCATATGGAGTCATCATATTATATCTATATTACTCCCATATACAAGATCCGTGGCTTCTTGCAGTAGGTGTACCTGTGTGTTCCTATATGCTTGTCAGCTGCGTGGCCTGGCTGAATTGCATGGATGTTGCAGAGCTACGGGGGAAGAAGGTCTGTGTTGACTGGGTTTTTTTTCTCCTCACAGAGGACAGTTCTTTAAATACTCATATGTGGCAACATAAACACTGGATTCAGATGTAAAACAAGTCCAATTAACAGCAAACAAAAAGTAGTTCTGGGGCTTCTATTCCACATCTACAGCCTGAGGAAATACTTGTAGTGTATTTCCACTACACAAAATCTTGATATCTGTGGTGAAGTTCAGTGCTTGTAAACAAGTTATTATTAGATAACTAGTGAAAATACATAGAATTTTTGTGACTCTTTCCATATTGAATCAGATACTCATAGTCCAAATGATCATAGTTTAGGACATCACTACACTATTCATCTGTGTGTAGATCTCACCAGTACTGCAGTCATAATAGCGGGGATGTAGAGGCAACCTGATGGCTGGTTATGTATTTTGGAGTGAGTCATCTTGAAGTAACCAAGATTTTTGGATATGACTTTTGATAAGTGCTCTCATGTCATGTACATTAACAATAAATGCTACAGTAAAACAAGACAAATTGAACAGAGAGATGAAACTCAGAGGATATGTGCTGTGAAGCTCCATTGCATGTCTCAATCTATGTTTTGTATATTCTTAAAAAAGAGGTTTGCCAAACACATCATTGCAATATAATTTACAATTACAATTATTTTTGAGAGAGAATCAAAACCTCTAGCTCTTATATGGATGAATAACAACAAAAGAAAAAATGTGGATATTAAGTTATTTCCAGTAGCTCTAATTTCTGCAGGTAGAACAAGAAATGCTATAGAGTTGTCACTTCCGGTACTTCGCATTTAGCTCATAGAGATACAAATGTTATTAGATAATAACTCTGGTTTGTAAGTTGATGGTTTTCCTGTGGTTTGGGATTGGTTTTGTTCTCTGTATTTATTATATAGTTGGCTAAAGGTACATGCTTTAGTTTTCCAAATATTTCCTTTTTGATAAAGATCCTTTGAATGCTAAGGAGTTAACTTGGTAAAACATCAAGCAATGCTTGTGTAAGTCTGCTGAAGGCAGTGGTGTACAATGAGCGTGAAAGCTGCTACTGATGTGTACAGCACAAGTCTTTCATGCTTTCATAGAATTCTCCATTCCTGTCAGCTGTTTAGAATTGAAACGTCTCTTATCAATCTTTACATCGGTTAGTAACAATTTAAAGTACACATGTTTAAGCTTAATGCAAGAAATCATTTTCCAAGGTTTAGATGCTTGTAAATTAAATGAGGAGGAATGGGTTCCCCCCCTACCACCCACACACCCTTTAGAACCTAGCAGCTAGAAAAAGTGTTTTGTGTTGCTACAGTAAGTATCAGTCTCTTAGCTCTTCTATTTTATTCACTCAGGGACTAATTACCAACTTTTTACATGAAACAGCCTTACTCTGGGCTCACAGTGGGGCGCACATCTTTTTCTATCCTTATTGGAAAGTAAACCCTTAGGTCTTCTGGAATATATTATGTGTTTTACAAGAAGTAGCAATTGCTTTTCTGTCAAACAAAGAATTTTTGTTCTCTATAGCTTACTTTTGACAATTAAGACAAAACCAGAATTACAGTATGTCAGGATCTTCTGTGCAGTCACAGTAAAGATCTGCCAGTATTCCCAGAAATCCCCCCATTTTGATTATTTTCTGCATCTGTTAAAAAACTGTGCATTAAGCTAAAAATGCAAACACAATTCAGCCTGAAAAGAACACTTTTGCATATTTTCCCCCAAAATGGGTCTGGTCTTTAGAGGGGAAAAATATTTAGGTTTCAGAGAGATTTTCTCCCTCTCATATTCCAAACATGAAATACTGAAAATTTGGTGGTGTACTAATCTGTAGAGAGCTTCCCTTGGTCTGGGGATTTCGAAAAGAAAAATGAAAGAGAATGAGAGATTTAAATTTGAAAACCAGTAATTCCTTAGGAGCAGCGTAAATATTTCCCAAAGAAAGCTGGTTCAATTTTACTGCTTGCATCCCTCATCAGATACTCTTTCTACATGAAGCAATCAGGAGGCACGTAGACAGACAGCTGTGCTGCCTCCCTGCATTTTCCACCACTGCAAGTCCTGTGTATTGCAAGGATGAAATAAGGTTGTGTTTAGGCTCCTCTGTGGGGAGAAATTTCTCCCTTTCACAAAGCTGGAAACAGTCTTGTGACAGATACTCCTTGAAATAGTACATGATACCAGCCCAGGATTGAGCTTTCTCACCCTGAATGGGCTGACGAACCCCATCATTTAAGGACTTCATTGATGACCAGTGGACCCAACACTTAGCAGCTTTTTGAAATTACTGTTAAATTTGTAGATAAAATATGATGTCTTCCAAACCCTAGTGATGTTATCTTTGGCCAGGATGGCCTTCAGGCTCACCTTCCCAGAGGTTTGTCTATTCTTTCCACATGGCCTAACAAGCAGCATTTCCTCTGCTTAGAAACATGCTGTTTTACCAGGGAAAGATACAAGTTGCCTCCTCAGGCCAAAGCTGAGGTTCCTGTCAGGGGCTTTGGTGTGAGATCGTTCCCATTTGACCTTCAAGATGGAGTATGCTAATTCTGAGGAAGACTTTTCCAAGCATAGTTCAAAGAATGGGGATTACTCAGAACTAGGTGACATTACCAAACCTTCCTCTATTCAAGCTTTTTCCTGTTTCACCCCACTGCTACCTCTACTTTCTGCCAGCCTTGCAAATCCTGTGGGTTACAGGACTTAAAATGCAGGTAGATTTTTGACATGTGATAAAAAATTTTTTGACGGCAAGAGTAGTAATGGTTGATAAAGTGCCAATCTCTGAAAATTACCCACAATTCTCCTTCATTGAAACTAATAGCAACAACAGTGGTTCCATACAGCACATCTGTCACGAAGGCAGATATATGCCATTCTATAGCTAAGCTTTGACAGACAAAATGCTATAATGAAGGAAGATTTATGGTAAAGATAAGCTCCTTACTGCAAAATTCCCCTCAATTTTATTACTGCAGGGTTGTGCTGAATATTATTCACTTAGAAGTCATGGGAAACAACTCTCGATAGATGTGTTTTGTTACGCAGTGGTAAGGCACTATATTTAGCACTTTCCAAACCCTGAAAAACCTTTGTGTTATAACAACAGAAATCACTTAAGACTTCCAAGTCCAAACTGAATGCATAGAAAACTTTTCCTGTCTTTAGAAGGATTATATTTTGGAAGTGGTTAAGCAGTGATCACTGCTATGATCAATCTCTGACTGTTTTTTAGGGTCATCAAGTAATTTTCATTTTCAGTTGAACATAGCATCAGATAATGAACACATTGTTTTAAAGATCTTGATTAAATTCTTCTACAGAAATGTATTTCATTCATACTGTCCTGGGTTCAGGCATAGCTAGGCTTAAACCATGACACATACCTAAGTATTAGGCAAAATTATATATATTTTTTAAACTAAGAATAAGATACTTATGAGAGAAGAAGCTGTAAATATTAGTTTGAATCTTATTTCATTCCCTCTGTGTTCAATCCTGATGGACCTTTGGTTTGTTTCAGAGCAACTCGGACTCAACTAAAACGTATTTTGTTGTTGTTTTATAGTAGTAGGCTTCTTTCTATTGTTATTTAAAATATTGAAATGTATTTTTCTATTTCAAAAAGATTCTTACTGAGAAAATCAGGTCCTGATGTATATTAAGAATCACTCCTACTGACTTTTGTGAAGAATTTTATAGCTGCTTCTGCTACTGTTAGTTCTGCAATGGAAAGGGAGACGTGGGGAAATAAGCTGAATTCCTCTCTTTGACTCATTTCTTTCAGTGCCAGTATAGACAAACGGCAAAGCCTAATTTACTTCTTGAATCTTTATGACTGGCGTAATTACTGAGTCATCACTTAGGAAAATAAACCAGGCTGACTTTCAACAGCTCAGCCTGAATTTACTGACTCGAAAGTTAAACAAACAAACAAAATCTCCACCCTGGCAAACCAAAGTGAGTCAATATGTGATATGGTGGTAATTGAAACACAATAAAATAAGATGCAGCCAGGCCTCTTTGGAGGAAGAGCTGCTCACAAGCCGTGGCCCAAAGTCCACAGCCAGCTACGCCCTTAAATACAAAGTCCAGTGTTTCTCATTGAGAATCATGAGGGAATAGCATGGGCAGGTACAGACACAGAGCCAGGGGTGTGGGGAACTGGTTGAGATAGCTGGCTGATGAAACCATGGCCCATCCCAGAAGATGCTGGACAGAACCACAGGCACCATGTCCCAAGCAGTGGTTCCATGGCTGGCACTTCATCCTAGCCGTGCCTAAACTCTAGTACCACGTAACTTTTATCAATTTCTGAAGCTTCATCCATGCCTGGAGTTATGTCCCTGCTGATGTCCCGCAGACTTGCTCCTGCTTTGGGTGAGCAGTGCAACATGCTGCTTGTCTCTTGCTCATCTGGGACCGAGCACAGGCCGTCTATTGTCTCATGGCTTATTCTGTAGGTATCTTAATACATGCTTAAGCATTCAGTGATAGGATTAGGTTTCACACTAGAGCATAGCGGCTGCTTTCTTTGAAGATGTGACAAAGGAACTGGAATTTGAGCAGCACTTGCTCTGTTGTGTCTTCAAGGAAATTCCCCATACAACTGGAGTTTCTCACCATGCCAGTGTGTGGTCTTAGCTATTGCTAGCTACAGGCTGTTTCTCAGTGAAAGTGGGCTCCAGTGTCTGCATTGAAGCTCTGCTGTTGCACTCTAAAAAATAACCTAAGATGATTTAGGCATAGATTTATAGCTTGCCTTTGTAGTCTGGTGGTAAGGGAGTGGTAAGGTGAGCTGATGTGGGTTTCTGGTTCCTGCTTCCATGTTTGTTTATATATTTGACCTAGGGACCGCTTAAGGTAAGTGACAGATCGATCCTAGAAAAATATCTCAATCCAAGTCTCTCTTTTTCAGGAGAAAATTGTGTAACCACTCTCCTTTGAGGCCATGGTCATATTTGTATGCCAGCACACGCTGATAAACGGGGGCACAAGTGATTTAGCGAAGGTCTTGCAGATAAACTGGGAAAGAACGTGAGTCAAAACTCCTCAACTAATCCCAGGTTCGTATTATATGTCTGGGCTGGAAACGTTTGTCTTCCGAATATTCAGTTGGAATAAGCATAGATAAGAAAACTAACATGTTAATTACTATGCTATCAGCAGGCTTGAATATATATATATGTGCTTAGATGCAGGCAAATCTACAGCTGTAGCCCTAGCTCATATCACTCTTACAGTTACCAGAAAAAGTATCACAATTAAATAAAGCAGAATTTAGGCTTCTGATAAGAGTAAAAATAATTAATAGAATAAATGGTAAATTTGTTGAACCTAATGTTTTCCCTAGTTAATTTCTGAAACATCATTTTAATCTTCAATAGCACATGAACAGTACAGGACTGTTGGTGTTTTAAGGGAATTGGCTGTCACTGTCTACAATTTGTAGGGTGTGAATAGTTTAAGTTGTCATAAATATTTATGAAGTTCCTGGGAATGGTGATAGGGACATCATACAAAATCCTTGAAGTTATGAACTGAGGCAGAAGGGGTGTTATATGCAACTTGTAATAATAGACAGTTTGGTATAATGTGGAGAGGAGTAAGAAACAATCTATTATTTAGCTGAAATGAAGCTGGATGTTTAGAAAAAAAAAAGAAGGGAAATCTTGAAAGATTTGCTTTTATCTGGAAAATATTTGCTCTGCTTTCACTTAGACATTTGCAACTTTTCTGAGTGATTAGATTTATTGCACTCAGGAGAAGCTTGCACATTTTCTTTCCCTTTCTATTCCTCTCCTACTACTCAAGTACTGTTTGAAATGGGAATAATGGACAAATTAATCTCAGAGGTATTTTTATTGTTGCCACTAGAACTATACCAAGGGCAGATATAGTCCTGAAAGAAGAAATATAAACGTTTTCTGGAAAAATATTGAATATAAATTTCTACTGTGGTTAAAACACAGAAGTGCAGCTGCCACTGAAACCCTTTTGAGCATCAGGCTGTATCCTTTTATAAAGCCCATCTGTCTCTGCAGAGTATAAAAAATGCATGATCATAAAAAGCAGTACTCCTCAGGGGAAAATCTCTCTGTACTAATCTTGTAGTCACTTTACAAAACAGTTTTTAATCCCAAATTTGCATTTGATTTTCAGTCAGGAACTTTTGTGTTTTTTGCAAAGTTTTCTTATTCCATTAGAATGAGATATGAGGTACAGTTTGTTCAGGTGGCAAGTCCAGACTATGAATAAACCAACGTTATCATATGAAAGAGAATTAAACAGGCAGATCCAAGTGGGGATATATTAAGCCAAATTTAAGCTCCAGTAGTTGAATTTAGCCTGTACTAGATGTCTAGTTTGCCTCAGGATATATTCAGCTTTCCAGCTAATCGACTGAGGAAAACTGCCTCAGGTATGATAAAATTTACAAGAGAGCTCAGTCGAATAGCTCTTGTTATAAATACTAGCTTAAAGGCATTCTTCTGGTCTTTGGGATCAGGACTGTATTTGCATTTAATTATTGTATTTCAAACTTTTTTGAACTTGGTTAAAAATATTAGACCAGCCAGTTACAGCTTTATAGTGGTTTTCAGACAAGGGTAGAACTTCGTGCAACTTTTTTATTACTTGGTGAATTTTGTTTGGTTTTATCCTTTTGTTTAGATCCAAAGTCTCACAGGTACAAAACTTGTTAGAATATATTCTCTTTTAAAGAAGGAAATAGTTAAGCAAAGGTGTTTTAGTGATCTGCTGATCTGAGAGGAACAGTACTCCACGGTGACTTGATATCAGTGTAATTGACAAGTAATTAAGAGTTTTAAGTCTTTGATTTCAAAAACCTGATTTTCCTTTTTCTTGAGACTTTTAAATATGTGATTTTATTAGTTTTATGTGTCAATATTTGCACTAACAGGGTTTTTATTTTTCACTGACGTATCGGTGGAAGCTGATTCTAATTTAGAAATATCATGAAAAAGATAATCACCTCTGCCTGTTTAAGGTATGGGAAATAGAAATCAGTAAAAACCCTGTTTCCTTATAGAATTTTGTTGGAATAATATAAAGCAAAATGCATTCATTTAATTGTTCAGTGCTAAAAGCACTGCAGTAGGACTACAGTAGAAACAAATATGACTCCTATTAGCCAAATATCTGAATTTTACTATTGTTATTTAGAAGAGCTAGACTCTACCTTGGGTAGTTACAATTATTGGCTATATAAAAGTAGCTCACAAGACCATTGATGGTACATTGAAGCCGTTGTCTCAGCTCTTTCAATTCTGTACCAAATTAGCACTGACCAAAAATTTGCTGGGTTAGATGAAAAGTGCCAATGAGTTTGGTCCCATCATATACATGCATGTATCAGTCATCAAATCACTACCACACCTCATTGCAACAGCCCATGAATGAGCTTAAATGCAATTCATCATACACTGGAGCTCCTCACTGAGTGACAGCAGAACTGGTGGCCCTCAGACAGGGCTCCTGCCCTGTCCTTCTGTCCCTCTGGCTGCTGCTGGGCTTCTTGCAGGTGGTGGTAAAAAGAAACACTTTGTTCTCCTGTATTTTCAGTCACGTTTTCATGGACAGTAAGCACAATGAAGTAATTTTCTACTGCAGTATTTCAAAACATATTGTTTCAGACATTGCCTACTGATGCGAGTGGAAGTTGCAAATTTCATTTTTTGTTGTGGCATATGTCAGTGCTTAGTTGTGGAAGTGGTTTGGCAAACAAGAGTGACAGAAGCCCAGATGGGGACATCTGCAACTAGCACTTTGCAAGTGTCAGTGCTGGCATGCAGGAAATGCTGGAGGGGCACCCAGATGTGTGTCAGTCTTTGGACTCTTTTCTGAAATACATTGATGTGTATACCAGTGATCTTTGTCCTCATTGCTTACACTTTAAAACATACAAATATGAACACTAAAAAGCCCACCTGAAAGTCCCTCTGTCAACATGGTTACTCATCAGTTAAACAGATAGATAGGGTAGAGAAGTGTGGAATAAAGAAAATACTCTTACACCGGCATTTCAAAAATGAGGCTCTTGGAAGAGTTTTATTTCTTAGTGTCCTGGTTTCAACTTAAACCATGACACTCAGCTGCCTCTGGTTTCTCGACAAGAAGCCCTCATCAGAAAGGGCTGGACACTCTCAGATAAGGTAGTGCCTCAGCACATTGGTAGCATTTCACTTACTCACTAAGGAAGAGCAGAAATAAGTCACGCAAACTCCAGATTTGTGCTCACTGCTCAGCTCAGACTGAAATGTTTGGTCAGGTATGGATGTTTCCATAGACACTGTGGTAATAGATTTAACATGAGGTGCATGAATTAAGGGTCTTCAAGTTCCCATTAGCCTCTGGCTGGAGCTGTCCCTAATGTGATGACAAAAAAACTCATGTTCCCTGCACAGGGACAGAGGTAGTTTGATCCCCTGATGCCACAAGCCAGACGATGGAAATGAGTACACCTCTGGCACTGCAGAGTGTCTCCTGTAATGGTCCACAAACGGGCTCAGGAGCACGAGAGAGCCTCATGCAAACTGAGGTTTCCACTTTTCCTGTCCTGACCAGGCTTGTTGTACCACTGACATATATAATCTCAGGGTCCCAGCAGTGGTCTGATGAGTTCCTTAATGCTGTCTTTATTGAATTAGACTGTGAATTTTGCCTTTATTGATGAAAGTATGGAAGGATTTATAATTCTGGATCTGCCTCTGCCTAAATCAACACTCATTGGATTAAGGCTGGCTCTAGCTAGATCTCACTGTACTCTTCAAAGCAGGGGTGTTTCCCCACCTATACATATTCTTTTTTACAGACAGGACTGTGAATTACCATTTGGAATGGAATTTCTGTTCTATTTTTCATTTTATGATAGAAGTTATATGTGTTGGTACTCTGAAAATTGTAAAAGCCATTTGGATTTCTTACCTTAAAGGTTAATTTTGCTGCAAGTTATGCCCAGGCCAAGAGAGTACTTTCTTGTAGCCTTGCTGCCACAGCAGACAGTGGGATATGTATTGGCAGGATAGAATTCATGTAAGTACACATAAGCATCCTTGTGCTTTAGTTTCATGGAAATTCACAGGCTTTCAAATCTAAGATATTCAGCAATAAACAGTTCATTTATAGCTCTAAATGAGCTGTTGTTCTTGCCCTTCTTCATTTATATTCACTAATTGGAAGTTAATGTGTTCCCAGAAGCAAATACATATATTTAGACAAAAAAAATACACTATTTTTTTCCAAATACTGTTGAAAAACAATTCACTGCTTCTCCTAGTGCACTGTCCTAGGAGTGCTCTCTGTGTCAGCAATGCAACTGTAGTACCTCTTTAACCTCTGTTTTATTAACACAGAGATTACTGGTCTGTTCACTTTAATCAGATTACTTTGACTAGTAAATATAGACTAATTTAACAAAGATTATCACCATTCTTACCACTTCTGTCCAACCAAACCTAATGATCTTATAGTTAAGCACAGGCCAGCAATACTTTATTTATTTTGATATTAGTTTCCTGTGTCAGCTTCAGGTTTAAAAAATACAAATCAAGCCTGACACCTGGAAAAAAATCACATAGTGGAAAAATTGACATAGAATCCAGTGATGTCAAAAATCCTACATATTTGTTGTTTCCGATTGAGACATCCTTCATTTAGACCAAAATAACAGACATTTATAGTGTACCTTAGTGCTGGTGACTATTTAACAGCTAGGTGCTCTCACAGCATGGTACTCTTTATGTGCACAGTAATGAAAGTTCGCTATTGATTTTTCTGTGGCTGCTTGTAACCATTATAGTTGATACATCAATAGAAAAGGAAAGCACAATGTTTCACAGGAGGCAGAAAATCAGAGAATACATGATGCTGTTACAGTAAATCATGGCATAATCTCAAGAATTGATAGATGGTTGCTGCTAACTTGAAACCCATGGCTTTCTCTGAAAAGACTAGCCTATAATCGCCCAATATGTTCTAACAGACTGACTGCCTGTAATAGTGGTAAAGGACACAACACAATGTTTTATCTTCAAAATAACGGTTTCCACGAGCCAGGTTGTTTTGTTGTGGTGGAATTCGTTTTGTGTGTTACTGCAGAAGGAGGGAAAAAAAGTGGTTTGAACACTGTTTAGACTTGTGCTGAAAGTTGTAGGAAAAAGAATATTTTATTTTTTTCCAAAAAAAAAGAGCACAGGAGGATTTGTTAAAAAAAAAAAAAAAAAGAAAAAAAAAAGAGGAAGAGAAGTTGTCATTAATTTTTAACTTGCAAAAATCTGCAGTTAGTTGAAAAGGAAATGTAAAAGAGCTGATTATTCTTGAGATCAAAATATTGGAGCTGTTTTGTCAAGAAAGGCAAATGCAGAGAAAATACATTTACCACAGCTGTTTCCAGTTCCACAGCATCCTGAAAGGGAGCCAAAGGCACGTAAGTAATTGAAAGCTCTTTTAAGTGTCTGCTTCTCTCTGATGCATTTTTGAGGGGCACAATGATCTCTGAATTTTACAGTATGTCTGGTGAATTTTTAGCAGGAATGTTCTAATTGCTTTGTTCCCTCTTTACTCCCTGACTCATCTCTGGTGGTTTTATCTGTGACTTTAATTAATTGTAAGGGTCTTTTCTCCCTGTCTCAAAAGGAAAGGGAGGAAGAAATGCAGGTAGGAGCTGGCTAGCTGGAGAACAGTGTGCAGTCTAGATGACACCACTCCCACAGTAACCTCTTCACAATGTTCCTTTCTGAAAGAATATTTTCACTGTGCATATTGTTTTCCAGTACTTCTTCAGGTGATGTGAGTCTGATACCTGTCCTTTACAACCCTGCTGGTGACTCCATTCTCTAAAGAAGAGAACAGTATGCATCATTTGTTCTGCTAGGCTATGGAGTTTCACACTGGATAATGTCGTCTATCTTGTCTTGAGCAGTTCACTGATCTCTATTACAATTTTTGTTGGGAGAGAGGAAAGATGCCGTTGTAGTATCATTCCCCATTCTGATGTTGAAATCTTTCTCTTTCTTCAGATGAGACTTTCCTTCTCCTGGCAAGCAAAGGTGTGGTGCAATATGTTTAGAATGCACATCAATCCCTCCCAGTGCTGGAGATGGTTTTAAATGTAGGAGTTTCCTTATTAATCTTTGAATAATCTTGTACAGAAGAGCTCTTAAAATGTCCTTAGGAAGATGGCCACGTACATATTAAACTTTTGCCAGCCCATACGGTTTTGGTGCTTACTCTCAGTTTGTCCCATGATCGATGGACATGCACAGGATCAGAGCAACACAGAGCCTAAGGACTTGCAGTTTTCACTTCCCTCCACTTTCCTGCCAGCAAAAGACATAGGGACACTATCCAACCCATGAACTTGGGAAAGAGTGTTTCTGCGCAGTCCCCTTCTGCCTCCCAATTCACGATCGCAGCTGCGTTCAAGGCTGGGCCATAAAGTTTGTTTCTGAATTTTCCTTCATTTTTTCTTTCCTGTTTGCTTCTATTTCCTCCCTCTCCACCTCTGGCTTGGCTTTGATCACAGTTCCATGGTTTCTCTTTCCTTCCTGTCCTTTCCCCCCTGTTTTCTTGACCCCTTTCCTATCTCAAGGCATCCAGTCTCTCTGTTCCTCTGATCCACAACACTGCTATCCCTTGCTTTCATTTACGACTCCTGGCTCCTGCTCTGCCCACATATCCTCTTCTCTGCCACTCGTTTTCCCATCACTCTTTCAGATACTTTCTTTCCCCCTGGCCTCCTGTTTAATTCTCCTGCTACTTCTTGTCATTGTTTCTTTACAGCATTTCATCTCTCTATTTTAACTCCCTCAGAGACAGACATTGCTTTTGTTTCTCTTCCAGTGGCCCATCTTGCATAAGCAGCAAAGTGAGAAGAGAAAGAGGGGAATTTGGCCTACTCTACAGTGTGTCTCCAATTAATGGCCAGCATTCACCCATACAAAAACTTTCATGTAAGAGTCTCTGCAATGTGTTTTTTTTTGTAAGTAGAAATATATGAGGTGCAGTTTTTAGTCTATACATTCTGGTTTAAAAAGTATTTAATAAGTTGTCTGTTACAACTACAAATTAGATTTAGTTATCATATTCCTTTAGCATGTTATTCATTCAGTGAAGCTTTTAAACACATGTTCAAATTAAGACCATAGGATGGCCTTACTGCTCCAAGATTAAGGATATTAATTCATTTATGTATATCTTAGTATATAGCCATTTATTCCCATGTTATGCTGGGAAACTTGGCTAACAGTAGTAACCACCGATGTTAAACATTTCTGCTAATAGCAGCTAAAAAATTCTGTATAATCGCATGCTTCCTCTGTTACATATATAATACATTCAAACTTGCACTTTAAATGTCTAAAATGTATATTAAAAATGAGACAGAAGTTGCAAAAATATTCCAAAAGTAGAGACACATATAAATGCGGGTTATTTTCAGGTAATTTTTCCCCGTTACAGGAGCTGTTAAAAAGCCATACTTACTAGTACTGTATAAACATATCAGAGAGGGGAAAAGTGCGGAGCACACTGATTGGTTTATTCTGAAATCCCCACTGTCTCCACACAAAGGCAGCAGTACAGAATACAAATATCGTTTGATACCCATGTTTCTAATTACTTGTGAGATTTGTATCTAACAAATATATGACCTAATTTTCTCTCAAGCATCTAATCCTATTGTTATTTTGAAACCTTGTAAAGTATGCATTTTAGAAAAAAACAACATGAAAAGAAGTACTTGCTGAAGGCAGGGAAGCTTTATTTTTTCCATGGCTCCCAGCTGTCAGACAAGCAGAAAACATACCCAGTAATGATCAGATCGGATCAAATTCATGCCATTGTACTCAACAGTTACATTAGAGATGAATTTGCAATATTCATTGCATTTCATGAAATAAAATCGGGGAAATCAACAGTGATTAGTAAATTTCCTCTATAATTTAGTGTAGTTTATGCAAAAAACCCAATCAGCCATGAAACAGAAAGCTACCTCTGGAATTCCTGCAAGAATTTTATCATTCATTGCTCCTACATCCAGGGCTGAGATGAATGAGTAAAGATTTATTTAAAAAAAATAATGGTTAAATTCTTAACTGTGGCTCATAACTCCAACACCTGTATGTTTTATATTATGTGGATTTTTTTTTTTTTGTTGGTGTTTTTTTTTTTCCACAGGAATGAGTGATTGGAGTTTTCATGACGATAGATACCTGTGAGATAAACACTGCCCTACTTTCTTTCATACTGCCTGCAGGATGTGTGGAACCTGGATGGGAGCCTGGACAAAACTTGTCAGCTCACCGAAAAAGTGTTCACAGGAGAACACGGTTGTTTATCAAGGTCGTCACTCCATACATCATCATTTAGCATCTATAAGGAATTTAAAGACTGATTTTTAATCATTTGGCTTTGCTGTGGTTTTTGACATAAGGGAAGGGAAGATGCTTGCTTTAATTTCTCTAGAAATAAATCAGAAAAAGCAAAGAAATTGAAGAATAGGGTGAAAGAAAATCTACTTTGTCCTGCATGTGCTAAAATGCTAAAATTCACTTCTAAAAATAGTGTCTCAAAAAAAGAATTTTAAAATCCTTTGCAAATTATTGGACCCTAATATAAAATAGACCAAGGAACTACTCAGAAGTTGAGTAATCTGTAATGGGCTTTATGTTATCGGTAGATATTTTAAACAACAATGAAACAACAGTTGTTTCAATGTGGGTATAGTATCTTTAATACTCTGGATTTCACTACTGTTTACAAAGATAGATAACTATTGTTTCCATTTACCAGATAAGGTTCTTGAGATATCATTTAAGAGACTTCAAAGCTCCTTGGTAACAGAGTCAGAAGCAGAATTAGAGACAAGAGGGTTGATTTCTCTATTGGGCAATGCTGGTTCCATGAAAGAAGGGCATCCCTCATGAGATGATTCTTAAATGAGGTTTTGTCCATATTCATTTGCTTTGCTTTCCCAGAGGATTACAGTAGAAAAGTGGATTAGCTCTTCTAGTGGCAGAGTGGAGTAGCCTGGCTGCTGTGCTTGAGATCCAGAGAGGAGGTAAATGTTCCAGGAGCAGACTGGCTATTTAACTATTCTCCTGGCCCTCATATTTAATAAGAGATTTGTCTCTAGTTTCCAAGGTGATGTGGACATGCAGAAGCAAGGGACTATATAAATTGCTGACAACTGCCCACATTAGAAGTCATAAAATTCAAACTTGGCAAATGAAGAAACATCTGTGAAAACTGTGAAATTAGGAGAGTCGTGCTAAACCTTCCTATGAAATTTACTTTCACTGATTTGGGTACAAGAAAGGACTGATATAATCATCATCATTACCTCCTTCAGCCTTCTGCTCAATGCAAACTATAGATATCCATCCAGCAGTTGTACATCAAGTTTATAACTTTTGACTGAGCTGCATCATATTGATTTAAAGAAGTGGTCATCTTGGTTTCAGATTTCAAGAAGCAGAGCCTCCATCATACCCAGAGGTGAGGTCTTCCAAACTGGAATAGTGCCTGTCACCTATGTATTGTCTGCTAGTCAGTACTGGTCAGCATCATCCCCTGTGTAGATTGTATACGTTAAAGAAGGATTTTAAAATATCACCTGCCATTAGGGAATTTGGAAATGTTACTATTAGTAAGTTTGTCACAGTGAAAAGATCATCCCAGCTAGGGGTCTCATTCTACCATCTCTGATTTCATTCCCAGCCTATCTGCAAATCAGATGTTCATTTTAAAAAGTCTATTTGAAATATTGTTAGTACAGCAAAAAATAATCAAGAATCAAAGGGGCAAATATTTTGTGGAAAAACATACTTAAATAAATCTTGGCTTTATCTATTAGTCAGCTGTCAACTAATAATAAGTTGTATTCAGTCCATCCCTTGTTATAAATATATATTGATTAGTTTTAAACTCCAAACTTCAGAATGAGTTATATCTGATCATTGCTAAACTGCTCTCTTCACTAAGACAAAAAATCCCTAACACCTATTATACTGCATTTAATTAAGACAAGCATCAGCTTTATGTGCTATTATTTGCTCCTGCCAAGTCTCTGTGGTATAAATATTGAGCAGTCACATCTCCTGAATACTAATCAATCCTTCCTGAATTTCAAATGATTACATAAAGTTTAGGAAATGTTTCTCTGCCAATATTCTCGTATTCTTGCTGTAGTGTTGAGATATGAGACTGGATTTGGCAAGTGTGCAGTAAGTATTTTTCTAAATTCAAATGTAATGTGGGGAAGCCTGAAAGCCCTGGTTGAACAGAACCCCTTTACTGCTCACTGGTATTTACCCTGTACAATATCCTACAAGTACATTTGGGTAACAGAATGGATGAATATAAGAAAACTGATTTAATAAAAACACCTTATAATAACAGCCCATATATATATATATGAATTATAAATAACATACATCTAAAAGATGATGTAAAAGTAGTTGTATATTTAAAAACTGCAAAAAATAAAAAACCTACAAAATGACCACTTTTGAAGAACACTGCATTGAACCCTAAGTACTGTTTGGCAGTGTGAGTAAGCAGTCAACACATTTGTGATGGCAAGTCTATCACTGGATAAGTGCTCCATGACTGACTTGCATTGGCTTGCCAAGGAAGACTGCCATGTGAGATAATTTTTGCTTCAAATTCACAGCACCTACTTCAGATCCTGGGACTGAAGGTGCTTTGTGAAGACAAAGTAGTGTTATCTGTGAGCTTCTTGGTGTCTTGCCAGATAACCACCAGGCCCACTTTACAGGGAGGAGAACAGCATCTCTGAAAACTACACATGGCTTGTGCCTACCCTATGGGAACATGGGAAATGCTTTGCTGACACTCTGGATCTTCTAGACCACTGTCCTACCTTTGACAGTGACCAAGAGCAGATGCCTTAGGGAACAGTGTAAGAAGAAGAAAAGCATGGAGTGCTACCTTCCAGGAGCAGTCACTCAGGCTCCAGCAGCTGGAAATTAACAACAGCCAGGAGCAGCATTTTTTATATTTCATAGCTTTCAATGGATTTTCCCTCTGTTAAGTTCTCCAGGTGACTTTTGTAACTACAAAAACTTTCAGCATCCTCTACATCTTGGATGTGCCAGAGCTGGATAATATGTTGTGTTGAAGAATGAATTTTTGCATTTTGAGCCAGTCACCTACTAGCTAAATTAGTTTTGTTCTGATACTGAAGTATCTGTATGGTGCCAGGATGCAGAAGATTTTTGGCCAATTCTTGTTCTTAGCAAGTTTCCATGTTTCATGGACCGTGCTTTGAAAAGCTAGTGTATTCTCGGCCTTATTAAACAGAGTGTGAAAGGCAGATCCGTATTTGTTGAAAGTATAACATCATTATTAGGAAGGCTGCAATAGAGATCTACATGCCAAAATTTGCTAGGTTATGCCTTACGTCTGTACTGCACTTAGGCATCTATAATACTGCATGCATTGTCTGTTTTCTAATTTTCCAGTCTTGTTCTGTTTTCTTTTTGGTCTGATAAAACCTCCTGCCTTACTAATTCCTTCATTTCATTCTCCTTTTTGTTGTGTGCCCTTCAGCATCATGACTACTACAAAAACTTAATCAATAGTCTTTGTTATATTACTTCCCGTTGATGCTTATATACTTATTTTCCCATCTGAATATACAATGCCTCAAATTGAACCCTCAGCAGAAGCTGAAGAGAAGATGTGTACAGCCCCATGTTTCATCATTTGCTGCTGCTTTTCCTATCTTTTCTGTCTATTTAGACTGCAAGCTCACTGAGGCAGAGATTCTGGCTAGTCTGTAAATGTAATAGACCAATGATGTTATATGAAGTATATTAAAAAGTACAATAGCTAATTTAATTTTTTTTTCCCCTTCAGCTCCAGAATGTTGCATAACTGCATTGATGTGAGTTACTGAAACCAGGTGAAACAGAGCACAGGCTGGTTTTGTGCTGCTGCTCCTTTGGCACGTGTTTGATAGAAGAAAACTCCAAGTCTTGTGAGCGGTGAGCTCTGATATTTCAGGAAGTCTAAAAGCAAGGAAAGATTAATTTGCTAATATCCCTCTTATTCAAGAGAAATTGGAAGGGAGTGTTGCAGATCCAGATGGATTTCTGCTGAACCCTTAAGTACGGCTGTGGTTTCAAAACTGAGTTCCTTTTTTATTTCTTCTTGTTGCTTAAACAAGAGCCCATTTTTTGTCATCCAGAGCGATTAAATGTTTACCATTTCTACAGGACCCTCTTGTCTCATGTTAAGTGAGATGTGGGATCAATAGTGGCTCTCCAATTATTTGTACATTGATAAAGCCTTCATTTCTTAAATGAAGTACATTTGTCTATGTTCTGATAATGATAAGGGAGCGGTACTAGTCAGCTGCTGCCTAGTCTAGCATTTAGCTCCACAGGCAGACGAGTGCCTGGCCTGGGTCAAATGATGTCTAACTTTCTTCCTATTGGCATTTCACTTTACAAAGTGCTCTGATGGGAGATTTGACAAATCATCCTTGCTGAGTTCAGATAATAAAAACTAGCAGGACAAATGGGAAGTTTTGATAAAGAGAAAACAATGGCTGATTTCAGGTTAAGTGACCAGTCTGTAAAGCTAGGGGATGGTAAAATGAAGAGATCTGTTGTGTCAGAAGATGATAGAAAGCATCCTGTGTAAGGTACTCCTTTGGTTCTTCAAGCATCATTTAAATGTAGTCATTTAGCACACTTAATTGCTGAAAAAATGATCTGAACTTTATTCTGTGGTAGGAAGCAAATAAAAGAAACAGTGAGGCAAATTTTGGCTCCACTAGAAACAGTCTAGAATTCTCTTTGTCTTTAGTGAGGCCAAGATTTCAGCCCAGTGGAGCATGCCAATCCATTTCAGTCCCAGAATTAGAGAATTTAGCAGCATATTTGGGGACAGTTTGATTTTGTTGATAGTTTTCGTTTTTAATTTTTAATTCTGCTTTATGACAAAGAGTTTCCAAGCTAATGTCAAATTTGGTAGTGAAAATTCAAAAAGGGTGATAAACTGACACATTTGCTTTTTCTATCTGTAGTGTTTCTCAATTCAAACCAGCAATCATTAAGACAAAGAAACAATTTGTATTTATTTTTAAAACTACTTTGTGATAATGTGTACTGTGGACTATACTGGTTATATGCTATAGAAAAATTGGGGGTATTATTACTCTGGGATTAGGGTAAAGAAATTGTATTATTCTCAATTTGGCTAGCTTTGGGAAAGCCAGATAAGTTTGCTTTCATTAAGTGGTAAATTTGATGAACTGTTATACAGCTGTGTGACCATCATCTTTCTCAGATGTTTTTCTATATTTTGAACATGAGTTCATAAAGCAGTGTTAAAAATAGGTTTAACACTCCAATCTGTTAAAGATTTCTTTATTTCACAGTTTTGCGACTTATGCCTGGCCGGTATCTTTCCATCAACTGTGTTATTACAGTTGTTGAATTGTCATGGCTCTGTCTTGTTTCTTTTTGCTTGAAAGAAACCTGCCAAGTGCAACTCAGTAGTCAAGAAAGTCCAGGTTTACATATCTCTTGAGCTACTGATATTTTTATTCATACATCTTCAGATCATGGGGGAAAAAAAATGGCTGATATACCTGAGTTAAATTGTGTTTTGGCATGCTGATTGCCTTCATTCGGGCCAGGTTGCATGGAGCTTTGAGCAACCTGGCCTAATGGAAGGTGTCCGGGCCCATGGCAGGGGGCTTGGATGTAGATGCTCTTTAAGGTCGCTTAAAACACACACCATTCTATAATGATTCTGTGATTCATTCATTTTGTTAGAATCAAGGGGGGAACACTTCTACAAGTGAAAACACAGGAATAATGCCCCAGAAGACACAAGTTTTGGGGTTTGCAAATATGATGTAAACCTAGGTCAAAGAAAGGTGAGCAAGGATAATTGCTGTCAGAACTGGTGTCCTGATTCACTTGAAAGCAAGATAATAGCTCAGGATAATTGAAATTGAGATTCATAACAGAAGTTGCTATTTCTAGACCACCTAAACAGAAGACTTCTTTCAAATAAATCACCCTGGTGGATGGATTGCTCCTTTCCGATAAAATGCCTCAGCTTCGGCAGTCCAGCACATCTTCAAATAAAACATTCAATCAGCATCTAGTGTACCATTTGCAGCAAAGACAGACATTGGTACAGAATTCAGACATGTCCATCAGAGATCAAATAGGGGGAAAAGTGACTAGAAAATGCCTTAGCAGTTATACCAGGCTACACAACCAAAAACTGTGAAGGGCAATTTCGATCACAATATCTGTTTCTATTTGATTCACTGTGATCTCAGGTATCAGACTGGTGCAGTTGTGTAATGTTGTTGTTGTGTGTGGTAAGAGAGGAAAGCAACATATGTTTGTTTGTATGTAGTGAGGAGGTAGGCACTGAGGGAATTGCCACAGAGAACTGTCTTACACAGAGTTTGTGATTCTTTAAGAGAACCCTGATGGACTAATGCAGTAGATTATGTAACCAGATCAAAGTAATGTGATGGACTTCAAATTACACCAAACTTTCGATGTCTTGACAGAGTAACTGACTGACCAGTGATGGTGCAGTGAAGCTGTGAAGGAAGGGGTCTCTGCTTGTCCTTTAATGTCCTTATGAGTCAAGGTTCTTGTTAATCTAAAATACAGCTGAGTCCAAACCACGCACAAGATGATAAACTCCAGTGTAATCATGATGACTGTGCTGGGTGTAAGGACTGATTCGTTCTCTGGCTTTTTAACCTGCAGGAGCACAAATGCTGAAGGACTGATTCAGCTGAAATGGTTATCTGCTGAGAGGAACAGGTGTGATGGACTTGCTCCTCTCCAAAGTTTGGCAGTGATTGGATTGAAGGATGGCATGAGGAAGCACTAATGGTGGACAATCACTGAAGTATGAAGATCTGTGGACAGTAAAGAAGGCTTATATACAGAGAGGTAAGAACTACCTAGCTGTAAAGACATTTGTTTTTTATAACCGATGGAGGGAATTTAAAAGTTACATAATGCTACATATAGTAATACTATATAGAACTAAATAGCTCTAAATAATGAACTAACTGGTTTCAAAGGTGTTAAAGCTTTCTTAGTTACATCAACTTTCATATGCAAGTGATGTGACTACAAGGGTCCTACTCGCAGCAGAATTAGCCATTTTTATAGCAGCATAAATGAGATTAAAACTGGATAACCTGGCTGGGTGCATGCTTGCAAGGTATTCCTGCCCAACTGCCTCAGAAGCTGAGCACACTGCTTGACAGAATTGGAAGAGCTAAAGGTGCAAGAACAATTCCTAAATCACTGCAAAGTACTAGAAGAGCTGATGAAAGCCATCAAACAAAAAGGTCACCTAAAATTGAGAATTTTCCAAATGCACTTCACTTATTCAGCTAATTTAAAATATCATGGAATGGGGATGAATTCTCTAAATATTTTGTCAGAGGAAAGCTGCAGTCTGTTTAGATATTTCTGTGCCGATGTTTAATGACTGAAAAACCTACTTATTAGGAATTAGGAAATCGGAATTCTCGCTATTCATCAGATTAATTCATAAAACATATTTTCTGCAACAGATGGCTTGCTTTTCCTTCTCTGAATCTAAGAGACAGAAAGCAATGAAGCCCTGAATACAAAATGTTAATAGCAGAGAAATCCATCATCTCTTCCTAGATTTCAGAATGTACATACTTCATAACAGTCAATTCTGTTGGCATTGTTGTGTCTTTAAAAAGAATTCTTTTTTTCCCCTACAAGTTCTGTGTTCTATACCTCTGAAGTGTTGATGTTTTATGCTTCTTGTATTTACAGAGAGGAAAACCAAAACCAAAGAAGGTTCAAATTCTAGAAACACCACATGGACGGACATATTTAAGAAAGAAACTGATGTGTTACAGTGTAACCAAAACTGTTCGCTTGAGTCTAATTGCAATTGTATTATAGTAATTAATTTATAGAATTTTATTCCTTTACTGAAGATTTTTTTTAGAAACTGAAAAATAAAAGAAAAACATTACTAAATGTCAGCACTGCTGATATTTCATTCTTGTGCTTGTCTCAGCTGATCACTCTCTTTGTAGACAAAATACCTTTTGAGTAAAATAGGAGTTTTGGCTATGGAGGAGATCAGACTGGATCTGACCTCATTTATGTTTTTTTAAGTCTCTCCTTTGAGTTACCTGCCAGTAAATAAAAATTCACTTGGCCAAAGTTTATTTAGACCAGTTTTAAGTCAACAAAGTGCAAACGTGAAACAGAGGACAAGCAGAAAAAATCTATTCCTACAAAGTCAATAGGAATCCATCTCCCTAAGCCCTTTCTTGTTCCTGACACCGGTGATTTTTCTTGACTGATTCATTGGAGGGCACTGGTTTAACTAATTTGTCTTGCATAGGTATCTCCCATTCTGTCCTCTCCACTAGTACAAAACAATCTCCCCTTTAGAGGTTATTTCCTAGCTAGATCTGTGATGAAGCTATTATCATTAATTTTCACTTTTAGAGTTCCTTTCACTTTTAAAAACCTATGAGATACATTCCTGATTTATGGGTTATGATGTGACAGCCATCATATGCAAAGAAGATTGTTTATACTTACCACAGATGCTGCTGAAAAAGAGGGGTATTTCAACCATACCCCCACTCCATCTGCTTTACATAACTACATTCAATATCATAGGGAAACATGGCACTCTGTATTTTCCCCTGTTCTCTAGAATTTCTAATAGAATTTTTTTCTTGTACTGGAATATTCAGAAATCACATATAGAAATACAGAAAGCTTGTAATACTCTATGAAACCCTCTAGGTTTTAGGAGTAATTTCCATAGAAACCCACTTTTAATCGGTATACATAGTTTTCCTGCAAAAGATAATTAAAAAATAATCCTCAGATTACTGTGAACCTCATGAAATAGATTCCAAATTTGTGTTCTTCAGAAAAAAAATAAGAAAAGAAAAATATTATAAATATTTTCAGAAAAAAATAATAATACTTTCAAATATGAAGAGTAGAGTGTACCTACCTAAACTAAACAGCACCAGGAATTTGAGACATACAAATTCTCGTAGATCAAACTGCAGGGAGCGAAGCTTTGCTACTAGTTCTTGTGCATGGCTCATAAGATTGTTGAGGGTGGCTCCAGCTTGGGATGCTATTATGGAATAATCCACCTGTAAAAGAGAATTGTATTTCTGTCTGTTGTCATGCCCACAGAATCACTTTTGGATGTTTCAAGCAGTCACATACAACCAGGAGACTCCTGGATAAAAGAATCATTCTCAATATAATGATGTTATTAAGTCAAGATGATTTTATACATAAACTGATTCTAGCACAGTGGTATATACCAAAAATATTATTAAACCACATATCTTAATGGTATGTCACATCAATCTCAATGCTGGTTTGTCTGTATTAGCTTTTTATAGAAGCTTTATATATGAGAACTGCTTATGACATGATAGCTGTCCCCATATCTGTTTGTTTTATTCATTTGGTGTCTCTTGTTCTCATTGTAATTGTATGATACGAAGAAATACTGATGAAGTGAGCTTTGTGCCTACACTGGGTATATTAGTCCAGAGGGACATAACTGTATTCATGAGAAATGGTCCAGTGTCCATAACTTGGCCAGAAACATCTATTCAAGCCTAGAAATGTCGGTGTATTCCCACAGGAAAGAGGCATTGTGTGGGTAGTTTCTGTTCTCCTTAGCTACACAAAATCCTGGTATTCACTGGAGTTGGTTCCAATGGACTTGTTCTGGCGGGTCCTTCCCTGCTAGCAGAGTGCCGGACACACAGGCCAGCTGCACTTGCCTTGTCCCAAGCAGTAACCGCAGCACATGGAACTGCTTTCTCTGGGGGTCTGCTGCCCAAGTCATGTGCTTATTTGTTCTCTGGGGTAGGCTGACCTGTCTATGAGCTTTCTGAAGTGATACTTGTACATAGATATCCAAAAGAAAGCTAGAATTAATACACTGCATTGAAAACTTAATATGCACAAGCAAAGCATGCTTAAAGCCTGTCATAGCTGACACACCCCCAGCTAGACTTGAATCTCGGGCATCCTACCCATTGCTTGCATGCTGAAAATTTTCTGGCTAATGCCATTCCCATTAAGGGATATTTCTATGCAGATGGCTGTACCAGCCTCTGCCACTCTAAAGATGTGTGGACTTTGTCATGGGAGGGTGGCCAGTGAAGTGCTTGAGTATGGCAGCCTACAGGGATGCTGTGATGTGAAAGTGAAGGGCAGGGGCTGGGGTGAGCTGGCTCAGAGACATGGTTGGTGAGACTGGGCAGCTCCAGCATAGTGACAGCAGAATGGAGCAGGGGTGACCAGAGCAGCTACTTCAGCTGAAATACCTTCAGTTACCCCTCTTTTCACCAGAGTGCTAGCTATCCCCTGCAAGTGCCACTGTCCCAAGGAAGGGGCCAGGTGGGCTGCTCACTTCTGTGATGAACCACCTCAGCCAACTGGCTGAGACCTAAATTGGTTATTGACGCATTTTCAAAGTGCCTTTTCTTGCCTGGCTGCTCTAATATTACCAACACCTTTGTCTTTTAGGAGCCTCCATAACAAGAGGGAAATTGCTAACCAGACTCCATGTAAGCACATGTAAGTGAAATCTGGCTTTAAACGAAGACTAAGCACAATGGTAAGTACACACTTGGGGTTAATGAATTGTTTAAAAGTATCAGTGCTATAATCCCATCTTTAAGGTCTCCTATAATAAGGTAGTTAATAAAGAATGACCTGAGGAAACAGACCACTACTGTGAAATTTTGCTTTTCTATGCACTGATTCCCTAAAATCTATTTTTTAAAAGAACTTTTAAGGAACATGTATTTAGAAATATACTTTTTGATTTTAAAACTACTGAATTGGTTTTGTTGAAGTATAAACAGCAGTAAGGCAAGCAAAAAAAGAACAAACCTGAAACACTAAACCTGACAAAATTTCAGCCAGGAAAGACAGAGCTGTAACTGAAGGGAACTAAATATAACTTCTCCTAGTGATGACCTTAATATAATCAATAGGTTACTGACTTTTAATAAGATATTTTATTTATATGTAATCTCAGTGCTCCCGGGACAACTGCATAAGAAAACTGAAGTTACACTTTTTGTATGGATGTTAAGAACAATACTACACCAGCTCTGCAAAGGAATTAAAATTGTGCTTATGTTACAATTAAGTCAATGGATTATCCTGTGAGGTAGGTTTTATTGCTCTCTCTTACACCTGGGAAAACTGAAGTGGTGACATTAAATCGCTTACTCAGGGCCAAAGAAATCTGTGACAAAAGTAGGATCTGGTCTTTGGAAATCCCAGCCAAACCATCTTTCATAAACTACTTTCTAGTTCATCTGCTAATTCTCTCTCTTTCTGTCTATATACTTATACATATTTCTTTATATATATGTACATATATATACTTTAATAAGAAAAGTAACATATCTCAAATACTTTTTATTCAAAGAACAGTGTAATATAGTGACTGATTCAACGAATTCATGTTAAGAAACTGGTCACATAAAAATAGCAGCTTTCACAACTTAATTTCCCTTTTGTAATTGCTAAGAGTGGGGTGGGAAATCTCAAAATCCCTCACTGAGATTCTGTCTTGTGGGGGAAATATGCTACTCACTTCATAATAAGAAGTTAAGATGTCTGGATGTCAGGAATATCAGTGGCTTTAGTGCAGTGATTATGCCATAATGGTAAAACCCAGTAGATGCCTGGATCTCCCACCATCCCTCTACTGGAGAGCTCTCAGGCAACCTGCTACTCTTTCAGGTGCATTTAATATTTGCAGCACCAGCAAATTTGTCTGGGAGGCAAGTCCTCATCTGCCACTCACCAAGAGCAGCCTGTATTAAAGTTTTATATTTATTGACATTTCATTACCATAATTGACTGCAGTTGGTTCTCTAGGAGAAGGCACGGGGCTGCCTCCTAAGCAGGAGGATTGGTCCCTTGGGTAGGATTTGCAATTAAAACCGACGCAGAATGGATTTTTTTTTTTATTGTGTAAATATGATGAGTTGAATTTTCAGCTTTAACTAGAGAATACTGGGTGTGCAGGAGGCTTTTTTCAAGAGTGAGCAAATTTGTAAGTCAGTGGAAAGATGACCCCCAAAGGTGTCAATCAGTTTATACTAAATCAACTGTGCATGAAAAAGCATCAGTTAGTGTATATTCTGAAAAATGGTCACATTAAAGAGTATGCTCTCCTGCTTGCTTGGTTCTCTATGCAGAAATTGATACTAAAAGGTGTATGACTTTTTTTACCCTCTAATTCGTGACTAAAAATACTTTTCAAGGACAAAGATTAAAACAGTCTGAATCTTGAGCAAAATGCTTAATTGCACACTGAAGTCTTAGCATTTACTTTATATTGTACCAATAATTTGATTTGATTAAATCAAATCCACAACTGAAATAAATTAGTCTTGCTTTCCATAAAAAGTATTACATTTCACAGTTGTTTCTGATGTTGAAGATGGTATGTTGACTGGCATTTTGAAATCAGAAGCTTTGGTGAAGCTTCCACATAACCTAATTTGGAAGTAAAATGCCAGGCATAAAGTTACGGATGCACAGACAAATGGAAGTGCGAATTCCTCGTGTACCAGTACACAGTGCTATCTCACATAATGAATATAGTAATTATGAAGTAATGATAGACTCTTAATTGGATTAGCTTGGTACCAAAGCAATGCAGACAGAACAACACTGAAAAATTTACACTGCTGCATATTCTCACCATTATTGTGCTTAAACTGGCATGTTTAAGGTTAGTACAGCTATTGCTGTAAAGGCTATAGTGCAGGCTGTGCTGTAGTATACTATTCACTAGCTGAAGTGCCTACATCTAAAATTAGCTCCTCAAAACCTCTGCTCTGCTGCCACCTAATTTGGTGTTTAAAGTCCTCACAGCTCCACCTTCTAACAGCCTTTAGGTGCCAAACTAAATGCCTCTAGACATGTCCGGGACTACCCAAATCATGAAAGAGGTAAATAACTGTGTCCCCAGATCATGATACAGCAATTCTTAGATTTATGGGCTATGTGGCTTTCATCTACCTAAGGCAGCAAAAATGCCCAAGGCAGGATTTCTTCAGCAGGCCTGTGGCTGGGACCACTGAGGTATGGGAAATCTAGGGTCAAATAAATAAGGCTATAGCATAGCAATTTGATATCTTTCTGAAAGTGAGAAACACCAAGTTTCTTCACATAAATCATTTGCATCTTATAGATACCTTTTGATCACGAGTATTGGGCAGAAAGAGGGGGACCTTTGGCTTGGTTTGGAGAGGAAGGATTTGATTGGTGTTTAACTCTAGGAGGGAACTTCCAGCTGGGAACCCCAAATAGAAAGCTACACAAAAGTCCCCTGGACAGGCAGCATTCATGTCATGCCTCTCTCTTCAGCAATTCTCAAGGCTACCTCTTACAGTTGCCACCTAGTTTGCTGCGGGCCTCCCCTGCTTGCTGTCCTGCAGAGGTACAGGCTGGGCGGATGAGGCTGCAGGCTCTGTGAGAGGGCAGGGCAGTACAGAGGCACTAGCAGCGAGGAAGAGAAATAAAGAAGATAGTAGTATTAGTAAGAGGGTTGTAACTTAAATTGTGACTGCAGAAAGACATGGCAATGCTGCGTATTTTTTCTAAATCCTTTTCCTGATGCAGTTGAGAGTGACTTAAAAGCCTAAATCCCTTTAATGTCAGTGAAAGCAAGTTAGGGCAGTGCTGAATGTTTATGAAAATACTACTTTAAAACAATATATCATGGTAAAGTACTTGGACTTCAGCAGCATTTAGGTATTCAGACGCCAAAGAATTTCTCAACTGATAAACAGAGAGGTAGGAGAACTGGAAGTGACTAATTCTGCAGTTTTTTTTCTCACATGAAGGTTTCATTTAACACGGTGAGATACTGTTCAAGGCAGAACAACAGATAAACTTTTTTAACAATATACCCTGGGCTAAGTAAATGCTGAGGCTGAAGGCCAGAAATGCAGTGAGCACTTGTGTTTTTTTGCTTTGCAAATGATTTGTCATGGTAATGAATGATTCTTGAAGCCAAATCCCTGGTTTCACTGGGCTCAAATGGAAACTTTCTGGTGGAGTCAGGTGGTTGCCTCTGATATTGGCTCCTCTCTCTGCCCACAAAACAGAGCCTAACATTTAACGGTGGAATCAGGTTCCTTTCTTCTTCTAAATTAAATTGTGTTTGATTTCTAGGATATGACAGTGGGTCATATGGCATGTGGAAATGTGTGGAACTGTCCCATCCCTTTTCAATACTTCAGCAAGCCTGAAACAATCTCCAGAATATAGGATTAGAGTGATTTTACTTGTTGATGTCTGTTAGGAGGTACTGGCTGTTACTGAATGTCATTCCTTTCAGCCAGTACAGGAATTGTGCAAGTAAGGAATAAAGTCTCTGCTGTGGCTGTATACAGTAGCTGTATAATGAACAAATGTTCTAGCAGACTAAGGTAGTTCAAGTTAGTGAAAGATTGATTTAATATTTAATTTAGTAAATTAGATCACTGTATTTTTAGGGCACAAACATGAAGAAGGCAGTGGGTGCCTAGGTGGAGCAAACGGACCATCCGGCTCCTTCCTGCTCTGCCCTATGCAACCCTGGCCAGCTGCACCCTCACTGCTCCTTCCTCAGTTACTAATTGCACTGAAAGCCTGTAGAGTGGTCCACAATGGCCTGCCCTGGGTTTTGAAGTCCTGACCCTGCCGAGAGCTTGTGACTTGCCTCTAGTATATGGTTATGTGGGTGAATGAGCTTTTCTCTCAGAAGGATGCATTTAGCATACTATATATTTACTATCACAAAAATATTTACTTTTCCACTGTTTCCTGAAATATATATTTCAGTGGCAACTATGGTGGTTATTAAACTTATTTTGATCTTTTCATATAATTAATACTTCCATTAAAAACATTTAAAGCAGTATTTGTGTTATGTCTCTAAGTAAAAGAAATGGAGAAACACTTTGAGGAGATGCCTAGGTACAAAAGTTGAGGAGGACTTAGAATGGACAAAACCATCAGGTATGCTTGTAGAAGGTTTGGGTACATTAATTAAAATTGTGATGACTTATACAGCTTAAGATGCTTGTCATTTTAACAGGTACACAATAATAGAAGATAATGAATTAAGTTGCCAATGGACCTTTCCCCTAGGATGATGTTATTGTGCTTGCTAATTAACTATAATATGCAAATAGTAACACTCCAAAGCACTACATTTACTTTGTCTAACTTAGTTTCAGAGAAATTAGTACACCAAGACTGGAAATATTCTATGCCCTGTAGTTGATCATATATAGATTCATTTGTAGTAGATATATTTATGTTATAAAGCCTATAGTAATAAAAGTATAGTTAAGTTTTATGCAGATGGCTATTTTAATCAGTACCCTCAAGTTTTCCACTCTAGTAATGGTGCCTGTTGGGTTCTTCAAATTATTATCACAAAGACATTAAAGTAATTTGCAGAATATAACTAACCTAGAGTACATGGTATGTGAATACATTTCTATAGCAAAGTGCGATGCACTTTTTTTTAATGTAGAAACAAGATGATATGGAATCACTGCTGAGTTTGAATATCCATAAACTGCATTGGAAGATAAACCTTTACTGGAGATTTTTTGTGAATGTTTAGGTAACATCACAAGGGTTATGCTGACTCAGACTATTCATTAAGGAGCTTTTGACCATGTAGGTTCATGTTCCCTTCTTAGCCTCTTATACAAATTTCTACTTTACTACTATAAATCCTTTCCTATCAGTGGAAGACCAGATGTGTTCACTTTGAATCCCATCAGTATCACTACTCCAAGAGGTAGTTGGGTCAGACTGATGTAGTGCTTTCTGCTTTGAGTTTGGTCTCTGAACAGCTTGTCTTTTATATGAGCAAGCTTAAAATCAAATATGGGACTTGACATGAATTTATATGGAGAAATTAGTTCACTTGTGTGGAGGACTACCAGCCCTGAAGAAATGCTTCCAGACCCTAGGCAAATAGCTTGTGGTCTCTTTATGGGAGCAATGTGTACAGAATACAAAAGAAATGTGTTTTCTATGAACACAACAGAATTACCATGTGGGAAACAGAGCAGTTCTGGTGTGCAAGGATTCATGTTGGGTGCCCTCTCCATGACTTATTACTGGAATGGGAATTTTCTACTTGAAGCCGTTTTTGTGGCAAAAAAGCAAAGTAAATGTAAATTAGGATATGTTTGTTCACAGGTATGTCCATAGCTCAAAATGTTTAATATTTGAACAAACCTGAATATGGCACTTCATGATTAATAACTGGATTTTGATGTGTTTTGCCTAGTTTAATTTCAAACATCTAGTTCAGCTCCCAAAAGCAGCTAGCATAATGTCTTCAGAAGGCATGAGGCATTTTTAACAACTTAGCATAACTTTGTTTTCTTGTCCTTCAGACAGAAACCACTGGAGTGAGGAACTGTGCAAACCTGGATACAAGAGAACTGCTCAACAGCAGAATGATGATTGCTTGACCTCGTTTGTATCCACCTTGAATCAAATCCTCCCTTTCCATATGTAAGGACTTCTAGATCTGGCCCCCACATGCCAAAACATCATTCCATTAGCTATCCATTTTCTTTCCCTACTTATGAATACTGTATGTATTTTTAATCATTTCTTAGGATGACCAACACACTGTTTCCTTATCTGTTGTTTTCCAGCTCCTTTCTCTTGTCATTCAGAGACATTCCTTTGACTAATACTCATAACTTTCTGCGGTGATTCTTCTGCAAGGATGATCTTTCTTTGTGATACAGTCATCTGTGACCCACAGTTTGGAAGTTCTGCTGCCTCTTGAGAACCTTTTCAGTGTCAAGGTGATCCTTCCTTGAACTTGCAAGTCTGTTCCCTGGGCAAACAGATTCTCCAAAGGCAAATACACCTACATCAGGGTACTAGAAGCCTTCTTTACAAATGGGTAAGTCTAACATAGATTACATTGAAATTACATAAAATTCCCCAGGCCACATATCACCACCTTTCAATAAGGAACAGCTGAAAGATCTACAAATTATCCCACCTATGGGAGAGGTTCAAGCCACAAAGTTCTGATCTAAATTGAAGTTAAATTTTGATATGCTTCAAAACACAATATTGTCAAGATCTTGTTTATCTCTCATGCTCTTCTTTTGTGCTATGCTTTAGAATACAAATCCAGGTGGAAAGGTATATGTGTGATGACTTTAAATCAGTAGTTTCAACAATCTCAAACAAATCTGAGACTTAGGCACGTTTTTGAGCAGCTTTTTTTAATCCGAAAGGCTTTGACTAAACTTAGCAGAGGGAAGACTGGCAACAATGAGAAAGGTGTCGGCATGAACAAAATGAGCAGCTTGTGTCTGGGCAGCCAAGGCTACAATTCATGTGTTGTGTGTTGACTGCTGCATGAACAATCATATTCTGTACAGCGCTTTAATATCTATGCTGTGTGTGCTGGATCTTGGAAGCTGGCTTGGAAGCTTGGAAGCTTGCATTGCTGCTGTAGAAGATACAAAAGGAAAGTGCTCAAGTTGGAGGAATTAAAGTTCTATAATTAGAAATGGGATGTTAAAATTACATGCCACGTGGCAAGCCTACAAAACTTGGCATGTGGAGAGCATATTCGCAATGATTTACAATTAACCATCACACTGCAAATCACTTCTTAGCTGTTTTCTATTATGAAATTTGGAGTGTTGTAAAATGCATTTGTGCTACTTTATTTCCTTTTTAAATGGTAATTGCTACTGCTGAAGGGCAGTACTTAGTGCAGAAAAAGTGTGCAGCGTTGGGAAGAACTTGTTTCTGAGGAATTGCTGAGGAATTGTAATTATCTAAAAAACAGTGCTTTCTTGAAACACATACACACAGAAGAGCTTCATTTATGAAACTCCAACTAAATAAATAACAAAATAAAATAAAACAGTCCTTTTTTTTTTGTGCAAGGGCCAATACTTACTACTTTGTTGCTGACTGCACTTTTTCCCCATCAAAGTGGGAACAGTGGATTGACACTAGTTAAATCTCATAAGCCAGTGGCTCGAGGGAAATGCAGAAGTATGGAAATGTGCTAGGAATGCCTACAGGTAACGGGTTTTGAGACAGTGTGTTTGAAAATTATCAAGTGTACTTCTGACCACTGCCCATTTTAGTGTGTCAGTATGGAACTGACAGTGGTATGGCCCTGGGGAGCTGGATGAAGTTTGACTCTTGTCTCTGAGGCACAGAGGCTGTGCAGCCAAAGTGGAGAAAACAGGTATGTTCTAATTAAGTGGTGGTAAGATTGCGACATATAGCTTCCCCCTTGATTGTGGCTGCAAAAAAGACTATGTTATGAGTAGCTTTTATGGAGGGATATATTAAGGGAAACACAGAGTGAGGCTTCTGAGGTCTTAAATTTGCTAACTTGTGACAATAATCATAATCTCTCAGGTAATAAAGTAGGCTATCTAGCTTAGGTGCTCAGTTCAGAGTTAATATCTTTGAAAGCCAGACGATTGACTGTAATTTTGCTCATAGTGCTTTACTGGTAAGAGTAAATAAAACCATCTACAGCCCTTTTCATCAGAAGTGTCACAGTGCTTTCCACACCTTAATCAATTGATTTTTATGACACTTGGCATGGTTATTTCCCTTCTCTGCTGGAGGAACTGAGAGGATCAGGGCAGCAGCCAGAAAATATGCAGCATTTAGTGCAACAGCAAAGACTCTTTGCAGGGTCTGGATCTAGAAGTGTGGCTTTCCAGAATTATTTTACAGTTAATGCAGAGAAGACAGTCATAATTTTCCTTTCATAAATGCACCTGAACTGATGTTGTGTCTTAGAATGACAACAGGCTGAGCTGATGCTGCCAAGGTGGTCCATCTTGACACTCAGGAAAAGAAGCAGTTGTATGGGGTCAGCTTGGCTAAACAAGTAATTCATGACTGAGCTACAGTACAAAAATGCAGTATACGGCAGCTGAAGCCAGGAATGACTGAGAACAAGTAACTGTAGAGACACTGTCCAGGCCTGTAGGAATGGTGTTAAAAAAAGCAGTCTTCATCTAGAGTTCAGACTTGCAAGAGTTGTTAAATTGTTGTTTTGGAGACAAACAAGAAAAACATGGGACTGCTGCTGGATTCAGCTGGTTTAGTGGCAGCAAACACAGACCAGTGTGAGGTATTTAGTGCCGCCTTTGCCTCAGTCTTTACTAGCAAGATATCAGAGAGACTGTGCTTTGCAGCAGGGCTCAAGGAGAACAGTGCCCAGCACTGGATATAAGTTGAGAAGAAAACTCCAGCCTTTGTTAAGTGGGAAATGGGAAGAAGTCCATCCATAAGGAGAGGGACTAACTATAGTGTTCTTGTTTGCTGTTCTTATAATATGGCTCCTTGGCCTCCAAGCAGCCAAAGTGCACAGGTGTACAGATGATGGGAGATTCTCAGGGGTGCTTGCATTGACTTCAAAATTACAGACTTTGGCACAGGAAGGTGAAACTGGATTGAAAGGAGGATATGACAAATCTGGGGCAAAAATGGATGCAATCAGTCCAATTTAGACAGGTTTTAATGTAGTCAGAGACTTTAATTCTGCCTGGAAATACATAGCGTCCAAAACCAGCTCATGATTTGCAAGCAGTACATTTAATAAGCATCCTGCTACCTGTTGTCCAACAGTGATGGAATGCTCTGCTTTTCCTTGAGATCATGTACAGCTGTGTTTTTTTTGCAAGAAAAGATAAAAGTGGCTAATGAGGTAAGAATTATTATTGTGGAAAAACAGGGACAATGGCTAGAATTTAAGGGTATTTAGATGTCTCTAATGATTTCAGTGGGCCTTAGGTGCTCAGTACCTTTAAAAACTAGCTAATCACATAACAAATGAGACACTAATTTAGCAGTTCTCTCAGGAACACAAAATTGTTAGTGTACTTACTTAGCTTTATAAACAAAGGAATAAGCAAGCGCCCTGTGTGGCATATAAAATAATTGCCAGAATCATCCATGTTTTGGAAATGATGAAATGAAAAGGGGATCAGTCTTTTTCTAAATAGCAGAAATATAAATGAAGAGTAATGCAATTAGTTTTTCCTCATATAATTAGGCAATAAAACTTTATCTCAGATAGGTTAGTGACTTTCCACAAAGATGCAGGAGTAAGTTCTATAGCTAGAATTTCAATTTTCCCACTCCCTTTCTTAGACAAGTCAATCATTTCTCCCTTCTACTGTACACCTTTTAAACATAAATGCAAACAGTTATTTCTGCTTCTCATTCTTATAAACACTTGTTCTTAGTGTGAAGAAATAGCTTCAGTTTTAAAATTATAACTAAAGCTGTAAGCAGATTCCTCAAGAGGCAGACACAAATTATGTATGTGTCCTGGGTTCAGCAGTAGCAGTCATTTTTCTCCTACTTAGTAGCTGGTGCAGTGCTGTGTTTGACTTTCAGCCTGGGAACAGCGCTGATAACACTGATGTTTTTAGTTGTTGCTAAGTAATGTTTAGTGTGACCAAGGACTTTCTGAGTCTCATGCTCTGCCAGAGAGGAGGGGAAGCCGGGAGGAAGCAGAGACAGGACACCTGACCCAAACTAGCCAAAGAGCTATTCCATACCACAGCACGTCATGCCCAGGATGTAGAACTGGGGGCAGTTACCTGGAAGGGCTAGATCCCTGCTCAGTCGGGCTGGGTGTCAGTTGGCGTGTGGTGAGCGGTTGTATTCTCTTCCCTTGTTATTTCCCTTATCATTATTATTATTGGTGGTAGCAGTAGTGGTTTGTGTTATACCTTAGTTACTGGACTGTTCTTATCTCAACCCGTGGGCGTTACATTCTTTCTATTCTCCTCCCCATCCCTCCAGGAGCGGGGGGAGGAAGGGGAGGGGGGCAGTGAGAGAACTGCAATGTGGTACTGAATTACCAACTGGGCTTAAACCACGACAGTATCTTATTAAAAGGAGTTCCTTCCCATGTCTGTATAAATGGAGGCAGGTTCAATTTGCAGCTACTTAAGTACCCATGGGCCATTGTGTGTTTTCACTTTGAATCAGGAACATAATGTACAGGCACACTTTACTTCTCTTTGATACTGTGGGATTTTTTTCAGTTATTAAGAATCAGGAATAAGGTTCTTATTTTACTGACCTGTTCTTTGTGCTTTGGGAAGTATGAGGGAGACAAAACTGTTTCCTTTGGGGTTTCTCACAGTTTTCCTAGGATTTGCCACATTAGTGCTCTTGTATTTTAGGAGATCTATGCATCTGACACCTGAAGAAAATTAAGCGTTGGAAAGCTGTACAGAAACTGTAGGCTGCATACCTAGGACCACTCCTGAGACAATACCTGCCTCTGTATCCCATGGACTGAATAGATTTCCGGGGATTAGATGTCTCAGCTGCCCAGTTTCTCATACATGTGCATATTTCTCTAAAAGCAGGATATTTCTGAGGTAGTAGTTGCAGGTTCTCTAAGTTTCTGACCTAGCTACTGTTTCTTTTGAGTAAACCACAGTTCTGATTGGAAAATCAGCTATAATTGCTTAGATCTAAAACATAAGGTTTGGGAGTGTTGTTGTTGCTGTCAGAAACCATTTTAGCCCCAACAAAGTACAACTTCTTGAGAAACACTTCTCATCTGCTATTTCTCAATCACTGAGGTATACAAATATATTTGAGAAGCAAAGTGCTTATGATTATATCTGCTTTTATAAGTTTAACTGTAATCAGCAGACTAGGAACAGAGTGCACAAGTCATTTTATCTACATTATTTGTGGAGAATTTCTGAGAACACAGGAGTGCTTCTGACCTAGTTAAACTCCTGCTATTTTGAAAATGATTACTGAAAAGCCATCAATACTTCTCGGAGACCACATACTCACTTGTTGCCCGGTAACAAGAAGGATGGAGCCTTCTTTCCCATGTACCACTTGCCGGTAAATGTGATCTAGAATTAAGAGTTCACTCCAGCAGTTCTGAAGCAACTTCATTTGGTCATCAACCTGTAAAGCAAGCATGGTGACATCACTCAGAGAGTAAGTTGTACATCACATTGTGGAGTCAGTCCTTCCTCTAGTTAATGTCATGAGAACGGAAATGCTATCAAAAATTATTCATTCACAAAACTGCTATTCTCAGCTGAATAAATAGGGCATTGCTTGAAGCCCTTATCTGTGAAATGTAAAGAATATTTACTGCTGATTACATTCTAGGAAGGCAGAACTACAGTTTTGTTATGCAAAGTAGTAGTAAGAACATTATATTTATGCTATGCTCATGGAAATGGGATATTATTTTACCCAAAACAAGAACAGAAATAATGCTAATGTGGAATTTCCCATAATCTCCATCCTTGTACATCAGCTTCTGGAAATAGTAAGGTATCTGTGGGTTTAAGAGCATTATTGCTGCAACAAGTCCATGTCAGAGATAGGTCCCTTTCAAAGGAAAAAGTGAAGTGAGATTGTGGTGGTAGTATGAAAAAAAAAGAGAACTTCTTCATAAACGGAAGCTGAGCAGCTTCAGGTGTCACCAGTGGAGTAAAGCAGTAGTGAGCAGTAAGGCGTATAATGCATTAGGTCATAGACGAAACGTACTGGGCACTCAGCACAAGCAACCTACGTTAAGTTTTTGTGCACTGTTATTTGGGACGTACGTATGATAGGACAACAAAGTATGTAACTAAACTGTCCCTATTACAACTGGGTTGTCTCCAGTTTTAATCCCTTTAAAGACTGAAAAATAATTAAGGTTTCCACTAATTTGTGATATTTTTTCTGCCATTTCCATGGAAGGCAGAACTATGAATTTTAGTCATGGTAAGTACCAATACCCTCTGGGCCTGTTCTTACTGAACTTACTGACTTCTTCCTAAAATCAAACAATGTATTTGACTTCAGACGTGTCCTGAAAGAGTTAAGAGATGTGTACATTAGCCTTGCTACAATTAAGTGTCTGGTGCAGGTGTGTTAATAACATGTATATAGTTAAAAGGCCTCTAAGAACCTACATAGATGGCAATTGCTGAACGGATTAAAAATGCTATAAATTAAAATGTGTAAAATTAAATAATAAATTAGCAAAGAGAGCATTTAAAGTGGAGAAATTAAATTTCTGGGACGTGGAACTATTAAAATTGTTTTTCAGGAGTTCTAATATCACTTGCTTTAGAACTAAATTTCATAATGTGGAGGAAGCCACATCATAATGCAAACTTGCATGAGCTGAATTAGATAATGCAACAGAGGGTGTCAAATTTTATCAGCTATGACCTAACAGATTTTTGAACTTTATTCTTTCAAGCTTGTTTCCTGATTGTGTAGTAGAGAAGGAAGTAACATTTGTTACTGATGGATTTTTGTAGTGTCACCTCTGAAAGTTACCTAGTATTGTCCGCATCTTGCCAGTCACTTGCCGTATAGTTCAGACATCAACATCTTAAACACCAAAGTCTTTCTGCCTCCTCAACTTCCTTTCTCTCCATTCAGTCTTCTCCCAGATGTTCTTGTCCCAGTTTCTCTCCTTTAGGTATCTGTCTCAAATTACTCCCTCTTGCTGGACTATGCAAGCAAATGAGATCAGGAGAGAAAGGGAGAAAGCCAATGGGGAGAAAAGGGCAGAAGAACCTGTGTGCAGCAGATCACATCCTCCTGCCTAGCCTGCACTAGGACCCTCAGTTCTTTCTTTTGCCTGCTCCATGACTGCAACAGGTATCTCTGCTGGAAGACTGTGCAACTCATTCCTTCCACTACTGCTTTACCTACAGGATGATATAATTTTCATGGGGTTTGCTTTAGTTTTAATTTTATTTTAAAATCCCCACCTTTGCTCTTAAAAAAAAATAAAATCTGCATTTTTTAATAACAGCTTTTAATACAAACACACAAAAAGGCTGAATTAGTATTGCGCAAAGACTCTCAATTCTGGTATTTCAAATGCTTTGCATGCTGCATGCTTTGGCTTTCCTGTATAAAGAATAACCTATCACACCTGCCTACAATCACCTTTAATACATGTATGCTCAGATAACTCCTATAAGCTACGTATCCATTGGCAATAGTGATGGAGGAAAGAAAGAGGTGTGGACTCTGTAGATAGATATATTACTAAGTCCAAGTAAAGCTAGTGCTGTCACGGACTCAGCCTTGCTCCATCCCTGTGCTGTCTGTGCCCATGATAATTCATTTCTGTTCAGATCACAGAGCAAGGCTGATTCTGTATTAAAGATCTCTTTCTCTCCCCACAGCATGTATTTAGCTACAAAACCATTTCAACCAAGTGACTTGTTAGCTCAAGAGAGGACAGTAAATTTCCATATTGATAGTGTGTCAACCAAACTTGGGACAGGTTTTAAATAAGGCATTATTTGAAGAAAATATTTAAAACTTACAGATTCTAATACTCTTGCTTTTTACATGAAGCTGTTCTGTGATAATTTCCTCCTCTGTACAACAAGGTGTTACAAAAATCAAATAAATCATGCTAGTATGATAATTTCATCCGAAATTAGCATTTCACACAAAGCTATCACAGCTTCCATCTGAATGAAACAAACTGTGAGACAGTTTAAACATTCAGCATCCATGTCATAACAACTAATACCTGAATAAGAGGTCAAGCATTTGATTATATTATAAATGACATATTTCCAGCTAACCCATCCGTCTTAGCCACAGGCTTTTGAAAACAAACTGAGCTTTACAGGTCTGGCTTTCTGAAGGTCCCGACAGCAGCTAGTCTGCAATCAAAGCTTACCTCCCAAGCTTTATCATGTCATTACCGAGCCAGTGCTGTGAGAACAGTAAGAGATGGCAAAATCATAAGAAAAATGTTTTGCACATGGTCTGTTCCTGCTGGTTGACAAGACTCATAAAGCTAGCAACAGCGAACATCTGCTAGTGGTTCACAAAACCTGCTTCTCTGCATTCACTGTAACTTAACCTGTGAAAGCCTGTAAAACAGACAGCATAAAAAGCACATCCGAAACACAGTATTGCCTTCAGAAGACTATTGGTTCCAGCTGCTTTTGCCATTTTACAAAAGCTGGTGGGGCAGCAGAATTTCTCCCAGTTTGCACTAGGAGGAAACAGAGATGACTTTAAGGAGGGTCATCGATTACTAAATTGTAATCCAAGGGATCAATTCCAGCTTACTTCTGAAACACATGTAGATGAGAAAAAACATACTTTATCTCTGCTAATATATATGAAGTGAAAAATAGAAAACAATTTAGATCACAAGGAATGAAAATGGTAACACATCACTTCTTATGTTAGAATGAGCTGGTAAATCTTACAACGTGTGTAACTTCAGCCAGAACAGGAACACCTTTGTATTTCTGTGGCATATCAATAAATGAGTTGCAGAAACATATTATCTGGCAAAACTAAAAAATCAGCCTTTCACTGAAACATGTACGTGACTTAAAGTGACCCTGTAGGCAAAGAGGCTTAAGTTTTGGTGGCTGAAGTGGAGAATGAGTCATGAAGAGGAAGGTCCTCTGCAGAAAAAGCTCCTTCTGGACTTCAGCTTTCTGGCTCCAAAGTCAAAACATTCCAGTCCACCATTAACAAGGTAAGCAGGAGAAAAGGTAAGATTTTGTCACAAAGATAACTTAGCTCTAGCCTGGGTCTTAGCTATAATCAATATAATTTTCAACTGTGGTATACATTCAATTAGAACAAGCTCATAAACTTGAACTATTGGCTAAACTTTGAGGTTTTTCAGTTTGCGGAGGTCTTTACCAGTATTATCAATGCTTTAACAACAAGAAAAAAGCGCCCTTTGTCTCAACTATAGGGAATGCTTGTAACTAAATGTTAGCCATCATACAGTCAACAGCCAGTTGCTTCAAGAATATTACCCGAAGTTGCAGCTGCTCGGTGCCATAACAGAAAGTTGACATAAAGATAGTGTAACCCAGTTCTTACCTAAGCAAATTGTCAAATGAGATACCGATTTGACAGCTACCTAGCCTCAAGGAAAAGCATGACTGAATACTGTGCCTAGATGGTTAAATTTAGGTTCTCTCTGGCCAGTGGCATTCAGATGAAGACATACCACTGGGGATAGCATAACTGGAAACTGTTGCTGAAGAAATGTCTTTTAAGGAAAGATACGGAGGGAGGGTGTGTGACTCAAAAGAAATAAGAGATCATTTCTAGCATGCAGGGTGGCATGGAAGAGTAATAATGTTATGAGTATGAAGAGTAAAACATCACACTTGTAGAACTGCTGCTAAGTGACAAGGGAAACAGAGTGCTTAGGAGGAGGCTTTGAAAGAAGGGAACAGGGAGGCAGTGCAGTGAGAGAAGACATAAGGGAAGTTGAATGTCAGGTAAAAATCTTGAACATGAGGATGATGAGATTGGATGAGATGCAGACTTAAACGGTTTGTGTGACAGTAAGCAATGCTGCTGGCACAAAGAAGGAACAAGCACTTTGTGTTTAGAGCAGAGGATAGCAATTGTCACTAGCACAGGCAGGAGAAATCCCAGAGGTGAAAGTGCACATGTGCATTGTCTACTTTCTCAAACAGTATGGGTACAAAGATGGAGCAAGGGATAGCTTTCTGATAGCATTAATACATGGCAGTAGGTAAATCCTATTTCCTGTACCATCATCCTATTTACATATGCTTACGGCAAGGACAAAGTAAGCATGTCAGAATTTGGTGTTTTCCATAACCTTGTATCTCGTGCTTGTTGGGACTACTTGTGGTATATTTCCCAAGTCATAATCTGAAAGACAAATGGTCATTGACACAATCACCCAGCACCACCCCACTGTGCTGCCTACTACCAGCCTAGCCAGAATAAACTAATGTAAGAACATAGCTCATGATGCAGAAAGGGTCTTCCAGCATCAGGAGTGCTGACAGCTAAACAGATCAAGATGGTGAAGGAGACACTGTGCAGTCACTTTTCCCATGCAATATCCACAGACAGGTGTTTTATGTACAGGCAAATGGCAGGATGTAATGCACTATATTCTGATAAGGTTTTAAGATTTTGCCCTTCCTGTGTTGACGTGAAAACATCTTCAGTAACCTCATGGTAGAAATGTGCACAGCGTCAGTATTATTTGATGATATTTCAGTACTTTGACCACTGTGAAAGAAACCTTTAGTATGCTTTCTCTCTCTTCCCCACTCAGGAAGGAGTCACTACTTGCACAGCCTATTTGCTGCAGCACTTCTTGTCCCAGCCACAGGCCATCCCAGCTCTTCTTAGTAAAGCACCAGAGCAGAACTGCTGTATGGCTGGGTCAGGAGGAGTTCATGTGTCTTGGAACAGGAATGGATGAAGGTGGGTCACAGTGCAGTACGAGAGTCTATGCACCAAGCCCAGAAGGGTCACTGTGCTCCCTATATTAGCTTACTCTTCAATTTCACTACAAAATAGTGTTCCCCATTTAAAACTTTTAATAAATCAGATTTGTGAAAAGAAAGGGACAAAGATGTGCCCCCTCCACTGAGTCCATTGACCTTTTTTTCCCAGGGGTTTAATAGGACCCTGGAGCCTGGTAGAACTGTGACACTTCTTTGTGTTCACCATGAAAGATTCACGTGGTATTGCTTATCTGCACAGGGAACTTCATACTGTTAAATATCTGAACACAGGTTTGAACACAGAATTCCCTGGCTGCATGCCCAAATTCCTCCACTGTCAGCTGGAATTATATGAGTTTAAATCACTTTTCCGAGTTCTCTGCTAACAAGGATTAGAAAACAGGCATGCATAAGAATACATTTAGATGCAATTCTTAGTTTGCATCATTTATCTTATCAGTATAATGCAAGCCACATAGGATATTTCCAGGAGGGGAGGAAGCTCTCAATTTGAAGTGTAAAGGTATAATCCTGGGTACTGCAGTGACACACTATATCTTGGCAGGACAAAACCATGGTCTGGGACTGGGGATGGAAATATCACATTTACCTGCTAAACTCTAGAGTCCCACTCAGCTGGGTCCTGAGCTTTTGGTATAGGACTCAGTGGAAGTTTGTCAGGCTCGCTGAGGCCTCTGTCAACACTGAAATACACAGTCATGCATTATCAATTGTAGTTAAAGGAAGGACTTATCTCAGAAATGCTGGTTACTCATCTGAAAAACTATTTGTGCTTATATTATAGATGAGAAAGGCTAGTGCAACACAAGAGTAGTATTGTTGTAGACTGTATGCTTCCCACGGCACAGAATGTTAATCATTATAAACTTTTGTTTTCTCTGAAGAAGAACATTGAAATTGCCAAACAGTAAAATGAAGAATAATGTGTATGCTTTGCTGAAATGCACCTTAATCTTATCAAAACTGTGTCTTTCTTTTAGGAAAGCGTTTCACAGTATTTAGCATACTGTAACCAACAACTACAGATTTACTACAATTTTTCTTCTGAAGAGGTATTTTCAGCCTGACACTTGATGAATTACCTGTGAAAAGTTTCAGGGTCACAGGGTTTTTGTGTTGCTCTAAGTTAAATATTTTCCTTATAATTATTGCTGCAGATTCAGTTAAACAATGCACTCACCTTTAGACCAGTCTACACCTCCCTTTCTGAGAAGCTAGTGAATCCTTTTTCATCTATTTTCATTTGCATCTACTCACACTATAGCTTTGGGATTTTCTGGACTAAAAATTTAAAAGGGTATCTAATGATTTAAAAAAAAAACCCAAAATGATAATGGAAACTTGTGTGATAAAACTGTGTTGGATTCAGCTGACTTACTTTTACTTATGCTTCTAAAAGGGAATGCCAATATAGAAATAACACCAAGCATTCATCTCATAGTGCCACTTTTAAATTCTACGACCATTTGAATAGCCATTTCCTAGTGAATGTGAAGTGATTAAACATCTGTCTGAATTGTTCAGCCTGAAGCATACAGGTTCAAGGGATGGTTGAACTTTCTTTCAAATGTAGTTAGGAGATCACTCAAAAGTCATTGCAGACATATAGCTTGAGTTGTTACTCCATTTTTTTATGCTATAGTGAAGCAAATAGCCCCAAATAAAAGTTTTATAAGAAGTAGTGCGCGCCAGAGGCTAATTTTTACTCCTGAATGCATATGCGGTTTCTAAATCATTACATAGGTAGAGAAGGATTTGGACTGTCCAGATGGGTTACTGCTAATAGTGGGAAACCTCCTGTGCAAGGTTGCTATCAAAAAGCTGCTCCTAACAGCCAGTGCAGTTTTAAAAGTAAAGGCACGTAACTTTCAGAATCAGTGAATGCCCTAATAAAATGTGATTGCTACCTATAACCTCACTAATAAAATGATACAAAGTTCAAGAAAAAATGATTTAATATTAACTATGATCGTTCCAGCTCTAGTAAACTAGAAACCTGTGTGTTACATAAAATTTCTAGGTAAAGAAAGGGAGTGATCTTTAAAAGCCTATGTTGGGTTCAATAACTGCCCTGTTGCCATATAGCTCTAGTGTAAAGTGAGTATAAAATCTTCCTAAGGTTGGTAGCATTTTCCTTTCTTTCATGATTTAAAAATGAAAGGAAATATAGAAATACTTCAGTGTTTGCCTTTTCCTGCGCCTTTTCAGCATGTAAAGAGGTTGTTACAACAGTGCAATGATATTTGGTGTGTGCCTGCATATCTGTGTGTATCCCTCTTCCTTCAATGACTTCTGAATCCACTAGTCACTGTCAGCTTATTTCAGAAGGGAGTTCATCCGTCCAAGATACTAACTTTATGTATGCCTTGTGTGAATGGGTATCCAGATAAAGGAAAGTAACTAACTGCTGGGTACCACGCTGAAAGAAAGACTAACACCCTCACCCTGTATTCAACAGCAGAGAACCTACAGAGAGGAAAAGAGGACTAAAATGCTTCATTAAGTTCCTCCTCATGCATCCATTAGCAATTGGAATATCAAGCCACTTTTCAGTTTTTTTTTATAAGGCACAGATAAGAAATTTATAGCACCAAGCAATATCATACCTTTAAAAATCGCCACTGTTCCAAAATGTGAATATGTGTTGCCCATGCTCTGAATGGTATGTGGTGTTTCCCGCTTAGCAAACACACATGGGGAGAAATATGGCTTTGTAACAGCTTTTCCCCTTGCATGCCCCTGGACAGCTCTGTGTAAGATCACTGCAGAAGAGGGGATCAAAGGAGCAGTGACCAACCTTTTCCCAGTTTCGGTGCTAGTCTTCCATTAGTTCAGAATACTATAAATAAAAGCAGTCTTGAGCATCAGGTCACACTCATCCTGTTTTCTTGCATGGATATAACACAAGGTGCATGAGTCTAGAGGCCTCAGATTGCTGAAGGGAGTATGGGCAAGCAGCAGATGGTCATCCTGCTACAGAATAAGACCTCTCTTTTATGAATCTTTGGACTCTAGAGAGTATTCCCCCTCCATTAAGGATAAGGTAAATGACAAATCTCAGTTCTTCAAAGATTAGATGAAAGGGTTGTTGCAAAACTCTGTGTGTGTATATATATGGATATTATATAGTGTGTCAAGTCAAATATGTAACACTCCTATTTTTTCTCCTTTTCTTCACATTTATATCTGTGCAAACTGCATGAAAATGACTTAGTATTTCACAGTCAGCATTATTTCTGATGAATTATAGATGTGCTTTCCTTAGGTTCTTTTTTGGGTGGGTTATTTTAACTGAAAATAAGAAAAAGATTTCTTTTTAGTCCCAACTGAAAATTTTGCTTACAATGCATTGTTTCTTCCCTCTCAAGGTGAATGTAAAGGGAAGTAAAGAGGAAATTTATTCTCCTCAGCACCTGTTTTGCAGGGTGAAGAAGGTGCCTTCTTCAAGACTGAACCCATAGAATTGACCTTCAAAATCCTACTCCTGTGAGTATCTCTACTGATGTTAGTACAGCATAAGCTTATGCATAAAGGGTGTACAATTTAAAAATAAAAAATCAGATAATGCTACGTAGTTTGTGTAGCAATTTTAATACTAAAACTGGTTCCCTTGAATTACTCTGGAAATACACCTGTTTTTAATGATGCCAACAAATGAACTGCAAAAATGTGCTGGGCCATACTCTTAACTTGCGTGAACACGAGTCCTTTGACTTCCACATGAACAATTAAATTAAAAATTAAAATTAGGCCCACTCAATACCTTGTTAGCCTTGTTGGTCTGATTTGGTTTTTAGGATACACAATGATGTCTTCCGGGGAATCAGAAGACAACACTGAGTCTTATAAGTTTTATGGTACTGCTGTTGAATTTATTCTAAATATACTGAATAAATGATTTCACTCTATTTTACAGCAGCCATCAACTAAAGTTTCGGTTGTCTTCTCCAAGTCACACATATTTTAGTATTATATGAAATGATTTCGAATATGCAATGTTCCTTTCCTGTTTTGTGATTTATTGGATAAATTATGATTTTATTTTTCTTACAGCTACACCATTTTTGCAGCTGACACTTATTCTAAGAGTATAGGTGAACTTTGGCTCCTCCATTAGGTCTAATTTGTAAAATTACTTAAGAAACAGCAATGTCATATTTTGACACGGATCAATACAACACACAGGGGTGGATTGTTCATATTAAAAACAAAGTCATGGTAAGAACTACATTTATTTTCCACAAAATAAATATTCTATTAAAACTCAGTCACCTAAGTATAATATTGAAAATATTTTTAACTTGTGACACAAGAGACGTGCTAATTTTGGGAAGGTTCTTTAATATGGTAACAGGCAGGCAGAGTAATCTTTCAACACAGTTACGGTCCTGTTCTTCAAGGGCTGCATGCTCCAGAACACTGGTTTTTGCATGCATGAACACTAGAGTTACTTACATTGGCTCTTGTTTAAATTACGCTATGTGGTTACTCTTCTTTTTAATAGGATTTGTGTTCATTTCCAGTACAGCTATTCAAGAGAGTGTGGAGTTTGGGAAAAGGGCAAGCCATAAGAGAAATATAACCTTACTCTTTCAACAGATTACACCTACAAAGGTTGGTTTGTGTATATAGTTTTGGACTATATTTGCAGTTATACCAATGGGAAAATATAAGTAATCTGATGCCATGACTAAAAAGGAGTTACTCCTTTACAGTGGTGTCAATGAGAGAAGACTAATTTTCCAGGTAAGTGTTAGTGATAGCCAGGGTTGGACACTGACAAACCACATGAAAATCTCATACACTGGATATTCCATATGATTTCTAAATATCATCAAATCAGCAGTTTTGTATTTTAAATGTTTTTTTGTCTTTTGATTGCACAGCATTTCAGTCTTTTTGGGGAATTAAAATATGTTGGTTTACATTTTAATTTTCATAATCCTCTTAATAGTTTTGACAAACATCCAGCTATGTAAGGGCAGATATTTCCTCTGATCATACTTGAATCACTGAAATGTATCTATCTGAAGTCTCAAGACTGGGAGCTATAGTGTGCAAAACAGGACAGAAAGTCACCTGTAATACAGTTTTGGCAACAGAGGCTGGCATTATTGTAAAATACTGCACTCGCCATAGAAATGTATTCCACTATGTTTTCCTCTGTTTTGTAATAGAACAGCAAAGAAAAAAAGCCACAGCAAAAGTGGTAAGAAAACATGAGAAACAGTATCTTCATTCAAGTTGTGAAGGGAGATGATAAACTGATGAAAAAAAAATAGAGGAAAGTTGTCTTGCATCCCAGGGACTGCAGCAGTAACAGTGAGTCACTGGGACAGGGACTAAATGAGAAAGAAGACCCAATGGTACAGAGAAAGTGAAAGAAAATTCAGCATTATGAATGGGGGTTGTCATGTATTAAACCAATATCCATCCGACTTGATAGAAAAAATTGCTTAAAAACACCACCAAAGGAAGCCCAAGTCACACAAGAAGGTTGTGGAGAGGTAGTGAGAACCAGTGATGCATGATCCAATGAGTTACTGTATATGGGAATCATCCAACAGACTTAGTATTTCTCTTTATATCTTAAAAGCATTGCAGGAGGCTCTCAGCATGCAGCAACTACCATCCAGATAAATTCTTTCAACTATGAACATAATCTTCAAAAAATCAGCTCCTTTCCTGACAAAGTCAAGTGTAAAAGAGCAGAGACATGCTATTAAAAAATCACAGGAAGTGTTGATTGAATGAATGTTTAAGGAATAGGCAACTGTGTATTAAAATGTTTTTTCCATTTATCCTTTTATTTGGCTTTGTTTCATTTATTCCCACTTCCTGTTTCCTGTATTCTAATTTGGAAATCTCTGAAGTATCATTAAATTAAGGTTGTAAGAACTCTGCCCAGATCCCACATAGACATTAAAACTGTAGTTATGATTAATATTAATGTTTTAAAATATTCTTGAAGAAACTTTTCATTTGGGCTGCTTTTTATGTTGGTGACAGGAGCTTTTGCAGTACAAAACACTGACTGAGCAGGAGCCTTACATGTAAAAATTATTGTGGACTGTGACAGCTCGGTCAGCCTCTGGTTTTCTCTGCTGGCACAGCTGAACACAGGTATCAAAATTTCAGTCTTTAAATTGGGTTCCTTCATATCTGTATACAGTAGAAGTGTAGCAGTGAACTTAGGGAAAAGGGAGACATTCTGTACATCTAATTAGTTTTTTCTTAGCTCATTTCCGCATACAGCTGGGGCAATGAGTGGCAAAATCAGGTTGCTCTGATTCCTTAGTGTTCACCCACATGCAGAAACTTGGTCATTGGGCAAGAGCTTCTAATAAAGTGACAATATTTTCTTCAAATAATAATTTTTTGTACACCTTGGGTTCGAGTGTCTGGCAATCTACTATTAACCTCCGTTTGAGTATTAATTATTTTTCTTCTTAAGTAAGTTAAATATGAGTTTTATTTTTTAACATTTACCATGACTAAAATATAACTTTGATACCCAAATGTAAGAAGACTTATTTATGAATCCCAGATTTATCCCAGACTTCTCAAAGTGCACCACAATTCTGCCTCTGGTATGTTTTTCTGAGGTGTATTGAAACTTTGATAATATGGTTACTGAAGTCTATAACAGGGCAATTTTCCTGGTACATAAAATAGCTTGAATGATTTATACCTATAAATGAATGTAAGATTATAGAAATATTCAGCAGCATTTCACTAACAGGTAGTGGATTGAATTCTCTCCTCAGCTCTCTTTTTTTTCTTTTTTTTAACTTACCTGCCTGAGGTCTTTTTCTTTTAGAATATAAGGTCTTTAGGAAGGGGACTACATATTACTTTGTTTTTATGCAGTACCTGTTTATTCTACCATAAATCTAATAGTTAAAAAGGGTTGCTTGGCTGCATAGACACTTCTCTGCAAATAAAATTATCTGGTTTTCAGTTTAAACTGCCAGCCCCTAAATAAACTCAGAATGTCCAGTTAAATAATACAACAAGATATTAGTGAAGCAGACTGTCTCCTTACAGAAATATAAGCATCAGCTTAACAACACCGTGAGAATATTTTGCTTAATATTTTTCATACCGTGGTATGACCATATAACCTGACTTGCTATGTGACACATTCCTAGGTATGGTATTATACAGTATCCTCAGCTTGGACAATATATAAGAAATTATTTCATTGCAGGTATCTTTGAGACTGATTTCACGATTCATATGCAGAGAGGAATACAAAAAACTTCAACAGAAGACTTTAAGGAGCTGGCCCTTAGTATTATTGCTTTATATCTGAGAATGCTCTGATAATGCACACATTTTTTAAGTGCAGCCTAACATAAGCCAACTTCTAAATTCAGCTTCTGGCGACAGCTTCTTTTACATTTCCTTTTGCATGAGCAGACACAGCACCAAATTCAATCTACTGTGTCAAATATATGCATTGTGCAAATATATGACTGTTTGATAAATGGAATTGAATCTGGTTTTCTTTTTTGGGTACTTCTAACAACTGAGAAATGTGCATAGTTTATTTTTTGGCTCATATGTTGCAAGGCAAATTTCTTCTTTCTACAGTGCAATGTGCACTGTGAAGTTCCATGAGATGTCTGAACTAGATTCACCGTAAGTACTTATCCAGAATATGCAATTAAAATGTAATTCATTTCTAAATATCATCAATATTCTGTCATTGCATAAGGGGAATGGACTAGATGACCCATGAAGTCTATTCCTACCCTCATATCTATTATGATTACCTTATATTAGTAAAATTGCTTTTTAAGGTCACTTATAGGTGGTGGTTTCCTTTACACAAATATTTGGTACATTTGGCCATTCATGTGTATTTTTTCATGCTCTGTTTAGAATGGATTCAGTAAAGGTAGAACATCAAATGAAGCAAAATCCTGCTATTTTGTTGTAAATAATTCATAAAACAATGTTATGACCCTTATTCCCCATGAGACATCCACATAATGAGCCACCCAAATGAAGCAGCGAAAACATCCACTTCTCTTGCCATGGGTGTGCCCCTGACAGACTCCTCAGGGTCAGAAACCCATCAATCTCTTTTCACACATGAGCTAATCAATTCAAAGAGGGAAGTGCCAATGAGCTATTAGATCAATATGGTGAAGTATGGAGATTGATCTTATCCCAGAGTGACTACATTAACAGACTCGTCAGTGTGACCTCTGCCCTGTGGCACACATTATACAGGATTGCAAGTCTGATATCTGAATGAAGACCTCAGGTCATTGCTTTTAATAATCTGCTTTGCTGAAAGAATTAAAAGTAAATCTGTAACGGGATGACTGATGAAAATATGAAGTGCATTCTTCTTCTCTAGTCTAGGAATGCTCGCAGAAATCACACCAGCTTTTCACAGCAACCAGTAACATCGACTGTTCCACACAGAAACCTGTTCAGCTGTACCTGGGGACCGGTATTTGAGGTAACATGTATAATGCAACCAATGCAATTTTGTTCTCCTGCCACAAAAATGAATAAAAATAACTGAATGCCAAATGATAACAAGTACTAGCTTTGTCCAAATCGATTAAAGTCTTGGGTGAATTACTCCAATCAGTTCATGCGAACTGCCAGATCAAGAGCTATACTGGTGTTCTGGTGATCTGAATTATTTAGCTGGTGTAAGTGGGATTGCAGCAGCTGCCGCTGCTGTGCAAGTTGCTCACAATGCTGACGTGTACTGAGCACACCACCCTCCAAGTAAAATGTTCCCAAGACTTGCATCAGCTCAAGGTCCAACCCTAGGAGTCTTAGTCTGTTTTCATTTAGGCCAAAGGCCAGCAACTCTGGGGGAAATTGATCTCATTAGAGGAGACTGGCTTCACAATATTTAGGAGCAATATGTGCATACATCCATAAACAGTTTCCTGTCCCTTAATCAACCTACTCTAGTGAGTGTCACAAACTTTACAGGAAATCTGTCCATCAAGTGGCCACAAGTAATACTATGCACAACTATTTCAGATGTCTCATTTTAAAGACTAGGTGTTTTTATGTATAGTCACAGAGATGCTGAAGAAACGTACAGTGTGTTGTCTAAGAGCATAACATTAATATTGTTAATATTTTTAAAACACTGAATAATCTCATTGCAATGAAATATTTATGTATACAACACATTTTAATACTGTGTTTTTATTATACCAAACACTTTTATTGTTCATTATATAATTGAGTCAATGAATTAGAAGAAGGTTACTAAAAAAGGATTAATGTTTTTTTAATGAAAGTAAATGATATAACTTCTGTTAGTCACTAAGGATAATGGCAGATCTATCAGGTTTATACAGATAAGAGCTTTGTGAGTTTATCTGAAAGCCCACATAATGGCTCTCATTTAGCTGTAACCTAGAAAAACAGACTTAACCATCTTATTCAGGGTTTTTTTTTCATTGTTTATGTATATGAACTCTCTTCCGCTCTGTGATCAAATCACCTGTCTAATCATGAAAACATGAATCTCTTTAGCAGATACATCTATTTGCAGTTGTAAAACACATTTGAAAACAATGCTCTTTCAAAGTCTAAATGGAGCTAGCCGTACAATACCACTGGGAAATGTTTCTGAGCTCTTAGGTGAATAGATAGGGGCACTGGTGAGAACTTTGTACGTTAATAGTGGGAATGTGAACATTTTAATGCTCACACAGTTTTAATCCTTAATTAGCACACCAGCCTAAATTATAAATACTTCCCAGGTAGAGCCTCCTATGCTTAAAAATATCCCAATAGAAAATCATTATATTAGTATAACAGCGATTGAACTTTTAATAATGCAGAAAATATTATATAGAAAATTAGACCAGCAGCTGCAAACTTGGCTCTGAATCCTTCACAGGTATTGTGTTCTTTGCAATGTAGATCTAATTTTTTTTATTATTTTGCAATAGATATAAAAACAGATAAAGGAATTTTATATTAACACATGATACATGTATTGTGGAGGAGGGACTTTATAATGACACCTTTAGAAACGTATTTGCACTTTTCAATGGGAGGCGTGTTATTAAGCTTCTTATAAAGAGAAGGATTCTAACATTTCTTGTATCTTTAAGCAGAAACTGAGTAAGTATGTATAATACATACATGTGTATGGTATACCGGATGCTGTAGTGTTGCTCAAGGACCTGTGTGAATTTTGTGAGACCACAAAATTCATAGTGGTGAACCACCATTAAATAAATCACACCATCAAAATGGGCATAGTTTTTTTCTACCTCTATGATGTGGTTTTTACATCATGTTCTTTCCAAACAAACTAAACCAGCTATTCTATAATAGAAGTGGTTTAGGTTTAAAAGGGTTTTAGAATTTTGATATTATATTTGTATCTTTCCACTTATAAAGCAAGGAACTTAAAACACACCCAATAGTACAGGCTTCAGAAGGACTTTGATTCAGGAAAGCACTTTACAAATTCCTTGAAGCATTTCTCCTGATCTCACTGATGGGAAGCAGACGCTTATATATTTTCACTAAAATGAAGGCGATTCTTCTGAACAGGGGCAAGGGAAAGTAAACTTATAGCATATATAGAACTACAATACCTTTTCCATAAATAACAACATCTTTTTTAAATTCAGTGTTTCACACTCAACAAGTGCTAGAAGTAAATGCTGCCTCCCAATGGAAATGTGAAGTTTCTTTCCTGATAAAATAAACCATAAAATTTCTAGTCCCATCGTTTTATCAGATGTTTAGTTTTTAACTTACTTCTAGTAATAATTGAACAATTTTAATTCTGGATTTCACTATCAAATATCTTGGTTTATGGACTTCATATCATGGGCTCAAAATGCAGTTTCTGGAGTAAGGGGGATATTTTTTCCTTTAACAACAACCACTTGAAAACTGGTTAGGAGCATGAGAAAGCAAAAACAGATTAGTGGCAGAGTTCAAATGAGGTCATGAAATTAATGATAAATACAATTGACCTTATAAATCTACAATTTACCACATAGCTCCACAACTCATATCTGTGCTATCACTGTCACACATGCTATCAATGCACATGCTAGCTGCATCTGTCTGGTCACAGAATCTATGGCTGCATTAGGGATATCTGCTAGGGGCATTTAGTTAGGTGGCTTTTAGGTATCCAAGTACAAATAAGTGGTACACAGTATTTATAATCAATGAATCATGTCACTAGGTTGTGTGTAACACAGGAATGGCTGCGGGGAAAGAAACAAACTTCTTTCCAATTTCCACTGTAAGCAAGTGCTTACAGGCAGAGAATGTTCATGAAAACTTTCAGAACAGAAAGGTAATCTTCTGGGAAAGTTACAATAGATTGAAAATACATGTCTAGAATCGAAAAGCTTCCTCAGCCTTGACAGGATAAATAATAAATGCTTTCTAGGTAACTACTGCAGCTCTTTTGATAAGATATATATTAATAAATTAAATACGTCTGTAGATTGACAAGTGTTTTGTGGGCTTATACTGGAAGGCCAATAGCTAATTATGAGAGCCTGACTTGACTAATCAATTATTCAGATGAACATTAGGTGCCTATTATGTGTAGAAACATGGGAATTATATTTCCCCTAAGTAACTTTTTAAAATAACAAACCCAAAACATGCAAATTTGAACTAGAAAGAAATGGTACTATTATGCACTTATTGCACATGCAGAACTCCCACTGAATTATTCAGGAAACACTGTATCAGGAGCCTCGGTCTTCTGACTCTGAGCGACACAGCAATAGCAGCACATGCCATGTGGTATTTGTTATGCATGTAATATTGATTTAGCTCACTCTTGCCGGTCATGTTTCAAATTCACTTCATGTTTAGGTGGGGAAAGGACAAATATCCCTAGATTGATATTTGCAATATATTTTTACGCCTGTTGAACACAAGATTATCTGATAAATTAATACGAACATGGCTTTTGAGTGCAGGAAAAAGAAGCCTTTGAAAAGGAGCACAAGTGAGGTAATGAAGAGGTAATTAACTATGGTTTGAAAAGGTTTATATTTGCTTCATTCCCCAACTTCTGTATGTCAGGATTGGAAGAGTGCTAGTATTACAGAATGGCTTCACTGATATTTCGTTTAATTTGCAAGGTACAAAACATAGTAAGGTAATGCGTAATCGTCCTTCCCATTTAGGAGAGACCAGACTCTTAAACAGAATACACTAACAGGGAAACCAGAAATAGATGTGACCAGACACCTGCTGACAAACAATAACAAATCCCACTGACACTGCAGTGACCCCCAGTTAGTCAAGATTTAATTAAGGAGTATAATTAAGTCAGTGGAACAGAACACTAATGAGTGGTGTTTTTTTATATGGGTAATTGCACATAAGAATACAAAGTAAGCTAGGCCCCTAAATATATCATTAAAATGAACTGTATAGCATGACAATCAGATAAGTTCTCTTTTTCTTTCTCTGCAATAATGCAGGTTGAAGCAACACAGCTTGTCAAGCATCTGTGCCCATGCTAACAGATGCTGTTGGCCCAATCCTGCACGTGTCTAAGCATGTAGGTAATATGACCTTGGTGGCACAATGCTCACCAGCAAAGCTAGACGTGCATGGGTGTGCTGGGCTCTGTCTGTCATTCTGTTTGCACTTGTTTGTACCATACAGGGGTCACTGCGGCTCGTTTTCTAACGAATGACATTCTGTTGCTATTCTCTTACAAGTAATACATCCTCTAGGTTTCATTTATCAAGTGTGTTGATTACAAGGAAGACATATTTTACAAATTGTTTCTATGATTATCTGCACATCGAGCACAATATAACTTTACTATCAGCCAAGACAGATTTCATACAGTATGGGAATTTTATGCCTGAGCCAGTTTTCTGGAATTTATTTTGTGAATCTTTAAGCAGTTGGTTGAAATAACTGAAATGTTTTTGTCAACATGCTATTTGCTTGTTTCAAACAGAAAAGTATTTTTAAGTAGATTTACCAGACCAACATGTTAAACTGGGGTCAAAAATATGATCATGAGTAATGGTGACAATAGTAGGCAAAAACCAACTTTCCTGTGGTCTCGAAGATTTAGAAGAATGCCTGTGTAGTTTTGGGCCAGCCCTCTGCCAGGATTACTCTATCTGCTCTCAGCTGGTAGCCTGCAGTTCATGACAGCCTTTTATCTGTTATCAAAGCAACAAGTGGAAAAGCAGATCCTCCTGCCTGCTAATACTCTGTTCAGTTCTCTCTGTAGAATTTCTGCTTCTAAATCTTTCCTTTTAGCAAGTCCTCAGATTTCCTTCCTACTGCTGCAGGAGACACTAAATATGTCTCTCAGGGCTTTAGCTCACTTGTCTAACAAACTCTGCAGGACACTAAAGGGAGAGTGAATAATTGCATTACAACAGGACATTTTCTACAGGAACTGACTGAAATGCAGGATAAGCCTGATCCTTCTCACACTAGAGTGCTGAGAGTTTAGCAATTGAGTTCAGTGACAGTAATGCCAGGTCCTAATTACTCAAATAACAAAGTATTGATATAACAGTTCAATTAAAAGTTCAGAGCGAGACATGAGTTAGGCTTAAATTGAATTCACTAAGCTACTAATCTATTTAATAACTACAAATTTTACTGTAACAAAAGCAAACCAAACAAACTACATTGAAACTTATGATATACATATTGTGCTTAATTTGCTTTTTTAGTTGCGCAGGAAAAAAAAACAGGTAAAATTGGGAGTTACTTAAGTATAATTAATGTGAATTCTTTCAGGAAAAATCTATCCCCTGAAACTGAAGTTATTTGTTGTTAAAACGAATCTAAATGAATATGCTTTATATAGTAAAAATATACATCCCACTTTCTTTAAATCATACTGTCATAGAGTAATAGATCTTAGAAAAGCAATGCTGTAACAGTTACTACAAGTATATTTTTAAAATCAGGATAACAATTTAACAAGCTGTTAAGTAGGCTACATTAAACCACAATATATGTTAAGGGGTTTAATTGTTTTTTAAACAGACCTTCCCGTGATTTAGGACAGTTATACAATGGCAGAAGATGCTGTGGGAATGCCAGTGTGGCAGTGAATCCAGCACTTGCTCCCTCTCTGGAACAAGGCCTTTGCCACCCGCCTCCTCTGTGGATGCCTTGATGCCTCCTCCAGCTGGGCACAGCAAATGGAGCAGGGGCCATATCCTGCCAATGCTCTGCCCTGCCCGCAGTGCAATCCTGTTGCACTTGACAGAATCTAACCCTATATATTTGAGCCAGTGAGAGATTTTCTGATACATGCAAAAGTATGATTTGGCTCTAAGTCCTCTGTCACGTTGCTAAGATGTAGGCAGTAGTGTCTCATTTTTATGGGGTGCTTGAGGTAAACTGTTCTAAGTAGGGCCCCAATAAATGTAATCTTTCCAGTTTTTTCCCACGAGCTGGGAAGCCTATCAGAACCAAAATACACTAACAGAAGAGAGGTCGTAAAAATTATGTAAATTATTTCCCCTTTTTTATCTCTCTGTGGGCATGTGCCAGTATAAAATATGGGCTTAGACGGAGTGTCTTCCGCCTGGGCTGCAGACACACGTACACGTGATGGATCCCTGACATCTTCTTCTCCCCCATTTTCATCGCTGCGAGGCTGCCCCTGCCCAGCCGCGTATGAATGAACAGAAGTGCCTTTCATCCCCCACTTGCCTGGCGCTTCAAAAGGAACTACAAAAATAGCAGCAACAAAAATCCAGCCGCCTGCCAAAAGGTCCGCACACGTCCCATTCTCACAGGCATGCGAAAGGTTGGAGAGCTCAGCAAAATTTTTATGTACGGGAGCAGGCCCAAGGAAAACTCACACGCCATAACCAATTGTGGACAGAGGATCATCTATCAGCAGACAAATGCAGGAACTCCAGAATGTCTCTCCTCAAATGAAATAATATATCTTTGAAAGCCAATGCCCGTTTTAGGCCTGAGGCCCATATATCAAGCCTGAGAGGCTTGTGGATACGCTCCAGGGCCATTAACCTTCCACCTGTTTCCCCTTGTCCTTCAGGATGAGACCCTGCCCTTGATTTTACTCCCTTCCCCTGTTCATCTTCCGACAGAGTGTAAATGTAAAGCAGAGGGCCTGCGAAATAATTCAAAGGCAATGGACCAGGGACATGGTTACAAATCTCTGCCACTGGCACTGTGACTTATGCAGGCAGTTTGTCACACATGAGCCAGGTGACCTCTGTGACATAACAGAGAAAAATATCGCCCGAGATCAAAAGATGAGATTCAGAGCACTCTAACTAACTCTGGTGTACACAGCCATGCTACACAGCGGCCAAGTGTTTCCTCTCTTTCAAATACTGCTTGCTCCGCTTGCTAACGGGTGGGCCCTGCTCCTGATAATTTCAGTAACCTCTTTTTCTGTTGTCTCTTTGGAAATCTTTCCTGTAACCTGAATGTCAAAATCTGACTTCTCCTGAAGCCTCGATTTTTTGAAAAAGGCATTTAAATTGACAAGAAGAGACAACGTCATTCAGCAGATAAAAACATAGAAAAAGCAGTATCACTGAAAATGATAGAATAATCACTTTTGCAAATGTGTCTGTTTTGATCCACTAATTTTCAAAATACTAAGTAATACTAAAACTTTGAGAACATGCTGTCTCTGGTATTGCAATGAGAAGTCTTCGAAGTCTAAAACATTTACTTGGATTCAACTGTCATGACGGTTAAAATGAGAGTTGGTATTAAAAGCGATGCAATGCAGCCAGATAACACACATCTGTACTGATTCATATTTTACAAAGAAATATACTACAGGACCAGAATAACAGTTGTTTGAAACAAAGTCTAATCAGATAGATTTTTTTTCTTTGAATCTTAAATGCATTTTTCAAGCTGTGCGCTACATAGGAAGTTTCCCAGCTGTTTTGTACATTCAGGACATCTCTGCTGGGTGCAGACAAAAGAACAAGGCCTAATGCAGTGCTTTTCGTTCACTCCCCATAACCTAACAGTATGTCTGGTATGGACATTTCATTTTGTCTATTTCATAAATTAAGGAAAACCCCACAACTGTCACAGTATCCTTGGCATGATGATGAAATGAGAAATACAACTGTAGCTAGATCAGCCTAAATCCCATTCTAATCCTAAATCACTTTGGCACTTGCTAACACCTAGTTGATGAAAAAATCAGTTTAACCCAAGAGTGTATATAAAAATACACAAATACAGACACACATACACAAGCATGCTAAACATTATCCCATTACCTATTTCATTCTGTCTTATCACATGCTGACTTTGAAAATTTTGTGGAGTTCAAGCTCTTATGCAAAATCATCTGAAAAGGTAATATTTCACTATGGAAATATATCTAAATTCACAAAATCTAAAAGCATAAAAGAAGTTGAACTTAACACTAAATTATGCAGTGGTTATAAAGAAATGAACAACTGAAAATCATTTTGTGTTTTCCACTGACTAAAACCTGACGTAGAGCAGGTTTTAGCCAGTGGGATTAAATGACTTGCAGATGACTGCAACAGTAAACACAGTAAATGCAAAATTACTATTACAGAATGATTACTGTGAAGTGTTACTACATGCATTTGTAAATATAAGACAGTTGTTTGATTTTACAGTGCTAAAATCTTTTGCTCTTGTTCAGGCCATGTGATTACAATCACATTTTCCTCCTTATAATATCTGTAAAGAAAGCCTGCCAGAGTTAGAGCAGTCATCAACTACATGCGAGTTTTGTCACTGGTTTCAGTGAACTCCAATTCAAATCCCAGATGTCATCATTTGTGAAAACACCTAGAGTGTTGCTTTTTCATGTAAAATATAGGTGATATATCCAATTGTTCTCACAGTCAGATCCTTAGCTCTCTTTGACACCTTTATCTGTAACACTAATTTGTATTTAAGTCTGATTTCATTTAGATTTTTTTTTTAATATATTCAATGTATCCCTGAAAAAAAATAATATTTAATTTAAAGAGTACCTATCTCACTCCATTGGCTTTTATAGTGAGTATGATCTAGTGCATTTGCTTTTGTAATATTCATGAAATTTGGAAATCAAGGCTAGGCATCATGCTACTCTAATAGAGGATTTTGCTAATTTGAGTGTTTGATCAGTTCTGAATGCTCAAATGGCCTATTAGAATACCTAATGCATAAAGAAACTACTTAAAATGTTATTATATGTACAATAATACTATTATATGAATATAATAAATCATAATCTTTATAAATGCACACTCAAATACACATGAAATTATTTGTACCATTTACTTCTCACGATGCAATTTTTGTATTAATACCTACTGAGCATCAAAGATTTTTTAAGATTAAGGGTTACAGCACCCTGATTCTAAAGAACAGAATTTGACTCTTGTTGATTTTCACATAGTGTCTTGTCTTGAGGAAAAAGCCTTAAATTAGTTGGTTGATATATTATACAGACACTACAAGTCCAGTTAATTGTATTTTTTAGAGCTTACACCTCCCTGATTCAGTCATTTAAAACAAAAGATAACAAGGAGTATTTAACATTTAAAAATAAGAATAGCAATTTGGGGCATGAATAATTCCTTACATTCTTTTCCAGCTACAGACAATTTCTGTTGGGAAAAGTGCCATGTAGTATCGACAGTGACAACAAATTGTATTGTCCAGTGAACATCTGTTTCCGACTCCCACACTGATATTGCAGGTTGGGTACTTCAGATTTAGTCTTCACAGGCTGCCCGACCACAGAGGAACTGGAAATTACTGGTACATTCTACTTTTATTATTGGAACACAGGAAAACTTTATCATCATTCTGGGAAGGTCTGTGTCTTTTGAAATTTTGGAAAGAGGGTTATGTTAGCACGGAAAGCCACATGCACATGCCTTAGTTCTTATGAAGGAGAAAAGCAGTTCCTGTTCATTTTGTCTGGCAGTACATGCAGGTATGCAAGTCTAAATGGAATCGTATTGCTGTTATTTCTGTTTCAATATGCAAGGTTTGATGACAAGTGTGTGTGGCGGGGTGGGCAGGGGAAGTTTTTTTTAATAAAACCAGCAGCACTTCTTAAAAGGACCAGATTCTCCCAGTCTTGCTGCTCAGTAATGTATTCTGTCCCTATACAAATTAAGTCTGAAAAGAGTTTCTGTAGGGCAGAGTAGGCTGAGGTTTAGTATAGGTTGCAGGATGTAGCCCTAGAATCAATCTCAAAGAAAGAAACGATCTTTTCTAACTCATATTTATTGCACCCAGTTACTATGATAGAAAAACATTGAGAAAGGCTGTGTTAACTAACTAAAATTATTACTGTTAAAAATCTCAAAGACAATACTAAGCAATCTTTTAAAAACTGAGGGGAGTTAGAATGATCAATGTCAGTTTTCTAACCATTTGTTATACAGCCAGGAGGAAAACGTAAAGTAATGCTTTGGCAGGGACAGAGAAGAAATTAAGATACATACTTGATAGGCACCATGTGCCAGTTTGATAAAGCTCCAACTCCTGAAGTGTAAAAACACCAGTCATTGCTGGGATAACGACTGAAAACTATCCTCTCTAGCAGAGAAAGAGAGAGAAAAGCTCCACTGAAACTCCTACTAACACTAATTAGAGTTGCCAACATGCAGCAAAATCAAAGGCAAAACATGTGGAGCTCCCACTGAAGTCAAACAGAGAAGGGAATGCCTTAAAGGAGAGGCATGCAAATTAAAAATAAATGCTGTTCAATGTTACCAAATAAGCTAGTCATGTAAACACTGACATTGAGGCCTAGCCCTTCCTACTGGGAACACTCCCCTTGAAAGTTCATTCAGAGTTGGGAGAGAACACGTCCTTCACCACACTTGCAGACTGAAAACCTATCTTGTGAGTGACAGGTCCAAAGCAAAGTAATTGCCATGTGTTTATTTCTGCTTAAAGTTGTTAACATTATTATTGCTGTTAATACGTTTGTGGTTTACTCACTGTATTTATAAGCAAGAACCATTGTTTTCCCAGTTCTGCATCAGAAAGACAGTTTTTTGATGTTACCCCTTATAGCAATTTTAGATTTTTCAAACTGAAAAGTCTGGGTAAAATCCTAGCAATATGGCCAATACTCAAAATACTTTTAGGAGATTCTAGCTCTCATCCCCAAATGCAGAAAATTGTCTGATGTTGCTTTTCATGTATGTAATATGTGCTACCCAAAACAATACTCCAATAGTATTTGTTTGTGAGTGGCTTGCTTTCTATCTCACTCTCTTCTCTCCATGTGTAGATAGAAGGAAGACCAGTGGTTGTGGTTACAAAAGAAGCTGAAACTATGAGCTACACATTAGTCTTGACTTCCACTTGCACACCAGGTGTTTTGTACCACCACCTAATTTAGTTTCATGCCTCCAGCAGACTTTCTACTACATTCCCACCATCTCCCACAGTTCCTTCTAACCTCAGAGTCCTTATGCCCTACTACTGCACAGACAAATGGAAGTAGAACCGGAGACTTTGAGCAATTGTCGCCTTTTATTGTCCCTACACGGTTTTGCTGTTTTCTGAAGGAAAAATAATAGTTTAGATTAACAATCTTTGTGGTTTTATTGTGATTTTTACTGAGCTCCAGGAGTAGCAAGATGCTGGCCTGTCCAGCTCACTCACTCCAAACCTGTTTCTCAAAGATTTCCACCTTTCCCAAAAGGGTGCACAAGGAGTTTAAGGGGCTGTCACTGAAACACACTGACTGCTATTGAACATTTTTGTGGGATAGGTCAGTGGAGTCACAAGTAACTGTAGTTACTGCCTCCTATGTAGTGGCTGTGGCCCTAACACAATTCCAAACAAAGAGAAAGGAAAAGAAGAGAAAATAAATAATAACAACAACAAAAAAAGCATTTAGAAATAACACATAGCAAATTAAACTTAAACACTTGACACAGGCAGCTTTACAGAAGAGAACAGGAAACTGGCAGATGCTGTTAGTGAAACTGGGAATACAGTAATTCAGGATCTTAACTTGCACTTCTTATTTGGACAAAATTCTCATTGGCTTTAGTAAAGTTCTCTTCTGATAAGCAGTACAAGACTGGGCCTATAAACACAACCTGACTTACACTGAAAATTACTATATGCAAGACTGACTTGTTCAGCTATTTAGGAGAGTAAGTAGTTGTAGGTATACTTTATTTCATTGTACAGGAAATTCTGGCCATAGCATAGAGATGAGGATGGCTCACAGATTTCTCTAAGTCTTTTCTGTGCCTACCTTAAAGAAAGATGAAGTAGATTAAGGGTGACTAGATAGCCCTGTCCCTACCTTCCCTGAAGTGCTGGATCAGCTCTCAGACTAATCATCTGGTGCGCAAGGGCTGCAGCAAGCTGCTTCTGGAGTGGTGAGGGATTATGAGTCAGCACCACCAAATGTGTTTGCTCATTACTCAGGACAAATTGCAAGATTCCAGTAAGTATTCCCCAATAAATACCAAAAGGTATCCAGATAAAACAGACGGTGCTGACTGTAACAGCAGAATAAAGACACAATTCTTCATCACATCCAGTGTCACACTTTAGCCAGGGTGATGTTTCCTGTATTCAGCAAACATGCCAGTAAAAGAATTTCCTTGGCATACAGACAACATGGAAATGTCCTTTTAAAAAATCAGTTAATACCAACAGAACTCATGAGCTAGCTGGAACCATTTCCTATGCTATGGAAAGAACACGCAAATAAGGTTAACCAAGATATTTCACCCTCACAGCCTCCCCCCTCCCCATCTATTTCTGGATGTCTTCTTTTGTTCACCCTTTGCTAATTATAGAGGCCTTGCTTAGGTGATATTTATAGTCTTAAAAGAGTTGCCTGGCTTTTAGAACACTTTATTCATGTATATTTCCTGTGTTCATTGTTGCCTTAACTATTTTTTTTAATTAAATTTACTTGATCCAAGATTTTATTTAGCAACAAATATCAAAGTAACTTTTCTTTCAACAAATGCAAGAGCGGTATTTAGATGGAAAAAGGATTTTTCTATTTCTGAATTTCTGAAAACAGATTTATTTATTTTCCCTCTGCAAGTGATAGCTATGACAGATGATGCCAGAATTAGACAAAATGAGATTTCTTTTTTTTCACCACAATTGATTATTTGATATCTTATTTTATTAATTTACTGTATCTTTTTTTTTTTTTTTTGTCTTTAATAATTGCTTTTAATGACTGGGGTGTTTCCAAGACACAGTGTTAAGTATTTGTTTGCCCATTCTGCCCTTATGTTTACCTAACCACCTATAACTGAACTTCTACAGTTACTGAACCGGAAAAAAAGACATTGAGGATGTCCACCTGAAATTATAGCTTCACTTTCCTACTGGCAACGTATTTTATCTCTCTCTTAGTTTTTCTTAATTCCTTCTTATCTGACCTTTTATTTCTTCTGGAGTTGATCTACAACTGTGCCCGTAGTGATGCCAATAGCAGCAACTTTCAGTCCCTATTTCAAAACAACAAACAAAGAGCATTTTGGGGGAAAATTTTGTGGATCTCTTTAGACTCTACTGAAAGCTGTTGGATGTGAAGAAATGCTGAAGCAAAGCATGAGACCGACTGGTGGTTCACCTGTCAGCAGGAATGTTTTATTCTTCCCTGGTAGCTGCCATCCACTCAGACATGCACAGGCTGAAGTAAGGGTGCTGCATGCCTGCAGAGGACAAACCCAGGCAACTCCAGCCCATTCAGTACGCTGGTGCCCTGATGCCTGTGTGTCTCTATTTTACACGCAGCAGTGTTGCCTCGTGGGACCAGTGAAGGGCAGAGCAGCCGTGGCAGCCTACTCCTAATGATGGCACAACCCCAATGCACACCTCACCCTGCCCTACAGAGGGTTTGAGTACCATGCGGGTGCAGAAACACGGGTCACAGAGTGGCTGCTAAGGGGACAGAGTCCAGCATTGTGCAGCACCTCAGTCTGCCTCCCCTACCCATTTTACACAGGAGTAAAAAAGAGTCAGTTTCAGGTCGGAGAGATGCAACATGTGAGAGAGGCAGAGCTGTGGCTCTTGAGTTAGCTGTTGTTTTAGGGTTTGCTCACAGTTATTTGCTGGTGTCCAACACAGAGCCCAGCTTCTCTTCCTGACCCAGCAGAGCCCTGAGGACACCTGCAGGCCCTAATGGCCACACCTGGCCCTCACCCATGACGCCATTGAAGCTCCAGCCAAGGTCCCAGCTCTCTGTGCTGCATCACAGGTAAGGCTCCCTCACTGTCTGTGCATGCCTTTGCCTTGTCCTCTCAAATGTCCCTGGGGCTCATGAGGGCGGTAGGGTGGGACAGTGCTGCAGATGTCCCTGAGGCCTGCCCCATGGGGGTGCCAGGCCCATGCCCCTCAGTTGGGCTGAAGCCATGAGGACTTCAGTGCCGGTCAGTTTCTGTGGCATGTGGAGATTCAAATCATGATGTTTCAAATCAGTTTTATAATGTGGTAAGACAGCCTGTTGTGATTTAGCCAACATTAACTCTGAATAAAACATGTTTATTCAGAATTGAAATGGTTGCAAAATTTATAATTAAGAGGTTTCTTATTTATAAATAAGTAAAAATCAAAAAACATGTAAAGGCTGTCGTAAGGATATAGTGGTTACATAGCAGCTTGTTTTTAATTGCTCTTTCCAGACAGGTGTGGAAAAGTGGGAAGGATTAAATACCTGCTGTATATGTCACTTTACTAAAAGATCTGTACTGCAGTCATTTAGTAAAGTACCAGATACTGTACTTTTCCACTGTCTTCACATTTGCTGGGGTTCAAGCCAAATGTTTATCATTTTTTTGGATATTTCTTGAATTGCGCTTAAATTTAAAGTAATTTTTTAAATAATAGTTCATCTTGTACTAAAATACACTTTCTTGAAGTTGTTATTTATTACATCTTGGCTTATAGGGAGTGGGGGAAATAAGCAACTGAATTTTGTTTCCAGCACATGAAAGTTTGTTTTGCTTCCTTTTATAAGTAGCCTTGTAACTTGAGACTATGAAGTAAAAGTGTGCTAGATTTAATGCATGAAAAAAACAAACAAACAAAAACCCAAACCAAATCAAAGAAAAGCCAAAACAGAACAAAAATGAAAACACAAAACTACACCCAATTTTTTTGCTAGCATAAGATGAAATTCTTCCCTGGCAATAGATGGTTGTGCTATTTTAGAAGTCTGAAAATCTGCCTGTTAGTGCATTCTGGCCAGCATCTGGAAGCAGAGGTACTAGATCGATGTTTAAATGGAGTTTGCCATTTGATTTTACTGCCTCTTTTTGAAACTCCATTTTATAATAATTTTAAATTTTGAAATGGAAAAGACTTGAGTCCTCTAGTATGTTCCTGTGCCTATATAGCTATATAGCGCGTCCAGCATGTTCTGAGTGATCTTACAAATTACAGCAGAGTTTGAAATATCTCAGCTTTATGCCTTTTCTCCAATAATGGGTCTGATGACTGAATGTTGTGGAAACCATATTATTGGTACCACTACAGGTGGAACACAATTCCTCACTCTCCAAGATCTTTGTTTTGTTCAGATGTTGTGCATCTGCATGGCTGCCCCATGGTTGGTTGTATTTGTTGCTTCGTCGAGCTCTGAATATTCAGATTTCTTAATCTTTCTTCGTAGATCACACTTTCCTGCTTTTCTTGTACTTTGTCAGCTTTTTTTAGCCCTACTGCTGAGTGGATTATGTTAGCTATTGATTCCACAGTCCTGTATGTAGAAAGATCATCCCTTAATCTCAAGCAGTTTACCTCTACATATAAAAGTATGGAGGAACATCCATTTATATTATAGGACTTCAGCAGTGTCTGATAGGAAGTCTAGCTTCAGTACGGCTAGGATTTCATTCTTACTGTAGGTGATCCTAAAGGCTACAGGTTAACAGAGGAACATCCATAAATCTGAACAGCCTTGTTATAGTGGTAAACTTTCACTGTAATGGTGAACCATCCTGTACAACAGAAATATCATAGAGATACTGTACACAAGTGCTGGGTCTGATAGAATGATACAGGTATCATAGAAAAAACTCTGGATCTGAAGGAAACACATTCTGTTCCTATAGTAAGATTTACTGCTTGATTGTAAGAAATGTCAAATTTGCAGGGGGAAAAAAATGGCATTTTTGTGACAGAAACTTCCAAAAAATTGGGTTCTTTATTAGTGAAGATCTGTCATTCTCCAATAAAACAGTAAGCAAAATCAGGAAATAGATATACAATTTTCCAAGAGACTGGAATTCTTGAATTTTTAATGTGCAATGCTCTCTCCATCACTTAGAAAAAAGAGCAAATCCTTGCAGCAGAAAACAGCAGTTAAAAAATAGTCTGGAAATACAACAGGTAATGTTAACATGGATGAGCATTCACTGTTCAGTTTCTTGGCCAGTGCAGCAGTAATTTTTGGTATTCACTTTGATATCACTTTGGACTAGGCACACCAGGCAAGATCTAAAGAGTACATCTTGCCCTACAGCAATGTGATGCGTTCTTGGTAATGCAACCAAGTAATCTTTCTACTGCCACTGCTGACAATTGTCAAGCTTAAACTGGAAACTTACACTTTAAAGGAAAAAATCAAACTGTTATGATAAACTTCTGTTTTGTGTATCAAATGTCTCCGAATCACAGATGAACATGCAAATGTGGCTTTTCCCCCCACCAAAGCTGCAGTGTCTGCTTCAGGTCATGTGGCAGAAGTGGCTATAGCTATGTAATTCCTCATGTCAATACTGTAGCTGATTATATCTCTGCTTGTCACTAGCATTAGGGTGGGCAGAACAGCTTTTGGAATTGTTACTTATTCAAATTTTCTCTAATAACAACTAATAAAACATTGCTGTTGCACCATGGCTACTCATGGGAACCTAGGTAAACTTGCTACAGTGAACTGGTGAATGCAGATCCATTGAAGTGTAGAAGCGGCAGTCTCCACTACTAACTGTAGCATAATTCTTTGCCTCAGCATGATGCTCAACACTGGGTATGAGATGGAAAAACGACTAAATTCATATTGACTGAACTCAGTCTCCTGCTATCAGAGGAGATCTTGTCATCTGGCAGAGTGAAACTAAAGGATCCAGCTCTGACAGGAATAGGAAAAAAGAATGTCATCTTTCTTACCCCTAGAAATAGTGCCAGAGACTTAGCACCGAACAAACTGTTTAGAAAAGCTGCAAAATGACATGCCCACATGCTAAAATACAGCATTTAGTCACATCCTTTGTTCACAGGAGAACCAGAAGATTGGGAAATTAACTTCTAATAGAGTGCTCCCCTATGAGGTTCAGCTAGGTGACAGATATAATCTTCATTAAGCCCTGGTTTCTCTGCCGAGGCTTCTTTCTATAGCAATGATTTTACTGCTTGAAAATTAAACTAATGATTCTACAGCAAAGAATTATGTGGCTGTGTAAGAGAAATACTTTTCCTTTTCCCCAAAATTTTTAAAATGCTTGAAAAATATTCTTTTTCAGATCCAGATGCGCTTAAACCAGACTAAAAACCAACAGGTACATGTGACAACATATTAAATAATCTGATTGTTGATATTAAGGGAAGTCCTGGACTTCAGTTTCTTGCAGCTTCCCTGACTGAAAGAGCGCTCCAGAAGTTTTATTTCGTTAGCTATGTTAGTTACATTTCTTGTCCTGATAAACCCATACTACAAAGTCCAAAAGCACTTCAAGTTATCAAATTGTCTTTGATGACTTAAGTCTAAATAATATCAACATTTCGTCACCCTGAAGAACTTTTGAGGTGTTCCACCACTGCTTTTTTTTTCCTCAAAGAACCCCCAAGTTTTCCTAGTCTGTGTTGTCAGTTTAATAATTGGATTTCTGTACTGTAATTCTTTATATGCATTTCTTGATACTTAATTACATACAGACTGTAATTTGAAATTAAAGCCTTATTGAGTATTATATTACTGTATCTATCTAAATACATTTTACAGAAAAAGATTAAGAGATTTCAGGAATTCTGTTAATCCTACTGATACTAAGTTTGCATTGCTTTGAGAAATAATTTAAAACTCTGCTATTATAGTTGTCATTATCGGGAATATGTACTACATAACTAAGCCTCTATTAGCTTATTAGCTGCCAAAATATCTGTATTACCAAGTACAGTAGATATTCTATAGATAGGGTCCTTTTGAGATGCCTGGTAGAGCCATTGCTTCTTTGAAGACTGCATTTGCAGCTAATGAAAGCATGGACAAATTTATGCTTATAATAAAAACTCTGCCCCAGAACTGGTACTGTCTGACATCAATGAACGGCCTAAATTTGCAAACACAGTGAATAGTTTTAGGATGAGCTTCTTTAACATGAAATACACAGGCTTTTCCTGCAATAATTCACTGAATGGGTTTGTGCTCACATAGTACTTTGACCTATGACATCCTCACTAAAATAGCCAAGTAAGTCAAGGTAGTACTTTCTGTGAGTCACAAGTCCTTTAGTGCCTTTTCTGTAACTATCAACATTTAGTTAATTTTCTGATCCTCAGCCAGAAAAGTATTCTGAGAACTGTTCTACAGCGCAGATTCTGTTTTCTTCCTGCTCCAAGCAGACTGCTTTCTTTTTTGGGTTCAGGAGCACTTAGCTTTGGAAGTAGTTATTGAATTTTCCCTGATCGGGCTCATAAGGAAACACTAGTCCAGTGAAACTGTCTGCATCCTTGCTTGGGGCCAGGTAACCTTTGAACTCTAGAAACTCCTGCAATATTTTCTTTTTAGCTTTGTACAAAGACCTTTCACCTGACTAAGACAGCTCACTACAAATCTAGCATCCCCAGGGCATTCCTGAGTTTTCTTAGCTGAGGATAAGATGGATATATCTTACTTTTATATTTACTGAGCTTTCAGCAACTCCAGAATAGCAAACAAAGGCCTTCTTTACTATTACTGTTAGTGTCATCGTGAGTCTATTGGGAGATTATCTCTGTATTCTTACTTTATCTATGTATAAAGAATTATACAGAAACATTTCGCATATGAATAAGCAAGTAATACGTGAATTTATGACAATTACTAATTACAAAGTATTCTGACTTCACAAGACAAATAGGTATGTTTGAGATTTTTAGCAGTTGTCAAATTCAAAGTTATTCAAATTCAGTGGGCTGCAATTGACTGCTTTGGATCTTACTCTGATGTTATATTAATCCTGACTAGGTTTCCACATTCATATTTTCATTAATTTCTGATATCCAATAGGAAGATGGGAGGATCTGCTCCTCAGCAAGGATGAGCATTAGACTTAAATTACATGCTTAAATTCATACGCAGGTCAAATTCTGTAAAATGCAGTTCATGCTGTTGGCAGTTATGCTCAGTCAATATTTTTACCTTTTATGTACTTACACATATAACACATTCCAAAAGAGGCACTGACAATTTGTAGAGCAACAAGTGAAAAGACTGTGATAAGCATAAGTTGATAAAAGCTTCATGAAATAAAGTTTCTAACCATGTTTGCTATTACTTGACACCTCTTTGAAAAAAATCGGGTTTTCCGCTAAATGAAAAGAAAAAGAGAAAATGTAAAAACTAGTGGGTTTTTTTTATTAGCTGTAAGGTACATGTGTCCTAAACCACTGATGGACTGGCTGTCATGCCGTCCTCCTTTTCAGTCCCTCCTGAACTCTGCTAATTAGAAATCTCTAGGTGTAGCAGAAAGGAAAATTTTTGCTCTTTTATATGAATTAAAGAGACGTGTAAGACTGGATTTAAAATGAAGTAAAAAGGTACAGCAAAGCATTGCAAAGATGACGTTTAGTAAATCACAGACGAATGTGCAAGGCATCACTTTTCATGACAAAATCAATATGAATTTCATACAAAACACATTTGTAATTCTTTAGTGTTTAATTATTTGAGAATTTAAAATTTTAGTCCCAGAGATCTGCTAATGCACCTGTCTTATCTGAAAGATGTGTCAATAATCAGTTGTTAAGTTTAAACAAGTAGGAATAATAGGAAAAATATCTTCTCAAGCAAATACAGGCTTCTCAGCTGTGTATCAGCAGGGAACAAATTTAGCTGTTCTGAAAATCTAGTTGCATCTTTATCATAATTACTTCTTCCTTTTCTTCTGCATTTAAAATCTGTCATATCCTTAGGTGTTTGGGTTTTTTTCCCTCTGCCACAGGTATTCATGTTCTGTGTAGCAACCTGAAATAGCTGCTTTTGCTACCTTGATTGGAAGGAGCTGAAACCATGGATGAATAGAAGAGAGCTGTGTTCAGGAAAGGTTTGGAAACCCTTTATTTAATTGTGATCCTCTCAGCTGCAAAGAGATGGTGTTACCTAGTGCTGTTAAAAGTGTAGAGTCTGAGCTAAACATGTTTTGAGCACCTTGCATTTTTCATGTTTTGAGCACCTCACTTTTTTCATGCTTTGAGCACCTCACTTTTTGAATTTGAGAAGCTTAAAGTTCTTAACTGTGTAATCTGGTCCCTAAATATTAGACACAGATGGATTTCCAAGTGTCTTATTACTGTTCTGGAATACCATGCAGTTTAGCTGATCTTGTCCAATTAAGCAGAAATAATAATAATCTGGGTACGCCAGAACGTATGAAACTGTATGAACTCTTAAGTTTCTAAGATGTAAAGGGTACAAATACTATGAGATGAAAAGAATGCCTTCCAAAAATATGTGAAAATGAGTTTGCTAGCCAAAGGCTATATGTAGTGGATTTCTAGAATATATATATTTCCAGAAGTCTCTATGTACATGGTAGTGTCTATATATATCCAGAGCCAGGAGGAATTGGTCAGCATTTTCCTTAAGTAAATTTCTGCAGTTTTTTGTGTCCATACTAGTAAACACATGTTGGTTGAAGAACATAATCCAGGCTGAGGTTGGAGGTGAAGACCATCTCTGAAACTATTCCCAGTATAGGATGCTGAATGCTTATAAAATCTGCCATGGAACCATAAATAGTAAATGTTGCTTGAATATCTGTTAATATATTCACTTTAATCAGAGACAGCATTTGAAGGCAGATAATTTCAAAATTCTTACACTTAAGAGTATCTTGGTTTGCAAGTCTCAGTGATTTTTAACATGGTTACTCTTGACTAAAGTACTCACCAGTGTATGGGTAGAAAAATCTGTTTAGAACATAGCTTATTGTAAATTTTAACTTTTAAGTTATTTAAAATGAGTAGCATGACTTATAGCTTGCTATAAAATTGTAAACAACTTAGATAGCAAAGTTATGACATTCTTTTCCTCTCTCCAATCCATTTCCCCCACCCCCGAGTAAGCTTCTCCCTTCTTTGTATTTGTATAGACTGTTTAATCGTTCCTATGGTCATTCTCATGAAAAACTGGAGAGAAATTTGAGTTGTGTGTGCAACACATACTCTTGTAATCAGGGGTTATTTCATGTGTCTGTATCATTATGGTTGTGACAGAAATACTGTTGTGACAAGCATCCTGACTGCAGCTTTTTAATGGGATCTCACTTCTGTGCTCACGATTCATGTAGACTCAATTCTCAGTGAACTTCTACAGTAATTGTATTTGGATACTGTATTATTTTCCCTTAGCTTGACAATAGTCAGCAAGAAATTATGGGTTGTCACAAAACTTTATAGATTTCAGCAGGAAAGAGTCGTGACAACAACATCTGTGTAGGACACAGATTTGGTAACTAGCAATATAATAGGGAAATTCAGATGTGATATGAGCTCATCTTGAGGGGATTTTGAGACAGATATTTTATTAATTCCCAAGCAAATTTCTGTATCAAGAGAGTGGTTAAAAGTGGTAGTTTATCTCTTACTGTCCAATCCCAAATTTCTAGCTTAAAATTTCAAACCTGACCACAACACACAACAAAATTGCCTTAAGAAAAAAATCTGAGAAATGTAAATAGGAGGAATTCTGGCCACCAGAGCCTTGTGCATAGGTGTTTTCTGGGTGCTTCAACAAGATTAAGAACCTAAAGGTCATTGTAGCCAGCCTAAACTAAAGGAATCCCCCATATATCAATGGTGATGAAAACCAAAATGAGTCTTTAAGGTTTCTTCTTCCTCCTTGTTTTCTATTCTGTGTATACCCTGCTTAGTATTCAGCATTCACGGTTAACTAGACACACAAGAATGCACAAAATAGTATCTCATTGAGAAAGTAAATATTTCAAATATGGATTTGTCTAATGAGTATACAGAGATGGACAGAAATGGCTTCCCCCCCCCCCATGGTAAATGAAGTAATGAAATAATTACATAAATTAATGTAGAACGATGGAAGAGGCATGCTTACAGCTCTGAATGCAAACCAGACAGTGAGCAGTACTGACAGGGGAGGAATAAAATTTATGCAAGGCTCTGTGGAGGTTAATAACAGTTGTGATAAATAGTAAAGCACAGAAGAGCTGAACTGAAACTTGAATCTCTCTGCTACAGCTAATTACAGGCTCAGGTGGAAGATAGCTACAAGTTTCTTTTCATAATAGTCTGCCTACTTCAAGCTAAGTAGACTAACAATGAGATGGGGCAGATGGAAGAAAAACCATGCTTTTTTCCTTGAAGTACAACATTGTAACAAATGGTAATCTTTTTCTTGATTGAATTACAATAGAATGTAAGATTGTTACCTACCTTAAGTTCTCTAAAAAAGATGCTACTCCTAGCCCACTCAACAATGGAGAAGAGGGTTTGGTCAGCCATTTTGCACATAAGCCCGAATGTGTTGAGCTTCTCATGTTTGCTTCTGTTTGCTTGCTCTTGCTGAAGATACGCCATGATCTTAGCTTGGACTTGCGGCTCATCTGGCTCACATTTCAGGAGTTCCAATATCAGATGTGGAATACTTGCTGGTGAGCTTGTTTGATAACTATCCATGTATGAGTAGCCCATTATTGACTCTGGTGAGCTAGTGTAAGGGTCAGGGTACTCGGACTTGATAGCACGGCTTGGAAAATGGCCATAGGTTTGGTAACCTTGCAAACTACCATGGGGTGGCATTGTCATACTAATTGGAGAGGTTACAAAGGGACTTCTATCATAGTCTGTAGGAGGCAAGGCAGTATGGTTCAGAGGTAGGCCCTTGGAGGCAGAATGAATGTTCTGGATTGCAGAGGATATTGTCAGGTCAGTCGGCATTGCTTGAATCACCTGAGTCATGGCTTCCAGTTTAAGTCCGTTTGCTCGGATAAGAGCTTTCTTCTGCTGCTTCAGTGCCCTGTCTCTCTTGTACATTGGTCCAAACTTGTTTCGACCGCCACGCATTCGGTCAGCTCGTACAGCTGTCAGGGGGGAGGAGGAAGTAATTCACAATTAAAACTTGGAATCAACATCCTTTAATGGAACATACATTAGGACAGAGCAGAAATGTAAAAAATGTAACTCTTCTTTCTTTTTTTCTTTTTTTAATTTTTTTTTCCCCAAATTCAGAGTTGCGCTTTTATTCCTAAAGAAAAAGGTTTATTTTTACTTAACAAATGCCACTCTTTTTCTGGTAATTTAAATATCACATGCATAAATTACTAACATAAAAGGACTTTTCTTTACATTGATTAGGACACAGGGACAAACACAATGCTTGGCTACAGGAATTTCACACCTGCTATGGGATCATGTGGAGATCTCAATATATATTTAGTTTTATGTCAAGCTACTATGTCATTAAGAAACAAGGGCTGATGTCCAGAATTTGTCTGAGACGTATCCAGTGGACCACATTGTCTCATAATAATCATTCCATTACTGCCTTCCACCGCAGCAAAACATCTGAAATGTAAATTGTGGTATGTTCAGTAGTCACAAAGGGGAACACATTTTTCTTTGCAAAAAGGAAATACTTCCTTTGGATGATTCTGTTCAGGTTGGTATAAAACTTAGAGATTTCTGGAGAGGTGAACAGCTCTATAGAAATGTTTAGCTGCCGTTGGAATGTGCAGAGAAAGCTGTCAGCTTGCTGCTTTCCACACAGAAGATGGAAGTGAAACAGAAACTATTGACACTGTTCCGGCTTGTAATATCTCTGGAATTAGAAATAATTAAAACAAATCCACCTCAACAGCTGCCTTGGGAGTCATACTGGTGGTCTCTGTCACAGAAGTGTCTGTCACCATGGTGTATATGTAATGGACTAGCAAGGAGCTCTCTCCAAGCCCACCTTGCCCAATGGCAATTAGATTGAAAGAGGAACCTTTGACAGCCTGGTGACATGTTGAGACTGCTGAGATTGCTGGAGGTTAAGTTCTTGAGCTTTTTTATCTTAGGGATTAGTAGAACATTAAAAATTTATTATGAATGCTAGATACGCATAATACTGTACATTATCATAAGGACTTTAACGTTTAATGATTTTTCTGGTCCATGGTAATTTATGAACTAGGCTTTAAGGCTATATATATCACTATCAGGGAAATACACATATAAATGTCACAAGTATTTACAATTATGGAAGCACATGTTCTTCCAATTTTCTAAACAAAGGAAAAGAATTTGTATGTGTGTTGATAAGGAAGCTAAAGTGCATTTTCTAGAGTATCTTTAAAACTACAAGCACTTTGCTTAAATTTATAGTAAAAACGTTGCTGCTAATATTGCTGTTGAATGTTGATTTTGAGCAAAATGCAGGAAATTCATTAAATCACCATCCTAGTAAATACACTTAACTTTAAACAATATCCCTCCAGATATTCTGCAGTTAAAATCTGTGAACCAAATTGGATTAGTAAATGCTTTAGCACAACTCCTATAGAAATTAAGGTGAATTGTGTATAATAACAGAAGGCAAAATTTGGTCCTATATCATTGTCAGCAGTTGAGAGGAGTTAAGTAGGACTAGGTAAATGTATTTTATCCTTATTCTGAATGGCAACAATAAGAAAAGGATTTCAAATGTCTTGTTATACTATTTGAATGTGGAAGACCATGGAGTGATTCAGGATGTGTAGTGCAGTGTGTCAGTGATAGCTCAGTTCTGCGGGCAAATAGAATAGTATTGAATCCATCAAACTGCAGAAGGCTGATTTTTCTGTTCATCTTCAGTTTTATCAACAGCTTTCCTTTGCCAGACTCAGGTGATTGGGTCTTATCCTTTATGGTTGCCTTAGTGGTTTATGGTTTCCCTCCTTGGCCTGATTTTTCCTGGTTAAGCATTTAGGGTGAATGCCATTTCAGTACATTTGTAAGGCTAAGGAATTTAGGAGCTTGTCCTTGGTGAAGCAGAAATGTTATTTGCTGAGATGTCTGAGTTTTAATATTTTATATACCAAAGTTAGAATGAACTCTGTATGATTCTCAAATTTGAGTTGATAATTTTCTTTCAGTTATCTCAAAGGGTATTGTACACTTTTCATTGTTCTCTGTACATGAGAAAATGAAATGAAGTCAAAAAGCATACTTCAAAATGCCTTATTCTCTTTCATTTGTAATAGCATCTCAGGTGTAGCATCACAAGAATATAGGACACAACTTTAGAGATTATTTGGTTCCTTAATCTCAAAGGCAAGTTGGTGTGAGGAAAAACCTTCATTTTCTCTGTTTCCTTTTTTTTTTTTTTGCCTTATTGTCAGGAGAATACACACATATATGTACACATATAAATATATATATACACACAAACCTAGATAAAACATAAATAAAATCAGGTCGCTCTCCATAGCAATGACTTTTTTTCCCTAATCTGGACATTTCTTGCATACTTCATGTTTAATCTAAATTAAATCTTTTCAAAAAGATACAAAGCTATCGTATCTAGATCCATTCATTCACAAACTCTAAAATTATAAAATATTAAATTACATAAATTTATGGAAAAATAGATTATGGTCTTGACTACTTGTTAGTGATTTACTCTTTAGTCAGAGTTTTTAATAAAGGAACAATTTCACTGGGCAATTTCACCTTTTACTATCTTTTTAAACCGATGATAAATACATACCATTTATTACACAAAATAGCATGTAATAACATACATAATCCTATAATTTTCAAAATTAATCTATAGTATAGTTGAAAATACAGCAAGACTGTAGCTCTTACCTTCCAATTTCATTCCAACGCTTAGACATTTTTGAAATCGACAGTAAGGGCATCGTTTTCTCTGTGTTTTGTCAATCTGGCAATTCTGGTTCTCTATACATGTGTACCTTTTGTTATTCTGGACTGTTCGCTTAAAGAATCCCTGTGTGACAGACAGAAAAGTTAGCCTGTTTGACTTGAATAGTGTGTTTCATAATTTAATTTCATGGAAATCTTTGTAACTTATTTTTCATACACCACTCAAGCACTTACAAAGTTACATAATTTATTTTAAATTACAGTGAGATATACCCAGGAGAAAACCACCAGGAGATTATCTTGTGTCTGTGCTGTGTTCTATAAACTGATGTCAAAGTTTTGTTAGACTGGCTTTAGTCTCCTGTGCCCCTAACAGTCGTAGCAGAAACAGTGAGGTTGACCAGTTCCTTTTGTATTCTTTAATCATTACAAAATGATTAAAGTCTTTTCTGTAAAGGAGTTTTACATTAAATAAGTAGGGACACTTGCAAAGATAACAGAAATACAGAGTACGACTGGCTACTGTGCACCCCAGTGGCGCACACTAGAGGCATAATACGTGCTTGTTGTTCATTTCTCATTCATTATTTTTTAGTGCAAATAAAATGTGCAAAGTTAAGTTTTTCATGCAGCTAGGTACTTTTAAATGCATTATTTTGGTGAAGGAGTTTCCTTTACAGTGCATTACTTCAATACCCATAAAGAACTTTGAAAAAATTTTACATTACAAATTTGAGCTGCCATAAATTATAAGTATTTAAACGCTTTAGAATAATAGAACTATGCAGATATTTATCTTCCAATATGGTAAGTTGCATTTACAAATGTTTAATTTTCAAAATTAATGAACAATCTAAACCAAATCATGAGTTACTTGACTTTGTGTGTCAAGTGAGCTCTGACAGTTACAGATTGTATGAAAAAAAAGTGCATAGTCATTATAGCCACAGAACTGCACTTTGTAACATTGAAGGATGAAAAAAAATGTTTATAAATCTGCATTAGATTTGGCAACGCTATAGGAAAAGGATACTTTTTGTACTTTACCCTCCAGGAACAGAAATGCTCTGAATGTATATAAATCACATAAAATCCATATTTGGGACAGGTAGGAATGAAAATTGTTGTAGAACTACACTTCACAATAGCAAAATGCTGAAAAGCGATGACAAAACTACAATGCATAACAGTCCAAGTTGTTTCTATCTGTGCAGATGAGATTTCTTCAAGATCTAAGTCCTAAAGCTTTTCCATGGTTAATTTTTTGTATGAATATAACAAAAAAGTATCAAAGAACCCAAATTATTACGCATCTGGTTTATTTAACTATCATTTTTTCTGTTTATATTTGAAAGTTAGGGATCTTTTTTTGGGGGGGGGGTGGGGGCGGGGGGCTGTACTTGTGTTTATATGAAGTAATCAATACAGAACCTTGCAGCTTTCACAGGTGAGAAGTCCATAATGGTACCCAGACACTTTATCTCCACAGACCGGACACAGTTCCTCAAGGTCTTCATCATAAGAGTAATTCACCATTTTAAACTGAGACACTGGGGAAAGGAGAAATAGCACATTGAATTAGAATCTACATTAATAGCTCAAATTTTCTGCAACTGTTCTCACGTAGAGAGAAAGTAATGCAGATTGGAGGGAAAAAAAAGTTTTAAAAAACATAGCTTGCATTGAGACGTGAAACTTTTCATCAACGGCAAATCTACATCATACTTAGCAAGTGGAACAAAACCCCTCAGCTCTTCAATTTTATGTTCTAAATATTTATATTTACTGAGTGCTCTTAGCCTAGTCCGTACTTTATGGAATCGCCAAGTAAATTAATTCATTTAAATCCGAAAACGATCAGGGGGAAGCTTTAAAAAAGCAGAACGAAAAGATTGTCATTTGTGCATTTAAAGTAACTCAGTTTGTTTCCTTTAAAGTTTTCTTTCAATATCAGCCTGCAAATATTTACTTAGCCTAGACTTGTATCTTACAGACCCAGCACTTTTGCGCGCCTTTAAATGCAAGTTACTTACTTGCAAAACCCGGTTAAAGCAGTGCCCTCCGCGCCCCCAAACTCGTTGTCTGGGGGTGACAACCTGCCCTCGGAGGCAGTTCGCTCTCTCGCTGCCGGGCCTATGGTGAGGGCTGCGTGGCCGGAGTCCCCGGGGTTCGCAGCCACCGCTCCCGCGGCGTCGGGGGAGACGCTTTTCGGCTCTCCGCGGGTCAGCAGAGACGTGGCTGGCCGGAGTCACCGGCCACGGGGGATATGGTCGGGGCTGCCCAGCCGGCGTTCCCCGGTACCAGGGGAGGGCGGAACGTGCGCGCCAGGGCTGCCTGAAGTTTCTGCCGCTCGGGTAAAAGGCGGGGAGGAGCCGGCCTTCAGGGGGAGCGGGGAGGTAAAATAAGCTGAATGAAGGTACAGAGCGCGGTCACTTGAGCCGGGTTGCCCCACAAAGAGCCCAGTCAGGCGCTCTGGTTACTCCCAAAAAGAAACCACGACGCTCACCGCGGGGCTGGTTTTCTACCCCTTCCCTGCTGTTAAACCTCCGATCTGCTCGGCAAGCCTAGAGGCACATAGGGCTCCTGGCCAAGGCCAGAGGCGCCGGGCATCTCAGCGGCACCGCTCAGGATGTCGCCTATTTGCCGGTAACCTCGCGGCTGCCGCCGTTCGGGAGCACCGGGGCAGTCAGAATCCGCCCAAAGTCCCCGGACCGGCCGCCACTCCGTAAGGGTAAGGGGGCTGCCCCCGGCGCTCGGGACAGCTGCCGGAAAAAGCGGGGAACATTGATCCACCAGCAGGCAGCCGGGAAAACGTTTCCAGAGCGACCTCGGTGCGGACAGGGATCGGGGATCGCCGCTTTCCAGCAGCGTAGGGCGGATTCGGGGAGACCGCAGGCGGAGGAGGAGGGCCCAGCCCTCCCCTCTGCTCGCATCCGCGGCTCCAGGGCCCAGCCCTGGGACAAAGTTCCCCCCTCCTCGCAGGAAAAGCCAAGTGGGAAAGCAGGGGTTTTCCGAGCGCCATGCCCTGGTACGGAGCCACCTCCACGGCGAGCAAAGGGGTGGGCGGGCCACCCCCAGCATCTCCGAAGCTGCCGTCCCACCCCGCCTCTGCTTCCCAGCAGACTCCCAGGAAGGACAGTTTCGAAAGAGCAGTGGGGACGCGAATTTCTGCACCAGGAGAGGCTCGGGGCGGGGCAGGCACTGCCCGCTTACCGGGCGGCCGGCTCCGAGGCAGGGAGCTGACACCCCGCGGCGGCCCTGGGAGAGGGTGCAGCGCTGCGACCCGGAGCAGGGCACCGGGAACAGCCCCGTCCAGCCCCGCAGAGGCATTTCCAGACCTATCCCAGCTCGGGCATCCCGCTGTCTCACTGAGGACCCCGCAGGGGCGCGAACCCAAAGCTGTCTACTGCCAAGTTTGTCTCCGCTGCCCCTGACACATGTGATGTTGCCTGCGGGCGTCGCACACGCGGGATAGAGACCTCGGGACCCCTTTCGGGAGGTGTGTGGCACACGAAGGTGCTCGGCAGGAGTTTCCCGCTTAACGCCCCCTGCCATAAACTTCGAGTCAGCTTTGCCATGACCGGGGACTAGACCGAGTCCCCCGGATCTACAGCAGGGCCGGTGTCTACGGGCAGTGACCGGCGGGGCTTCTGTAACCCGTCTGTTCCCGCCAGCCAGATACTTGACGGCTCCCCGGCCGCGATTGCACCTCCCGGCCGGGGCCTTGCCACAGCTTCGGCGCTGGTGTCCCGGTCCCCGATGCCCGGCCGAGCCACTCTGGAAGTTGGCGCACAAAAGGAGGGGCTCGACTGGGCGCGGGGCAGGGCGGAGGTGGCGGCGGGGAAGCTCGCAGGCAGCAGCCGTAAACTTTTTTGGCAGGACGAAGGGGCGCTTTGCTGAAGGGAGCCCGAGAGTGCTCAGAGTGGGAGCGCCGTGCCTTTCCCCCCTTACCTTGCATGTTTTCCGGCATCTGCCCCTGTTCCCCATTCGACCGTGCGAGTCCCAGGGCCTCCGTCTCCACTTTGGGCAGCATGACAAGGCGGCTGCGGGCCGGGCTGGGGGCTCCGTGTCCGTCCGCGACACCAGCACCTGGACACGGCAGCACAGATTTAGCTGGAGCAAGGGGCGCTCTGCGGCCGCTGCCTCTTCCTCCTCCTCTTCCCTCCCTCTGCTCCACGCCAGCCCTTGCCCTGTTACAACGGGAGCACGGAGCGGCCCCGGCCACCGGGAGCAGCCGCCGGGTGTCCGCGGCTGAAGGAGCCGCGGAGCGTTAGTCGGGCTGCAGGCGGCGGGGGTGGAGAAGACAGGAGGAGGAGGAAGACCGGGGGGTGCCGGGGAGGAAGGAGGAACCCCGGGAGCCTGCAGCAACTCTGGCCGGGGCTCAGCGCGGCGGCAGCCCGGCGTCCCGATCCATGTGGAGCGGCACAGTGCACAGGAGCGCTCTGCCACCGCTGGTGCTGCTAGACAGGGTTCCCACCCCCGACCCCCTCCTCCCTTTCTTCCTCCTCCTCCTCCTCCCCCTCTTCCCCCCTCTACAAGTGCGGTGGTGCCGAGTCGGGACCTTTAGCCCCGCACCCGCGGGGAGGCGCTCCAGGAGCCAGGGGGCTGCAGGGTGCTGGGGGCTCTGGCGAAGGGGGGAGCCCCACACCGCCCTTGCAGCCAATAAGACAGAGGCGGGATGAGCAACACCCTCCGCGCACACACACGCCCCACACATGCACAGGATCACGCAGACTTGCCCAGCGCATACACCCCTGCCCGGTTGTTACAGCGGGGGGCGGGGTGAGGGCCTGGGGTGCAGCCACCCCTCCTCTCCCCGGCGGAGCCCGACGGACCACCAGCCCGTGGTGCTCTTCCCTGCATGAGGGCAGATGAGCTCCAGCTTCCTTGAGGTCGGAGGAGCAATTCTCCCCGTCCGAGCAGCGGCGGCTGTGGAGACACCGGCCCTCTTCTTCCCTCCGAGCTGGCAGGGGTAGACAGCGGAAACCCTAGCGCTTGGAGAACTCCAGCCCTTGCGGCCACGTTGCCGTCGCGCAGTCCTGGAGCCTGAGAAAAGCGGGCTGGAGCTCCTTGTACCTATTCTGGTGGTTTGGGTTTCCCTCCCCTAAACTTGCGAAATCTGTGTCAGTTGCATTGTTTGCACAAAAGCCAGTGCCCTGGCAGAGCCTCTGCTTGGGTAAGAGCCGTCCTTTCCCGGCTCACGGCGCAGCTAGCGGCACTTGTTTCCAAGTTGTCCCAAATAAGTCGTTTCTAGCAAGCGGGTGCCTCAGCGGTGAGAGCCGGCCGGCCCCGCGGCCCTGTGCGGCGTGGGCCGGCCGGGGGGGGGGCGAGTTGCTCTGCGAGCCAGGCCGGGGCAGGGAGTCTGTCCGGCCCCGCTGCCCTTCCTGCGCCGAGGGCGGCCGGGGGCTCCGCTGCGCTCCCGTTACGGCGCGCAGGTTCGGTGGTGTGGGATGAGTGGAATTTGCACCTTTGAAGGCATCCGAGCTCCACGCCCGGGCTGCCCGTACCCCTCTGACACTTCAGTCTCCGTTGTGTATATTAAGAGCTGAAAATATTTGGCGTTGAAAATTGCTTCCGATTGAAAGTGAGGCGCAGAACTATCCCCATCGCAGGGTGTAGCGTTTCCCATCGGCTGGGAGAAAGTTTGTGAAAACGGACACTTGTAACCTATTAAACACCTCTGACGATCGTGAGGTGACCAGCCGTGGGACAAATCCTCCAAATGCAGAGAGCCGGCTCCACCGTGCTCTTTCATAGAACTTCAAACTTTTCACATCCAGTAAATGGAAGAAGGGACCTTTGCTTAGTTCAGTGCAGATCCCGAGCCAACTCACCACCAGTACCGCTGGAACAGAAAGTGTATCTCCTTCTCTGTGCAGGCTTTGCTACTCTGGGTATGGACCCAACGTGTAGAAAGGCTTGGACCTCTCGGGCTCCTTCCATTCCCACCTTTTCCCCATTCCCCTTCTAGCGGGAGGGCGAGCAGGTGAACTCAATCTGTATCAACACATTTCTCAAGTTATGATTTCACATTTAGCAGTTCGCCTACGAATAAGTTTTAGGACAGCACCATGGCGAGCTGTGGGAGCGGCCAGATCGATGGCCAAGGCGGGTGGCTGAGAGCCATCCCAAGGGAATGGCCTCGTTTCTAGGCAGAAGTATCTCTCAGCCCTTGGGAAGTTGGTTCCAGGTACACCAGTTAAAAGCAACCCCTTTCTCAGACGTCGCCGTGTAGCATCGCCCTGAGCCGAGCCCGGATGGCTCAGCACCAGCGGCGCTCGTAGCACAGCGGCGGCTCCGCTCCTCCGGGCTCCGCCAGGAGCCGGTCAGGGCCGCGAGGCCTGTGGCCCGGCCGCTTCTGCATACTGCTGGCCCGATGGGTGGCCAGAGGACGCGGGGGGCAGCTCACAGAGGAGCTTCGCCTTCTAGCAGCCCTGCCCCGCAGGAGAGGCGTTGTCAGAGCACATTTACTGCAGACCATCGAAGTTTAATACACATCTGCAGGACACCGCCAAACCTGGGTACTGCAGCCCGCTGGGCTGCTGCGGGGCAGGAGCCGATCCCTTCCCTCCCGCTCGTCACTCTGTGGGTCACGCCGTTTGACGACGCTCCACCGGGGCGCTCCGTGCCGCCGCGCTCTTTCGTGCTGCTTCGGGAAAGGCACCCGCGTTATAGGGGAAAGCCGGGGAAGGAAAGCCCGCTTCCGGACAGGGCAGGCGAAAACCGTCCGAGCGCAGTCGGAGCCGGGTGGGCCCGGGCCGGGGTGGCTTTCCCGGCCAGCACTCCCCCTCGGGCACGGCCCTCGCATTGCTACTGGGGCTCTTCGCTCCTATTTGTGGGCTTAATGGCATTCCGCCGGGGAAGAGTTTGGAGAGAATTCAAACTGTGCATCGCAAAGCCACTCCGCGAGCTATCGCTATGGATGAATATACTTTGGAGTGGCTATTACACATCCACATTTCTCCGAAGTAACAGTTTAGGGCAGTACGTATTATAAATGATACCTGGTCCCTTGTGGCTACATTTAATTTAACATGAAGTTCTAGCTCTCACGATTGCCTTGAGCAACCTTAATTACCCTTTCTTCTAATCTCTTCTCGGATCCTTACTGAGTTCTCCAAACTTTTTTTCCAATGTGATTTCTCTACTGAGTTTGCCTGCCTTGTTCTGACTTTGCCTGAAGGTCTTGATTGACGCGTGTAATTATAATTATAAAACATGATGGCTCGGGGAGCCTCCGGCAGCCTTGATTAGTACAAGGAGCAAGACCTGGAATATGTTATACTTCCCTGTTTAAGTGTATGTAAATTTACATTAAAAACCCCACTGCTTAATTTTAAATAATCTGAAGCTTCTTCCACCTCTTTGTTTTCAAGGTAGGGATCTGAGTGATGGTATTTCAAGCAAGCTCCAATTTCTTACTGTTTCAATGAGACCAAAGAACCTGGGCAAAATTCAAAGCCTTTTTTCCTAAGCAGAGACATTTCCGACTTGGAGGGTCTGCTCCATGAGCAACAAATAGCACGCTCCCTTCTAACTTTGTGTCAGAGAAAGTCTGATTTATCTTCCCTGCAAACTAGCAAAAGAGAAATTTTGGGGGGAACGTTCAAGACAGACTTCACAGAAGCAAACTGGAGAACTAACTAAATGGAGGGCTGTAACTTTTCTGCTGGGAAGTCTAAATCCAGAGCCGCTCAAAAAGACCTGTAGGGAAGTATTTAAGGAGGAGAGAATGCCGCATCCTGCCCCCGCTTCCTCTCCCGCTGGGCATTCCCATTTGCCGCCAGCCCAGAACTGCTCTGATCAATCGCTCACTGAAAACGGTACCTGCAGCCGAGCGCGGAGCGGGAGTCCCCGCCACGCAGCTTGCCCCAGCGCAGCGGCATGGCCCCGAGCACACCCCCGGGCACAGGCGGGCACGGAGCGGGGCTGCTCCGGGCAATGTCGTGGAGCAGCGCAGCAGGGACGGGACCCCTCGGCAGAGGGGAAAGTTCGTAACCGGAGTTTGCTGCTTCACCTCGCGCACCTCACACTCAACTTTTCGAGACTGTGGAAAAGTGTATCCAACACAAGCTCTATTCTATTCTGCCCTCCCCACTTCCCCATCACCTTTATTTTATCTTCTTTCCTCCTCTTCTCTCCTCCCTTTCGTCTCATATATTCTCTCCCCCCCCCCCCCCCCCCGAACCTTGTTATAAACAGCTCACCCCTACAGTGCGAAGGGGGGAGTACGTCGAAACCTTCCAAATCCTGTAGCAAACAGACTCCTCTCATCAGTGTGCCGAGGACATACTGCTTTAACTCCTAAGGATTACTTTGAGTGGAGGCTGTTAGTGCCTCCAGCTCAGGCTTTAGAAAGCAAACTGGCCCCTCTAGACAGCTAAAAAAAAACCCAACCCAATCTAATCAATCCCAAGCATAAAAATACTATTTTTTTTTCTTTTTTCTTTTTTTTTTTTTTTTATCCACTGGCAGCGAATCAGAATGTGTGCTTTAGGCTGAAATACTTTCTGTAGTAGAACACCCGCCACAGAGGATCGCTTTCCAAAGCTTATTGCCTTTTTTTTCTGCTGCGAATCATTCACTTTGCCTTACGGAGATGTCGATCCTCTCTGGCCCAACACAGAGAACCATTTCCAAGCAGGCAATTATTGCCCGAGAAGCTGTATTTCACGCCCGGCCGAGCTGCTGCCGCAAGCCGGTGTGCGCTGCTGCCTTACAAACACCTGGCAGCGGCGTGGTGCGAAACTACAGGAGGCTCCGGAGCGCGGACTGAGCCGGGCCAAGTGGGTGGTGAAGCACCGCCGTGATTGCCTTTCGTTTACTGCTAAGGGAATCACCGATGTGGGGTGGTAACGCTTCACCTCGGCCCGCCCGGTGCCCCGGGCGCACCGCGGGGCCTGGGGCGGCACACGGGAGCGCAGGGAGGGCTGTCACTGCTCCCTTCGGGGAGGCAGCTTTTCGGCAGAGATGTTACTGAACAACCTGGAAGGCGTGGAAGGGATGAGGCAGCGGGGAGGTGCGCCCGGGGGGAGGCGGTGAGCACTGCCCGGAGCCCGAGGGGACGGGACCTCCCTGGTCAATGGCATCAGCAGCGAGCCGCAGCCTTTTCCACGCGGCAGTCTAGACCCACTAGGACACTTAAGATCCAGTTTCGCAAGCAGGAACTCTGTTAGATATGTGTGTGTGTGTTTTCCCGTTAAATTACATGAGCTCCGCGGGGAAAACGCCTTCTAGCCCTGCACTGCTTGGACCTGTTGCCGCTAACGATGCGACGGGAAAACGCGCTCCTTCCAATCGCTCCTGCCTGCCGCGGGGGGAGGTGGCTCCCCCTTCCTACTGGGAGGCGAGGCGGTGAACGCGAAAGCAGAGGCTCCGCGGCCGCCTGCCCAGACGCAGAGCCGCTGCTCCGCCCTGTGCTCCGCGGTGCGCGCTGCCGGCAGCGCTGCCAGCGGGGGTCGCCGCGGGGCTGGGCCGATGGGACGCTGCGGGCGGTACCGGCTCTCCCCTCCTCGGCCGAGAACCCACAGTCCCTCTCCAACACTGGCAGTTTATTACTCTTCTGATGAGGCTCTTTTGTTTCTGCCTGTGCTGCCCTTTTGGAACATATAATTAAAAACCCTAGAGCTTGGCCTGGGAAGAGAACGAATATATTTATATCTAAAGAAAGACTCCTGTCAGGGCTCAGGGCTAGTGTCTGTATCGTAAGAGGTAATTGATCTCTATCCTGTACAGATAGGTTTAAAAATGAATTTTCTTTTCGCTGAGGCAACTGACGATATGTTGGTGGAAAAAAAAAAACAAAAACCCAGATGTTTTAGGTCTGCTTCCTCCTCTTCCCTCTAACAATTATGTTTTTAGATTGGAAGACTTTATTTAAAAATAATTTGATAGCTGATTTTTATCACGAAAAAGTTTAAGCTCATATATACATATAGATCTCATATAACATTTCTCAACACATAAGCATAAAATCATAAAACAAACCCTGAGAATATAAACTAGGCATAGTTTATACTGAGAAATCTTGATAAGGGTTGCGTACATATGCATGTCTGTTCATTGTATTCATATATATTAATAGATAAGCTTGCATATCTAGGTAATGTGTATAATGTACTCGTGTAATGTGTGAGTAAACTCTAGACAATAATAACAATCTGGCTTGAGAAGTTGTAATGGTTTTCCCCACAGTGCAGCCAAACACAGCTCTTGCTGCAGATAATTCTTTCCTTTCACCCTATTTAAAGACAAGTTTGAGAGCTGACCTTTAAATTACCCACAAGGACGAGTGGTTAGAGGCGTTTTGTCGGCATTGGAGGTTTCCCTCTGGGGACTAAAGGCATCGTGATTGTTACTTTGCCTCATGCACTGGATATTTAAAATCAGACTAACTGGAAAAAATAGAGGGTGAATGTGAATACGGCCCCTTTGTAGAGAGCTCATTGGCAGTATAATGATGGGAAAAGTATTTAATGGAAAGAAAATTGATAAAAGTAAAGAATAACAGCAAAAAGTTCACTGTTATAAAAAAGTCAGCCCAAAGCGTTCACTCCTGTAGAAGGTTTGCCTGCATCATTGCTGGCCAAGATCTTAATCCAAGCTTTAAAAGATAATATTTGCTTTAAAAGATAATATTTGCTGCCTTTGCTAATCATGCAAACTTTCATTATATATGCGTAATAATAATAATGATGATAATAATAACAACATGTAAAAACAAACCTTGGCAAACTGAAGAGCACTGATTATAATACTGTACACAGCCTGAGGACATACGTTAAAATTAAGATGGCAGTAAGCATTTTACAAGCTGAAAAATTTCACAGTGAGAAACTACAAGGAGATTATTTTTCCTCTTATATAACTATTTTTTCATGTTAATGAAACAGTTATTTTTGTTAAATAAACATAACTAATGCTTATAAAAATTGCGTAGTGTCCCTGATGACACTAAGGGGCTGATTAGAGGAAAAATGAAACTAGTCAAGTAGCTTTGTATTGCCCTGCAATGTGATAGGAGAAAAAGATCATGGCACATCCATAAACATATTAATCAGTCCATACGATGTTCTTCATCTGGAAATAGGATGTACTAATAAGATTTTGTGATTTCCAGCTGCCTCTTTGACTGTCTGAGAGTAAACCCAAAAGCAAGTATCAACAACGTGGAGTGCCCACTCACACTCCAAATGCAGGCTGGTTATATTTCATCTCCAAGTGACAGATTCACTGCTATTTAAATCATGGATTCTTGTCTGCATTCATGGGACCTGAATGAGGTCCTCTTTGCTGGGAGAAATCTAGGTCATTCTTGCTGTGACACACCACTGATTTATACCAAAACCTGGCTTAACCCCATATGGGTGAATGCACTGGGTGCACCTTTGCAAAGCATGCACTCCCTGAAAAGGGCACCTCTTCCAACAGCAAGTGGCCTGAGGTGGGGTGAGGGCTGCGGAGGCTGTGGCAGCAGGTGCTCACAATCACACCTTCTTGGCCTCCTGCTAGAGAGGAAAAAGCAAAGGAGGTGCTGGGAAGGACTGCACAGAAGTGAAAAGCCAGGGATGGGATTTACTCTTAAGAACACTTGGCCCTGCTGCTCATTGTACTTATACCCTGGGAGGACAGGTTTTCCTTCCAAAGAATTGCTCTCTAAGTGTAAATAAGAACAGAATCCAGCTTCCTATTTGGCTCCCCCACCTCCAAGCAGAGGCCCTCAGGGTAGTGCTGTTTATGTTTAACCCCTACAGGTATGGTGATCAGTTTGAAATGTAGTTAGGTGTGCTTTTCAGGGATGCCACCATGGGCTGTGACTATGCAGTGCCACACAAGGGCAGAATTCTTCCGCTGACCCAGAGCACACAGGATTTTAGAGAGTTTCACAGGATTTAGACCTCCTTGTTCTGTGCCATGCTTTGTGCATCTGTCCTGGTATATCCATGATACAGCACACGTGTAAGTGTATTTTGGAGGTACAGTTACAGAAGCAGCCTGCTAACCTGTGTCTTCTGCCAATCTGTTTCTCATACCCACAGGTTTTAGGGAACCCAGACTTGCTAGTCTTTTGGAAACCATGAAAATGGCACTTACTTTGTTGATAGTGTCTTATTTTTCCTTCCCCTTGCGTTGTAGCCTTTCACCCTGAGAAACCATATCTAAGTGGTCACTCTTCAGATATTTGAGATGTATTATTATTTTACTAACCCAATTGAGAGCAGAGAACCAGAGGCTTCTCCAGTACCTTTCCCTTCCTGTTAGCCAGAAAAAGGGAAAGTCAGAGCAAGGCCCAAGAGAGCAAGGCCCATCTGGGAAGCTGTCCTTGCCCCCATTTTCCATATGTTTCTGGGGTCAGAGCTGTGTAAAGGAGTATCCCATGTCTGTAGATAAGCACCAGAGGATCTCTGACTTTGACTTCTCTGTGGCTTTGATGGGATCAGCTCTCCTGATTCAGGTGTGGCTTGACCCTGGTCACAGCCATGTCCAACAGCCTGGAAGCTCCCTGTGCCCTCCGGCTGTTGTGGATACCTTGTCAACACTGCTGGAGTGACCTGTGACTCTCTCTAAGGAGAGCCCCTCCCAGAGTGGGGCTACCACCAGGTACAGCTGGCCAGGAGGCAGGTGGCTCTGGGTCTAGTGGTGTGATCCGTGGGACATTAGTTCTTCAGCCATCCATTTGCATCCATCAAACCTCACTATGGTGCTGGGCACCCTTCTTGTGGTGGAGGTATAGAGCAGGTGAAGAGCTTGAGAAGGGAATCCCTAGGGGCCAGCTGCCTGGGACACGGCCAGGTCCAAGGTAGGAGCCCTTCCAGTGGGCACCCTTTTCCTCCCCAGGAGAAGCAGCAGCTCCACCCAGGAGATTAAGAGCAGTTTTCAGCTATGTTTGAATCTACTTCCTGCAGCTGTTGCTGCACCTTTCATCCCTACAGTCTCAAAGCCTCCCTTGGTGGTGAGGTGCCCATATCACACCCGGCATCAGGGTGAATGCCTTGCCTGCTGTGTGATGACATGCTTAGGGACCAGAGTTGGAGGGTGAGTCCTGGTTCCCACACATGAGCCAAAGCTCCCTTCTTTCATCCTAAACTGCTGTGCTGAGGTACAACCTTGCAAAACTACGGGATGTGGAACCTGCAGCTCTTAACAGCCTTCCACTCTGTGAAGGTGAGGTTTCCCTTAGCAAGCCTTCTCCAGCCCCAGCCTGGGCACAGGCTGATGAGGCAGGGGATGCTATTGCCCTGCCAAAGGAAAGGTGCCTCACTCCCGATGTCTGGTGAGAAGCAGAATAAGCTGAGATAGGAAGTGTGAGGAGAAGGGCAGGGAGGCAACGGAGGCAGGCACCCGTTGTGCTCTGCACAGCCACTGCAGTCCTGACAGCCTGGGGCAGCTGCTGGACAATGCCTCTAGTGCCTGCAAGCCAGAGCAGCCCAAGCCTCCTGGCTTTCCAGTGGGGAGTAGGTGCTGTTCCTGTATGCTACTGAAAGTATTCACTTCCTCACTGTTCTGAAGCCTTAACCAACTTTTATTATCCAGCCCGCCCCCAGTGAATGATGGTATATCTGCATTTCCAGCTATAAAAAAATCTGGGTCTGACGTGTATCAGAGAAAAGACCCCAAAACATTCCCGAGGTTTTCTTCAGCAAGAATAGCCAGGCCAGAGGCAATTTAAATCTATTTTTTGCAAGTGTTTATACACTCACACATGCACAATTTCACAGTTATGAGCAATTGTAATAGATAAAGATACCATTAGTTATCTGAGTATGTATTTGATAATCATATTATCTCTGGAGAAAATTGTTATTCATTGAATCATCCTATGTTTTCTTACATTTTTATGTTGTATCATACAGTTCTTTTTCACCTGAACACCTGTACAGATTAATCAGTTTTGTTGGCTTGCCCAATTGTAATGAGTTTTTCAGTTTGGACAGACCAAAGTTTAACATATTTATGCAGAGTCTTCAAAACAGAAAACTGTTACTTACCAACTGATGTAAGTCCATGTTTTATAGATTCCTGTATGATGGCTGTGTGGGAACCAGAAGACATTATTAGGTGTAAATATACAGTACCCTTGGGTGCAAGGTGAACAGCATTTAGTACAAAAGAGGTGCAGCCTGCAAGCTTTTCTGGCCTTGAGGCCCAGGCTATAATAACCTTCAGTGAAAGTCAGCACGATGAGCAACAACAACAAAAAATATCCAAGAATTCAGAAAGTAACAAGCGTGCCTCTGAGTGGACTCTGTACTTTTTCCAGCATTAGTGACCTGCTGTAAACTGTGTATCCCATTTCATGATAGTCTCTAATCAGAAGAATTGGAACTTGTGATAGGTTTGGTACTGTCACGTGATTTTGTACAGCTTGATAAGAGGACCCTGTTATAAAGTGACAGCAAAAGAGATAAGAATTCTTGGCAGATAATGGCAGAGAAATGATTAACCTAGAGTGGTGAGGTGCTATGAAGCCTAGAGAGTGGAAGGTTGTAAAGTTGTGGGGTCATAAGATCATACTGAGTGGATGAAAAGCCATACCAATGCAAGTGTAATGACTATAAACTCAGACTTGTGACCTGTCTTCTTGATGTCATCACCTCTTTGCACAGTGGACAGCAGGCATGGTTGTTTTGGCTTCTGTAAACACTCTTTGGATAGCAAAACAAGCAAGCGTTAATTCCTTAAAGGAGGGTCCTGAATGCGCTTGGGGTTTTACACTCTGAGTAACAGCACCAGCAAATCTCTGTTGGTGGTTTGTTAGACAAAACCATTTTATTGCCCCAGTCCTCAAGCTGTAGACTAGCTCCAGGTTGTAGCCATTCAGCTGAAAGCGTACACTACTTTCTCAGTAACAAGCTTTATAGTACGGTTAAACATTGATATCCCAGGACTGTGATACATAATATTGTGCTCACCTCTAAGGCTGAGAGGCACAATACCAATTTACAGCATGTCAAATGGGTGAAGGTGTTGCTGTAAATAATTATTACAAAAGTGGGCAGTTGTGTAGATGACTGGATGATTTTTCAGCTCAGCTGTGAGTGGGCCAGGTTCTGCTTTCAGAGGAAATGCAAGAGCATAACAGCTCCCTGGGTGATACTGCACTGCATGTCACCATGAGTGCAGTGTGGCTTTTCCTTGCATGGCAGTGACACTGGCAGCCTTTGCATCTGTAGCCCAGTAGATTAATTCTGCATACACTTTGTGAGAGCAGACTCAAGCCTGAATAATCAGATGATATTTGATATTTCAAGTCTCTTGAAAAATGGAGTGAAGTTATTCCACTGTGGGCTAGATCTGAAGCCTCTTGAAGTCAGTGGGAGTTTTTTTCTCCTCAAATTTGCAGAGGGCTGTAAAGCAGCATATGCTCTTTTATATATTTTGTCATGATGGTTATACTTTGATGATCAAGTGGCAGACAGGTTAGTTCTTGCTCAAACTGAACTGCTTTTCGTGCTTTTCCTGGCTAGAATGAGAGCTAGAGAGCTGGTCTGAAAATGGGGCTGATGTGGCAAACTGCAGCTGTTTGGCCTTGCAGGTAGGCCCCCTGAATTATCACTTGGTCTGTGCAGTACTGTCCCTCAGTAGAGCACCTCGTAGCAAGGGTGGCAGGCTGTAGAGGTAAGGCCTGGTTTTCCAAATTCTAATTAAACAACTGCACATGCATTTTGTATGCGTTATTTAATATTCTGGAGTGTATAAATCAGACATTTGTTCACCCAACTAGTAAGTCACAGTCGTGAATACTCATTTTGTCTAGGGTACATGCAGCAAGTGAAATCCTATAATTTGTAAAAACCTTCCAGAAATCAGGTTTCTCTCATCTTTTTATACTTGTAAAGTGAGCAAACTGTACCAAGCTATCTCACAGCCATGCTGCAAATATTATAGGCTTGCAATGCATATGAAATGCCTTAAAGGCAAAACACGCTATGTTACTGTATCTTCCTGTTTATTACAGGAAAAGAAATTAATTTACAAGTCTGATTAAATAGATACTATGAGTGTTTTTCCAGGGTCACTGATATTTTATATCTGGTTAGACTGAGTGAACCTGGAAGCCAGCTTTTACAGCACATTTCGTACAAACCTGAATTTGTTTGTCTATTCTAATTCATTTGTTCATCAAATAGATTTTCGATTCCATTCATAAATAATGAAAACAATATTTTTTTTTCCATCAGAAAAAGCATGCCTTTGGGGACTGGGGATAAAATAAACAAGAAATGCTGCGAATGATACTGCGGTTAGAAACTTTCCACTGTGTCATCAGAGAATTGCTGGAGCAGTGTTGGCCCATATACGAGAATCTCTATAAAGGAATCTGCTGTTTGTGGGGGGAGAGAGAGATTATATCATAGGAAATATAAAGAAACTTCATGCTTTTGGCTTCAAACGCTGTCATTCCTTTCCTTTTTTTGCATCAGTATCAAATGTCAGGGTCACTGAAGAATGTTCTTTTTTTCCTTTCTGATACTTTGTCTCCATGGATAGAGGAATGTATGCCAGGTGCATAACTAGACAGACTTTCTTTGCCTTTTTTTACACCTAGTCCACTGTGGGAAAAGAAACCATAGGGAAACTCCAGGACAACCTGTATCAGCCTGTGTTCAACCCAACAGCTTGATAGGTCTAGCAGCAATATGCTTGGGCCCCAGCTGAAAAAAGTACATAATGAGGCATGCAAGTTGTACCACTGAAGCTAAGTACTAGCATTTATGGCTTAACACTTTGCTTCAAATCATAGAATCATAGAATGGTTAGGGTTGGAAAAGACCTTAAGGTCATTTAGTTCCAACTCCCCTGCCGTGAACTGTGGCTTCTCACGTGGAAGGCCCTGGCGAAACAGCCACTGACCTGACTCAGAGCAGGTTTTCCTGATTGTGGTTGAAGCAACAGAAAGTAATTTTGTATCTCAGTGGTTTTCAGTGTTCCCCACCACCTTCTTTTTATTTTCACCTCGAGAGAGTGAGACGAGGCTTTTGAAAGGTATTTTTATTATTTCATGCATGCTTTTCTGTCTCAGGTCTTTTAGGAAGAGAATTGATTGAAAAACATTTAGTGTCTTTTTTTTTTGTTGTTGCCAGTTCTTGTATGATGAAATAGTCCCTTGTTTGTCTCTCAGACGAATGTCCCTCAAAGAAAGTGAACTTGATTTCAAAAGCTTGGCAACAATCTCTCATTTGACTCTTGCACATCAAATTATTTTGCAACCATTTACCACAAAAACGGAGTCAGAAGGAGCTCTTGTATGAGCATTTTCACAAATGGCATTTCTTTTGGGCATGTAAGAATGTTAAGAAACAAGCTCTGGAAATGGACTGATGAACAGTGACCTTTTCAAAGAGTTTTATTCTTCAACTTGTATATGTTGGTGTAAATTTAGTGAGGTCAGTCAGGATTTTGTAATTTTCCTGTAACATTTTGGATGTCGCTCTGCTGCATCTAGGATGTTCCTTGTTGTGTTCCTATGCCATTGCAGGCTATTGTTGGCTTTATTGTCAATAGATCTCAGAAAAGGTGAGTGTTCAGCACAACACATTAAATGAAGGACATGATCCTCATTCTACTGAAAGTCCAGGGCAAATGTGGCATTGATCCTGGCGTGGTGCCTACCAGGCATGAGCTGTCTGGTCCTGGGACCAGTCCAGTCAGTTTCAGCTGGTGATTTGCTTAGGTGGAAAAAGATTTGTAAACTCTGTTCTTTGATCTGAAAATCACTCTTTTAAAACTTCTCTTCATTTCAGTCATTCCAGTATTCCTCCTGATCTACCACAGGCATTTAAAATTCTTTTGGATGCTTCAGTGTATTTTCTCCACCTTCATGAATTTTATATTATTTTACATATGCAAAACTAAGGCATTAAAAATACGGTTTTATGCCTTTTCGCCAGCAGTTCTGTAAAATAAATTAGGAGAATCTGATATATCTGGTGATCTTCACCTTTTGTTTTTTTTTTTTTCAGTGAAGTAATTATAACACTGAAATGTAAAGTTCTAATCAAGTTATTCCCATCAGCTGATTCTCAATTCCTGTTCAGTCTTACAGTCTGACTGCACTATTAAATTTCCTGTTTTGTTTTCTTACATATATATGTTTTACATGCTATGTTTATCACCTCAGTAATAGAATGTAATGGCATTAAATTACATTTCAGCATATGCTACTCCTCCCTTGTGATTTTCAGCATATTCAGGTGCAACTCTGGTGAGCAGAAGCATGGTGAATTCTTTGTGGGTGTTCAAAATGCAATTTTTTTTTCCTGATTAATCAGAATATTTAAGTCCCTCATACGTTTCTGTTCTCTGTTTGGATGAACAGGGTTTAATAGAAACCATATTTGGAGATTAATAGTGTATTGTAGGAAGTGTAAAATTGCTTCCTGTGACTTCTCCCTAATAATTACTTCAAAAAATTTGTTTCAATGAACATTTCTGCTAATAAATTAACATCTAGAAGGGGAAGTAAATACAGACATTTGTAAGTACTTTCTTAGGCTAAATGAGCAATCAGGAAACCTTCAGGACTGGCCAGGAGGAAATCTCAGCTCTGTGCAAAAGGAAGCACACTTGTGGATCAGAGTCCTTAACAGAAGGAATAGCATGAGCTTTGGTGGGACACAGATTTAGTGCTAGCTCCCTGTGCTGGGGAAATAAAACTACTTCTTGGTGGGAGAAGAGCTATCTAGGCAAGTTTATCTGCCTATCTATGTAAGTAGGTTGAATTTTGATTTCTTGTATATCTCCTTTAATAATCTAACATTGGTGTACAAAGATAAATTATATTAATTAGTTACTCATGGAATCTTTTCAAAGCTTATCTAGGATATATTTGCTAGAAATAGGAGCAGAGTGTTTGACTTGGTGAGAAAAGAACAGATTTCTTTCAAACAGGGAGGGGGAAATTACTTCCACGTATGCAGCAGTAACAGGTGTTGTGAACTCATCCATCATCTCACACAGCACTCAGGAGCAAAAACCAGTTTCTTCTTAGAGCACTGTTAATAAAATATCAGGAATACATTACTTTGTAAGGAGCAGAGAAGAAGGAGAGAAGAAAAGGTTTTAAAGTGGATCTTAAGTGGAAGTTAGTAACTTGAATTTTGTAGCTAGATTCTCTGTTTTCAAGATACGTACATATGTGCAGGGATGATGCTGTTACCATCCCCACCCATTCCCAATCCAAAAAGCCCTCAACACCTTAGCTTGAGGCAGGATGGGAATACCAAGTCTTACTTGGGGAAAATAAATCCTAAAAGAGTCTGCATACTCTGTTGAGTTTCTGGCTAATTTCTACCCCTGAGGGAAGCTGCATGTGTGCTATGCTGTACACAGACTGGCTTTGCTGGAAACCATGGAGTAAGCATGAGCTGAATGCTAGCAAAGGTGAAAGACTGGCAAATGAAAGCAGTTCAGAGTGGCATTTCATGTCTAAGCAGAGGGGCCTGTTTAATGAAAATCATTGAACCAGGAATAGAAGGATGTCTAGAGACTGATGAACTGCACAACAGCAAGTAATGTATGCTTGATGGACCACCTTCCAGCTGGAGTGAGGAGTAATTAAGGCTTCATGCTAAAGCAGTGGGTCTGACCTGGTGAAGAGGAGTACTTCCACTTCCTTCTATCTTCCCAATGAGCAAGTACAGAATTTGTTCTGATTTCAAAGCTGAAAGAAGGACATTTCATTAGGAAGGACACTGGACAGGAGAGAAAAATGGGGTAAAGGCCATTCAGAAATAAGGATTTCTGATAGTTTTATTAATAACTGTGAGAAATGTAGCACCTGGCAGGAGAGATAAGTGGATTTTCCTAAGCTTTGTTATAGGCAGGTAAATATTGCTCTGGTTTATGGTACTAATAATTAAACAGAACATTAGTCTTTCTCTTGGCAATTTAAAATTTAAGGTGGTTGTTTTCTGGAGGCATATGCTGAAATCCAAACTGTAACTACTTTAGACATAAACTTCACAATAAAACTCCATATGTATGCTGTCCAATGGATGTATTTCATAAACATATATAACACTGAAGAAACACAGTTTTATCATTGTCTTCCAAGTCATCTTGGCTTTATTTACCACTCTTTGTAAATATTGCAGCTATTAAAAAATGGAACAAGTAGACAAGATGTGAGAAATGCTTCATTCCTTCAAGAACATAGTCTCTCTAGTGCAGTTACATGAATAATAGATTAGTACAACATATTAATTAATGTTTTTATATCTTTTTATAGAATGTGTCCACAGTTTGTTAGACAGTACACTGGTTTTATATGTTTAGACCACAGTAAAAATGCAGGTGACCCTGTAATTAGAGTGCCTATACTTCTGGGGAGAACAGTAGCACCTGAGATTCTGCCTAGTCCTGACTTTCAGAGAGCAGCTTTAAATCAGACTGTTAATGCATCTGCAGTTGCATGCAAATCTTTACCTCCTGTTCATCCATTTCTGTTTGTATAGTGCCTACACCCAGTTATTTGTCTCAGGCTAGGGCTTCTGGATACATCTACTGCACCAAGAAACATGAACAGATGTTCAGGTATGTTTATTAACTGTGAACTCACATTCTCATCCTAAAACTGTTACTCTTGTTTTCCTCCCACTAGACTGAAATGTTTTTCAGTGATCCACATGACACCATACAATTATGATGAAGAACTGATCATGACCTCTGGAAAATACTGTTACAAATATATACGCGCAGTAATAAGTATTCAATACAGCAATAGTAGAGTGATAAAAAAAAAAGAAGCTTTTTTCCAGGGCTGGGAGGTCACTAATGGGCTTTAATGGTCCTGATCAGCTTCACCTGAGTCCCTACTCCCCACCCATGGGGCCCTGGGCTCATTTAAGTTGCAGCTGGAAACACCGTCTATTTCCTGAGCTGTGCTGCATGGAGGCTTGTTCTTGAGTTATTCTTTGGATTTCCTGACCTTGCTGATTACCTTCAGCCCATGACCACTGGAGCACCAGTAAGACTTGTCTCTACTCTGCTTTATCAGTTCCTGTGCAGCAGGACTATACTCTGTTGGTGAGTTCCCTACCGAGTTTATGCTGTTGCTGTCTTTAGCCCTCAGTGTGTCTCCTCTCAGGGGGCAGCTGGCCCTCAGTGTTCTCTCACAGCTTTTTGTAGGTACTCTCCTTATCCCTTCCTAAGAATGGGCAATAACTGCTTCTATAATGCATGCAGGGACTTACTGGGGACTTTTGTGTGCTTTTCAGTTAGAATGTGGAGTCTTTTCAAATAGCAGTCTGATTGTCTTATGGCTTTCCCTATGTAGTTTGCGATTTTTCATTTCTTTAATAAAGGGGGAAGCAATTTTGCTCATATAGCTCACAATGAAGGCCAGATAAGAGCATACTCTTTCCCTTTGGGGTGTCTGGACAGGGCACCACTGACCTTCAGAAGATCTTACCTGTGGAGAGCTTGCACCAGCTCCAGAATAGGTAGTGGCTGTGTGGGCACACAGCTCTTCTTGGTTGATCGCTTGTGCCTCGAGAGGGGACAGAGTGTTCATCCAGGTGAAAAGTTAGGACCCTAGCATGTGTTATATGTGGTTTAAGTCTGTTTCTGAAAAGTAACCCTTGTACTTTGTATTACCATTGACTTGCTGCCATGTTTGACACTCATGCATCAGTTGATGGGAGGTAATGACTGAACAATAACTATTGATTTTTCATTTCATATTAACGACATGGCAGGCTCTCAATCTGATAATGAGAGTAGGATGCCAGTGTAGACATTCCTATTTGACTGTAAAAGAAGTGTCTTCTTGCCTTTCTGGATCTTTACCTTGTGTCTCCGGAAGCTGTATAGAATGCTCTCATTAAAGCAGCAGAGTTTTGAAATTTATAAAATATACTCTCTTGTGATAATTTTCAATTTTGGAGCAAGCACCCATTAATTTTAGAGTAAATAAATGTACTGGATCAATTATTTACCCAGAGGACACTGAGACAATTTGCAAACAGTGAATAACAGAAGACCGCATGGGGCGGAAGTTCTTTCTGAAACAAGATCAGAATTCAGACAAATTTAGAGAGACACTGACTTCAGCTGGTGGAGGTTCCAAAGAGTTCTATCATTTTCTTTATAAAAATAAAGAATTAGGATCTTTTGTAACTTATCCTGATGAGAGCTGTTTTGGTCAAGTCACTGACATCGTAGCTGCATAAAATATTGAGAAGGGACAAAAGCTGAGACATTATTGTTTGAATTTTCAAAAGTTGATAAAATGTTCTGTAATTTTGCAACAGACTCTAGGATTTTGGCAGGAAGTCAGGCATTTTTATATCCTGTCGTACCAGCAGGCTTAAGGACTAGCAGGATGCAAGTGAAGTTGTAGCCTAAAATGTTGCCACAACATGAATAAAATACACTTTGTTACTCCAAGCACATTCATTTTTACCTCTTGCTGCCTCTTCCTGTTGCTGTCTGATCTTATTTCCCCCCTCCCTTTTGAGTTTAGACCTAATTTTTCTGTCTTTGCTTGGTCCTTCACTGTCTTCTGTTGTGATAGCTTTCCTGTGGTTGCTGCTTCCCATATATATCTGAAATCTTACCTTGGCACCTGCACTACGAACCTCCTGAAATACAGATGTTGAGGATGTTCCCAAGTTACGCTTTTGTGCTGCTTGCAGTATTAGCATTGTTCCTGTTAGTAGAAATTATTCCTTTGCATAGAAGAAGGGTACAGTAAAGAATATGTGCAATGCTAAAATAGCAGGCAATGCTAGTCATCTGAGGTGGTATTCTTGCACTGTAGTCCTTTGGAAGAACAAGGAGTGCTTTTAAGCTTTGAGCTTGTATGCATTTATTCACCTCCTTTGATAGCTTTTGCCTCAATTGCAACATGGCATTTGGTTCCCCGCAGTTTTGTTCTGCTGGAAAATTGCAATATACAATGTTTCAGTATCCAAATCCTGCTCACTACGCTGGATGCTGGAGGCTGTTGGGGCCTGTTCCTGGTCTGGTCTATGCTGAAAGCAGCTGTGCAGGAAGACCTGTCTCACAGGAGCTTTCTTTGAGCAGGACAGTTTGTGAAACTACAGCCTCAGTGGTTCTGCCACATACAAAGGTCCTGTTAAAAACCTCCAAACAACAACAACAAAACCCCAACGTAAAGCAAACCAAAAAACCTACAAACCAGAGAAAAAAACCCAAATGCCACAGCAAATGCTAAAAAGCTTTAGCTCTGGGGCTTTATAATGGACTCTTAAGGTATTTGAAGCTAATCCTATTGCAAAAGGTAATTTACTGAGTAAGGCCTTAGCTCAGACAGCCATGTCAACAAGTCTAACTCATACATGGGAGGTAACTGTGATAACTTCAAAATTGAATACACATTTATCATATCTGGAGGTGGTCTATTGGGCTGAGTTCTATATAATCTTTATGAGAAGGTATCATATCTTATCTGTGAAGCAGCTTCTGTGCCTTGATTGCTATAAAAACAACTACAATCCCATTTCCAACCTGCCCAAAATCTAAGCATCCCAGAATTTCTGAGGTTATGTTTTTGATTCTGCCAAACAATCTATGGGATCAGCTGACTAGAAAATACATGTTAAAAATGTTAAAATTAAACTTCCAAGAAACGTGAGCTTTCCACACAAGACCTCTGTGTGCACAGGGGAACCCTGAGTTTCACAGATTTTTACCTGTAAGCCTGCAGCTTTCTGCTTATGGAAGATAAAAAGAACCATCTTTAAAGCAGACAGAGCAAAGTGGCTAGATAGTGAAAGAGGTGATCCTCACTTTATCTTGTTGTGATTTCACTACCCACAATGTTGAAAGCTGTCTGCAGTGTAAGGTACTTTGTACTTCTCCTTAAGCCTCAATTGCTTTTATACCATTATTCTGAGAAGCTGTTTAGAGAATTTTGAAGCACAGTGACATGATTCCGTCCTAGAGTCACTCCAGAGCACAAAGGCTCTATTGTCTTACCCTGTTACAGAACTGTTGTTAAGGAGAGTTTGCTACTTGTAGTTTTCTGAATGGTTTATCATATTTCAAGCATGCCCCACAAGAGGAGAATCCTTAATAAAGTACATAACTTGGAGATGAAGCCTAGTTGGTACTAGGTGTGTGAACATGCCTTTAGGTAGGACATTACTAATGCAGTCCGAATTTCTTCACAGCATGTGTCACATTTCCAGGACCATCCACCTGCTTCATAAGGGGGCACACAGATTTGCTAGTAAGGAATTAGATTTCATTGGATATATCAATGTTTTTATTATGGCCTAATGTTTTTTGCAGCAATTTGCACCAGTTTTACAGAGGTGTGATGTTAAACTAGGGCTATATTATTGGCAGATGTGTATCTATTGATGTTTTAGTAGAAACCAGGTAAATTATTGTTATCCTGGCTAACCCAGTTTAAGTAGATCTGAATGCAGAACTGGAGCGATTTATCAAGTTTTGCCAAGTACTTCAGCAATGTAAATAACTTTAGTTGTATCCATCCTAAAACTGTTTAAACAGGACAGTCATAACAACAGAAGGGGAAATTCACTAAAGTATAAAATCTTCAGAATTGGAACAATATTTTAGAAAGGCCAATAGAATTAGCTTGGCTGACTTACAATTTCTGCTGGATTTGTAAGTGTTTTGTTATTTCCTCAATTTAAATGGGATGAAGTGTTATCAGCTGAAATCCAGCAGCTACAGTCTTAGGGTGAAATGGAGATGGCTGGGAGAAGACGAAGCCCTTTTCTTCTTCCTTTAGAAATCTCAACATCAGCAGGGCACAACTCCACCTTATGCTTCCTGAATGACTGGGCAGAGAGATCCCTCCAGTATGTAAGGAAGCAGCCTTACTCCCATGTCACATGTGGTTTTCAAACAATTACATCGTGTTCTATGGACTCTTACATTCCTTGTTCATAATTTTCTGTGGACAGGTTGTGGGTTTTTTTGTTGTTGTTTTTTTTATTATTATTTGTGTTAATTTTTTTTTCTTTTTATGTATCAAATGAACTAAATCTTTATTGGTGTTCAGGAAAAACAATAGTGTGAGACAAAGGTGTTTTAATTTATATAAGCAGTTTCTATACAAAAAGGGATTCAGCTCTGTTAATAGGGGAGAACTATTCTGTAGTGTGGTTTCTTGTACATCTGTGATAAAGTGAAGCACATCTCATCCTAGTAAAGGAAATGCAATATATGAAGCTATTAGAGATGACCTGAAATACAGAATAGAAAAAATGTCCAGATGAATGCATAAAAATCCCATTATCATGCTGGTATTTGTGCTGAAGCAAACTATTTCATAATCCAAACCGTTATGTGGGGCTGCTATACAGGATGAGTATAATAAGAAAGCATAGCAGTTTGTTGATCTGTCTTTGTTATGTAGTATAGACAACATGCACTGGAATTAGTTTGAAAAGTGTTAAAAGTGCATTTTTAGTTGTGTGACATGATTTGTGCTAAAAAAAAACAGATGAGAACTGCGTAACAGCATATAACGTGTATGAGGTGGTTAGAATGCTTTTGGTGAGCTTTAAGCAGTGTTTAAAATCCCAATTCCACAGGATGTTTTTATCTCATGAAATATTAGTAGCATTACCCCTGAGATCTATTGTATTTCAGTGTCATATTATTGTTAAATGTTCCTTCTGTCTGCAACACTGTGCAATATCTGTTAATCACTCTTAAGATATCGTGATTCAAAAGAGTTTTGTTAAAGTCAGTATTAAGCTAAGGTGATTCACATTTGCTGAAGAACTAGTCCAAGGTTCATAAAGCTCATTGAAATAAGAGATAATGGGTACCACAGAAATGCAAAATATTATATCAGTGACATAACTGGAAGAAAACTGTCTTTAGTTTTTGCTGATGAAAAGACACAATAGTCTGAAAGAAATTCTTAGCCACATTATAACTTTAATCTACAATGACTTCTGTTTTTCTGGTATTGGTTATGTATTTTGTTATACATAGAAAAATACCTTGCTGAATTCAACTGTATTCCTCTACCTCAGATTGACAGTAGTTGAACTGTTTCTTCTGGTATGACAGCTGCTAGAACTTCTGTATGAATAAACTGAAGCAAAAGGATTTTGTAAGGGTTTCAGTTTAAAAGGGAGAAACTGTTTGTAATGCTATTTGTATTTTAAAAATGCTTTGTCGGCAAAGCCAGCTTTATCGCGTTTGGTTTTGCTGCAGGGAAAAGGTTATGGAGGAAGATGCACATCGCATTGCAAACTTGATTGATGCTTCTACATGCTATCATGGTAGAAATAATTGTGAACAGGGAGGTGCCTCAGTGACACGTGTGGTTGGCTCTGTCAGTTTTGAGGCTTGGCTATTCTTTCTGGTTTTGCTCCAGTTGAGCATCTGGGAATTTACTTCAGTTTGGGAACCTTGGCCAGGGAGCATGGGAGCCTAAGCAGGAATGATGTCTATTTGAACTGGCAGGCAGTGAATGACTGGTGCTGAGGATAAGTAATCCATGTTGTGAAGCTTGCCGGTGCCATGAATTTTGAAAAAGTACCTAATGTCAGTATTCCTGAAATACTAACTTTTTGAGGCATAGAGGTCTGTCTTTTTGAGTATGCTTGAATAAAGCATAAGGTAATCCCTCCTGTAAGCATTATGCATGTGCATCCCACAGTGAAAAATGTGTGTCCTTGGGCCTGGTGGGATAAATTCTCCCCTCGGTTACATGAGAGAAAGTGCAGAGTAAAGTCATAGCTGTTGCTGATTTCTTCAGTACTTAGTGATGCAAATGAGGGCTGAATTCGTACTACTGTCTATCTGGTATTTTGAATAGAAATGCTCGCTGTGCTGAAACATACATTTGCAAGAATGCGTCTGTGTAGTTTACATTTCCTATTTTAATTTTTGAGCCATGTGTAAGAGACTCCAGGGAACAGTGTGTACTGTCATCAAAAGTTATCTTTTTGATGAATCATGCACATTGTTTGTACCCCTGCATTTGATAGACATGTTGTAATAAGGTCCTGAACTGCTTACTGTGTCTTTATGTACCTTCCCTCTCAGCAGTTGTAACTATTGTGCTGCTTGACCTATATTAATGGTACTACAAACAACAAGTTTAACCATTAACTTGTTGAGCCCTGTTTAAATAGATTTTGTCAAGAGATGAGAACTGAAGATTTAAGGAGGTAAAAATTAAAAAGAGTTCTACCCAGTGTGAAGTTTTTCAGTGCTTACTGAGCTGATGTGGAGGGTGGGGGGGAGTTTGAAGACCCAAGAATAAAGCTTAACTTAATATTATGTCTGAGCAACTGGTGCCATTCGAGGTATGGGAAAGCAATCTTGGATGGCTTGCTCTTTAAGTAACTTGTGCATTTTATCTCTTTGGTTATTCCAAAATGGCATGCTTGGTGTGTTATCTATGTCCACTCATACTTTGTAGCAAGAAGAGTCTGAGAGGGTTACACTGAAGGGGGGTAAATATTGCCTGCTACTGCTGCCTGGGAAAAGGGAGACTGGCTCTCAGTCACCTGTGAGGAGACAGTGCAAGCCAGAAAGAGTTCAAGTGAAGGGAGCCAGTGTTGGACTAGTGTGCTAGGCACAGAAAGAGCACCCTGATTTAGCTTGACTTAGTTGGGCTACATCTCAGGAGCTGTGCAGAGAAATTGATTTTTAGACTATTTAATAAAAGCTGAAATTAAAATTTCTGATATATATGACTATACCATCTCAGAAATAAGCAACTGTGATTTCTGATCCATGGTAACTGCTCCATGTATGCACAAAGCCTATAGCAAATACGTGATGGTTTGGTATCTTGTGTGATTTGATACTTGAAGGAAACTGATTGTGTGTCCCAAGTTTGAGATCAGCATTTTTTGACTGAGGTCCTTAAAGGGAAACCATGCAAAAGTCAAATGGGGGTGGTGGTGGGAACTGGGATCAGGGAAAGTAGTATGTTCCTTGGTATTCTTCCAAAACCTCTGTCTTCCCTGATAAAGCTGCCTCATATTATGCATGCACACATTTAAATCTGCTACTGTTTCCATTTGCTGCTTATCTTTCTCTACTGGGATTTCACCATTCTGGCTGCACAGAACATATGTAAGGTGTCTTGTGCAATCAAATGGTGTGTGTCCTGCTGGATCCTGGTGACTGAGAGTGCTAGGAGTGTGTGCTGTAGCAAAAGTAGAAGCTGATATTCATAGTGCAAATATCTCTTAATTTTCTGCAGCTGGGTTGCTCTAAGGTGTTATTGCAGCTGTGAATTAAGCATTAGGTAGCCCTGTGCACACAGTCACAGCTGAGAATGAGTGAAAATCCCTTATGTTCGAGTCTGTTGCAAGGGCTCTTGCAGAAATACAAATTGCGTATTTTACTCTAAGTGCAGCAATACATGCAGTTTAAAACATGCTTTAGGAATGTGTGGTATTTGTATGTTGGTCCTTATTTTGATATTGTTAAACTGAGGTGAGTATAACTTTATCTGTCTTGTCTCAAAAGGTGTTTTTTTTTTTGAAACAGGTAAACTGAGACAAATCCTTGTCATCAACAGTCTTAGAAGTTAATACTGAATAGTACTGTTTGGGCCTTGATTTGAAGATTGCAAACAACTTCATAAACATTTAATTAAACCGCAAAAAGCTTTGTAATGGGAAGGGAAGCAATGAGCAAGACTATTAAGAATTTATTGATGTATAAAACTAATCAGTGAGGAAAGCCCATGATTTTGGGTGCCAGATTTCTCTAACCAGTGACTTCTTTGTCAGTCTTGGATTCCCAAGGAAAGAGAGACACAAATTCATCCTTACAAGGAAGTGATCTCAGAGTCAACAGGAAAAACCAGAAACTTTGGGGAAGGCTCACTGGGAGCAAATAAAAATCCAACTGTGCCAATAGTTTTCCTTGCCTCTAGGTTTCTGTAGTTGCACTTTTCGCTCCCCTGATGACTGTAATTCCCAAGGTTTTTATTAAGCAAGTTAAATTGGTGAAAAGCCTGTGTTTAGGTGATTCCTAAGCGTTATTTCTGTTTACATTAGTTTGCAGTTTTGTTTTTTTTTTAATTCCTGAAATTCTACAGAAATAAGTTTAACTGAAGAAAATCTGTTTTAAACTTTTTCCATACATGCAGTGGCATTAATTTCTTTAATCTGAATTAGCAGGTACTGTTTTGCTTCAGCCAGAGCAAAGGTAGGAGCAGGGCAGGCCCCCATGGCTACTTCTCTTTTCTTGTCTGTCTATCCATCCCTTCAGCTCAAGCAGCTATGTTCAGAACGAGGTCACAGCACGGTGGTTTTGTTCTGAACATTAACTTTTGTTCTAGCAGCTGTGTTGGCTGGCACCCATGCAAGGAAATTTAGCATTTCTCACTGTATTGGTACAACAGTATGATTTTTATTTTGCTCTGAGCCTAATGGGCATGTTCCGGCTTGTAATCATGAGAGGGCCTGGCAGATGAGCTTTTGAGATGCTTGTTCAAACTCTGGTGAGCAGCGCCCTGCAGTTTTGTATGTTCAAACTAGCTTGCATGTAATTAGATTTTTCTCCTTCTGGTGACTGTAGGTGGGAAGGCTTGTTTGCTTACTAATTTAAACTACCTTGTTTAGGTGTTCACATGTTAGCCTGATGGCAGGGAAAACAAAGATCTGAAGTTTAATAAACTGACCCTTTTTTTGCCAGTTTTTAGGTATCTGAGAAGTGAAAGAAATCTAGTCACAGATGTGACCTGTGCAAATATGGGCAATACAAGTGAAATTAAATCAGTAGGTTTAACTTCATGCCTTGTTATAGCTTGCAAAACAATTGCTTGCCAAGAGGAGTATTCTGTGACCTAGTGACAATAAACTGACACAACAGATCAGTTGAGTTAGTTACTATTTGGTTGCTTAGTCTCTCTATCCTGCAGCAGCTGTCATGATAGGACAGCATCTTGTAGTATCTTGATGCCTTTTCTGTGCTAAAAGGCTAGTGTGAGCTGTCTTGAGAGAATTTTGTCTCATATCAGAGTTATAAACCTTATCTCAGTAAATAGAATAAAGCTGGCTAATCATCACCAACTTGGTGTTCTTTTCTTTCAGCGGATAGGCTTGAAAAGTTTATAATTTCGACCAACAATCAAAAAGCATCTTGGAGAAAATAGTATTCATTATGTATTTGTAAAGATAATTAGCCTTTTTTTAGGATACTTTTCACATGTAAAGAGTACAAGTATGGTATGTGTAGCTAGCTTGATGGATAGCTCTGTACCTGAGCATTCATATCTCAAGAAGATTCTACTACACAAACCTCGCATGGAACTTAGTGGAAGACTTTTGTTGAAGACATCTCAGAAAAGACAAATTTATTAGAACCATCAGGGACAAATGGAAATAACTTGTGTTCATTATGTGGCTCTTCTGAAATGGAGGGCTGCCAGCTGGAGGCAGCCATATGTATGTACAAAACTGCAGCTGGGAGAGCAATCTGAATTCCTTAAAAGCAGCTAGATGGTGCTTGTGGTTATTGCAAGATAAAGCTCAGGAGTGGGGAAATATGTTGTTAAATGGCAAGAAAAGGGTCATGCTTGCAAACAACTACATATTAAACAAGTAGTAGGACAAAGTGAGCACTATAGCCAGATCTCGTGCGAAACTGGGGGATCCCCATGTGCGAGTCAAGCGCAGATATAAAAAAGCTGCACAGGACCAAAGTGACTCTTTCTGCATCCAAAAGTCTGAGGCATAATGTCAGTTATTCACTGAAAATCAGGACTTTCTCCAGCTCAGTATATTTGGGCATTTAATGACATTTGAATTGACAGACTGAAGCAGGTCTTTGAGCCCAAGATATTCTTTCTCAGCCTTTCTTAATTGCTTTATCTCTGGACTTCTGAGTGCTCACTTTCCCCCTTTTCTCACTTGCTCCTGCAGAGTCTTTTTACACAAGTTTCAGCTATGGTATTCACTCCAATGATCTTATTTGGCAGCCATTCCAAAGGATGAACTAGTTTCTAAATGAAATAGTTCTGTTTCATTTGTTTCCTTTTGCTTATATCTTCTACCTTACAAACTCTACAGTATTGCATACAGGTTATCAAAAGCTGCTCTGTTAAATTATGCATTAACCGGCAGGTTTACAGTGTGTGTATTTAATGGTATGATTTCTCAAACATCACATAGTATAAGGACAATAGCTCAGAAAAAGTATATTGTTTTGAGCTAAAAAACTGAACTAACCAGGATTTGTAACTCTGCGTAAAATGTTTGGATAGACCAGCCTTTGGAGTTTACAGACTATAAAATACAGCCTATCTTCCCCTTTCTTTATATGTGAAAACACCTTGGACTCAGTTGGAGTTTTGCCTGTGTAAGGTTATAGGGTTGTAGTTTTGTTGCAGCACTATAAAAGTTCAGCTGTGCCAAATTATGTATTTTGGAATGTTTTGAACATTTTTGTAACTGTTGATATTTGATGAATGTTTTAGTGTTTTTCCTGACAGAACAATTACCTTTATCAGCATCACATTAAAGGGGTGCTGAGAGTAGATGATGAATCTTAAATAACCAAATGTTGCAGACCTCCGAGAAATATAATTAAAGTGCTTTTGGTAGCAGATTAGTGAAGAGATTCATAAGAGAACCACTCATTTACTTGCAAGCTACATGAGGAAATAGAGGTGTGTGCCTGTCTGTACTGTTCTATTCCTTTGTTTTGGCTGTGTTGAACTGGCATCCAGGCATCCAAACCAACCCATGTCCCTGTTCTGCTAGCTGTCAGTACCAAGACATGAAGGCAGAAGCAAGTGCTATAATGATTTTGTTTTGGATGGGGCTAGTTATGAATTGATAAGTACTTTACCAAGCCTGAAGGAGATGGGAAGGTAGTTAAATTCTTTTGATTACAGTGTGGTGTCTTCATCTGAATGACCGTTATGGATGTGAGACTCCAGGAGAACTTTTGCTTCAGAAAATGATTTTTCATTAAAAAAAAAAAGCACACTGCTTTCTACTTAAGCTCTTTCTTTTCTTTTAAATAAGGTTATCACAGATGCTGTAATTTTTGTCACAAGTGTTATTTTTGTCACAGCTGTTCTACTTGGTATATTTGGGCCAAACCTCCTAGTCTTGGCCTAGCTTGTTTTCTGGCCATTCCTGTGTTCCTGTAAGATACAACTCCCAGCCCCAATAGTGAACATTGAAGGACTTAATATTTTGAGGGTGAAGACAAGAAATCAAATGCTATTAGTGTGGTGGATACATTGCAGACACTAAGGACACTGACTGACCCTGCACTAGTGTAGATCATGGGTGTGTCAATCTTATAGACTGGCAAATTATGCTGGCAGGCTCTGGTCAGGCTTTCCTGCTCCAGGACTAGTCATGACTTTGTTCCTTGAGTTGCCAGTTTTGGTACCCGTCTTCCAGCCATGCTTATGGAAGGTCAGTGTAGTATCCTTTAGTGTGTAATCTGGAAAGGAGGCACTAATCCTCATATAATTCTGTTTGAGTACTCTTCCACTGCCTTACTGTAGTCATAATGAGTTTCCAATTTGGGGAACTGCAGTTGGATCCAGGTTTTGAGGACTAAGGATGTGGGTTTTACTCAAATCCAAAACCCATCTTCGTTTCTGTGGCACAGCATGAGATCAGTATCCTGAAACTGTTGTGTTATACAGAGCTACCAGAAAAGCCTTCCGGGAGATGCATGAGGAAATGAAAAATAGAGCTTTTACTGGAAAATAATCCAGAGTTTCCCAGTGGTCCAGATATTGGGGATGTGATAGAAGTGCCCATAAAGCTCAGTTGTTTTCTGGCAAACATTAGTTTTACTACTTCAACCCAAAAGGCTGCTCTTCAGGACCAGTCATGTGCCAGTCTGAAGTTATTCTTTTATGACCCTCACTCAAAGTGGCATCTCTTATTATGAAAGACTATATTGTGTTTTTTAATAAAGTTTTTAATATTTTATTCTTTACGGAGTACCTTGGACATGTGTTTAATGAAATTTGCCAAATGGCTGTGTACAAGAGCTGCGGTAAATGTACAAGCAATTTTGCCACTTTGAAAACAGGAAAAAAAGCTTGTGTGTTGCATCATTGTGGCTGGGAAGTGCTCAAAGTTATTGTGACAGGACTGTATTTTGAGCAATTGTTGGTGATTTGTTTTTTAGCACACAAAGAAAGTAATAAATCTGTCACCCTGAAAAATCAGGTTGTGACCTAAAGGAAGGAGCAAATTGTGGCTTTAGGTAAAAAAGAGTGACCTGTCTATGAGGGTCATTTATCATTATAATAAAATTGCTGGTTCTCTCCTAGCTGACCAGGAAGAAAGGCTGTGGTAAGCAGAATTGAGGGATGCAAGCATCCGAATATTTTTAACTGATCAATATATTCAGGATTTACAAGCAGCCAAAAACCTGTCAGCATGCAGAGTAAGTGCACTGTGCATCTGTTCTGAGAAAGAATACAAGGGATAATGGGTTTAATTTGGCAATTAAAAATTAAATACATTTTAGGTTTGGCATAAATAGTTTAATTTAAAACTGTATCTTAGTACAGATGCCCTTAAGAGCAGCCTGTATGGTGGTAAGAAAATGGGTATCAAATCAAACTCCCAAGAAGGCTGAAAACAGTAAATATGCAACAACACAAATCTCTGCAAGGTAGGTGGTAAAATTACTTTCTAGTACTGCTTGTGGCGCACACAGTTCTGGTCTCAGAACTAGCTTGGGATATGTGGTTTCATTGTTTGAATGGAACAGTCCCAAACTGGTTTGGATTAAAAGAGAAACAAACCCACAAACTTTTTCTTACTCTGTCATAATTTTTCTGTTTTCCTGTATGTAAATAGCTCTACATATGTCTTATTAAAAAAAAAAAAACACAACAGGATTAGCAGAACATGTTTAGTGCCACAACTGAGGTTGGCAGAGTTTGCATCCATTGCAAAGGATATATTTGATGAATTCAATTCTGACTTGCATAGAATATCATCTGAACGTGTTTCTCAAGTATCAAATCTCTCTTGGAATTAAAAGTACTTCTGGTTAATGCTGGGAAATACTTTCTTGCTAAGACTCTCCTAGTTGTGAAGTTTCACTATAATCTCTTTTTTTAGAGTTCACAAAGGCATAATGAAAGGAGAACTGTGGGGGAACCCCACACAATTTCTTGTTAGAGTAATTTTTGTGCCAATTGCTGATTTCTGCTGATTGCCTTATAGCAGGAGCATCTTATCCGACCAGAACATCCAATATTAGAAACCAATTCTAACGTGTTTAGGAAAGCATTTATGATTCAAGCTATCACCTATTGTTAGGCATTACCAGTATTATACTATGTAAAGAATGCTTAACAAAGTTATTTTGATACAACTTATGAGGGCATTTTAATATATCAAGGCTGATGAAGTACTGTACACTTTCAATGCATCATAAAGACTTAAAAATAAGGTAGAAGGGGAAATAGTTTATAATATGAATTTAATGCATACAAAGTATTCTGTTCATGATGGCTTTATTTGGGAAGTCACTTTAGCATAATTTTAAGCAGAAATATAAATGCCATTGATTTATTCAGGCATGACTGTATGGTAGTGCCAAAATCTGGTGTAACTGCACCAAAGTGCCTTGTCAGATCTTACCACTGCAGAGGTTCAGACTGGACTGAAAGTACTTAATTGAAGTTTCATGACTTATGCTCTAAAAAGATTATGCTTTTTTCAGCAATTCCTCCACTTCAAAAATTCAACAGTTACTCTGGAAAAAAAGTATCCTAAACTTCTTGTAAGATAACAACACTTCCATCTCGCTCCTTCCCAAAATGCTGAAAGTGATCTTTACCCTGATAGTATGACTTTTCCCCCCTCTCCCTACTCCTAATTAATAAGGAAATGAAAAAGCTCTCTCACCAATATATCTCAAACTTTCTGTGCAGTATTAGCTTATAAGATGTAGTACCAAAATTTGTGAATGTATGTGTAAATTTTGCCAAAATTATGTGATTCTTTTTTTTTTTTCCCTTGTCCTCAGGAATGTTGCTGCTGCTTTTTTTTTTTTAATTCTTTGACACATACTCATAAAACAAACTAGATAACTCTCCATGTCAGATTTACATTTAGTGAAAAGCTGAATTAACTCTTTTCCACCTGAGACTCAAACCCAGGAAAAAAAAGCCTAGTCATAGGTTATTAACTGAGGTTAGGTGCCCAGAAAAGCTTTCATTTATTCTTTTCATTTACCATATTATGTTTCTGCTTTTTTGCTTTCATTAAAGCTATTATCAAAGATAAGATTCTAAAGGTGTCTTTGAACTTTTTTGTTGCAAATTCTAAATTTTGAATTTAGAAAAACTTGGCTAAATAAATAATGGAAAATCCTGGCTGAAATTTAATGGTTAGGAGATATGTGATAGGCCTTTTCTGTATCAGGTCCTTGCATTTGTAGCTGATTCAGAACGTGGATAAAGGTCAGTAAAGTGCTAAATGTGTATGTTAGACTTCTGTAAGTGTATTAGCATAAAAATGTGAAATTGTTCTGGTGTCTTTTTGTATCTTCAGGGTTAATAACGCTCTAAAAAGTGTATTGTGTGTTCTTGAACTAGGTCATTATGTTTTCCCTTGAGGTTTGAGACTGGACTATGAGGAGTAAAGGGTCTGGTCCACCACTCAGCAAAATCAAGCAGAGGCTCTCCTCCCCTCTTGCAACTTGCTCTTCACTCTAACCAAAACCACCATGAGTGACACAGCAACAGACTGCAGTGAAAAATCTTACTTGTGAATATGGAAGTAAGAAGACAAAAGTAAAAAAAAAAAAAAAATTGCTTTAGAACAAAAATCAAGCTATTTTTTGGAAACTGAAGTATGGAGTCCTGTAATAGTGTTTCTTTTATTTTACTCCTGTTGCCAGCAAAGATTTGACACTCTTTCCTTACCCTTCCCAATGCTTAATAGTGCCTGTTTTCCTCCCTCCTTTGATACTGGCCTTCATATTTTCATTACTCTTTCAAATTTGATTGAAACTAACTTGTATTTAAACAAAAAATTAAATGTAAATCATTGTAGGAAGAACAATAGAAAGATGGAACCCCTCTGCCAAGCAAGCAGATCTGAAACTATGGCATATAGTTATCCCTGTGCTGAAATAATGGTTTCTCTCCCTAATACCTTAATATTTCATTTTTAAGCACATCTTAAACAAATATATATGGCAAAATGTCTAATTACAACAATAAAGTAATGCACAGGTAGAAAAGAAACCTTTGAAAAAATCTTCCATGTTTGTAAGCTATTTCACCGTAAATACAGCTGTCTTTTGTTATTTTTGGAATGGATTTGAGGAAGGTTTGTCTGGAAATGCCACGTGAGACCCTCTAAGCAATACTAATATTGTTCTGTCCATGAGGTGCAGTTTGTATTCATTTCAGTAAAGATCTATTGTACTTCTGTCTGCTTCAAGTATTCCCTTAAGAATGAAGTTAACATTTCAGAAAGTGGTAAGATATTGAATTTGCCATGAGGTTATATCAAGTTGTAGGCAGCAATGGAAGGAGATATGTCTTTATGCAGTGAAACTTAGAACATTTCTAATTTTTATAAGAGTATAAAATCTGATGCTGAAATGTCTTTTCAGTTAGCAAAGTATACACATTTTAGCTTGCACATCCTTGAGAATTATAGCTGAGGTTGAGGAGGTATAAAATACAGGATTTATGAAAGGAAAGAGCATGTGCAACTTGGTATAATCCAGGATCAAAACTATTTAGACAGTAAATTATTATTGTGTGGATTATCCTTCCTTTGCTATACCTTTAGGTTAATACTATTAAATATCTATAAAACTACTGATCAGACACTACTTATCCAGGTAAAATATCAAGAGTTACAGTTCTCAATGTCCTGTTAGTACAGAAACCACTTAAAGATGTCTGCAGCACCACTGCTATTGTTTTGCTGATACTTTTATTAGTCAAATTATAAATTGCAGTGTGCTTTCCTGGCATCCTTTTTTGTGCCCAGTAGGAGCTGTAGATGTTACTGACTGGTATGTTTTTGCAATACTGTTTTTTTAAGAACTTCCTGATTCACATGTGAAGTATTATTAGGACAGAGGTGGCAAGTTTGGTCTGGCCAACTTATTTTCTTACTGTTTTTAGAAACAAATGTGCTTGTATTGTGCACTGTAGATTGGCACTTAGATGAGGTTGGGGTAAGCAGCTAGTCAACCATATCTGGATAATAGACATCAGCGATATTGCTTTGCAAGGGTTACCCTCTTTGATTTATACTAGGGGATTGTATTTTATGGGATTTTTAGAATATTTGTCACTGAATAATGTTTTTATGACCAAGCAACAAAGACAAAACCAATATTTCTTTTAAAGCTGTTGATCAACAGTTTGATTAAATTTGTACATATTTTGAGAGCATTCAGACTGGATGCCATCAAGTGCGATGAACAGAAAATGCTTGTAAAACAGTAGTGGTACTGGGCCTGAATTGCTATTGACCATCACCTTGTAGAGTCATTTACAATGGGGGGATGTGAAAATACAATTAACTCGCTTTATGCTGATGTAAGAGTCTGCGTAAACTTTAGCACAAGGGAGACTTCGGCCACTGTCCATTAGGCATCAAGAAATATTCAGCTAAGACACTTCAATTAATTTTTAGCCTGCTTCATTGGTTCTGAAGTGTTTAAAATCTTTACTATAACTCAGTTGCAATGAAATTAAAAGGTTTAAAAATGTTGTGAAAATGAAATAAAAAGAAATGGATACATATGTATGGTATGTCTCATTATATTGAGACATGGCTAACTTTGTATGGTGATAGTCTTCCTTGTAAGCAATTACAGTGTGCATTATGTTTGAGTATAATAGCCGATATTACTATGCTGATGAACATCTGCTTATCTCTTGCTGAGGTGCATGCCAGGAAAAAAATTGACTGGTCATAAATTGAGTTGGGAGGTTTTTTCTAGATAAAAAGAAAAAAAGTCACTATGAGAATGAAGCAGTGGAGCAGGGTTTTTTTGGGGGGAAGCTGTGCTATTAGTTTTGGAGGCTTTCTGAACTGGAAAAGCCCTGAGAAATCTTGTCTGGATTCAGTGCTGAAGCTGCTTTGAGTGGAAGGCTGGATAGGGATGCTCTGAGATTCATTCCATCTGGAATCATTCTGAAATCTTATTTTTTCTTGATTTTTGGAGATTTTTGGAACTGTCCAGGGGATCTGGATGCTCCAGAGACTTTTCACTTGCATGCAGAAGGTTTTGGAGCCTAACTGTGCTGTCTTTCAGAGGAAAATAGGTACAGAAGGCTTCTGTGACCTTGGGAATATGTCCTAACACTTAGCCTCATTTATCTGAAGGGTTTTAGTGACTCTAGTAAACTCATTAAAATATACCCAGAGCAAGTACTCTGCCATTTGGTGGCAGTGTAGAACATAGTCACCAGTAAGCCAATTGTGGTGAAAGCAATTGCAGTCAGAAGCTATAGAAATTACATGTAGAAATGTTTGGGTAAATGGTCAGGGCAAAATTCATGAGAACATGAGGAAGATCTAGTTCCCTTTAACTGCACTTTGGACTGATGAGACTTGAGACTATATTGATAAGATAAAGCTAAAACATTACAACTGAGACAATGGAGATTTAGCCTGTAGCTTACAGTCAAAATTAAATGTCCTTTTAACTGTATCCTTGAGGAAAATCTACAACGCCAAGTGAACTGCATGTTCCTCAATGCTATGCAGAGGAGACATCACAGTGAAGAAAATCTTATCTAGCGGTTTGTTAACTAGTATTTTGTCTTTGGCAGTGGGCAAAGTATTCTGATGCCCTTCTGTCTTTTGCCTTGGTCACTCTGGTCCTTATGTACTACTGCTTGATTCATCTCCACAGCATCCTTCCTAACCAAAACCTTTTTATTAAAAGCTAACATAAGTAAGTCTGATACTTGGTTAAGAAAGACTGATAAAGTTCAGCAAAATAGAATTCAGCCTTAAAATGCGTGGTTTTACATGGTTCTGATGACGAAACTTTGTGGCAGAGTATGGCTGGTGTATGTTCTGTGATGCAGAGAACAGCATCCTGATTCCCTGAAGAAGAGTCTATCAGTAATGCTTCATGCTTCCTTTTCCAACCCTTTGTGTTTTAACACATGAATTAGTACTTCCTCCTGCTGTCTCAGGCTGCATATCTCCATGCTTAGGACTCTTAGTCCAAGAGCTATATTGGGATAGAGCTTTCTAAATAAGGTAGTCTTGCAAAAATGCTTGTTCTAATTTTCTATTTCCCCTCACTTTGTTATGCTACATGGCAAGGGAGGAAAGTACATAGAGGAGCCTTATTTTGGGGCTATGTAAATAAATACAATAATTAGTCTGAAATAACTGCAGAGAAACAAAGTAGCAGAACAACGCTGGCAATCCTACCTCTATTACCTGTATGTCAGTAGCTCTGCACTTAGATGTGACACGGATATAATGATCATCATAAGGCTGTGGAGATTTGCTGTATGGTGTATTGATGTGATGAGACATGTTTATTCAGGGTTGCAGCAACACTTTAACCAGAATAGTATGGGAATTAGAGAGGAGAACTAAAAACTAGAATTACTATTATACTATCTTTCCCAAAATGCCCCAAGGCAGCCTGTAAGGAAAGGAAAAAAAAGCAAACCACCCTCCCTGCCTCAAAAAAATCCCCAAACCCCAGAAGACCCCCCAAACAAACAAACAAAACAAAATGCAAACCCAAACCTTCAGGTATGAAAATTGCTACAGAAATGCAAGTACTAGAATACCAGCTTGTATTAATGTGATATATGTTATGACAGAGGGAACATCCACCATAAGTGAAATAAAATACAGAAAAGGTCAAACTCTAACCTGTTGCCTCATAGCATTGATTAGTAATTGATGCCTTGTAATGCATCTAGGAGCCCTTTATGGGATCAGATTTTCAGTAGAGTAGCATATGGTGATCGTAGATCCCAGTAATTTTTGAAATAATGAATAAAGCTCAGCAATGCTTAAAATTAAAGAAAGACAAAATTCTTCAATACTGAGTATCCTGGCACTTTATCTCAGTAGAACCCTTGTCCTGCCTGTTTTCCTGTGCCCTTCCACAGATTTTGTGCGTTCTTGTTCCAGAATGAGTATATCCACAGAAAGTTATATCCCAGAGCGACTATTTTGGTACATTTTCAAGAAAATAATCTCAGGTGTTTAACTTGGGCATCGTTTTTTCAAGAACAGGCATGTTTCCAGCTTTCCTTCCTAGCACTCAGTATTTTTGCAGAAGGCTTAGCTTTCAGTGTTCAAATCACTCTTTGATCTTCAGCAGCTCTCTAGCTGTCAGTGTTGATAATTCATGAGTTCTAGTTTTCTCCAGTGGAAATCTATAGCTCATGAATTATTTTGTGTGTCACACCTCATAGCATCTCTGGTTTGAGAGGATACAAGCAGTGTCTTGTTGATCATCTATGGTTTTCCAGCTTTGCATTGATTTTTGGACCATGTTGCAGAGTATACGCAGATGATCGTGATGGGCGATGTAAATTAACATCAAATTATCTTCGTACCTAAGCACTCACTGAGCTCAAGCAGGGCTCACCACTTTAAAAAACAATATAAATAAGGAATTCTTCCATCCTGAAATAAACTTTTTACCTAGCTATTACTGTGAACCCTTTGAGTCATGTATTTTTTGGTCAGATTGCCTTTATGGGTTGGTTAGTACAACAGTGAGCCACATAATCTCAAAGGACTTGGTAAATTCTTCCTTAAATACTTTGTACTTAGTCTGCTAGTAAGTGTGGGTTGTATTGTTTAAATAATCTCCCTCTCTATTGATGTGTACGTGCAAATATCATCCCTATAATATTTTTATAGTTTTTCTGTTTCAATAGAAAGGCTTATGAGCAGTCATGTGAAGTACTTGGATAATAGCAGCTATTATTCAGATGTTGTTGTATGACAGAGGTGCAAGATGATGTACATCTGACTACAGCAATGGATCCTGTGATTGTGGTCTTAAACCATCCTAGAACTTTTTGGAGGGTGGGTTGGTTGGGGGGAAGCTTCCATTGCAAATAGTTTGCTGTACTGCTGTTCTACTTTGCAGAAAACACTTTTCATAGATCAGAACTAACTTTTTTGTGGCTGACTCATCTTAATGAACTATTTATCTAAATTATCTACCTTGAGTAACTTACAACTTAACACCATTACACATACCTAAGGAACAAATATTCCACAGGGGAAAGGATGCTAAAACCTGACTACTACTGAACTTCCAATGCTATTGTTGCTGGTAGAATGACATTGGCATTAGTGTGATGACATCATTTTGGGTTTGTCTCATATCTTCAAAGAAGAAGTGGGGTGCAACTGCTGCTGAATGTTCTATTATCCTTATTCAGCACCCACAGGACCATGTAAATCTCGCTACTCAAGTGACAATGAGTTGAGTATCTTTAGGTGCCATAGTTGCACAAAAGATTTGATTCATAGAACTACTTACTGGGTTTCAGTATGAGCTGTAAATTTACAACCAAAATAAACACACAAAGCAAATGCAAGCCCCTCAATTTGTACCAATAACAAATGAAGAATGAAATCTAAACAGGCATGTAAAAGTGATCTAGAAATTGCTTCTTTCAATGAGCAAGGAAGCCGTCTCTCTGACTGTTGTAAAGTAGCGATATGGACAATAAAGTCCTCACAGACAGTAATAAAATGTAATGTGAAAGGGCGTTTAATTTAAAGCACTTACTATATTATTTTTAAAAGGAAATAGATGCAACTCCTAGTTCCTGTGAAGACCAAGTTGCTCTTAAATGCTTGCTTTTACTACTTTGGGTGTAGCCATTACAGAAAAAGTGGACTATTAATAAAACAAAACCCAACCCAAAAAGCAACTTACAGCCTTAGGAAGCTTAAAATTTCGTGCCAAGTAATGTAAATATTTCATTTAATCTTTAGGATAGAGTCAAGACTCATTAATGAGTAAATAAAGATTTTTACTTGTAAACCTACACTTTTCTTTTAGGAATTGCTGTTTATTCCAAATGAGCAGAAAAATATTTGTTATGGCTGAATTAAGTTAGGAAAAATAACTTTCCTCAATTGATGTTTATTCTAAGTGAAGTATGATAGGAATAGTTATCATGCTGATGCCCCAAGTTACTGTGGTTTCTAGGTCATGTCACATAGTGTAACAGAGTGAGAAGTGTTTCAATGACTTGGCTAAGACGATACAGTGACCCTGTGGCAGAGTCAAAATAAAACTTGAGTGCTGGTTCTTGATCCAGTGACCAATTCCTGGAAACATTACTGCCTACGTCTCAATAAACAAGAATAAAGACATTACGAAACATGGAAGACAATAGTCTTTTGACACCATACTTAAAGGCAAAAAAGGTGGCATTGCTAGGCAGTGTCTTTCCTATTTCCATTTTTAGCCCTACCTTGAAATCCCTTTTGGCACAAGTCTGGTTTTATGACTAATAGCAGTTAGCCCAATTTGGATATTTGTGGAAGAATTTTTCAGAGAAGGACACTCTTCTGTATCCAGAGCAATTTACTGCAGAGAGGGAATGCTGACAGATGAAAGTCATGTAATGCCTCAGCAGACAATCTATGATGCATACTTTTGGACCAAAATGAATAGAATAGCACTGAATTGACTAACCATGGTATGGGGTTGCTAAGCTCTGTCATTGATCTGAAGAGCTTCTCCAGCTTGTAAGATCATGTTAGAGGCAAAGCAGCTTCCAGTGTTACTGTGAACTAACAGTGGTAACTGTGGGTAACAAACTACCAAGTTACAGGAGAAGTCTGAAATTTAAATCCTCTGTGTAAGTATATTTTCATACGCATGTGTGTATCTATGCACAGGATACTTGAAACAGGTTGTTTTTTTTTAGCAATATGAGGACCTACATTAGAGGACTTGAAGAAGGGAGAGAGAAAAAGACACTTTAGTGCTATTGTTAGGAAAAAGAATATCTTGCAAACATGCTAGAAACTGCTTGTAATGTAGCAGTATGTCCTGTTTAGCTTTTTCATGCATTCTATGGCTGTGTTGAATAACAACTTGAACAGATCTGAGGGTGTACGCATGTAAATGGTTAGATACCAACTGCATACCAGACACTTAAGACAAAAAAGAAAACTCCTGACTCAGACAATGCTTTAAAAGCTACTGAGATAACAAACTGAAATTCCTAAAATGCAGGATGTCCTGCTGCAGGAGGGGCTGTTAAGGAGGAGGTGGAAGGAAGCTGGACAATTCCAAAGAGAGCCCTTCACACAATCTTATTTTCAAGACCAAATCAAAAAAAACAAACATGCAAGTGAAGTTATACAAGAGAAATTTTTGCAGCTAATAAACTCTGTGCCACCTGTTATTTTAAAGTGGATATTGCCAGTATTGGCAGATTTAACAAAGGAGCCGAACTTGTTCTTACACCTTTGGCAAGTCTTCATAAAATGGATGTATGTGATTTATCTCTCCAAGCTAATAGAAAAAAAACCAGAAGTTCTTATCCTGATATATCTTAACAAAGCTTAATATAGTTGATAAATATACAATAACTTTTCGGCTGTACAAAACAGTCTCTGAAAAAGCTTAAGGCCTGCTCATAGTCCTCTTTTAACTCTCTCAGCAAATCTTTGAGATGTGTTTTAGGTAAAAACCTTCAGGAATTTGTTTTTGCTCATTATTAAGCTGCTTATTAGTTTCATTTTCCTAGTTATTTTCTAGCCAGGGAACTCTGCAAAGAGTAGTTTATTAACAAAAGTTTGTGGTCAATACAAGCACTAAATCAAAATGCAGAACAATATTTGCTCTTTCTCTGTTTATATATGTTAAATATATTTAAATATATGTAAGAAGTTTAGTATTGATGTGTGCAAACATATATGTATAAGCATATATATATTTTTACATTCTTACAAATGTGGATGCATGTAAAATGTACAAAAGCTATAGCCACTTTTTTTTTGTTAGTGATATTTCAGGACAAAACATGTTTGGAAACAACCGAAAGATTCATCCAGTGAAATTGAATAGGTTCATTTAAATAGGTGGAGTTTTTGCAAGAAATAGCACAGGAGAACACATATACTTGACAACAAAAAGCAATGCCAGAAAACTGCAGTTTCAGGCAGAGCACAAAGAAACAATTTGTCTTAATGAATTAAATGCATAGAAAAACATGGCAGAATATTTGTGGGTTTTTTGCATTCTAATTAGTACTTGTACATGTTAAATGTTCCCCCATTGTGTTTCTAATTATGTTGGGGAAATATACAATGTAGATTTTTTTCCTTCTCAGATGAAGCGTAATACTATGGAAAAATATTAAGCTAAAGAAGAAATAATCCTGGAACATTCTCATTGGCATCCATGCAATGTAGTTCTCAAATAACAAATGGATGTACATGACAATTAGCTCAGGCTTTGCCTTAAAGAAGAGTTGAACAGGATGCCAAAGTTCCTATCCTATGATGCAAAGAATTCTATTTATTAGCAGAGTTTCAGTTTTCAGTTAAAACCAACCAAAACCTTTGCACTTTATTCTCTTTGTGATGTGACTCAGTGCTCCTTCATGGAGCAACTGATGCAAATCTTCACAGACATTCCTTACAAGAGAACAGTTAGTTAAAAAACAACTGGAAATCCAAATACTTTGAGTGTAGTTGAGACTGATTTATACTAGCAAGAAAATATTTCAAATTATCCTATTGCTAGTTTCATTTTTTCCTCTTTATTCTACACACATGGAAAAGTAATATAATTTGTGGAGCATCAATCATCCAACAGGCCCTGTTTCTTCTGTGAACACTACTTTTTAGGTTTTCCATGCAACTGCACTTTGCACAGATAATAGTGTTTAATGCATTTGCCCATTAAGCCAAAAGTAGGAATAATTTTGCAGTTGTATTCTTTTAACACATGGAATATACTACCATGTTTTGGAAAATGTAACGGACATCTGTGTCATACAGTGAAGAGTATTTCACTAGTAGGTAAATGTTTCAGGGGATTAGGAGATTTGCTCTAACCAGGTTAAAAGTCAAATAATTCCCCATTAGGGGCAAAAGGAAGTATGGACACTCTTGAACTGTGTGTATCAGTTTAAAAGTGAGGTTTAATTAGATCTGATACAGGAGCGAACAGAGCTGAGGGCATAATCTGGATTCTGCTAAGGTTCTCTTTTGCTGGTACTATAAAAGAATTTGCTAATGATCACAAAATTTCCAGATTATTCTAATTTTAGAAACATGCAAACTTGTTATGCTTAGACTGCAAAAACAATTACATGTACTTGTTTCCCTTATTTGCTTTGTTATTACGGGAGATGAGAATTCAACCTTTTTTAAACACTGACAACTTCTCTATATGTGTTTGCATGCTCATGTAGATGGTGTGTGAAGTTTCATTTTAATGTAGTCGGTTTAACAGCAGCTAAAAGACTTCACATGGATGTGTTCAAATGGATTTTTCTTCCTTATTCAACTTCACTAAACCGCAAGGCTTTTCATCACTTAAATACCACCTCTTCTAGTTAGAAATGTGCTCTGTTCGTACTGTCCTGGCACAGGTTTAGGGTAATATAGGCCTAATGTGTCACTCTAGCTTGAGGACCTCCCTTTTGTGTGGCTAGTTCAGTCATTTTGTAATATCTTTCTAAATATGAAAGATTATCAACTTCGTTTTAATGACAGATACAGCAAAATATCTAAGCATGTGCTGAACCCTGAAAGTCACAAGAAGCCCTAAGTACAAGCAGCCTATACTTTAAATTCAAAACAATGAAAACCAATCAAAACATAATGCCATTGTAATGGCTTGGCACTATTGTTTTGACATGACTTCAGTTATAGTGTTTTGCTTGCATTATAGTCTTTATTTGGGTAAAATATTAATTTTGCCTGGCACCTCATACAGCAAGGTTTTCTATGGTCCTTCATGGAAGATCTGGATGCTTCCACCGATGAGAAGCAATACAGCCATAGGTATCGGTAACATAGGGACTGCCTGACAACAGCATGTGGTGAAATAAATAGCTTGTCTGAATGCACTCTATATTCTGTGTGAGCTCTGAAAGAGGAAAATGTTTTCCTTACAAGCCAAGCTAGATTTTTTTTTTTCCTGTAGGACCAGTATGCTGCTGCAGAACTGATGATTTTCTTTTTCTGTTCCGGATCAGCTTCCTTACCTCTGTAATCAGGCCAATGTCAGGGGATTGTGCACATGGATAGACTGATGTGTCATTGCTTGATCTGGTGTATGTTGTACCTCTCACATTTTTCAAATGTCAGACAGACCAGCATGCTTCTCTTTGATGTTGCTGGTATTGTTGTTTTATGGGCTTCTTGTGTGGCTTTTTGTTGTGGTTTGTGGGGTTTTGTAATTTCTTTGTTTTGTTTGGTTTTGTTTTTTGTTGTTGTTTTGGTATATTTTTTAGTGTTTAATGAATAGCTGATATAAGAGCTGTTGGTCTTCACTGGACCAGTCTTCAGTCTGGACAGTACCTCTCTTTCAGGCCAAAACATGCTGCCTCCAAAAGAGTGCAGGAAACTACCCAGTCAAGTTAGAAGTTTCTGCTCCTTAAGGTAAAGGTTTTTCCTGAGGGCCACTGGGGATTTGCACATGCTGCTGGCCAAGAGGGTGATTCCTGCCATCTGTCACAGCAGAATTATCTGTGGTTTGATGGTGTGCTAGGAAAGAAAATATATACTAGTATCACATAATTAGCATACAGCAAGAGAAGTTCCTTAGGAAGTGTTTTACTGCCCAAGGGCAGCTGAGCATTACAAAGGATCATTACTGAGCTCTCCCAAAGACTTTCTCATCTGAATATGAACCCTGAGAGCATCAGGATTATAATGATTTCCTGTAGTCATGCAAAGTTTTTCTTTTTTATTTTTTTCTTTTGGGTGAGGGAGCACATGATAAAGCAGTGCTCAGCCTTGCTGAGTGTAGGTATTTCATGCCTGTAGACCTTTAAGTGGTTCCTGCAAGTGCTCTTTTGTAACTCTGCCTGACAAAAACATTTGTAGATGAACAAGTCCCAGATATTTTAAACACTGAACTATTGCCAGCTCTTGTCTGTGTTTCTTCAGACAAGTTAATAGATCTGTTACTAAGCGCTAGACTTTTGATATAACTTTCCTCTTCATTAGGTCATCTTCACATCTGAGTGGCTGTATTTGGCAGAGTAGCTGTGCAGCATGCAGGCAGGACAAAGGCATTTTATGAACTGACCAACAATGAAAATGCAATAATAAAAATGAATGAAAGAATGTGCTTGGGGACCAGCTGTTTTCATGGAAATAGGAGCTCACATGTGATAATAGCATAGAAACTTGTCACAGCTTTTCTACCTCTTTCTACTGGAAGCTAGAGGTCTGGGGATCAGCTTGCACACATGTAGGCTGTACATCTGTGGAGAGCCTTGCTGAAGGTTTGGCTTACTTGAGAGGCAAATGGCATGTCAGAGTATAGTAGGAGATGCAAAGTCCTGCTGCCTCTGCAAGCGTCAGAAAATTTCTGTTACTCTATCTTTACTGGAGAAACCCTTCATGAAACAAAGCAACTCAGGTTACAGGCTTTAGGGGAATCTAATCAACTAATGAGAGTTGCATGTCCGTCCTGTCAAGCAGCTCTGAGGCACTTGGGAGTTTTTTAATATTTAGTGTTTTTTTGATGCATATGATAGAGAGAGAGAATTTTAAAAGCAAAATCAGTGTGAGTTTTGGTGCAAGTTCAATGAGTACTTGTTTTCATTCCATTCTGACTTGTAATTGCTGTTACTTGGTTATTTTGTTTTATAACTTCTACATGTGTTTATGTGAGTGTGTGTTCAAAAGTGATGCTTATGCTGCCACCTGCATACAATAATCAGTTTGTGCAACCTCAGGGATGAATCAGCTGGTGGCATAAACAGTAATGCTTAAACCAGGATATATGCTGAAGTATAATTTCATATATCTTGGTATAAGCGGAACCAACACGTAGGTATTAAGGAACATACCAGGCATAGGCTGCTAGAACAAACCTAAGTGGGAAATCAACTCTGCTTTGGAGAGATCATGGGTTAGAAAATCAGGCCAAGGGTAAGGTGGGAAATGGAGGCAGCGCTTCCTATTTGTAATGCAGCAGAAGAGCAGCACAGGCTTCCTGATGCCAGTTTAGTGCCACTTAGGGTCCTCTGCTGCCTCTTCACTGCTGGGTTATGTGCTGGCTTAGACCCCTTGTGCTTTATACTCACCTGGCAGCAAGAAGGGGATGTTTTCCTTCAGGGCAGGGAAGTCTGTTTTGTTGGAGAACAAGAGGATTCCTGCTGCTCAGGAATCACGTTAAAGCATCAGGGTGGTGTGTTTGAGAAGAAGAGAGCCCATGTTTCATGAAAGACCACTGCTACTCCCATAGGAATGACGACTAGATAAAGAAAAGCACAATTCAGGGAACACCATAATGTTACTAGAAGCTATTCAGTGCAGCACAGTACATGGCCATAAATTTCATATGAAGGTTAAAACAGTTTTGTCCTCAACAGTTACACACTGTATGACTCTGAAAATCACAGTGAGCTCATCTGAGATGTCTTTATAGTAAAATATTAGGAGAAAGGAGAATTGGAATGAGAAAAATGAGAACTGTGTATTTTGCTTTCTCTTGGAGTGTCAGGGAACCATATGCAAGGGTGTATCATGAACTCAAATGGGGTAAAATAATGGGGTGAAGTGAGAATGATATTCCTCATGGCCACAGTCACACACACAAAAAGACAGACCAGCGCTTCTTCCTATGGTCTGTGCCAAGAGGACTAGAATACAGCAGCAAAGACAGGAGAAAGGGACTTTCTAGACTAGTAGGCTCTTCCTTCCTAAACTGTATGTGCAGAGACATTTAAATAACATGCATGCCCCTGCAATGGAGCCTCACTTTTCTATCCTGTTCCCCGAATATTTTCCTTCAGGTGACATCCATCATTCAACAGTTATGGGTACCATCTCCTCCAGGACTAGAACTGTCTCTCTTCAAGTAAAACCAGTAGCTCCAGCAGCACCTGCCAGGGATCAGGTTTCTGTTCTTTTCCTAACCTCACCTATTAATGACAATTTCTTCTTCAGAATGTATTCCTTTCTTTTTCTTTTCTTTTAGTTAATATTTTCTCTAATTTTTTATCAATTCAGTGCATCAAAAGAAACCCTGAATTAATTTGACTTGAGAAACTAGTAAAATCAGTGTAGAATTTTTTATCTGAATATGTAAATATTTTCTATCTATATCACATGTAATCACGTGAGCAAAATATTGTACCAAGAGTTGGAGTTGTTATACTGAATATTATTTCTATGCAAGCTGATGACTGAGTGGTGCTCTGAGGATAGGTAATGTACTATAACACTTGAAAATAGTGACATTAAAAGTTGCTGCACTTTTACTGTAAATATTGTTAAGGAAACAGAAGAAGTTGTGATCTACTGTTAGTGAAAATTAACTGGCAGTATCTTCACTGGCAGTTTGCCTGTTTTACACCAAAGCTTAATTTAGTTCTGTAAGAGCAGACTCGAGACAAAGGTACTGTAGTAGGAAGCCTTACACAATGACTTCTACTGAAGTTCTGTCCCTTAAACTTTTACCAGGGGTGAATTGGCCAGGACTCATATTGTGTAGTTAAACTTCCTTCTTCAGTATTGCACTTTTTTTTTCTCTTTTCCCTTTGAAACATGTGTTGTTTTTTTTCTCTCCCTCTCATACTAGCAGATGGTCTCCAGTTATATGCAGGAGCTTCTATTCCCTGGGTTGCTACGCAACAAAATGCATCCTATCTGCATCCTTTCTGTGCTGTATCCCGTTTCCGTTCAACAACTCAAAATAACCAGCTTAGTGCTTCAACATGCTGCTTCCTCTTTTCTACAGAGTTGAATATCTATCGAGTATCTTCCTGGGTTTCCTATCTCTTCCTGTTACAGCCTTGAAAAAAATGTGTTTGCCCTGAATTGATTTTCCTCATCACTTCCTATTTACATCAGTCCACTTAGTGCTAAGGCAGGCAAAACATACATAAATGAGTCATGCAGCTGCTAGCCCATAAAAAAAAAATTACTGTCAGCCAATTGTGTGATGTTTGAAAGCAAGATTCTTCATTGTTGTCAGATGTGGGGTTCCTGTTTGTACTTTTTATCGTGTCTTTGTTTCCCTACTGATACCAGAAAGTTGAAAACAAACTTATTCTTTTTTTTTTCTTTTTTTTTCTACTGAGCTTATGAAAAGGAAAACATTTATCTCTAGCACAGCAAGGGATGAGTTGAGTTAGGAACAGTAGCATGATTTGTTTTGGATGGTGATGAGGCAAACCTTTTGGTGGGGTTCATTTTGTTTTACTAGATATTTACCACTGTGCTTGAAACTGCAAGTGTTCATAAGGTACTTAAGACGTGTTCACTGCTGTTAATGCCAAGTTTTATATATTCTAAACTGTCTGCATTACTGTTTAATACTCATCAGGCTAAATGCCATTACTCTGCACCCTTTTTATTTATTCTTTTTATACAAGATAAATTCCTATTTTCATTTTATGTTGGCTTTCACCATAGCAGGAAATGTCATCTCTGGAGAACCTCTTGTTGCTTACCCTACAGATTTAGCAGGTTAAAGGACACAGATTTATTTTCCCTGACTCTAGCAGTCTAAAGTTGGGCATGTGGTCTCTCCTCAGCAGCTACACTCCTCTTCTAGTCAATGGAGAGCAAGAGAGAGGCACCTTCAGTGAATGAGTTACAGCAATTTAGTCATTCACTATGGTAAATGGGATGATTCACTTGGGCACAGGATTTGTGTCTCTAGCAACTGAGCTTGGCTGATAGTTTGGATGGAATTCCTGATACTTAGATTGCTGAAGTGAAACAGAAGTTACCAGTCTGTTTTCATATAATTCCAATATATTTCTCTATTTCTCAAAAATAATTTCTAGTTGTTGGTATCCCATGCCACCATTTCCAGGTACACATAATCCAGTCAATGCTTGGATAGGAGATGAAAAGCAGTTAATAAAACCACAGATGTGTGATCACTCGGCCAGTTTGGCTTTTCATAAGTATTATTCAGAGATCATGTATATAGCAAAATATATCTCTTCTTTTTGTAGCCTAGGTTCAACCTATGTAACATAAAAATCAGTCTTGCATTTCTGGAGCAGTAATGTGCCTAAAACCCTCTTTTTCCTTTTTTTTTTTCTCCTCAGTGGAAAATACTAGGGTAATGACTAGGTTAAGACTAGCTGAGTTTCAGTGACTGAATCTTTCCAGCTTGCAGTTGAAATAAAGCTTTTGATGAGAGATTAGTCAAGGCAGCATTTGGTGCTTATCCAGAGCACAATTTTAAACTATATAGAACAACTTTCTACGTTGCCGGAAAGCAGAATTTCGACCACCATTACCTTTCTGAAGGAACCTTACAAGTTTTTATTAGATATCATAGATCAGGGGGACTTTGGAAGTCTGCTTCCTGCATGGTTACTGCCCTTTGCCATCAGTAAATCAGCATTCTGGTTTTGGATCTCTGGCATGACTGTCCTTTATCTGGTTGCAGCAGCACCAGACCTGGAGGTGCAGGGTAAGGCCCCGCTTATGGGGCTGCTGGGCTCTTGCTGTCATTCCTGTAAGTGACACAATCTCAGGCCTCCCCCTGGGCTCTGGCAATGCTTCTTGGCTTTTACCTTCACTCCCATAGCCAAGGGTGGCCTTTGGCAGTGTCAAACCAGTGCAGGAAAGCAGCTTTATGAAGCTCTGGAGTGCTGGCTCTGCACTGCCTTTCTCATTAAGTGTGGCCATCTTCTTGGCTGGGACCAGGAACATTAAGCAGAGGAACCAAATTAAATGCACTTCAGCTGAAGAAATGCAACAGTTTGCAGTATAGCGTTTATGGGACTGGGGTTCATCTACTTTCTCCCTTGCAGTGCAGACTGTGATAAAACCTGGGTGCTACCAGAGGACATCTTAAAGAGCAGCTTTGACTCAGGAGGCTCAATGACATTTCTTTTTTTTCTGGATGGTGTAGCCTGTGTACAGGTTTGGCTCTGCCAGAGCCCAGTCTTAAGACTTCTCCTTCCACCTTACCAGTGTGCTGCTCCCTCCATTTTGCACCAAGGTCTCAGTAAGCAGAGATTCCCTCCTTGTCCTTAGGATCAGTGCTTCAGCTAATTCTGAACACCAGGTTATAGTTCTGCTCATTCTCAGAGAAGTTTTAACAGTTTAGTTTACTAAACTGATTTCTGCTTGCTACAGAAATAATAGTAGCTAATAAACAGTATCCTTATAATAATAATTATCTTTATAATACAAAATATCAAATATATAAATCTTTGTAAAAGTGCCTCTGAAATTAACATTAGCAATACAGTAAAATAAATGCACAGAGGAATTTCCCCCACCCCCTTTGATCTTTAGAAAACCTTTACATTAACACAGAGTGGTTGCTGTAGTTTAGCAAAGTGTGTGAGTTGCTGGATGTCATCTTAAGGGCTGTGTGTGTAGAAAGGCAGCCTTAGCTGTTCATCATACTTTAGCTTTAATGTATTGGAAACCGTGCATTCAAAATATGAGCAGTGAAGAAGAGGATGATTATAAAGAGGCTGGCAAGATTCATCCTTTTAAGTAATGAGAGTCCTTTTCTAATATCATGAGAAAGGAGAGGAGTTAAATTCAGGAGGGGTGAGTTCTAGCCAGCAGTTTTCACAGCAAATCATAAGATTGGTTTGCGCTGAGATGATGGAAGGATCCCTTTAGGCAGATGATGTCTCTTGACAAGACAGGATGCAAATTGGAAACTGGATTATAGCCCACACAATTTAAGAAGGGGAGGGGTGGGGGAAGTGCTAACCTAGACTTAATTCCTTCATTACAATTAGTTCTTCCCTCCACCAAATGTCTTTGCTATCCTAGGATCTGTGCACAGTGTAGTATGAAAGCTTATGTCCCAGAATCAATAGCTGTCAAAGAGTGCAGTAACAGATGTGTTATGATTCGTATTGCTTATTTTATCTATGTTTATTGTAACATGTACCACTGTTTAAAGTCCAGATTAAGATTCCTGCACTCAAATCGTACTTTTACTGACACAAGGTAATAGAAATTGCAGCATAATTGATACTTTCTGTAGATCTTGCTGTGTTGCCTGGTATGTATCCTTTCAATAAAGCAGATGTGTGTCACCATTGTCACAGAATGATAGGAAATGTTGTGGCCAAATTATTTCACAATAAAGTTTTTATTGTGAAAAGATTTTTCCTCTTAAGTAAGCTCAATGCTTATTGCTTCCAATCATAGAAATGGTGTATTTAGCATAATGTCTATGGAAAATATTTTCTCACATGTTATTGATAATTAGAATGGACAAAGTATGTCTATATCAGATTATGATTCAGTAACACTTAAAGGGAGCTCTGTTGATATCTTAGAGTTATGCAACCTAGAAAGAGAGGGAAAAGCCACCACAGACTAACACACCCTCAGTTCTCTTAAAGCACTGAGAGTCTAGATTTCATGGAGTTTGTTTGGTTGTGATCTTCCTTAGAAACTTCCTGGTGCAATTGGCTTCCAAACAAACTTGAAAAATTATCAGGTACTTTTCCCAAGTGACATAGGGTGTTTTAATTTTTATGTTTTTATTCTTATGACTCTTGAAAAATAAATTGTCATTCCAATAGGTAAAGTCTTTTCCAGCTCTGCCTGATAGCAACCTGGAATTTATAAATTCATGAATTCTTATAATTTTCTTTTACAATTAATTTTGAAAATGTCACTAACTTTATCAGAATGTGGAGTGGACATTTGCAGCAAAGGAATTATTTTCTCTTGACATGTTTGGAGACTAAGATGATAGAAAACAGTTCATCTGTGATGAAGGTCTGCAGGTCTAGTGTAGGATGATGGAGTTGGGAACAGATGAATCCATATTTTGTATCACAAAAAAGCTAAACAGAAAGGTTAGGAAAAATTGCTTCTGTGACAAATTTTTGTACTGGCGTTGTTTTAACATCCAAAAATGAACAGGTATACCTGGAAACAATTAGCTTTGCGGTGTGGTGGTTAGATTTTTGGATTGTGGTGTGCATTTTGTTGGGTCTTGGGAGGTCAGAGTGGAAAGCTGAAGTACAAAGCTGCAGCTCACCTAAAGAGATGAAATTATGTCCATGCATTGCTTTGATAAACAATTTGCATTAATCACTTTCTGGTAGACTCGCCAGTTTATGTCCATGGAGGAATGTTTTTTTCCCAAGCATTGATTGCTGAGTTGCTTCCAACATATTTTCTGATCATTTTCAGTACACAGAAAGGTTTTAAAGAGGAATATTGTACAACCAGGCTTTAATAAAAATGTCAATTATATTGAAATGCTTCAACACCAACTTTATCTGTATTATTGACACAGTAATAGAAAAGAAGCAACCACAGTAATTAGCAAAGCAATTGATTCCAGTATTATGCAGATCTGCAAAGAAGCTGTTCCATTCACATACCACAGATCCTTTGCTTGAGAAAATAGCTTTTTTTGTTTCTTTATGTGGCCTAGCCATTAGTACCTATTTAATAAAGTCTGTCTGGGAATTCATATTAACATTACAGTAGGACTATATGATAATCAGTAATATATCAATATGCAACACTTTTTTATGTAACAAAGTTATGAAAAATATTGATAGGCCAAGTTCTAATTTTCTCTACTGGCATCTGTATCTAAAACTCATTACAAGAATAAGCCCCATTGCATTCTCATGCCTGCACACAGACAGAGGAGCATTATGCTGTAGGTTTAGCACTTTCAAATGCAAACAAGGTGTTATGGCGAGTGCCCTTATTGACTACAGCTCCTAACCCACTGCCTGTAATAGCGGAGCTGTCTCCATCCCATGCAGGTTACTTGCACTTCTTCAGGACTGGGAATTAAACTGGCAGTATGAAAGCTCTGTGGGCATGTGGAGTCAAGCTAACCAGCACAGTGTAAGAGTCCAGGCAAGGCTTTCATGGCTTTCTGAAAGCTTTAGAGGGGCTTCAGACTCCACAGGTGTAACATGTACACAGAATGTCCTTTAGTATTGTGTCTTTTCAGCATCATGTATGTCCTGAAAATAAATTATTATGAAAAATTATCCTAATGGTTTGATTCTTTTCTTTTTCTTTGAAGTGGTTTGTCCCACTGATGGAGAATGTTTGTGGGTTTTTTGTTTAAGCAGATTCAGTAATTCAAGTAAACAATTGGAGAAGCAGTTTAGTTATATGTTACCTCTGAGCCCAAAGTGGTCCTTTTCAGTATGATATGTTTAAAAATATTTCTACTCCAAACTCTGTAGAAGGTGCTCACAAGGGACAAATAACTTAATATTGACATAGCCTTAAATATATTGAAAAGACATAAATCAGAATAATGAGATTCATAAATCTGTTAATATTAATGGAGAAACCTTTTGGGAATGTAATGTAAAATCAAAGAAAAAGATGAACTTGATGTAAGCTATGATTCTAGTTAAATGAATAAAAATTGGATATTTTGTTCCTTCTTAAGCCAGAAAAAGACATTACATACTTTTGAAATTGTGCTTATGTCTTTAATACTGTTATAAACAGAAAGAACATAAAAATGTTGGAGGGAGAAATCTAAAGGTATCTCTAGAAGCCTGTTAATAAATTAAAACTCTGGAACAATTTGCTCTTTGCATCATGGAATAACGAAAGCACCATGAAGCTTTTATTTCAGAAATTCTCCCTAGAAGTGATAGACTAATTCTACACTGAATTTCAAGGCTATAAAACTTTATTAGCAAGAAGAATATGTATGCTGTTATTCATTTGTTCACACTGCAGTGGTTAAGGTTCTGTCAGCATTTCTGTTCAAAACCCCTATAATTTAACAGAAATTCCAACATGTAGAAATGCATTAAGGCTACATTTGACAAAAAGGCTCCCTTAATAATATTCTCAAAATTAATTTGTTTAGAAGCTTTATAGCTTGAAAAGAAATGAACTATCATGTCCTCACAGGTGCATACTGTCTTGTACCCACTGTAAAACATTACCATTGTCAGCAACTGCAAGCCCGGTGTTTATCTCTCTCTTTCGTAACTGACTCCCTCTGCCCATCCACTGTTGCAGTGAGGAAGTAAATAATGTCTGTCCTGCTTCCAGTTGCTGTGCTATCTTTGAGTTCCCTGCAGGATTTACCTTTGTTGGGGTGTTTGATTTTTGCTTTAAAAAAATCTCCCATGGAACTTTGGGAGTATGTCATAGGAGCAGATTCTATATGCAAAAATCCTGTGTTGGTGGAAGCACGCCAGCTTCCAATGAAGGCTTCTAGAGCAGCTGCACTATGTTGGACAGGGACCTATTTCTGCTCCAGGCCAGGGAGCTGAGGCTGAAGCACTGAGCTTAAAGCCTACAGGGGTGCTGGGCTAGCCCAGCCTGACATACCTGTTGTAGTGATCCTGGAGCTGAACCGCATCCTAAACCCTATGCTAAACTCGGCAAATACACTGACGTAGAGAGACATCAATGTATATGCAGATACTTCACAGTCTCTTCCTCAAGTAGCTTTTCCCATGATTAATCACATGCTCTTCAGAAAGCTGAATTCTGTATTGTAACAGATCAATATGTATTTTTTGATGTGGCAAGAAATGTTTTCTTGCTAGTGATTTAAAAAGATGCCTGTTGCATGTGTCTAAGAATCTCTTGAGAGTGTTCAGGAAGACTTTATTAGTGAAGAAGACTTTAGCTGTTGGAAGTATCACATATTCATGCTTTAAGCCTATTTGTTCAGTATAGGGGCATCATATTTCTGGGATATCAGACAACCAAAGTTCTGCACTCAACACTGAGAAAATATGATTGTCAGGGTAAGAAACAAGATAATTCAGAAGCTTCTTTTTTTTTTAACTACATCATAAAATCTTCAGTAAGTGTCTCAAATCTGCTTAAGATTTGTAGAAAATCATGGTATCTTCTGAGTAATTTTAAAGTTGAGAGTGTTTGAAAGAATCCACTGCTGGATAACAGTGAAACTCAGACTGTAAAATATTATTTACTCCATTTCTTTCAAGTTCCCTCAAAGATGGGTCTCATTTATGTGTAGCTGACTACTGCAAACCGATAGTGTTTTAAAATCTCAGATCAATATCTTGTTTTTTTTTTTTTTTCAGAGAAATTAATTAGTCTCACCGAGGAGTTACTGTCTGAGGTTGGAAAAAAACCTTTGCTCCAGTTAATATTGACTACATAGTCCACTGGATAGACACAATGTTTACCCTTCTAAGAGGTCAATTTAAGTGCTTCAGGCAATACAGTAAATATAAGAACACACTTCTCTGCCTTTTCATTTGCAAGCATTGACCACACACAGACTTTTTGTTGAGTAAAATTGTTTCAGGCTATTGCTCTACTCCCTGTCTTACTAAGACTTACCCTTGATTCTAATGGTTCTCAAATTAGTAATTTTCTGTTTAGGGACAATCACTTCCCTAGTAGCAGTGTGTGTGTGTATATATATATACATATATAAAAGAATCTATTGATTTTGATGGAAGCAGATGGACTTCATAAAGTAGAAGCTCTGTGAACAAATAAGAGATTTCACAAGTACTGTATTCGTACAAAATTTACAATTTGCGGTATGAAAGAGTTTTAGACTACAAAACGCAAACCCAGTAACATAAATTACATATGCTTTCCACAGTGCTACTTACGTATTTATTGTGTTCCGCAATATATGAGCGGTGTAATGTTTGTTATGGAGTCAGAAGCTGCATTTCACGTTTATACATGAGGTATTTCTGTGGGAGTAAGCCACATAGAATCATCTGCTGTGTAACTTATATGTCCATTTTTAAAACCATAGAAAAACTACAAGCTGTTTATGCTTGCATGATGCAGAATTTTGGCAGAAATTGATACTTCTTTACTAGACCTTGGGCTAACATTGCAGTACCCCTCTTCCAGAGTTGTAGGCCTTCTCCCATCCCCAATTACTAAGAAAAAGTTTGGCAACTGGAAAATTTAATTTGTTATTTCATAAAGAAAAGTGTGTGTGGTTGCTTTGGGTTTTTATCTTTTTTTTGTGGTGGTTTTTTGTTTCCTTTTCTGTTTTCCCTCACCAAAAAACCCAACAAAAATCCACCAAAAAACCCATTCAAATCCTCAACAAGTTTAAGTGACCCAAGTATCAAAGGATGTGTGTTAGGCTGTCTTTTACTGGCTTTTAGCAATCAGTCTTAGTCTTCAGTTGTAATGTTAGCATGTCATCAGGGTATTAAAACCAGTGGCTAAATTCTCCCCTTATCTAAAATGTCTGAACTCAGTTGGTGTTTACTACCCAAGAGATAACATGGACTATAGGTCTACTAAACAATATCTCTGTTTCAGTGAATATTTTGATGTTTTGTATGTTTCAAGAGACTTCCTGTTAGCTTACTGTCTTGAATAAACTCCAAGAAGATGGGAGATGTGGATTGAGGACCCTTGAGCAGAGGATTTTAAACCCACACTGTTTTCTGTGGGGAAGTGCTTCACCTCTGGGCTCCTACTGGCTGGGCAGGAACTGCTGCCTTTTCAGTTTTATTGTTTTAACCCTCAGTTTAGCTCAACTGTTTGTTGGCAAAACTGTGGAAAAAAAAAAAGGGAATAGGTCTTTTTTTTTTTCTGAAAACCACATTTGATGAATGCATGTTTTTGCTGAAGAAATTTCCTCAGCTCTGTATGAATAATTGTGGGTTTTAGTAAATTCTCTCTAGAGAGCTTATCAGATAATTTTATTGCATGTAGAATAGAGTTAGAAATACAGAAAGTGTTCTGTAGTCAGCTTCCTGCCTGTCTGTTAAAAGTGGGAAGCTCTGTTGGGTTTTCCTTCCTATGACAGCTTGCCCATAACTCTTTAATCAGTTTTCCATAGCTGAAAAGTGTTGTTGGCTTTGTTTATTTCTGAGAACTGTGAGTCTGTGTTTTCTTCTTGGTATACCCAACATGAATCGTGGTTTATAAACATCCTGTTAGTATTGATGAAATAACTGGGGACTTAATAAGACTTTGATCTTTTCAGGCAACTTGCATACACTAAGGCACAATGCTGGTAGAGTCTTCAAAGTGTTAACATAAAAATAAATGAAAACCCACACAGAAATAAACTTTCAGGAGTGTGGATGTACACTGAATTGATTTATTTCTCCTATTTTACAGTAATATATTCTGGAATTTCTTGTAAGAGCTTTGAGAAGGATGGGTTATTCTGACATCCATAGTTTTTTTTTTTCTTGTTTTTCTCCTTTTCCTACAGACACAATGCCTGTTGTCTCTTATAGAGATGGTTATAGACTTACAGCTGTTATCTAGCAAAGCTCCATTTCTTCTTGTGTCTAAGGACGGCAAACATGGCTTCAAGTAAAACCAGTGTGATTCTGGAAATAGACCATTTATGAAGCAGTAAACAGTTTTGGAAAGCTTTTAAAAATATATTTAGCAAGAGGGCTTTTTCTTCTGCAAACTGGACAGTTCTTTAAAGATGACCCTGTGGAGCACAATAGATGGGACAAATGGTGAGAGACAAGTTTCAGATTGCTTTTAAATATCTAATCTTCATGGTGGCCCCTTTGATGTGAGCCCAAGGGGACTGACCACCTGTATTGCTTAGTGCAGTGACGATTTGTTAATCAGGAAAACAAGAAATACAATACGGTCTCAAGTAAACCTTTAATCTTAGATGAAATCTGGATTTTTTTTTTTCATGCTCTTTGTATTATTCTTTACACAAAATAATGTAAATGTTAAGTGGTTAATTCTTGGGCTTTGAATCTAGACTTCCAAGAAGATATTATTTTCATATTTTATTGCTTTCTATATACTTCCTAGATTAAACTGCATAAACCAGTTTAGATTTTCAAAAAGAACAACCAATATATGTGACTGGTTCTTTCTTATGACTCTGCAGGTGTGAAGTTCATTCAGGGTTTTTTCATATCATGAGTCATTACTGATTGTTGAATACATTTCTTAAGTAGCCACTACTATAACACAAACTCCTATGCCCTGATTTTTATTCCTTAAAAATAAATAAACTTAACAAACCCATTACTTTGCAGTCATTTAAGAAGACAAAGTAAACTGTTGTTATAGACTAATAAATGCTGATGTTCACACTCCCTTCTTTGCATGGATTTCAATACAGATCAATGAGGCAGTGACAGGTATTTTCCAATTTTTATATTGGCTGTAAATCAACCATGCTGCAGTTACCTGAAGTGGCAGTCAATAGCCTCCTTTTTATTTTTTCCTGAACATTAAGAATTATATCCATTTCTTCAACTAGGAAGTTAATGTTAGGAGCCTATATTGAAGCTTGAATCTGAGTAATGAAGTCCTGCACTGGTAATCATCCTTATATTTAAGACACCTGCCAGTCATGTTTTTCTTTTCAGAAAGGGATTGCAAAAGGAATAATTAGAGATTTTTCCAGGTGAGCCTACTGCTATGTGAGAATACTGCTTTCTAGACTGAGGAATGCTTTTTTTTTTTTTTTTTCTACAGAGAGCTCCAATGCTCACTAATGTCAGGTTTTCTTCAACAGTGATTTCTAACTTACATGTTCTAGAAAAAATATTACAATTATCTGAAGGAAAAACTAATTCCTCTGTAGGTAAAACTATAATTTGACAAAAAGTTGCTAGGGAGTTCTTAAACTACAGGTGTCAAGTGAGGAGCTGAGTGACAGAAATACCAGTTTGTTTCAGACAAGGACACAGAGTTGGGTTCAAGCCTGTTACACTGGAATAAAGGAGTTTCAAGTCCATTAAGTTATATTGGCTTGAGTGTTATAGGAAAGAATTAGTGCCCTCCAGACTCATTTTTTCAGACTGCTAAGCCACTATGGAGATTTTTTTAAATGGCTTGTGGGGTCTCCTTGTTCTTCAGGACCTGGCCTCAAATCCATCTTTCAGGATGTAGCCCATTAAGTGACAGGACCAAGAGCTCTACACTGTCACATGCTGAACATCTGCTGTCCTTAAATTCCTTCAATATTGGTCACCTCTATAGGGGCTGGCAGAAGCTGAGACGCTCAGGCTGCTGATGTCACACAGTATCACAGTATGCTGGAGATTGGAAGGGACCTCAAAAGATCATCTAGTCCAATCCCCCTGCCAGAGCAGGAACACCTAGATAATGTTACACAGGAATGTGTCCAGGCGGGCTTTGAATGTCTCCAGGGAAGGAGACTCCACAACCTCCCTGGGCAGCCTGTTCCAGTGTTCAGTCACCCTCACTGAGAAGAAGTTCCTTCTCAAGTTTAAGTGGAACCTCTTGTGTTCCAGTTTGTACCCATTACCCCTTGTCCTATCATTGTTTGCCACTGAGTAGAGCCTGGCTCCATCCTCGTGACACTCCCCCTTTATATATTTATAGACACTTATAAGGTCACCCCTCAGTCTCCTCTTCTCTAAACTATAAAGACCCAGCTCCCTCAGTCTTTCCTCATAAGGGAGATGCTCCACTCCCTTAATCATCTTGGTTGCCCTGCGCTGGACTCTCTCCAGCAGCTCCCTGTCCTTCTTGAACTGAGGGGCCCAGAACTGGACACAATATTCCAGATGGGGTCTTACCAGGGCAGAGTAGAGGGGAAGGAGGACCTCTCTCGACCTACTAACCACCCCCCTTCTAATACATCCCAGGATGCCATTGGCCTTCTTAGCCACAAGGGCACAGTGTTGGCTCATGGTCATCCTGTCGTCCACTAGGACCCCCAGGTCCCTCTCCCTGACACTGCTCTCTAGCAGGTCGTTCCCCAACCTATACTGGAACCTGGGGTTGTTCCTGCCCAGATGCAGGACTCTACACTTTCCCTTGTTATATTTCATCCCGTTATTCCCTGCCCAACTCTCCAGCCTGTCCAGGTCTCGCTGGATGGCAGCACAGCCTTCTGGCGTGTCAGCCACTCCTCCCAGCTTAGTGTCATCAGCAAACTTGCTGATAGTACACTCAATTCCCTCATCTAAATCATTGATGAATATATTAAATAATACCGGTCCCAGTACTGACCCTTGAGGCACTCCACTAGTTACAGGCCTCCAACTAGACTCAGCCCCATAGACTACAACTCTCTGGCTTCTCTCCTTCAGCCAGTTCGCAGTCCACCTCACTACCTGGTCATCCAGTCCACACTTCCTCAATTTAGCCGTGAGGATGCTGTGGGAGACTGTGTCAAATGCTTTGCTGAAGTCAAGGTAGACCACATCCACTGCTCTGCCATCATCCATCCACCGTGTTATTTCCTCATAAAAGGCTAAGAGATTGGTCAAACATGATTTCCCCCTGGTGAAGCCATGTTGACTGCCCCTCATAACCCTCTTATCCTTGATATGCCTTAAGATGGCACCAAGGATAAGGTGTTCCATCACTTTCCCAGGGATGGAGGTGAGGCTGACCGGTCTATAGTTACCCGGGTCCTCCTTCTTGCCCTTTTTGAAGACTGGAGTGACATTTGCTTTCCTCCAGTCCTCAGGCACCTCTCCCGTTTCCCAGGACTTGGTAAAGATGATGGAGAGTGGTCTAGCAATGACTTCCGCCAGTTCCCTCAGCACCCGCGGGTGCATCCCATCTGGACCCATGGATTTATGGACATCCAGATTGCTCAACTGATCTCTAACCCATTCCTCATCGACTAAGGCAAGTCGCTCCGTCGACCTGACTTCATCTAAGGTCTCAGGGGTATAGGGCTCTTCAGGACTGCCTGCAGCAGAGTAGACAGAGACAAAGAAGGCATTCAGTAACTCTGCCATCTCTGCATCTTCTGTCACCAGGGCACCCATCCCGTTCATCAGTGGGCCTACATTGCCTCTGGTGTTAGTTTTGTCTGCCATGTACTTGAAAAAGCTCTTTTTGCTGTCCTTGACCCTTCTTGACAGGTTTAATTCTAAGGAAGCCTTAGTCCTCCTAGCTGCCTTCCTACATCCCCTAGCAGCAGCCTTATATTCCTCCCAAGTGGCCAGCCCCTCCTTCCATGACCTGTAAACTCTCCTCTTCCACTTGAGCATACCCAGCAATTCCCTATTTAGCCACACAGGTCTCTTGGCCCTCTTCCTTGACTTCCTACGTGTCGGGATGCTCCGATCTTGAGCACGGAAAAAGCAGTCCTTGAATGTCAACCAACTATCTTGGGCCCCTTTTCCTTCAAGCAGCCTTGCCCATGGGATTTCCCCTAGCAATTGCTTGAAAAGGCCAAAGTTTGCCCTGCTAAAGTCCAGGGTTGCAATTCTACTTGGTATTCTACTAGTCCTACCACACAAGATCCTGAACTTCACCATCTCGTGGTCGCTGCAACCAAGGCAGCCCTCAACCCTTACTGCTTCAACCAGACCCTCCTTGTTAGTGAGGATGAGATCCAGCAGCGCTCCTCTCCTGGTCGGCTCATCCACCATTTGCAGGAGGAAGTTATCATCCACACACTGGAGGAACCTCCTGGACTGTGGCTGGGTTACTGAGTGGTCCTTCCAGCAAACATCAGGGAAGTTAAAATCCCCCATGACGACCACGGCCTGTGGCTGTGAGGCCTCTCTTAGCTGCCTGTAGAAGGCCTCGTCAACTTCCTCACCCTGATCTGGTGGTCTGTAACAGACACCTACAACAGTATCCCCCCTGCCAGCCTGCCCCTTAATTCTTAATGTCCTGTGCTATTTAGCCCTGCATCTCCCTGTTCCTGTCCAGAGCTCCCACGTAAGAGCATCATGGTTTTCTTCAAGCCAGGCCCTGGATCATAGGCTTAGCATTCAGAAACACAGGCTTAGGCAAAGGTGGGAACCCCATGCTGATAAAACCTGTGTTTTGGTTAAATGAGTGGCTAGTTACAGAGTGGCAACCTGCTTAAGAAGTGGAGTAGAATGCAATGACATTGATATATGACATCATTATGTATCTTCAGGATGTTACAACAACATAAACTTGCTTTAAATATGACATCATCCTTTTACCTCTTATTGTGCCATGCCTTTTACCTCTTATTTTATGACACGAGATGGGGTCTTGGTGATAACAGTCCTCTCCTCTATTGCAGAAACCTAGTCAGCCTCCAGAACAGTGTCCTGCCTGGTCACTGAGTGAGGAAAAGGTGTGAGGGGAGTTCATGTTGTTGCTAGCAGCATCCAAATACATAAGTTCAAAAGAAGTATAATTACATTGTGTGGATAAACTTCTCTTACTACTTTGTGCTGGAAGTTTTATTTGTAGGGTTCCTTTTTTCATTCAGAACATGCTTTTGTGATACAATTGCATGTTAAGAATCTTCCTAGCGTCACTCAGATAAATGCTACTGCAAGTTCATGAATTCCATTTAGGAATGATTTAGTTCTGTTTAGTATTTTGATATATGTTTTCTTTTCAGATGAAGTGTTGCCTGTTTTGCATTGCTTACTTAAAATCTACCATTGGGATTAATCTGGTTAGTTACTCTAAATGATGGAAATAAGTCAAAGGGGAAATGTTTTTCACACTGAGCAGGCACCATGCTCTTCTGGTATGAGCGTTCTTTTCCTTTGTTTTTGAAACAAACTTTTGATTTCTTGGGCTTTCCTTTCATGACATTTAGGAGAAAAGGAAGCTGCTGTTGAATACGGGATGCCTGGGATTTCTGTTTTATATTATAGTTTTAAAATATTTAAACTCTGTTTCAGGATGAAGCAAACTAGAGCTGAAACTACAGGGTGGGTAAGGAGTTTTAAGGTTTCCTTATTTGATATTTTCCAAGGTCTATATTTACCCTTCCCCTTTTTATATCATGAAGTGCCCTTTCAGCTCACTCCAAACAGCTTTTTTTACTGGTAGCAGGCTTCTAACTTGTGCAGCAGCTGTCAGTCTTCTTCACTACAATCTTTTTATATCTTTGTATCTTGATTTCATCTTTAAAAAAAAAAAAACAACAAAACAAACTCTTGAAACAAGAGTTTTTCCGATCCTTAGGTAAGGAGCAGGTGAATAAAATGTCTGTGTGTTGTAATTTTGTTCAGTGGGACACATGCATTGGTGGCACTAGAAGCTGGCTCCTTCTGTGTGTCCCAGCTAGGCTCCATTGAGAAACAAGTTGATATACTTGTGACAAGGTGATTTATAATCTTCTTGTTGTTGTGTTGGGCATATTTGCTGTATGCTAGAAACCTGAGAAAGATTCACTTCTTCAATAGAAGAGCAAGTGAGAGGAAACTCATTTCCTATTATTTTATCTATGGCAGCAGTTTGGTTGTTCTTGTATACAGTAAACAATAAAATTAGTTAAAAGATCATTAACTCCTATGAAGTTATAACAATGCAATAAAAATATCTAACCAATACAGAACACCTTGCATCATGGAGTCCTTTTATCAGTCTTTTCCTTGGGTGCATTCAGACTAGTCACTATAAATCTACCAGCTATCTAGCACCACGTTTCCTCTTTTGCTTTGACTTCTTGGGCCACCATGGACTGACAGCTAAAATCTCGCAATACTCACTACGGTGTGCCAAGCAGCTGTTCAAAGCTAGGGAAATGCTTTGAACAAGGCAGAGAGAAGTTCTGATTTTAAACTTCCATATTAAAGTGGTAATGAACTGTATTTTTGTATATAGCTTTGAAAATTCCCACTGTGGAATCATACTCTATCAAGGGTCATTTTAATAACATTGATTGTAAAAGACACAGCTCCTAGTGTAAAACCAGAACTCATTAGGATTCAGGATAAAGCTGATTATAGACGAAAGTGTAAAATCGAATATTAAGAAGATTAAAAAGAGCTGGGTATCATTGCTATATTCCGAAGGGAAATCCATCATGTGCATACTGTCCCAATCAGTGGTACCCAAAGGCAATGTGTACCTCTGTGAGTGTACCCTACTGGAGAGGGAACTCGGAGTTTGGCTAAGGGTAACTATAAATATTAAAACCTTTATTATCAATGTTTGATAGAAACATAAAAAATTTATTGTTGTGTACAAATTTTCTTTACCAGAGGAGACTCATGAGATTTTATGATGCCATTCTTAAGTCACTGTTACTTATTTTCTTCTTTCAGACATAATCTAATTATTTCTGCCCAAATGTATTTAATTTTTTTTTCCTTTCACAGAAGTAACATATTCTGAAAGAAGTAAAGTAGAATGAATAGTCAAAGCCTTCTATATAGTTAAATAGTAGATTCTGTATCAAGGTCATTCAGATAGGTTGCTGTGCTATGTTTTCTTTCTTTTTTTTCTTAATTTCCAACCCCCTAGCCTCTCTACCTCATTTTGCTATTCAGTAAGTGTTTGTCACAGACTCTCTCTTACTTAGAAACAAATGCATTCAGATATCTTTGATACTTACAAAAGCAGTCTCAAATTGCAGCAATCATTAACATAACAGTAACACACAGGAGTTATCCAGCATAGTGAAAAAAACTGTGAATATTTCAATGCACTCTGTAACTGTGTGAGACAGAAATGAAAGGTGAATATCTACATAAATGTGAATTTCCACATCCCATAACATGCAAATGGAATTACTTTCCACATTGTTCAGAAGGTTGATTAAATGGATGTCGAATCTTAACAATGAGAACTACCTTGTTTTGTAGTGGGAAGCTATATAAGATCTGGCAACATTTATGTATTTAAAAATTATTATCAAAATGGAAATGTAGAATCCCACACTATTTATGATAATGGAACAATGGATACAAGCCTCCTGCAAAATACAAGGTGCCAAGAAACTAGCTTAGAAGAGGATACAGTCATTAACTGCATCTGTATCATTGCAGAAGTTTGTTTTATACTTCTGTTGTGAAGTACACAAAATCAGATAGGTCATGTCAGCTTCACACTTTCTACTGTTTTCTGCTTTCTCAGTTGTTGAATATTCAGTGGAAAATGAGACAGTACTCACCAGGACCCTTTCTCCTAGGCAGCATCAACTTTAGTGAGGCCCCCAACTCTGCTGTGTCTCTGTGGTACTCTGCAACAAATAATGTCTTCAGTTTCTCTTGTGCCCTGTGCAAGTCTATTAATGTTGTTGCAGAAGCACTTGAGAGAGACTGAGGGGGGAGAGAAAAAGAAACCAGACATTTAAAGTATGCTCCTAGGCTTCTTGTCCTCCCATGTAATGTGTACTGCTGTGCTGCCATGGCCCCACTGATGTTAGTGGGCCTGCAGAAAATATGAATTCTTTTGGCTTTCAAGCAATTAGACAGTGTGGCCAACACCATATATACAACTGTGTGGATTTTCCTACATTTTCAGCAAAATGCACTGCCCCTGCCTCCCCCCCCAATTTAGCAGTAGCACTACATTTATGGTGGCACTGCTATTGCACTTCTTTTTTTAATACAATAACTGAAGTTATAATGTTCAGTTTAGTTATACCGCTTTAAGTTTGTTTAATTTAGATTAACAAAAGCCATCATAATATTAAGATAACCAAAACTGTATGAATAGCTGAAGTTTTGTTTGTAAAAATCTTTTTTTGAATAGATAAAGACTATAATACACTTTGCTGTGTGGACAAAGTACTGTGCATTGTAAAGTAAAAGTCCATGGACCTTCTCAGCTGTAAATGAATGTTTTCGAATAACACCAGTAATCTGAAGGTAATTAAAGTAGTTTATGCAAGGTGCAATAAAGAACCATTGTTGTGTCTACAGAACATTACTTTATGCTACTGTGAAGATGTCTTTTTAGCCTCCTGGCTGTTTCAGAAATAAAAAAATTATGAGGCCACTTGTCTGAAAGAAACGAGGACAAGATAATAGCTAGAGACGCAATTAATCCCTGTGCTTTGGAATAGTACAAATTGTTACAACAATCACAGAGAAAGCTGTACAGAGGTTATAGTAAGGCAACTTAATGCAATGCTTAAAAGGAATAAGAAGAAACAAAGTGTTAGAAAGACCTAAATTACAAGAGCAAAGAAATGAAAACAGAACTTAATAAGAAACAAATGTTGCATGCTGTGTATTAACAGTGGAATGCTTGCAGAAAATATGGAAAACTCTTTGTTTACTCAACCCTGACTCATGGGCAAAGGTTTACATAAACCGGGCTTCTTTCCTGATCACAAGTATGTGGGAAGTCCTATGGGGATGGGTAGTCAATAGGGCTTCTCAGTCACTTGAAATCAGGCACATATTTGGGTACAGTCATTCAGGGTGAAAACCTGGTCCTGTAATTGTCATAAGCTTCTATTTTGTCACTGGGGCCAGTATCCCAATAATGAACTAGGCTCCAACTCTGTTGCCAGCACTGGCTTCAATAAGAGCAACACAGAGTGCTGGCAGTCAGGATCAGTCACTCTATCTCAACCCTCTTTCCTGTAGCTCAGCACACATTGCCATGTGTCTTACCGAACTGCTTCTGGTGCTCACTTTCACTTATTGGCAGGAATGAGCTTTTGTCTTATGTGCAAAGAGGGAAACAGTAGCAATAAAAATCCTTCTTAATGAACATACAGAGCAGATCCTGCTTTCAGTCATGCCCTTGCAACTCCACTGAACTCAAGGCTAGCTTGTCCTTTTTTGCCAGGACTCTCTCAAGCCCATCTTGCCTGTAGAAATCCAGACAGCCTTTGGGAGGCTAAGCTCCAGGACCAAGGAAGTGGAGGTTTATGTAGTGAGACATCAGAATGGGAAGGGAAAATGCACCTAGAAAGGAATGCAGCCTGTGATGTAAACCCTTATTTTAGTCTATGGTAATTAAATAAAAGCAAGTCAGAATAAATAAATACCTAACTCAGAACCAAGACGAAGCTTACCTAGCCTGAATGGGAACTAAATTGCAGTTGACTTTTTGCATCACTAAATTATCAAATGGAAGGGATGCAAGTTACATAACTTTTTCTGTTTTACAAGAAGTTTTAATAAATCAAGAAAATGTCTAATGTTGGTAAATATGCATGGTTAAGTACTTGATGGATTGAATTCATTCCCCTCTTCGTGTGCTGACATCCTACTCGCTGCATAGGGAGATTCTACAGATGTACAGAAATGCTGCACAGGATGGGAGTTTCTTTATGGCATTTCCGTGTGCCTTAAATCTCTTCAGATTTCTGTGTGTGTGTGTTTTATATTGAGTCATTAAGTACAAAAAACAAACTTATTCACAAACCAGCCTTGATCTAGGTTTCCTGTGACTTATCTCTGCTGTCTATAGCATGCACTGAAATCCTACCTGATTGTTATTAGCTCCCTAAATATTTATATCACTCCAGATAATCAATGCTTATCACAGTCAATACAGGCGTTACAAGTTCCTCAAAGAAAGGCGCTGTCAGCATAATAGCATTTTAATTATTGCAGCATATGTTTTCAAATGAGGCTTTTGTTTACAGTATCAGTTAAGCAGAGTAACCATATATATCTAACTAATAGCTGGTGTTAAAAATATTATACGTGTAAATTACAACTTCTCCCACTAAATATATGAAGCAATAATGCAATGTCTTGTAGGTATTAATGTTCACTTAATTTAAATCGTGTTGCTAGGGCTGTTTTCTGTTTTCATTCCCTTGTGCTTGCACTCTCTACAGGATGTTTTTCATCCAAGTGCTGTGTAAAACAAATTTGCTTGTGGGGGTTTGGTGATATAAAATATCTGACTGGCACCACTACATTTGTTATTCTACACGTAACTGAAAACATAATGTAATGTTTGGAGAAGTAGTAGAGATAGCAACATCTACTGGTTAGAAAGATGCAGACGACAGGCTTTTTGTTATCAAGTGTGCTGTAAGTTCATGGGAGAGTTCAGTGGAGAACATGATGAGCCCTCTTGTCCCTTAGCTTCCCAACTTTGTCTATGTTCTTACTCCCTGCACCATTTTTGAGTTTTCAAAAAGTGGAATGTTTCTTTCTTAGAAAAAGAAAAAAATCAGGAAAGTGCTGTATTATCTGCTTTGTAAGAAAGACTTAACATTCATTGATCTCTGAACAGAACTTAGTGTAGGACAATCACAAGAATATTTCTGTAGGCAGCACAGTCGTGTTTTGTCTCTCTTTTTTTTTAATGTACTTGGTCATGCAGGGTATCAGGTAGCCAGTTCTGAATGAGAATATTGCATCTTTCTTCTGAATAGACACAAAGCAGAACACAGATATTATACTAATCAGAGCGAGGATTTTTCATGCTTTAACTACATAAAATTCAACTATTTCCTTACAAAAGAAGTTTTAGGCAAGTGGTACATTTTGTAAAGTTTTTTCTTTCCTAGCACCTGAAAGAAACCTCCTCTCAATCGAAAAATATCTTTGGGAAAACCTAAAACACTTACTGAGAAAATAATAAGCACAGCTCGCTTTTCAGGGATTAATTCCTTCTCTATTTTTCGTATCCTTTTCATCAGGCACTTGATAGCCTGGGGGTTTGAAACACAAACACAGAGAAGACAAGCTTTAGTGTATAAGAAGCATTTCTCAGTTACAAAGAAAAGTGACTATAAAAATAGTTTAAAACCATGAGACAGTTAAACTAGTAAAGGTTCTTACTATAAGATTCTTGAAGAGCTCTGGATATTGCCCCTTTTATACAATTTTGAATCTTTGTATTGACAGGAATACAAGAATTGACATATTTACTTATTTCAGTAGTCTGACCTTCAGTAGTGACCTCATCTTGAGTTTTAATACAAGTCTTGTGTACCATACATGTCTTATTTACTCACTATGGCTAATGTCCTGGAGCACTGGATTCTGATGCCAGACATTTTTAGCTTAACCTATGAAATCTACCAAAAAAAAAAAAGTGCTTAAATTGTATGTGTATGTGTTAAATGTTTATTTCTTTGTCTTTGGATTCACTTTTCACTATTTTAAAGTTGAAAATATTTTTAAATGGTTGAACATATTGCTTTTATTACTTATCTATGAACCTACAATTTTTTGGCTCTGATGTGCACAGATATACACAGAAGCAGATATATCTATGTCTGCTGAAATTCTTGGTACTTCCAGCTTGCAATGTTTACAATAATCCAAGTTTTTCTTGACAACCTTTGCTCCTGGGGTCACTGGATTAGTTCAAAACTTCAGCTTCTGTTCAAAACACAGGCTTCCTGGAACCCCAAACCGCCTAGTAGATCTGAATCTTGCAGTCTAGATTCAAAAAGCATGTAACATTAATAAGTTATTTTTGTTTAGAGGAGAGAATAATTTGAATAAACTCTTGAAAGTTTTTAATCCAGCTGGATGCTGGGTGAGTTGTCTTCTGCTATATTTTGCAGGCATTACAGGCTAGGCATTTTATAAGTAGTGCTGTGTAATCATTGTGTCTCCAAAGGCTGTTTCTGTTTTTTATTGTTGCTTACTTAGAATCATAGAATTATTTAGGTTGTGGGGTTTTTTTTTGTTGTGGTTTTTTGTTTTTGTTTTTTTTTTTTTTGTCTCAAGCTCACTTAGATGGTGTCATGTGATCATTGACCATCATCACATGACTATTTAAAGATGCAAACTAAAATGTAGGCTAAGGTTGAATTGACTTAATTCAGGATCAAATGTCAAATCTTGTTCCTAGAAAATGCTTTCACTGATGTAGACATTTTTTGGTGCAGTGGGTAAAATCTATATAATTTTGCCATTCATTTGATTGCTTTTCGTACAATTGCTGAGGGACTCTGTCAGGTGTGATAATCATGCTCTGTGAAACATATCAAGTCCCATCCATGTACAAAATATACCAATTCAGGTTAATGCCCAGTGTAATGCCTTCATATTAACTGTCCAGATGCATGAGTTTGAATAAAGCACAAGCTGTTGACCTGGAAATGTAAATATGAAAGTAAATTGGGGAAAAAAGGACCATGCTGGTAATGCAAATTCCGTTTTAAAGTTAAGGAAATAGTCACAGGAAATAGTTGTAGTTAAGCATACTTTTCTCTTTAAGTTTTGATTTGATACACACCCTAATTGTCTCCTTTACACCATTAAAATATAGAGAAAGGGTTTTAAAGCAGATAGCTAGATTCATGGTAACAACCCTTATTCTAATGTGCAGAGGTGCACTTGTGAGCTGTATCCTCAGTGAGCAGGTCAGTTGCATTGATCTCTGAGGACATGAACATTAGGAGATCCAATCCTGCTGAACTAGCATGCACTGGAAAGGCAGTAGATTAAAAGCTGATCCACTGTTTTTCTTCAGCATAGATTCAAATAAAGTTTCAGGTCACTTCTGGGGCATCATCACAGGTAAATGAGCACTGTTTTTATTAGCCTCTGTGTTAGATAAGAAAGTTTCTGTTTTAGTGAATGCAAGATCAAATATTTGACAAAAAGTGAAAAGCAAAGACTGGAGGTACATATCCTAAAGTGAAAAAGGGAGGAGAATAATGAGCTTGAAAAGAGTAAAACACATTGTTTAGTGGGAAAGAATGCTACAAAGGTCTCTGTGAATCTTCTGCTCCAGGAGTTTCTGCCAATTTCTTTTATTACTATTTCAAGTAACCAGGTACATATGGCATGTTTGTAAGTAAAGCAGTCAATGAAGTTAGTTACACCTCTGCATTTATGACCTTACCCCTGAGTATTATTAACTTTTACATTCCCCATAAAATATAATTTATCACTTAAATAATTTGCTTTGTGTCAGGGTTCAGTGTGCTCCAGTGCTTTCCTGCTCATTAAATGAGATATTTTTACTTAATGAGCCCAGAATGTCCTTTGCATTTAACATAAGAATTGATTTCAAACACTTCATTTTCTATCATATTTGTGTGTAATTTCAGAATGTGGACTTCATCCCACAGTCTTACACTGAAGAAAAAAAGAGCTACAAAGAATAATGATCCATGAATTCTAGAGAGGGACCCAGTTAATATGGATGAATAGCTTTTTAAAGAAAAACCCAAACTGTTTTCTACCTGCACTTTGCGTTCTTTCATCTAGTTTGAAAGTTTGACTTCCTATTTAAGCCTGATGCTGCAGTTACTATAAACATAATGCTCCATTAGGAAAGTGCCTTTTGAAGGGACAGCAAGATATTGATTTCCATGAAATTAACAAAATAAAAATATAATCATGTTCCTAGATGTATGCATGTGATATGCTGATTCACGTAACAGGTAACTTTTCAAAGGTATGCAATTCACATATAGAATATATATCTAGAGGATAAATTAATATTGTGGAACTCTAGCAATGTGCACCTTATGGGGATCTGGTTCATCTCTTTGCAATTGTGAATAATCACTTTGCAGTTAATTAATAAAATCTGAGCATAGAAACCCTCTGTTGTGCAGTAAATACTTTGCTCATAATGGTGACTGGAATGAAAAAAGCAGCCCAAATGCCGGAGCTTCTTCAGCAATTCTGGAATAAACACTGTACCACTGCGCTTTACATGGAATTTGGTCAACAGCTGCATCTCAGAGAGTTAGTATATTATGGATTCATGACTGAGTATAAATTTGGTTCTGTTATAACAAATACAACAATCTGTGCATCAGCTGTATACCATGCAGGGTACTAGTCTGATCAGTCAGGTGCTCATGATCCATTGCAACGAATGTGGCAAGGAACAATCAATAAAGAAAATTTAATCTCATAAGAAATGCTAATATTGTAATACAGGTATTTTCTGTTTCTGAAAACAGAAAGCAAAAATAAATCATTCATATATTTAACTGAAAAGTTTAATGTTTAGGCTGTTTTAGCCATCCTTAAACCTCACGTATATTTTTCCACGGTTGCAATGTCTTGCCTGATTAACAGCTTGGGCCTCTCTTTGTTCCTCTGGACCAGGTTTCTCCAGGTCTCCTTTTGTGCAGTCATCTGAGTGCTAGGAGTCTACTGAATGTGGTGGAGGTGTGTAGTATGGAATGTGCCATGCTTACCATAGCATAGAGTAAGCAGAAGAGCTCAAGAATGAGGGAGTATAGGTGCCCTAACTCCTACCTGCAGGTAGGCAGTCTGTGCCTAAGTGTTGCAGTTCAGTAGCCTTCCTCAACACATTGTCATGTTTTCAAGGGACATCTCCAAATTTGTAGTAGACTGGCAGTACTATATTACTTGAAAAAAGTTCTTAAAATAAGGAAATAATACAACATGAAACTGTATTGTGCCTTACAGATCAAGGAAAAAAGGAACGTTTCTCTAGTTGTGATAATAGGAGTAACATAGTAGTGTAATTAGCTATACAAGCAAGCTAAATGTGAAGTCTTTATCTCTGTTATGTACATACATAAAATATAATTTATATAGAATCAACTGTCAATTGCAATTTAGTGAAGGGTGAGCACACCCAGGTTACTTATTAACACTGTCTCATAATTAAACAGGCTATTAATAACACAGCTCTGATATGGATTGGGGAAACAATGTCATCAGATGTGTGAAGTGTAAGGGAACCTGCACTCTTCTTTTTGTGCTACCATCAGGGAGTGCATCATATCCCCCAGGAAATTAGTTCATTTTGCTTTTCTTACTGTTCTTCATATTTTTCCCTTTAAGCTACAGATAGTCAAGGCTGGTACATTCAAGCAATCTGAATTAAGAATGCACAATATTTTATTTTTTGAATTTTTTCACTGTAAAATGAAAAGGAAGAGGTGAGTGTGTTTTGGTTGTTTTTTTTTTTTTCTTTCATAAATTAATACTACAGCTTGCTCCAGAGAAATACTGAAATATCACTTGAGATACTTATTCAAGTCTGTAACATTGTAGCATGTTCATATAGACTAATGAGACCTAAAAGGATAAGAGGTTTGGTTTTGTTTGTTTTTTTTTTTCTGATTGTGTACTAAAAATAAAGTGCCCTTCATTTCATTACATTATTAAGAAGTGATACAAGATTTTAAAATGAGTTCCTTATCAGTAGTTATAATTGGCTCTTGTCTTTCAAACTCTAATGTAAAGGAATTTATTTTTTAAATGAAAAGTAAGTGCTTTTAGTAAAACATCTAACAAAAATCCATTAGAAAAATAGTTACCTCTTCACTTTGGGTGGACAGTAACTTGGTTGCTCTGGGAGGGTAGTAGTTTGGTTCCCAGAGAATAGAAGTTCTGGGGATGACTTCATGCATGCAGAAGGGAAAATGTGGTGACTGCACCTACTTGAGAAACTACTATGGTTGGTCATCAAGACACTTGGGGGGGGGGTTCTGGGTGTGTTGCTGAGTGAGAATCAAGACTGGACCTATAGCTCCTGTACAACAGGAGCTTTTCTCCCCTTTAGCCTGTACTAGTCTTACAGGTTAATACACATTTTAAGAAAGTGCAGGGTATTGTTAATGGTCACCCCATCTATTTCTATGACTGATAGTTTCCATTTTATTACTATATATACAGTTGATCCTGATACAGGCATTAAGATACAAATTTCCCTACCAGAGAACTACCAAGGCTGAATTTTGGTTGCTGCTGCTGTTTTAGTTGATGGTGTGAGCTTAAGACTGGGAAAAGTACAGTGGGGGAAGGTCTCTGGCAGACTAGGCAAAAGCTGCAGCAAACCACTTACACATGAGGTGTTGCAGAGCTGTTGTTGGCACTAATAACTGCCCTGCAGCCTAATTGGAGGATCTTCATAAGGGGCGTCTTGCCCAAATGAGTAGCACAGCAACTTTAAGTAGTAGTACATTGCTCCACCGGGCTTGTATCAAAGGCTTCAGTTTATGCATCTATAGGCAACCAATTTCAGGGAGATTTATATTTGGTTTGTAAATCAACCATTTGTAGTTGAGAAATAATCTATGCGGTTTCAGGAGAGGGTGAGATAAAGGCGCTTATCAGATTCCTTTTGGGGATAGCAGTAAGTAGTTTATAGCCAGTTTCAGCTAACATAAGCATTCCATAAATAAGATACATAATTTTTTATACATGTAGACTAAGGCCAAAGGCTCCCTTCACTCTTTTAGAGCACTGACATTAAATTTTTTATTAGTACCCATGATGAATAATGCACTTCAGTTTTGACTGTGCTATTGAGAGAATCTACTACGTATTTTCTGGAGATGTCCATAAATAGCCAACTTTAATGCTGACGAAAAGTTTATTTTCTTTTAAATTAGTTACTTCTGCTGAATTTAAGATGTTTACCTCCTGCTGTGTGCGGGTTTTCTTGAAGCACTGGTATCCCTCTTGCTGCCATTGAATGTTTTGTGTTGTCATGGCTGGCTTTCAGGCTATCATTTCTCGATGTCCCAGGGCTACATGGTATACTTTTACAGAGGAGTCCCAAGTCTAATATTGCCACTGCTATTTGCTTTTCCAGTGCTGTGTATGCTTGCAGAGAATTGTGAATTGCTGTTCTTAAATCTTCTAAACATTAGGGATTGTTTTCATTCATGCTATCTGCTGCTGCACATGGATTCATCTGGAGGTATTTGTGCAGTCCTCTGCTTTTACATCTCAGATTGTTCACACTTTTCTATTTGATTCTTGTAGTGCTTTGACTTTTCTGTTATGTTTGGGATGCTCCTATATTGGTTTCAATTTGGCTGGAATAGCTTCCCTTGCTTACAATATTCCAGGCTTCATTTTAGGTCTTCCATACACTGAGTGCTTTATATCAAATCCCAAACATCTGGCTTTTTACCAGGAAGCTAACCCTTCCTTCCAGAGTGTGAGATCAGTTGTAGTTCAGACTGAGATCAATTAAAGACACCTCTCTGTTTTTTGTCTCTTTGTAGTGCTTGCTTGAAACTGAACTTCTTAGATCTTTTTGCATTGGGAGCATACTGCATATAAACTGATTCAAATCTCTTTCTAACCACTGCAAGTCTTACATGAACTTTCAAGTAGATATTTGCTGAAAGTTGTGAGTGATACATGGCAGAATTTTTTAGCATCCTGTGTTCTTGGGAAGTTGAACTGCAGGGAGAAATGCTAAGCAGCCTAGAACTCTGACCTGAATTTTCTGAACTGTGATGTGAAAATTGTAATTTAATAAAAGAAAATAAGACTCAGTAAAAGTAGCTGTTTCTGATGTTCATGAATCTTAAAACTTTGCCAGTCTGCAACAATTTCCTTCTTTTACATGTTCAGTGTACAATGCCTCCATGAGGAAATGGGCTTGATTTTCATTAGATGTTGTACTATATTAAAGGCACTGGTTCACTCATATTTTATTCATTAAATAATATTTGACAATGTGTTTTTCTATTTTAAGCCCTTACTGTAAAAGAGAGCATTATCACCTCAAAGCATTTGGTTCCTAGAGTGACTGCCAATACTATTCAGTCATGCCATATTCTCCTAATTATGCTGAGCGTTTCTTTCCTAACAGCATTTATTTTAGGGTGTCAACAATACTTCAGTTAAATGTAGTGTAAAGTGCACTTATTTAGCAAACTTGTCCTTCAGAAAAAGGGTTTTTTGTCTTTAAAACACCCACTAGATTGTTTCTTTCTGTCAGTGCATGATACAGTAGAAATCTTTAATCAATAACACTTTTTATTCCTATGCAATTGATGCATAACATCCTTCTTCACACAGAGGTTTAATGTGTTGTAAATTAATTACCTGGAATGAGTACAGGGTCAATGGACCTTGGTAAGACTGGGATGTAATGTTAAAGTGTTCCATTTCCTACCAGCTCTCCTCAGCTCTCTTGCTGACTTTTACATGTGTCAGTTATGCCATCTTCTGCAGTTTGTTCCCTTAAGTGTTGTTAATGCCCCTCTAGGGCTTGGTCAATAGGAAAAATTTGCTTTACCATAAATTTGTCCAACAATTTTCTTCTGAAGATGGAATATCTTGATTAACTGTAGTTGTATAATGTTTCTTAGTAAAATATACTTACTCTTACCAAAGCTTAAAATAATAGCCTTATTTTAAATCACAATGAAATTACAAAGATTCTATGTAAGCAGATACAGACCTAATTTTTTTGCTTTCAGGTGCCTAAAAATGAATCAACTATGCTTGAAGATTCTGACAGAAGAAGTTTTGCTTTACTGTATCTACAAAGCAAACCACATAGATGAATAAAAACGTTATTAGCTGTGAAAAAATGCTGAGGGAGAGATCCTTGACCATGAACAGTGCAATTAAAACAGGCATTCACTGGGCTTAGAGTAGCAATTTCCTTTAAAAAATCAGAGAAGCCACCTCTATTACTTTTTTTGAAGCCAGCTTGGCAATTAGTTGCTAGGGTAACAAGAGCCAAGATAGTGAATAAGTCCTGTCTAGGCAGCACAGTGTTATGGGGGTCTAAGATAAGAAAGAAATGCTGTCAGGAACATTAAATTCTAGGTTGTTTACATTTTTACTGCAAGAAGGATGGTCAAAATATGTATACGTTAATAACTATAAAAAGGTGCTGATACCACAGAATTTTAGTTGTTTTCTCTCAGTAACAGATGACACTACTTAAGCAGCAAACACTTCAAAAATCTCTGAAAAAAAGAAAAAAAAAGATGCTACTTAAAGCTCATGACATCTTGGTGGGATCAATTTAATGTACTGTGCTGTGTCAATGTCACTTTCATAAACTTTTGCTGAAGTGCTTTTCCTACTGTATGTTGAATGATGTTGTCAGGACTGTGAGTCGGGGGTACGGTGGATTTGAGTCTACTTTACTTCCCTTGATGAAAAGGTCACTGCCACTTGTAAATCTGTTTTACTCCCTGCACAGCTGTTAGTGTCAAAGTCTGTCAGCTATGTGGGATGTTAAAATTATACAACTGTGGTAGGAACGGGGATCACAAATTCCCAAGTGGTACATCCCAAGAAAAAGTCTCTGATCTTTGTGTAAAAGTTCTGTAGAAAGTTTTCCCTTCAGGATTTTCAGCTCACTTTGGCTTGATTGCAGATGTAAACAAAAATTCTATTTCATGTCTCCCATCTGGTGGGCTTTCCCCAGTGATAGCTCATCGCATGGCCACTTATTATGTCTGTAGCCCACAGTTGCGAGTGAAACAATCCCCTCTGCCTTATTTTTTTTTAAGGCTGCAAGGGCTCCAATTAGAGCACAATTAAAACTTAGCCTGTGTTGTGTTATGTGATTATGTTTTGACAAATCATCACAATAGATCAGCCTCACAAGGCCTCACAATTATTCATAAATTGTTTGGAAAATACAAGTAATAAACAAGAAATAGAACCACTGACCAATGGTGGGGGAAGAGAACAAACTGCCAAACCAACCATTCAAGCACTGAAAGTAATTCAGACGATAAAACCCACAAAAAATAAAAGCTCTTTTATTCCCTTACTCATAGCATCATCTGAACTGTTTTGTGTACATGCAAAGACAGTTTTTCATTCAGCAGTTTTCCCATATAAGTCATCATACTTCACTAGTTAGCTGCAGCAAAAGCAATGAGAGCGAAACCAGCTGGAGTGTGGATGTGTGTCCTGCTGAGTTTGATTGATTACTACATAGTTTTTGAAGTTTTATGCTCTGACTGTACAGGGGATGGACACAAAGTTTTTTGTGTGTGAAGTATGGTCAAAGATTTTAGGTGGTCAATTGCCTGCTTAATCCAAAGGCCTCCGTTAAGACAGAGTCAAGATTTTCATGCTGTGAGGTATTTCCATATGACCTTGCAACTAAATTGATTTTTGATCTGAGTGGAGTAGTTTGCTGCTGAGGAGACAGAACAGGACCTGAAGGGGGCAAACACTGAATCTTTTTGGCTTGACTTTCAGTCAAGGTAACTCACTGGGGTCCTGAAGGTGATGCAAGTAAACATCTGCCAAGTGAATCTTTGTGTCAAGGCAGCCATTGTGGGCGAACTAGGGTAGGCAGCTGTGGATGCACGTATATCAGTGTGCCAAGTTACCATCAGTATGAGAGGAGCGGGAGGAGGACAAGATCCTTGTTTCATTTTGCCTTATTTCTGACTGCAAAATGCTCTTCATGTGCGCCTGGATATGACCTAGAAGCATCTCAGTTGTATCATTTCAATGATATGAATGCAGAATCTTTAATATGAAATTTTTCTTACTGTCTGTAAATTATTTTTGATGAGCAAACAAAATCAAACTGAACTGTTAATAATTCTGAGGGAAAGTTCACTGCCATCTCTATTAATCGCTACCTTGCTTTTATAGATATCTTTCCAAATGTTATTCAATTCACCTTGAAGATCACAAACATTTCTGGGTAATTCTCATTCCCTGTCTTCTGAGACAATTACAATATAAAAATTCACCTTTTCCTATCAGATCCATTTGTACTGTTTGAAATTGCTAAAATCCAAATTGTGGGTATTTGCACTTACGTAATCAGAAAGCTGCATAGATGCCTGTCATATCAGTGCTTGTTTGCTGAAGACTCACAGTGTTAGGCAGAGGGCATGTCTGAGGAATGTGAACGAACATCCACCTTATCAGGACTTTTACCACTGAGAAATAGAAAAGAACACTTTTCCCTACTCTCTTCTCTTCATTATTCCTCCAGTTCTCTACATTTTGCTCAATCTTTATGCGTTTTCCAATTTCCAGCTTTTTCTAGGCCCAGATAAATGAAGAACAACTGAGGGCTGTGGGAATGATTCACCTAAGCAGGAAGAGTGGTTCTGTGCATTCAGGTCTGTATATGTCCACATGACGGGTACCTGGTACATTTTTCCACTCTGAAATATAATTAAGGAATGTGTATATGCTAATGTGTCTACATACATATTGGGGACATTTTAATCATTTATAAACCCAGATTTTCATAAAACAAATATTATGTTGCCTGTTTTAGATAATAGATAAATCTTAAATTTAATTTTGGCTAATCATCTATGTATGTTTCTAGGCAAAAAGAAAATAGAGTTTAAGGCAAAGACTCTGCCAGTATTTAGAGAGTGTTGGAAAAGTTACTTACTGGTCAAACCTCTTGACTAAATACTTGATATGACTCATGACAAAATGTGTAGGGTATTTTGTGGGACTTGCCTGGGTGTACAAATACCCACTAAAAATTACTTTACCTTTCCCTTAATCAGTTTGAAATACTGAATTTTAAACTTACTGTACAGCAGTGTGGTCCTTGTGATAAATAAGAAAATACTTTAGTATTCCTTGTCGTTGAGTCTCACTTAGCCATTATGATCTTCATAAAGATAATCAAACTGCCTTGTCAGACACCTGCACAGTAGTATCTCCCAGGTATTGCTGATGGTTGTTGCTTACGTTTAGCCCTTGCCTTTCTTCAAATTTTCAGTCATATCCTTATGTTTCCTTTCATGGCAGACATAATTACACTCCTTTGGACTTTCTAAATGTCTTTTTTCTATATGTCAGCCTACAGAGCTCTGGCTATTTTCTCAGAGCCAGAGGTTATTATTGTGCATCCCCTCTGCTGTATTTTTAATAAAGCTTTCAGATTTTCTTTTTTAAATGCACTAAAACATTTTTTCATGTTTATCATGGTTTTCCAGCTCTCTTGTCTGCCTGCAGTCTGTGCTGTCCAAGTTGCAGCATCTTCTCTTTTTTTTTACTCCATGAAGGCACGGGCTCTTTTTAATTTCTGTCCTTTCCTTTTTGTCTTGGCTTACATGGTCAATAGTCAGATGCACTAGCGAACATGAGAATTTTATTCCGTAGATACAGTGACATGCTGGCAGGCCATGGAGTAGCGCTATTAGGTACTGCTGTAGTCCCAGCTCTGTGTAGGTGGAGGGACTCTCAAGTTACTTCCCTGTTATCCTGGGGAGAGATGTAAATTTTTGCCTGCTTGTTATGGTCTAGTCCCCAGAATGCATGCTGTTTTGGCAGAGTGAAATCATTCCTAATTTCTCCTCAGCTAATGTATATTTTTGTGTTGAGAATCAAGTCATTTGATGCACATGAGGTGAACCAGACCAGGTATGAAGTTCCTTGGTGTGTCCAACCCTACCCTGTAAACCTACTTACCAGCCTTAGCACATGAATTTGTATGGATTCCCTTGTGTGAATTCTTACTGTGGCAGCTCCAAAACCCCTTTATGTGCATATCCAAGACTAAAAGACTTGATAGAGACATTAAAATTTGTAGTAAAGGTTTGAAATATATGGTATGAAGCATCAGTGTGTTGATGTTGCTAGGCTAGGCGCTGCATTTTTGAAAGGGATGTGTGAAATCTGCACACATTACCAGTGGTTATGGAGAACTGGGTGGGTAATGTTTTCTGAAAAAGCTTAATTGCAAAAATGTGTCTTGGAGGCTGAAACCAAGGCCTTTGCTCAGCTGAGATGGGAAGTTATATTGGGAAAGGAGTGAATAAATACTCACTCATGCCAAATCCTCAGCTGCTCTAATTCATAATGTAAAGTCCTTCATAAGTGATCATTTCTAAACAGTGGATCTCAGTGGCAATAGTAATTCAGGTTGGGAGTGAGAAGAGTGATGTTGATCAAACTATGCTAAAAAGGAGAAAGTTTATAAATGTTCTCAATTTGTGACAAAATTTTTACTCTGAAAACCAAAACATACTGATACTTATATTTGCAGGAGCATAATGTCCTTAAAAAATAAGTTGCAAAACCCTATACACTTAAACCAGACTCACTGAATCACTTTTCTGCAGATATTTTGAAGGAAAAACAATTAAGAGCAGACAGTGTATGCATACATGCTAAGTATTTGAAACATTCTCAACCATCGCCATATGACACTGATCCTGTCCCTCAGGTCAGGCTGTTCACTGTTCATTTCAATGTGAGGAATCTCCAGGCTAGTGAACCTGCTGGGGAAAAGCTGGTTTCCCTTCATTCCAGGATATACTGTGCTTCTATATGTGTTCAGTCAAAATTATGTGCAACAAACTTGGCACATGAATGTCTTTAGTATTAAGAAACAGAGCAGAATATATTTTTGATCTGCTTCTTTTGGAATCATACTTCTAATCACTTCAAGCAATCTTTCTAGTGTTTCAACTGCAAGCTTCATGTATGGCCCCACGTGTGCAGTGGCATTCTGCATTATTTATACCTAGCATTTTGAGGTATCATTTTAAATGAAAAGAATCAGTGTCACATGTGGGCTCCTTTATATAGCTGAAACAAAGAAAAAAAAAAAGAAAACAACCCTACATCATTTCCATACATTTATCCTACATGTACAGTTATGATCTAGGTTGTCACTGTTGTTGCTTAATGTATGAATAACAGCATGCATTTGCAACCTGCAATCAGGTTTTACTGCAGGAATAAGGCAAGGTCAAAGCAATATTTATGTTTAGACAGGATGCTAATAGTCTCCCCATCAGCAGATTATTATTAAATAATAGTAACAAATTAGCATTAAAATCTCTGCAAAACAAGATGTTCTAAAATCATAGTGGGTGGTCAGTGACCTGTGCAAAGAAAAGAAAATGTAATGCACTGCTTTGTAGTGCTCCCAGCCCCAGCTGCTATGGTGTCAATTATGTCACTGCAGCTTTTCAGAGGTGGAACCAGCATAACTAAAGAAAATAGCAAAACAAGAAAAAGAGAAGGGGAAAAAAAACCCACCCAAAACAAACCCACCTCAAAAACCACCTCTGGATGCAAGAAGTATGAGGGTTGCGAGAAGAGAATATTCTGCTCCAGCATTAAGTTTGAAGGGCTGTTCTCTTTAGCACAAGGGGAGCCAGCTTCCCTGCTGTGTTCTCTGAAGTGGCTCATTGCAGAGCAGTAATATTATATCTTAATAAGCATAACACTGTGAACCGAAGCATATTTTTAAGTCAGACACATGGGAGGGAAACATATCAGAGCCGAGCTGTGTTATTTTTAATGGAGCATGTGTTTGTCTTGTAAGTGTGTCAGAAGAAAAGGAACAGGTCTCGGGTTTCTTCTCACCATGTCTAATGTAGGATGGGCACTCCAACTGCCTCTCTAAGTGACATTAGTGGTCTTTGATATTACAAATTACATAGGATGGTCTGGACTACACTTGCACCTCACATTCTTTTCTGCTATTTGTGTACATCAGTGCTCATTTGAAGCTATTCTTAAGATGAAGCTCTTTAAAATCCACAAAGATTAAGATAGTTTTCCTTAGGAAAACAAGATTACAATGAGAGTCTCTGCCTTCTTCCCAGATTTAGACGAATATATGGTACAGATGATGGGGGTAGGGCTCTGCAGGAAAGTGTATTTCTTTTTACATTCAACTGGGATCTTGCAATGTGGAATTGATAGCTGCCATGTGTACCATACTGCAGCCCAGGCCACTCACCTCTCATTCATAAGATCAAAACGAATATTGGAGTAAAAATGCTTGCAATGAAATTCCAAAGGATATTTTAAATTTCAATTAGTATCAATAATGGTTTTTTTAATAAGTTGTGGGTCAAGATGTATCGTAAAACTGTTTTGCACAGTGCAAAGAAAATATATTCTTGTTCTGCCTTTGAGATATGACTGGATCTAGTCTTACATCCAGCAGCCAGCTGAGGCTGCTTGTCTATTATAGTCTCTTCCACCATTCCTAACAAATGAACAAATAACTAGATGCCCTGTGAAACATTTTAAATAGAACTGTCTCCTGGAAAAGCTGTTACTGACAGAGACAGGTTTGATTCAGATCAGGGGAACCTGCTTTAGGATAGAGAGGATCAATACAGGTCACTGGCTTTTTTTATTTCTGATTTTTTTTTAATTTTATTTTTTTAACTAAACAGAGGTAAGGATTATGGTGACTAAAGTAAAGCAAGAAACAAGCCATTTGTGAACTGAAGTGCATCCTTCTTATTAAACCTTATTGTGCTCTTAAAGCAGTAGCAGAAGCTGTTGCTATGAGCTCTATCATGCAAGAAGCTTTCAAAAAAGCATTTAAAAGTATATATTAGTTAGAAACCACTTTCTCAACAAATTCTGAAAGAGCTGAAAGTAGCTTTTGAAAAGGAACCAATACATTTCATAGCAGAGTAAATTAGCTGCTATTTTTTACTTTTGAAGTGTTTGATCAAAATCCAGTGCTGAGCACAAGTGTCTTAAATTAATTCTATTTAGAGTGCTTTTCTGTTGGTTACAACCTGGATCCTATAGTAGTAACTGCCCCCCTTTCCTGTTGTGTTCTTTGGCGTATGCCTGAGAATTGCGTGTCTCCAACACCAGCTGGAGGCACTGAGGCCACATTCTTATGTTTGGAAACAATGCATGAGCTTGTGTGAGCTGGACAGATCAAAACTAAGATTATTTTTATTTGTTCTGTTTAAATAGTGTCATCTACTCAGATTTTACTAAATAATGAAAATGCCAATTAGAAAGAATAGCCACTAAGACTGATCACTCCAGTGATGGAAAACTATAAAACAGAATTCGACAGGTCTTAGGAAGCAATGCTAGCATTATAACAACAGTATTCTTCTTAGCCTTTGGCTACAAAGTCCAGGAATTCAGCCTACTATATAATCAATCCTCTACAATCCACAAGCATTAAATTCATCATTAAAATGTTATTCTCCCTTTCCCAAACCTTCCATGTAACAAGCATCTCACTAAGATGAAAGGCATTTGTTATGGAGAACAGCCTTAAGGAAAGCAAAAAGAGCAAATCTGGAAAACATATTCCTATTTTTCTGGAAATGGGTAGTATTCATAAAACATTTAGTGAGTTCAAGGTCAACTTGTTCTCCTGTATGTTACTCATAACAGGCATTTGACAACTCACTGACAGTCAATCTAGCAGCTGAACTGAATATGTTGGGCCATCCAGTTTAAATAAAAGATAAATCTTCATTGTGGAACGACCACTACTAAAACAAGAACAGCAAAAGGCTTTTCCGTTTCTGAAATTTCAATTAAAAATCAATAAATACATTAACAAAAGAGAGGAAATAGCTCTAATTTTGGAAAAAGGGGGTTACTTGAGCAGGTGTATACATAAATGGTGAGAGATTGTAGTCCTTTACCGTGGGTTTTGTCTGCTCGTTTAAGTGAAACTTTGTAATCCTGAGCATTCCAGAGATTGCCACCCTCCCCTACCCCCAGCACACCATGTCTGATAAAACGATTGATGACCAATAAGACATTCAAATTTTTCAGTTACAATTAATCTGGACTTACCTTGTCTTTTCACTCCCTATGCAAGACCACCCTGAAGCTTTTTCCCTATATTGACTGTTTCTCAGTATGCTATGTCATTGAGTAATAGGTATCCCCTAGTTGCTCTTGTCTACTGAAAAATGAGATTACACTTATTGGACTGGAATAATGAAATTTTCATCTGATTTCAAAGCTGGTGAAAATAGCAGCTCAGGGAGACAGACATATATGTTTTGGAAATCCAAAATACCAAATTTTGTATCCATGCAAATTCTGAAGTTAGGTCCATTTGTAATTCAAGTACTTTTTCTTATTGTAGTTACTGTCACCATGAATCTTGAAGAAGTTGTCTGTCCATGCATGTCCTAAGTGATATGGATATACGTGTCATATACCCACCTTTTATAAAAGACGTCCTCCTAACCACATAAAAACCAGTCTTATATGGTGTATGTTGAAGACAGATGGTCCTAAAGAACCAGCTCATGCCTTCCCTCCACCACTTCCAAATTGCACAGCTATTTCTAACATAGTGAAAGTACATTGCATCACCAATAGCCTTCTCTGTTTCAGCAAGATATAAATTGAGTAACAACAAGCAATTGTTTTGTGGGTCGCTTCACGGATTAAAGATCAACTATAAATTGAGAGGAGTATCAAGTTCACAGTATACTTTGTTCCCTTTTGGAAACCACTACCTGATTTTGTTTTTAAAGCTGCCACAAGTTTTCAACAGGATTCTTACTCTACGACCTCCATATCTTTCATCAGGTAGCACCCACTGAATGACTACTGTAGATGTCAGTGTCAAATTCTTCTGCAGATATCCAGCTGGACTCTCTACAGGGATTTAGCTGGAAGGATTTGCTGGAGGAATGATATTACTAACAGTTCCACCTCTCCCACTCTGTAACTTTGAAATATCACCTATAAATATTTTGAATATGCTCATTATTTAAAATTTAAGATCTCTTTTCCAACTTTGTAATGTATTATAGAAATGGCTTTCTGCCTATAGTTATAATGTATGTCAGCAGTCCAGGAAGACAGCTGACAAGCACAGTGAATCAGTCTATATTTGGAAACATCTGCTGTTTTATTTCCATGATGCACAGTGACGTGCTATTCTAAGAGGAAGAACAAGTCTGGCACAGGAGACATTAGCTTCTGGTTATATAGTATGATACTGAAGTTGGGATTCCTCTACTCTAATTTCTCTTAATCAGCCTCTGGTGGTACTTCTCCATTGAATAAAGGATACCAAAATTGTTGCTTAATGGTCCTCTGACTGTCAGACTGTTTGCTGAGCAAATAACTCCCACCACTAGAGAGGCAGCGTTTCAGGTATCAACAATCAGCTTCCTTCATATCATTTTGTCATTCCTGAAAGAGAAGCATATAGAAAATGCAATTGTGACATGGAGGTGAAATTGAAATTGACTTGGGAGTGGCTTTGGTTTGAGGTGTCTCTAGATTCAAGATGAGGCAGTAAAGATCTAGGAGAAGATTTGCTTTACCATTCATTCTATAAAGCAGTCACACAAAAACCTCCGTAGTATCATCAAACTTATAAAAACCCAGATGCGTATTCAGGAGGATACCCATTGGTGAGTCAGGAAAATATTGCCAAATATTGTTCATGATAGTGCAGGGGAAATAGTGCTTTTAATTATCTGTAAAATAATTGGAGAAGAAAAAAGATGTGTGAATAATCTTAGCAATGTTGTATGGGTGGGGTAAGGCAAAATACTGTCTTTGGTGCTAGGGGTGGTTTGGACTCTGATTTTCAACTGCCCAAATTTTAAAGGTGTTTTCGTAAGTATTACCATGGTGGTCAACTGTCTATCACTTTTGAATAGACATGGACATTGAGCTAGCTACCTCTGTGGTCTTGCCCATCACCATTATGCCTATGGACTTTTGTTCCAGTGAAAAGGCAGGAGTTAAACCTTGCATAGGTTCAGAATCAGACCATGGCTTTTGTTTTTCTCAATGATTATCAATGGTAAATTTAAATTAGAGCTAGAAGAGAGCATGGGGGCTTAGGAGACCTGAGACGGCACATTTACAAAGTGTTGTTAATATGGTATTGTTTGAGGTTTGGATGTTTTCTGAGTGTGTCTGTCTTCAATCACACTGCTAAGTGTACTGACAGAAATTTTGGAGAATGTTGAAGAATTGTTATTTTGAGGAGCATTCACACAAAACTGTATTTAAAATTCCCTTGAGCAGTCAGTATGTAGAAACTTCACAATATATATATTGCTTCTAGAGCAACATAATTCTGTTGGCCAGTGATTCTTAGCTTTAGGAGGCTGCCCCAATTTAGACATCAATGGAGTTTTTGTTCAGCAAAGCTTAGGAGGAGTACATTCTGATCTGTTGGATTCAATTTGATTTGTCAAAATTCTGAATCTCTGCTCTCAAAACTGCAAAAAGTAAACTATCCATCAGCTAACCTGAAAGTAATACAGTAGTCTAATATAGCTCCAATATTTTGTCCTAAATGTTATGTCAAGGCTGTCTATCATTAATTCAGCTCTTATATAAAATATTCTTGTAAATAAAATACTGTACTTCATGGACAGATGAGCCACACAGTTATATTTTCACAATTATATTTTCAAAGAATAGCAATCTCACTGTTTACACCAGTAAAGAGTGAAAGAAACCCGAGGGTGAAAAATAAAACAGTACAAAGTTTTGTGAAATACATGGGCTTAGAATGAAAACTCATGAACACTTGGAACAGTTGGACTTTTAGCATGGCATACATCTTAATAATTTTAATGCTTTTTTCTAATGTATTAAACCAACTTTCAACAGATAAAAAGTGCCAAAAGAATCTTAATGCCAAAATACTTTAAAGTTTGTAAGAACTGTAAAATAAGTGCAGCGTGTAATGATGAAATGGGCTGTTCCAAAGGAATGCACTCCAAACCCAAGAGCTAGGGATGAAAAAAATAAAAAGATTTATTACTTAAATCTCATTTAAGATATACAAAAGAATCAATACCTTGAAAAAACAAAATCTATGAATTTGCCCTGAGGTGAAATGCTATGGTGATATGAAAAGCTTTTATTATGAGTCTGTAAAATCCTTGCATATCATAAAAGAATGTTTCGTGATCTTTTTTCTTTATAGGTTGTTTCATGCTTGCTTATGTTATTATTCAGAAACATTTTACATCTTCACCTTCTAAATAGGCTGAAGCAGCATTGTTCAGCTAGCCATAAAAGAAAGGAGTGACTGATTATACCAGTGATTTTTAAGAGGTGTTTTTGGTTTTGGAGTTATAAAAGTTATGTCCCAACAATTGCGATGTTGCCATCCCACACATGAATAAAATATGATTTAAGCATCTAGAAGTCCTGAGATTGGCTTCAAAGCCATGAGTTTGAAGTGAGTACATTTGGCATGTCTGGCCTTCCAGGTCTTGTGGTTTTAGAAGTCAATTCCTAATTTTTCCCCATAATCATGAATAGAGGTTTTTTAATATTTTTTTTTTTAAATGAGCACTGGATGATTTTACACAGCCATGTGACTCTAGAAGCTGATGCTTAAGTATGACAGAAGGAATTCAGATGCTACAATAACTAGTGGCCAGTGTATTGTTTGCTAATGCAGATTTTAAATGCCTCCCTGAGAGAAGGTTAAAAAGACCCAAAGTCTTTCTGCCAAGGCTTCTTTTGTTTCTTACAGAGATCAGCTGTATCAGAATGAAATCTTCCCCCAGGCCCTTTTTCTCTTGTTTTTCACAGCCAGATCCCTGTAACCATCAGCTCTGGCAGTTAAATTTCTTTTTCACATCTGTACGAGGAGCAGTGAAGCTGAAACCTCCTGGAGAACCTACCAAAGCTGTGCTGTCAGCTTGCAGAGTCATTCTGGTGGGGTTCTGCTGCTGGTCCTTCCACAGCTGGGGAAATGGAAATTGATCCTGGTTCCTGGACACCACTGCTGATACTGTCTTTTTATCAAGACTCGCTTGTTTCTCTAGATAAAATTGGCTCTATTGAGAGATTACAGTCTCCAAGGGCCTCATCAAACCTTCACGATGAACAGGATTGGTCTGGATTCAAGGGCAGCTGTCTTGCTTCCTCTCATTCAGATTACCCTGTGGCTCCCGTGTCTTGCAGCCAGTAGAGTCATAGCATCTGAGGTAGGCTTCAAGCTACATGTGGTTGCATATCTGAAAGTGATGTACATGCCTATGATCACAAAATATAGAGTATTTCTTCAGGGAACTGCACACTGTAATATTTGAGTGTATTCTAATCTGGCAATACAAATTTATGGTTAGAATAGGTCTATGACATCTGTTGGATTATCAACTTTGATTTGATAGTTAGTAAAGCCCTGTAAAAAAACTATAATGATGTGATGCTAGTGGGAGCTATGAAAGCTATATCAACTATATTAACCCAGTTGCCTCATGAGCCACAGTGCAAATAATCCCAGCACAGGATCGTTCCTCTGAAAGGAAATAATCAGTGTATCAATGAAAATACGTGGGCCAAATGTACTATTGTGTTCCAATCCCCCCTCCCCTTTCTTATTCCAAATAAGAACAGTATATTTTCTGATTTATGGTGTTGCTAGTTTTCTTCTCATGATCCATCACTTTACTCTTACCCTCTCCTACCCTTTCAGGGTGGCAGACAATATAATTTCATAAGATGTATTGCTGTGGGTATGATGCTGAGATGGGATTTTTGTTTTTTCATTCTTTTGGTAAGGGAAGCTGAACGGACTCATGTAGATAGATGAGTGAAGTGAAGTAGAATATTACTGAATAATCTTCAACCTTGAATAAGGAAAATGAGATACGGGGTGCCTAATGTTTCATTGATATCCATGAAAATAGACATGAAAATATCTAAGCCTCTCTTGGGAAGAAAATTACGGGGACCACATGCTAACCCATGGGTTCTGTGAGAAGAATGGCCTTGACAACCAGTGGAATAACAGGGATCCCGTGCACCTCTCCTTGTGTGACCCTAGGGAAGAGGCTGTGTCTAGCTTATGAAGGAGAATCAAAGCGTGTTTGGTGACTTCTCAATGCAATGCCTTCCTCTTATTTCTGTGCAGAAGCTAATACTGACTTAAAAGGAAAGTTTTGTGTAAAATGGATAAAATACAACTGCATGTTTCTTAATTTCTGTAGTAATTTCATGATTATGTTTCTAAAAGAAAGGATGCATTTTTGTTTTCATAATTAACAGGAAATATATGTTATACATTAAATGTGACACAAGAGAGATGAATTATGCAGTAAACTCTGTGTGCTGATCAGCACAAAGCCCAAGGCACATTCAGCAGAGTTTCTATGAAGATCTGTAATGAGTTTCAAGTACATAATTTCCTGATGGAGGGTAAGAAAACATCCATCAATGCTAATTTTCCCACAGTTTTTAGCTTTTTATGAATACTTTACAGCTTGCAAAAAAGATGAATTTCTAAAGTGCAACTTGAGGAAACTCTTTTAGTAATTAAAGAGTATTCCTAGCCAAAACTAATGAGATCTGAACCTTAAACACGGGGATGTTTCAAAGTCAACAGCCCCAGCCTCTAATTTCTTCCAAAAATGTTAAAGTAATTCCCCAAATCTGGACACAAATATCTTGCTGAACTCTAAACCAGAGTTGTCATTGTGCCTTCAGAAAGGCAGAATTTAAGTGTTAGGCTCATTTGTGATTTGGTAGTATTTTTACACAGCATTAGAGATTAAATGGTCTAAAAAAGCAAACTCAAATGATATTGGAGCTTCTGAATACCAAGCTTGAGCTCTCTGTGAAGCTATGCTGACTTTGCAGTGGAGCATATGATCATATATACTGGTTTATTCTTCTCTAAGGCTTCTGTCAAGCTGTTGCAACAAAGACATCTTGATGTTTTAGGAGTGCGAAAGTGGATTTCAGATACTGGCAGGGAGGCAGTGGCAACTTTTCTCATTAGGCAGTTGTCCATTTTATTTTGAGATCTATTTGATCCATTTCAGGCTGCAAAGTATTATTTTTGCTAGTGTGTGTTGCTTATTTAATGAGGAAACGCTATATTGCATGTTTATATAATTTCTATATGTATTTTTATATAATGTATATTTACACATTTATATAATTTACATTTATTTACATATATTAATATATATTAAATGTGTAGTGTAAATATAAACATAAATATATTAAATATAAATATTAGACCTGTTATAACAAGGTAATTGACTCCTTAAAATTCTAGTGATTTTGGAGAATTTAGAGGCTGTCAAGCCAAGAGTTGTAAAGATCTTTCAAAGACAAATGTTAAATCAGTGTGTGTGGAGGGTAAAACTCCCACGCTGGAAGAATCAGGGTATTATTTATTATTTAACTATATCTGTCTCCTGCTTATGTCCCTCAGTTATGTTAAATGAAACCTCTCCCAGAGGAAATCACTACTCTTATTCAGCCACAATTTAAGATACTTCTTTAAAGGTAGAATTTAAAATTAATGTTCAGGTTTCTTAACACAAATTTATTTCCAGCACCTCTTACTTGAATCAAAAGGCTTTTTTATATCTATAAATCATATTTGATTTGATGAATTACAGAATTAAAATCCATGACTTACTGAATGGTCTGCAAGTTTGAGATTCAACAGCAACAAAAAAGTAACTTCATATATGTTGAATATATGTGAATAAATTGAAAATTATAGAACTTAAGGACACTTGAATTCTGCAAGACAATCCTCACTCTTCAATTATGGTTCAGTTCCAAGGCAGAGCTAGTTTCAACCATGTCAGTTTTTGTCTGTATTTGCAGACATTCAGGAACAGGGTTTTGTTCGCAGAAGTGTTTTAAGACTGTGCCTTGTATAAGTACAGGCATGAGTAACAATACTGCAGAGACACCATATATCTTTCTCTTTTAAACTTTTCAGCTATTCAGACACAGACTCAGTTCCATGGGACTGGGTAACCAAGTTAGGAAAAGTAAATAATCAACTCCATATTACTTTGGATTTCTATGAAGAGATTATATCCTGATTTTTTTTTTCACCCCATCTACCCAGTGTTCAATATGGATATGCAGAGAAAATAGGATAGGATGTTTCATGCTTTGCTATTGGGAAGAAAGGTGAATTTATTCTTGATTAAGGTAGGCAAAAGTAAGTTGTTGAGCTCTGGTGATAAGAAAAGTATTATTTTGTGATACAATAAAGAATAGGAATATAACACGAAATATTATTCGCTTATCTTTGATGAAAGCAAAATTTCTGTAGCCTGATACTACATTCATTTCCCTGTTCAGTATTTGGTATGTCAAGTGTTCATACTGGATCTTAAAAGGTGCTCAAAAGCTCAAGAGTATATCAATATTTGCAGCATAAAACTGTTTTCTCTTTGATCATTCAAGCTTTCCATCACTCTAGGTGGTCCTAACTAATAAGGCACTGTGATCTTCTTCACTACTTGATTCCAGTAGCCATGCAACAGACCACATGCAATTAGTGCTTGCCATTATTGTTTTAGTCAAATACCAGCACTTACCTACAAATTTATGATCCTGTTAGTGAATCAGTTCCTTTTAACTACATATTTATAAATCATGTCATATATGGGGACCAAAATTTCTCTTTTAAGAATTTAAACATTCTGTGTCTTTTTCTTTAGGATCTGTTTCCCTTCAAGGCAAAAACCTGTGTGAATATTTAAATATATTTAATACCGAGCTGGAGTGCTGCTCTGATGTTCCATAAAAGCGTGTGCTAAGAAAACCGGAAATCTTCCTTCTTCTCACAGTTTCTGTATGAAGTCGTATAAGCATCTAGTTTATCAGTTTGACATGCCTTTGCAATGCCCATACAGTCAGCATTAAATTGCATATACCTGCTTCAGCAGCCCTTGTCTGCCTAGTTATGGATGTTGGGCACTAACAGCCCTACTCACTTTATTGTATTTTATTGAGAAAGCTGAAAAACGTATATGCAGAAAAGGAATTGGCATCCTCAGAATTAAATACCTAGTTCTGGTTGTTTTTCCCAGGCAGCTATTTGTAATTATCTTTGAATCTTTGAACAAAGATGATTGCACAGAGGACACAGGTTAAGGTGTCCTGTCCTAATTAAGGGGAATTGCGGCCATAGCATAACAGTCACAGTGAGCAGATGTCCAGGTGTAGAACAGAGAGAGATGTATATTTTATTTCAATATTAGAGTCTAATGATAAATGAAGAAGGGTTAATGAAAAAATTTGCATGGTGACAGTTTGTTCTGAAAGGAGCTTCAACCAACCTCAGCCAGGAAGACCCCTCACAAATGTCCTGTATTTGAAAAAGATCTGCTGATTTTGAGATTACTGAGAATGAAGTTGCAAGGGAAAACTAAGGAACGACTTACAGGTACAAACCTGATCTCTATAGAAACCTTAGGCCCTCTCTTATTTTGATTATAGTTTGATTTGATTTGCTGGTCTCACAATCTTGAAAGGGTGTGCTTGTGATGGGATCGTGGTAAGGTATATAAGTTCAAGAAAGCCCTTTTGATGCACAAACAATTCCTGCCTCTGAGTTTTTTGACAGTAACCCCTTGTCCCCAAATTTTATGTAGGCAGCAATTTGTGTCATGGTCTCTCCAGTACATATGTAATTTGCGATTTAGAGGTACAGGATAGTCATTGGTTCCTGCTGTAGTGGCTATTTTAACCTTACTCCCAGACCAGTTACTTGACTGGGATACTTGATTAGGCTGGATTATTTTACAGTAAGACTTTCTGGTGCTCTGAATGTCCCATGCACAGCCCCAGTAATCTGAAGCACTGAGCACAAATTTTCAGCCCTACTCAGCTGAAGAAAAAAAAAAAAGAATTAAAATTTAACCTTTATCATTTCATTGCCATACAGTCCCTTAATTCCACGTAGTCCTTAGACTTAGGGTTAAAAAACTCTGGTAGTTAAATGCGAGTGGAACATACAGATTTGAGATTTTATTTTCATCCATTTTAACATACAGGTGTATATTCTAAATAATTCTGAAAGAAATTGTTTAATTAAACTCAAAAGAGGGGAGATGTCTGCCCCAAGAGAGGAATGACATGATGGATTTGCTCTGAACTGCCTGGGATCATTTAAAACCAATGAATTAAAAATCAGATAGTCAGTGAGGGCTATAATTTACACTACAGATGTGGTAAAGCCTTTTGTGTTCATACTTACAGAGAAAGCATTAAACTACAGTGATTTTTAATTTTTTTTTTTTCTTCCCACCAGGGAGAAATGTGAAACTCAATTTTAACCCCAATTGGCAAGGTGCTAATTTGTCTGACAAGTTGTTGGAATCTCAGCATGTTTGAGGTATCCTTGATGTATCAACACCTTCATGCTGAATGAAGGATGCCTTTAATGTGTAAATGTTTAGTACGTATCCTATATCTCATTAGCCAAGAACAATACAAACCACACACAGGCAAGAAGGGTCAGAAGCAAGCTCCAGTCAGAGAAAAATCTTTTATGTTCTAATTAAATGAGCAAACATTTGCAGTACATCTCATTTGCAAATAGTTTATCAAAAATTGCACTTGAAAGTTGCAGCTGAATTTCTGTCCTAAAGGCCTCATGAATCTAATATCAAATGGGCACCCTGAACTCTAGTGCCATGTTGAAGTACTGATACCTTATTAGTGCATGCAATATCACCAAATATTAAGAATAGTGGAAGAAAAACAGTTGTTAAATCCTCCCACAGTTCCAAACTCTAGTCTAAGTTATAAGGTAACTTAAAAATTATGTTTATATGTAACTTAAAAAATTTAACTGTCTGACTCGTATGTTAAAATGAAAACATTTCTAGGGCAAATTAAACCATTTTCTAGGGAAATACCATCTCCATTTGAATGAAAGGTAGAAGAATCTGGAGTTTGATTTCATGCTGTAAGTATACCAACACCAAAAGGAAGCCAAGCCAGTGAAAACCAGGTTCTTTGTTCTAGCTGTTCCCATTACCCTTCCTATCTCCACTGCCCTTCAGCAGTCAAATAGCAGTGGCAAGCTGCTCAGGAACCCCCAGACCTCACTTGGGCACTTCTGTCTGCTGTCACTATTCTCCCTTGCTGGCGAAGCCTCAACAGGGCTGGTGGGCTTGTTACTAACTCCCTTACGCATTCCACTCTGGCTCTGGTTTAGGTGGTGCCTCTTGCTCTGTCTAGACTGAAGCATAAGGTGAGCATAGGCTCATGGGGAGGACCATGGAACTTCTGCTCCATTTGGAACCCCTTTAGGGGAATGCCTGTCTCATGCAGCCCTTGCTGTGGTCCTCACCAGCGTGCCCTTCTCTGCAAGGCCATGTGGGCCACTGGTGTGCTGCAGACCTCTGGCTAGCTACGTTTCAATGCTGCATAGAAGAGGTCCGAGGACCTCTTTTTATTACTATTTATCTACAGTACGCAAAATCAGCTTAATATAATTTGTCAGTTCAGTTGCAATTGCTCCCTCATAGAAAGTTAGGGTTGGAAAGGACCTCAAGATCATCAAGTTCCAACCCCCTTGACATGGGCAGGGATGCCTCACACTAAACCATATCACCCAAGGCCTCGTCCAACCTGGTCTTGAACACTGCCAGGGATGGAGCATTCACAGCCTCCTTGGGCAACCCATTCCAGTGCCTCACCAGCCTAACAGGAAAGAACTTCCTCCTTATATCCAATCTAAACTTCCCCTGTTTAAGTTTTAACCCGTTACCCCTGTTTAAGTTTTAACCCTGTCACTCCAGTCCCTAATGAAGAGTCCCTCCCCAGCATCCCTATAGGCCCCCTTCAGATACTGGAAGGCTGCTATGAGGTCTCCACGCAGCCTTCTCTTCTCCAGGCTGAACAGCCCCAACTTTCTCAGCCTGTCTTCATACGGGAGGTCCTGATCAGTCCCCTGATCATCCTCGTGGCCCTTCTCTGGACATGTGTATGGGTTTATTCCTTCTGCCTTTCTTTTCCAGAGGTTGATCCCTTTGAACTGCTGAAACCTGATGGCTCGCAATCAATAGTCTGTAAAAACAATAAGATCAACAGTGGAAAGATTCAGATTTTCTGCCTATAAATTAAGATTGCTGGGCCACTGTGATGAGTCTGACTTAAACTTATTGCTTGATAGAGGAGCAGGGTGAGAGGAAAGAGACTAAAAATACCTGGAGACAATGTGGAGCTGTTAGTACAGTATTGATCCACTTCATATAGATAGCTGAGGGAAATATGGATGTGTAAACTTATAATAGATATGACTGACAGATGTCATTTTCTGCTTAAATGCTAAATCACTGATAGACCCTGTGACTAGAATTCTAAGACCCATATATGCTATATTGAAACTTTGCAATATGATCAGGAATACTTGCCTGGTCATAAGATCAGTTTTTCCAATGAAGGTGAAACAGAAGTCTAGTTTTTGGTTTTCTGTTTTTAATTTTTTTTTTTTTCTTGGGGTGTGTGTCTTTTTTGAATACCGGTAAGATCGTATTTAGTTGTTGTGGGCAAATAGGAATATGCAAGACTTGAGCAGAAGTGCTGTAGTGTGACATGCTTTGATATGAATGCAAGTGTAGAAACGATTCCCAAGATGAATTTGCCTAATATGTGAGTAAGGCTGGGATAACTACCACATTGATGGAGTAGCAGCAAGAGCATGGAGTCAGTGGGTGAGTGGCAGACCTGTGTGTATAGGGTTATATGGGGCTGCCTCATGGCACTGCCTCAGCCTGTTGGTTAGAAGGCAGGGTGTCATAGCCAAGAACTTGTATTAAGCACTTAGCTCTTACAAAAAAGAAAAGAAAGCAAGTTCTTTTTCATTAAAGGATTGAAGATTCTTTTATGGCTTCAGGCTATCTCATGAACAGTTTGTCCAATAAGTTACTGCTAAAGTGATTACAGAAGTGTTGTGGCAAGTATTCCAAGTTCACAAGTTAAACCCTAAGTGAACTGACCGCAGCAGCTGGGTAACCTGTTTCTGTACTTGAATTAGCCAGTCAGGCACAGATTAGTTAGCTGTGTAAATACTCATGATCATGAAGTTGTAGGCTTTACATAAGTTCACCATCTCAAATTCATGTTCCTACTACTAAGACAGTTTATTAAGTACTGTTAAACATTTCCCTTTTACTACTGTCTGGAACTCAAATCAGAAAAGCTACAAGAATTATTTAGGTCTTACAATGTTCAATTTCTTTCTGAAAATTAAATTAGCTGGCATCAATTTGAAGAAAATGAGGTTTTCCTCATCAAGATGGGACTGAAACAGGTAATTGGAAGAAGCACAATAAGGAAAGAAAGAAAAGCCAGGCAGATAGAGCAGGTATGTGACCATACTTTTCATGGACATTTTGACTTTCTTCTTATGTTCATTTACTTTGTCATACAGCTTCATGACATACAGTTTCATGTCACAGTAGCAATAATCTTAACAGGAGACAAAATTGTCTGTAACCTAATACAACAGAGACAAGTATTTATATATTTAACTTCAATTTTGGTGCTTGTGCTGAAATCAGTGGGAGTTAGAGGAACTTAAATATGCTTACAGATGTTGTGACAGCTCTATTCAAGCACAGGTTTTCAAATCCACAGATAGAGTTATGGTTTTGTTAGGGTAATGATCATAGAGCATTTGTCTATTCCTAATTGATACAAGTAAATATTAATTTCCAATCTGAATCCAGCCTTCAAATACCTAGACATTTATTGTTGCTGATGTTGAAAATGCTGCTGCTGAGAGCTGGATGAGCTTTCTAGCTGCTCTAAGGAAACCTCTCAGAGCTGTTTCCTCTGCCAGGTTCCTGGCAACCTCTTTGCGTACATTGGGATGTCTGCATGGCACTGGGCCCACTGTACTGCTGAGATTCTGAGCAAAACAGCAGTAGCCATAGGTTTGTCTCTAGGTATATTTACTTGGCTCCTTGCTCTTGCCAGCTGGCAGACACTGGAATACAAAACTGTTCTTCCTCTCTAGACTCCTTCCTTTCATGTCATATAAGGGCATGCATATATTTAACATATAAAATCATAGTCTGTCAGCTTTGATACTACTATTCTCTTTTCCCAGATTAAAAAAAAAGCTTATTTATGGTTAACTAAAGCTTCAGCTGATTTAGAGCACTGCAATTCATTGACTCAGCAGCAGTGTCAAGCATATGGCCACTTCTAGTTTTTTCTCCACAAAAGTTTGCAGGGCACGAGTCATTTTCAAGGCTTGTGTCTATCTAAGGCATTTGAAGGTCAAACCCAAGTGGTCTGTGGTCATACTCTGAAATCAAGTTCTTCCAAAACTGGTATCTCCTGATAAGGAAACAATATGCTGGATGCAGAGATAACAGATTTCTGACTGAGAGGCCTACTTCTCTAGGGTTTGCCCATGGGAGTAAGCATGGTGACCTTTGCACTCCTGGATAGTGGGTCCCAGCCACAACCTTTTTTACCAAAGAAATCACAATCAACCAAAAAAGAACCCCAAACTTCCTCTCAACATAAAATAAGGTATCCCAGCAAATCAGGCAGAGCCAAAAAAATGTTGAACAGATCCTTATAAACTGAATTCAGTTCAAACTAAAACTTCATGTGTATTAACAGTACTCAAAGTATGGGCTTTTGTTTTTTTTTTTTTCTAAGGGAAAAACCTGAACAGAGCTTAGGAGGTAAACCAGAACTTGACAGCTGGGTACTGGTGCAAGATTTGTACTAGGTGTTAGCTCTTCCTTAGGCACCCAAATGAAATAAGAGACAGCTAAAGGCTTCTACCACCCAGAGCTCCTCATGATGTTTATGGACACACTTTGAAATCTCTAAAATGTTGCCAATGGGTTTTGAAACCCAAATGGGACCTGGGCAACACAGCCTGAGAGTTGTGTACAGCTCCTGTTTTGTGCTGGTGCCCCCCAGCACAGAGGATCCACTCTGGTTTCTCAGGGACAGCATTTGGTTGTTAAATTTATTCCCCATGGGGCTTTCCCCTCTTTTCCAGTCTACTTCAAAAATGACAGGCAGAACCAAAATCCCATTGGATTAAAAGAAAGTGAAAAAGAGAGATGGAACTCTAAGCAAACAAACCAAAACAGTTTGAAATTTTTACTTCAAAAACACCGCAGTATTTTACCAGCAGTATTTTAGCAAGGACTGAATTCATTAGCACTGCCTTATTCATGCTGCTATCATTAAGAGTTCTACTGTTCAAAGACATTTTAAAGAGGCACTCTTTTACTGCTTTGAAATATCTCTGCCCAGGAGTGAATCTTTGCATTCATTTTCAAAATAATCAGTCTTCCACGTGGAAGCTGTGTGAGTTTATGTAAAACCATCAGTCTTAAAAGACAAATAAAAAATAACAGGCTTCCTTATTCTACCCACTTTCCTTTTCACCATCTCCTTCCACATTTCCTTTTCTTGTTTGTTATCCAGTAGCAGGTACTACAGTCATGTGGTGGGGTAACACGTGCATGCGTGCACTTGTGCACACTAAAGTGTGTCAAGGCTCAAAAAATGAAGACTAGAACCTCTCAAATAATTTCTTGTTTCTTCTTCCTTCCTTTTCCTTTTCCCTTTCCTTTATATGTTCTCTGCTAGCATTTTGTAACGCTGTTAATTGCTGTGATACTGTGAATCCATGGTTAACTGTGATCCTAAACTGTTATCATTTCCAGTGCATCTTGATGCTGAGCAGTGGTGAGGTGTTTTTGTGGTGCCAGAGGCAAAGGTAGAAGCCTGTGACCTCTGTTAAGTTACTCTTAAGTCATTCTGACCCATTTAGGTCCAACATTAGGTTGTTGTTATAGTTTATTCTTTCTATGGCAACTGAGCTCTAATTGAGAACATGAAAAATGTGCTGGATGTGGGAGATAGAGTAAAAAGCATGCTTTTGTTCTGAAACTGGGAATCCCGGCAGCGCAGACTGCTGCAGAAACACGACTTGAGCTTAGCCACCTCAGTGCCTCTGACAGGCACTGAAGTCAGCTACTTAGTTTAGTAGTGTGAACGGACAGGAAGTCAGAAACCTGAATGCAATGTCGGCAGCGAAGTTAACATCACTTCCTTGATAAACACTGTGTACACTGACAAGCTGACAAACACATCCATCTCATTAGGGCAATCCTGCCCTACGTGTTTCTGTAGCTGTCAGATATGCTATTGTACAGTTGTGGTCCTTATGCTGAAGCAGGCTGCAAAATTATTGAAGTACTTTCTCAGGATTAAAATAAAGCACAGAGATACAATGAATGTGGAATTCCTAAATGTGGACGGAGATGTCAGCACGGCCGACGCAGCGGATTTTGCAGGCTCCTGCTTCTGGATGTGGTGATAAGAAGACGACCTTTTGGTAAGTAGCCATACACATGGGTGGCAAAGGCTCAAGTCAAAAGATTTTCTGATTTTTTTCAGGGTGATTGTGTGATAGCAGGTAATGTTTTCAACTGAAGATAATAAATAGCAAGTTCTGAGGGAAGGGTTTCCCTTTGCTGGTAGACCAAGGGAACCAAGGAGCAGGTCTGTTACTGTTCATTGCGCGAGTTTCGGAGGCTATGGGACTTCATAGCAGGGGGGAGAAGGGGGAGGTTTGGTGGAAGCGGACTACAACTCCTCCTGGCTCCGGTCTCGACGCCGGCACGGGCGCTGCTGGCGCGGGAGGGCCCGGGGGGTGCTGCCATGACAGCGCCGCGCCGCCACCTAGCGGCCGCCTGCGAGGAGCAGCGGGGCCGGGTCGAGTCGGGCTGACCTGCCGGGCGCTGGGACCCGTACCTGGGCTGTGTGTTTGCTCCTGCACAGATGAGGGAGCACAGTTGTGAATACAGCATCTGTGATGCGTACAGGTGAGGCCAGGTGGCTTTTAAGAGTGACTTTTTAACTGGAAAAGCCCACTGCTCTCTGTCACCTCTTTTCCATCAGCTGGTTTTCCCTTTAATATCTGTATTTGATGTAAAACTCTGTTGTTTTTTTTTTTCCATCCGGAATGCCCAATCAAGTCCTCTGTCTGGGATATCTTGATTAACTGCACAATTCGAGGAACAGGATTGGGCCCCAAGGTAAAAAACAAGTAAACAAAAACTATCCAAAACTGTTGCTCAACTGTTGCTCATTTTCATTTTACCTGCATTTCCTCAGTCACATTGTTTATGTTATTAAGGCCTTGATACTCTGTCACACAGAAAGACAAAATTAAAAGCATTATCTTTTAATACCTTATCACTCACCTGTCTTGTATCAGCCTGCTAAAGATACTGGCAGAGGGAGAGAGTATGCATTTCTAAGGACAAGCTCTATAACTTCAAGACTATAGTTTCCTGAAATATATAGAGCTGATCTATAGAAAAGTAAAATAACAAGTAAACTACACTGTGTCTCAGTTAAAGTGCTGCTGTCAGTCAGTGTAATTCCCACTAGCTAACAATAAAATTGTTTTGACATGCAATCTTGTGCACACTTCAATAATAGTTACCTAACAGGGATTTTCACCCATGAAAACATCTTTTTTTTCCACTCACTTAGTATCATGAAAATTTTGCTGTGATACAAGTCCTGTTGTAAAGGGCACCCTGTCAATGACAGCATTACCAGAGCCACCCTGTAAATTGCACTGTAAAGAACAGTCATGTACAGTACATCTGTTATATTTCATAATAAACCCTATCTTATCGCCAGGGACAGATGCTTCAGTTTCTTACAAAAAAATACTGTCAGACCAGATCTGCAGTGCTTGTAATTGGAAATTTAGGGTCTCCCAGTTGTCTTTGCCTACTTGAGCTGCAGTCAGGCTCCAGCCTGAGCAGAGGTGGAGACTTACTTTGGGTAATTACAGAGCTAAAGAGTGCCCAGCTTGCGCTTACTCCCACAAACATTAACAGCATCCAGCACAAGCAGGATCTGATGCAGTGATTACAAGACAACTCCTCTGTTCCCAGCTCCCGAATGCAGCTGAGACTGCAGCAGCCTCTGCAGCCACTCCAGCTGTGTTTGCAAAACAGCTGGACTAAGCACAGGAGTCTGCTGATCCCGGCTCTCCACCACGCTCCTGCTTTGAAAAGTCATGCAGGGATGTGGTTTTGCTTCCAAGTGGAAGAGATCTGTAAATGATTTGAAGGTTCAGAGTTCAGGGGTGGCTTGTAAAAACACCCGTCGGGCTGCAATGCCCGTGGGGGACCTGTCTGGTTAGCTGGGGTGTCTCTGGGTATTTCTGGCATTTCACCTCCTGACTGAAGTCAGGAAAACTCAAAGAAAAAATATGGAAAAAATGCATCCAGACACTTCCAAACTTGGAAACCAGTTTCCTACTGTTTAGTCAAAAGCAGGAGTCAGTTCTTGTGTTACCCACGCACCCCTCTTTGAACTAGAAAATAGTCACAGAAGTTTCCTTAAAAATATCAGATAAGCAGCATAAATAGCTGCCCAAGAATCAGAGATATTACTGATTCCTATTCGTTAGACATGTGCAATATAAATAACTACTTGTTTCACTACTCATTAATTACAGTGAGATGCCTCCAGCCCTGTCACAGGCGTCCAGGTCTGCTTCCACACTGTCTCCTTTGGATAAATCCATGTCGTCATTCTGCAGGCTTGTACTTCCAATGAAAGGAAATGGGAAAGGCTGTGCACCACGGGCATCCTCCTCTACCTCTGCAGCTCTGGTTCCTGGGGATTTAAGAAGAGAAGATGGGCTCCAGGGGGTAAGATACAGCCACTAATTTTGTTACTGGCATAATATCTTGTGTCTGAGGTACAATTCCCAGATGGCTTTCTTAAGGCATCTTATTGCAAATGCTTCTGGGGAGTTTTGTAATTCATCTCAGCAGTATATGTAAACACTACTTAATGGATGCCTTTAATGCTGTCTTCTTGCTTCCAGGATTTTCACTGGGTCACTGCATCGGTGTTGAAGCTTTCTCTGGGGCTGCGCACCCATTGCCACACAGCTGAGGGCAGGGGAAACTGTGCCATTTCAGCTCAACTTGATTACAGGTTTTTGACTGAAACATGCTTTTTTAAATTTATTTTTGTTATAAAGAAAACCCTGAGTCACAAAAACTTACCTTGTAAATGGATTGATTTTGAGGAAAATATATAGAGAAAAATACATATAGGGAAAAAAAAGGAATTCTTCAGTGATTAGGACAATTGCATGTGGGAGCCCTGTAGTCAGCAAAGCACAGTGAGTTGTGGCATAGTAGTCAGTGAGCCTAAGAGGCAATCAAGCAGGGCAAGGACTAGTATCCCTGGTCTCAGTATATCCCACTAGTGCCAATTTGCATCATAGAGTTAATTTAAAATTCAGTAAGTCAAGGAGAAAGTGCCCATCAGCCAGCAGGTACAGCATCTGGTGAGACAGGGACCTGTCACACTTAGACCCTTGATTCAGGGTGATCAGGGAAAGACTTGTGCACGGGAGGCAAACTCAAATGCCCCAACTCTTTTTTTGTGTGATGCAGATTTCCTTGTTTGTACTGACTCCAATGTAATGGAGATGAATAGAATAAAAAAATTGGGCCATCTATTTATACTCTCATTTTCTTTCCTACATCTCTTCTGCTTGTAAATGCTCCACGATTGCCCTCCACTAATTTTGTTTAACTTCAAAACTAGGGCTGGTGGGAACTGAGGACGCCCCAAAAGTAATTGTATTAACAGAAAGTGGTGATGCGAGGTCAAGGGGAAGTGCAGGACCAGAGTGCTCAAAATACCATCAGCTATGTCAGGAAAACAGATGTGCTATTACTCCTTTCTGCATATGGGAAATAGTCTCAAAATCACGGTCTACTCTGAATAGCTTAAGAAAAGTTTTTATTCCATTCTTCTACTTTCTGCTTTTGAGAAGGGATTCTAGCTTTTTTCCACACATTCCCCCCTGGTTCCTCCCTCCCTCTGCCCCCCCCCCCCCCCCCTTGTTTTTTTGGTCACTGTGAAAAACCTTCAGAAATTTATCTACAGAAATTCTTTCTGGTTAAAAAAACCCGACCAAACAACAAAACACAAAAACCAAACAAAACAAAGGAGCACCAGGGGTAGGGACGTCTCCGGGGCTCCTACTTGCAGTAGTCCATCTGCTGGACTCTGTGGGTGGCTCAGTGCGCATCACAGGGGAAGCTAAGACCAGCCTTTAGCAATAAATTTAAGTTACGCTGTTGTAGGCTTGTGCCAGAGCTTAACGCTATGCTAATGAACACTGTAGAAGGGTGTATGCACACCTTAACTTGATTTACTAGGAAATCAAAAGGAAAAGGTAATGCACATTTGTAGCTGATAATCAAAAATGCAACTGATTTATCTGTTGACAGGAAAGCGCAACACAAGACTAGAACTTCATAAGGATCCTGCCTCCAGAAACCCAGCTCCAGGCGCTCTTTTGATTCTGAAGTTATGCCCTGCCTAACTCACTGCGACCTTAGTGAGACAGTGCACATTGCCCAGCAGCCATGCTTCTGTGTTGACTTGAAACAACAGGACCTACTGCTGTTGTGCTGGCCTTTGTTCCACAGAGGTAGGCTCACTATTTAAACCATATGTTGAATTATAACCTTGTAAGTAGGAGGAAAACTAAAGCATATTTCACTGGGTTCTACAAAAGCACAGAATGGGTGTCATTTTTATCAAGGTTTTATGTGCGCTATCCAAACACCAAACCGTTGTGCTGTACAATGAAATTTAAGGTGAGCTGTTGTATTACATGCCTAGAGGTGACTGCATCAGTAGCAGTCCACAGTTTGTAGCCCTTGTCTCAGGATTCAAGGCTGATGCTTACAGATGAGTTTTTAGGTGGTGAAGAAGGACTGCTAAGATTAGAGCTGGACATTTGATTCTCAGAGGTATGATGGGCTATTTCCTAGGGTGTTTTAAAGCTGCTCAGGATGAGCCCTTGATATTCGGGTAGTTGAAACACAAAGTGCTCCTATGTTCTTCTGATGCATCCAAAGGTAATGTGAGTTTTGCAAGCTGGTCTTGCTGTTAGGGTTAGGGCTGACATTCTCCAAAACTGACTGTTTGAAACTGCACCTGTCTTCTGTTAATTAGGTGGGGTTCATGGCTAGAAACCTGAGCTAAGCAGAATGTTAAATGTGGTGGGTTAGTGCTGGGCTGGAGTGCAAAGGATGTCTGCTTGGCTTGCATCTGCGATGCTATACCTGGCCTTGGTTACATTACTGAAACTCTTTGGGACATAGCTTTCTTGTGGAAGATTGGAATAAGTGGTATTTTTCCTACCACAGAGCGACGGGCTAGTAGCATAAATGGATTGTATATGTTAAAATGTATTAACGTGCTCAGCAAGCTCCATTAGCTAATTAAATGTTTTTTGGACCTGAGTTTATCTAGCACCACTAACTAAATTCCACAGTAATGCTTGCAGTGAATCCATTCTGTGGTCCTTTAACTTTTCAACTCTGTGAAAAGAAACTTTTTTTCTAATATATGTTGCAAGCTTGGCAGTACTTTCACCAGGAAAGGAACTGAACAGTCAGGATTCCTGCCAATTTGGGCTGAAATATATGTGGAAGAGATGGTGAGAGTTTTTCTGTCTTCAGAAATTCAGCTTAGCCTAAGTTTGTACTTGAACCTGATTTTAATTTGCATCTTAGCTTCACATATTGCATTTTTGACTTTTCTTAATTAAAAAAAGATACAGGTTAAAGCAACACCGAAAAGCCTAGTCTAGTTTGCAGCAAAAAAGTGCTCTAATCCTAAAGAAGTGAGAGTTAGTGGCAAGCTAGCTCATGGTGTTCACTCTTGCTTAGATACAGTGAAGGCAGATTAAGGATAAATTACTGTAAGCAAATGTCTTGTTTTCTCTATGACTCCACCTCTTTCTGGCATCCTGCCCTGTCCCCACCCCTTGCACTTGTCTGCATGTCTTAATGGCAGTATTCATGCAGCTGGTAATTTATGTGTCTGAGAGAGAAGATTTACACAGAGCCTTCCCTTCAGTTATTCAGAAAATTTTAGATACAGTATTTATGTGATCTGTTAGGTCCCAAATTCTGACTTAAAAATCACAGTTTTAAGGGCTAAGCTCGAGTGAGAAAAATTTTAAGAGGAATGATTTAAACTAGAAGTGAATTCTTAGGTTGTCGCTTTACACCTGGTTACAAAAGTTTTTCTTCAAAAATAAATACAATGCCTATTGTAACATTAGCACACAGTCACTCGGCTTTGATGTTCTGCTCTGAAGATGGACAAAGCTGATCCAGTTACTGAAACCTACTTGATTCAGTTGGTGTCTCATGTCATAAACATGAATTGTTAATTTCATATTACTCATAACAGGCGCACTGTGAATGTTTGCAGAGTTTATAAGATATCAGTTACAAATGTGATTATACCAGCCATTCCTCAGGACTGACACCAGTTTCAAATTAGAAGCTGACAGGCCTCACCTGCTCCTGAGTTCACTGATAGGTCACCTTCTTGTCATTTTGGCATCCCCCCATCAAAATGACATCTGTGTTCATGAAGGGACAGCGAGGGACTTGAAGTTGTTAGAGTTGTTGAAGAATAAGAATAAGGTGTCATCTACTCCAGTAATGTACTGCTCAACTTTGGCCTTTCAGATGGCTTGATGCTTGTAACACCTGACAATGTTTCCAGATATAAGAATAGCTGGATTGGAGGGTCAGCAGTTGTTCCCTCTTCTACCCATGGATGCTAAGCATTCAGCTCAGCCCTAGCCACAGGGTGTAGACAATCCTAGAGACTTGAGCAAAGAGTTTGTAAAATGCCTTTACTTTTCTGCATATGGTAAGAGGAGATTAAGATTAATAAACATTCTTTTCAGAGGCCCTTATTACACATCCATACTTTTAAGCAAACAATGTGTGAAAGACAAAAGGTTAATATTGTTCAACAAACAACTGAATACAAAAGTTTTAAACTTTTTCAAGTTGTTGGACATTTCCATTAATTTCTTTACATGCTATTCATGTAGATGCAAACCGTGATTTTATTTGGAAATATCCTGACTCTTGAAAACCTGTTTCTTCTTAATAGAAGATTCTTCACAGTCACTCAATTTAATAGAGTTTAGTTAGGTCAGTCCAATTCCTCCTACATCTTAAAAGCTAATCCCAAAGTCTGTATTTGATTTCTGCTATTAAACATGTAAATGCCAGATCCAAGCAATGTCAGACTTTGCAGGTTAAAGATTTGGGCTCCCTAGATTTCAAAGGAGTTAAAGAGTTATCTAATGCAGGTGTACCACCTATGGAACAGTTGTATAGCTTTCTTTTTAAGGCTTGGATTTTACCTGATGTTAAGTAAATGTGTGCAAAGAATCTCATTCAAGTTGCCTGGCCCATTACTATACAGAGGAAGGTCTCTGAGTGATGGGATGTTACAAGTTCATGTGCACTAGGCTGGTGGGAAAAGAGAACAGACATGTTTGTGAGAGGGTAGGCAAGGATAAATAAGATGTTGAATTACGCTTTGCCAAATGAAGGGCTCAGAGCAGCCAAGGAAAATATTTCTGTTTTCTCCTCACAAATTAGACCTTTATTTTTGTCTTAGGCACTGTGGCTAGCAGAGCTGTAAGGACATTCAGTTATCATAGTTGCCATCATTCTCTGAAATCTGTCCTTGACTTTATTTTCTGCTCCAGGAAATGTTATAGTATTGTTATTTCATCTATACTAAATAAACCTAGTGCCAGATTCCTTATGATGTAAACAAGCATGACTTCAGGAAAGCAATGCTGATTCATGCTATCCAAGTGTCTGATTCTTAATATAAAAGGGAACATGTTACAAGAGAGTAAACAAACAGAAGCAAAATGTTGTAAGAACTCATGTCATCAACACAGAATTCCCCCCACAGAGTTCAGAAACAAAAAATAGCTAAGGTAGACTTGCAGAAGGCACCACATTTTTTATTTTCTTTTTAATGATTTGGATATTGATCATTTTTAATCTTCTCCTCAGAACAACCAAGAGATCTATTATAGCTTGAGCCAGCCATGAAAAGCAGGTCTGTTCTTTAACCTGCCCCAATTCACTTGGACATATTTTATATCTCCAGGGATTCAGCCACGAAGTCCATTAGAGCATCAGATGCAGTGAGGTCAAATCAATTGTCCATACTGCAGAGAAGGTAACCATCATTTACTGTAATTCTCCCCCGTCATGGTAGAGGAGAGGAAAGGTTAAAAGCTGTATTACCATGAGGCTGTCTCATCTATCTTTCTGTATATTGGTAATACCTAAACATTGCTTAAAGAACTGAATCTTAAATCTGTGTTAAACTGGATTTAATGGTTAGATTGCCAGACCAACACATTTGCTAATGATTTTTTTTCCTTCAAGGAGGAGCATTAAAAAAATACCATTTTTAAAACATAGAGCAAAAATTTTTATATTGTCATGTCCAAAGCTATACTGAATGTTCATCTCGGGATGACCGGAATGACTGATATTTATCCTTCCCCCTGTACATAGATATATTTACCTATGAAGTAATTTGCTGTCATCTCTTTAAGCTGGAGATGCTGAGACAGTCCAAATACAAAAGAGGAAGTAAATTCAGGATGTATATTTTGCACTGTAAATCAAGTCCTTATGTGTTTGCACTCTAGGATGGGCAATAATAATTGACTGAAGCAATCACTGCTGTGGGAAAACAAACGTCCTGGCAGTGTTGCATCTGAAGGTCAAGCCTGATGACATAGTAAGCACCTGAACTCTCACTGACTCCTGGGGAGGCAGAGGGTGCTGAGCACCTCTCGAAGCTGGCCTGGCAGGGACAGATTTACGCAGCTGCTGGGGCTGGGGGTGAGAATGCTTTTTCTCTCCCATCTCCTTCCATTGGGGCTGCAAAGTCATTTATTTCTATTACAGTGCTGTGGCATCTCTCTGACTCCTGCGCTCCATGTGTTAACTGCATGAAACTAGAGAGAAAATGCAGTTCTGTGCCAGGGACTGACTGTGTATTTCTCCTCCTCTGAACATTTGCACTGTGGCCCTGATTAATGTCTCATGAGATGATGTGCATGCAGGGGAACTATGCCCACCCCTGCCATGGGTATGAGAGCTATGGCACTCTGGCCTGGGTCTTGTAGGACCCACTGTTGAGGTGGGAAGCAATAATGAAGCTCAGATTTATTCAACTGTTTGTCTTTTCTAGGTTAATCTTTTCTTTTCCTTAGAGTTTCTTTAATCCTGAGCTGTTTTCATTAAGAAAGTGATTGAATGAAGGGGATATCAAGATTTTCCATATTCCAGAAATCTAACATCTGTAGAAATCAGTAAATTTTTGTGTGTGTGTGTTTGTTTCAGAAGCTCAGCTGCCAAGCAAACACACCCGTGTATTTAAAATAGAACCAAAGTAGTAAAAAATAGAAGATAGTTAGGTACTGTTCTTCTAGTAAAAGTGTATAAAATATATTTCTGGGGCTGCCATATATTCATGATATTCTTCTTGGGAGACAGTGGGCTGAATTTAGCAGAAGTGTAAGAGTTGGTGATAGATTACAGATTAATAAGTATTTTTATTATGAAACCTATTTTTAAGGTTTTAGTTAGGGTTTAATGCTTGGCACAGTAAATTCTAACTTCAGATAATGTGGGTATTCAGTAACCATAAAAAGAAACTGCTAAAAGTTTTGTGTGTGCTGAAGGAGAGATAAATGTGCTTTAGATGAGGTATTACATACCAATCACTTAACTGCTTTTACTCTTCTGTTTTCTTTTTAGGATTTACCTTAACAGAGACTCTGTGGCTCCTTTTCCTCAGTTTGTGTTACCTACATCTCTGAATTCATCCCTATGAATGTGTATTTGCAGGTCCTTTGCTAGTCCTTACAACAGTGCAGTTTAGCATTGTCTCGCTGAATAAAGAGAAGTACTATAAATATATACTGGTTGACAGCTCCTTACAAAATTAAGCACTAAAACAGCTAAAGCTTTTTCATTTTAATATAAAAATTCTGAAGTAAATAAGGAGAATGTAAATCTAAGAAATAAATTCATCCAAGTCTGGAAAGAAATGAAAGCTTAAAAAGATGCTTTCCTTCATAATAGCACAAAATTAGGACTGCGTGTCTCTTGCATGGTCTGTTGCTTCTTTGTTCTGGAGTACCTCTCAGATAGCTCACAGCTTAGTAGTACCCTCTCTGCTAGTACATGTTCTGCAATGCTAATTGAGAGAATGGTCCGCTGGGTTATTTAACTGAAACCGGAGTCTCAAAGATCAGACAAGCTTTGCTGTTCCTCAGCTTCAATGGATATCACAGCCCTGACTGAAAGAGCACTGAACTTAATAGAAAGGCTTTGGATCTGGAAAACTGCTTACTGAAATCAATGAGGGAAAGAGCTTTAACTCCAACAGTTAACACTTCATTCTGGCCCTTTTCTCAATAGATACAAACATTGGCTCTGTGATGCCTAGTCATTTTATTAAGATCAATAAGGCAAACCTAAATTGTGCAGCAAATGTGCATTTACTATCTGCTGTGTTAGCATTACAAGTCAGATCAGACTTTTGAAAAATAAGTGTTTGATTTTACAATAATTCTACCCTCTGCAGAAAACAAATGCATTTTTAAGGAAATCTCTTTATCACTAAGGAATTCCTCAAGAGTTGTAGATAGCTCTTAGTTGACAGACTTCCTTAAAGAACTCCTTTTTCTATGTCTACAATAATTAAAATAAAAGTTGTCCTTTGAGTATTTGACATTGGCAAGATGTATTTAGTTTAATTTTCTCCAAATGCTAAAGAGGTTGCTACAGTTATGTGGAAATACTTAGGTCTCATGAAAATGAGAGAGATTCAGATTATCTGAATTTGCCATAAAGTAATATATTCAGATGGACTTTTCTGATTCTCCTGGTCATTCTAAAGCAGCACAGTAATTGCCTGCTTGTCACATCAGGAGTCGGTGGCATTTCAGAGAATATCAGTGTAGGGCTTTGGGGATAAAATTCTCTCCTAAGTAACCAAAAAAAAGGCAGTCCTGATTACAAAAAGTGGTGACATTAAACAGAACTGTTCTGAAAACATGCATCAAAAAAGCAGAAGAGAAGTGCAGTTATGAGCAAGTCTTAACCTGTGTGCAGCTTGGGTTGTGTCATAACATGACTGTTTCACATTAAAGATGAAACACTAAAGCACTAGCAGGAAGTTACCATCATAATATTTTCTTTTGAAAGTATTTGCTCTGTTAAAATGTAAGATGTCTTTAATTAATAAGTATTTAGATCTATATAAAAATACTTCCTACACTGCTATAGGCCACCAGTCTTTTTTTTTTTTAAACAGCAATAAATAGGGTCAAAATTAGTCACTGCAGATTGCCTGGAGTCTCTTGACATTTACTGAAAATTTCAAACTAATGTGGAAAGTTCTGGAGATTCTTTTTATGGAAGTATGCACCTTCTAGAATGCATTTTTAGTGATTAATTTTTGCCTTGTGTTCAAGTCCCCCCCTTCTTGCCCCAGTCTACAGTATGGCATCTTTCAATACTGGGAAGTCTTATTTGTAGCAGATTACCCTGACTTGGTGCTCTCTGATGTCCAAACTGTGTGAATTACACAAGAAAGTTGGGGTCCTTATGCTTTCACGAGGCTATTTAAGTCTTTAGAGTCTGAAATAATAGATGAAAAATATGAAAAATTCAAAATGGATAAAAAGTTTTAATTTTTGCTAAATTCTTGATGTTCAAAACCTGAAAAAGGCACTGGTATTTGTGACCAGATGGAAATAAACTAGCTTAAAAGGAACTCATAGAAACCAAACCCAAGTGATTAAGTAAATCATTTGATATTTGCTTTAGGATTAGATTTTGTGCTGAAATTTCTTGTAAAAGTTCTTTAGAGGCTGAGGTTGCACAGCAATTAATGAGGGATGGTTCTTGCTTTATGCAGATCCATCTGCCTAGCTTTATAAGTTTGTTATTAACTGCCTATAATTCTATGATTAAAAGATCAATGTGTACTTGTCCAAAGCAAAGTGGACACACAAGGTGAGAAAATGTATCAAAATGAAACATTATCCAGAAGGATCTTCTTTTTTATTACAAGTTTATTTACAACCAATTTGTCAGATCAATTCAAGCACAGAGTTAGCAAGATTTTGAAAAAGTAAACAGTAGAAGAAATATTTCCATCAATCAGAAAAAAAAAACCAACTACTTTGTCCTCAGTGTCCTCACTTCCAGCTCGGAGTTCAGTGTTTTATGTAATCTGCTGCTGAAGGGAAAGCTGAATGAGAAATCTGCTTTAAACAAAAGTGAATTTAACTAATTTATTTTCATTACTGAAGCTGAGGAAAATGCAGGCTATGTGACAAGAAGTAGTTATATTATTAGAACAGGAAACATATATGTAAAAAAAAATGCAAAACATAGGAAAACCCAAGGAAATGAGATGGTTTTAAATACATATTTTTCAACCATGCAAAATATCCCTTTCAGCACAGCATAGGATATAACATTAATCTTATTCGTCTGTGAGTTAAATTCTGTATATATTTCCTCGTAGTCAGGACTGCTACATTACCTCACTTTTACCAACAGAAGCCAAACTGCTAGATTTTTGGAGACTGCTAGCAATAATTTTTTTCTATGACAATTAGTTCATTACTAATCTTGACCATCTTTCCAATGAACTCATGAAAAACTCTAATACTGAAAGGCACCTCATAAATCATTCACAATAAATCTGCAGGAATATTGAGCATTTGTAAATATGACCTCCCTTTGCAGGGTTTGTCTCTCTCTTAACTTTTCTTCCTGAATCTTTCTTTGCTACAATTATCTTGAAATCTCTATGAAAGAAACCAAAGGAATGGGAGCTCAGGTTAGTGGTAATATTAGTCATCTTTCTAATGGATATTCTATAGCTTGTCCTTTTTTCCACTTCCTCTTACCTGGTCCTTTCATAACTCAGTCAGACAGACTCTTATATACCCTTTGGTTGGAGCCAATGGGTCTTACAAATGTAATTTATACAGTAGTTGATGATTTAAATGGCAAACCCCCAAAATCTTGTGCTTTAAAAAAATGTAAATCTGTCTGGATCTCATTAACAAAGGTTCTTGACTACAGGAGAAACTCTCCTTTTTGGAAAACCATTCATTCATTCATCCATGAGTTTAAGTACTTAAGAAAATACTTTGGAGTCATGGTTTTATTTGTTTTTTTTGTCCAGTGGCCTGCGCTGAATCCTTGCCAGTGGTGACAAGTAGGATGCAGTCAGTGGGGAGGCTTTCCTACATTGATGACTACATTGTGAAGACAAACAGCACAGCGGTGTGCAACGCAGGAATTTCAAGAAATAGTGGCTTTATCTTAACTCTGAGACTGAAAAACTTCTATCTTCTAAAAAAAAAAAAAGGTTAAAAAGGGCAGCTGCATATTAAAGCCAAACCTCTGCACATAAATATTATGCTACTTTGTTATATGTAATAAATAATACATAATTATATATTAATATATATTATGTATTATATTTTATATATACAACTATATACAATGTCATATATAATATATAGTATTATATATTATATAATATTATAGAGTGTATTTGTTATATGTACACATATATGTGATATATACATATGCTATATATCAACAGTCTATTTTATATATAATATAAACTATTTTTATTAGGAACTATTAATACATATGTAAATACATATTATATTTAATAGAAATAAAAGAGATTCTAATATGTTAGTATATAATAGAATATAGTATAATAGAAGTCTAGTCTATAATTATAGTATGTTATAGCATACTAGGATCCAATAGAATCAAATCGAACCCAAAGAAATCTCTAACATTTTATATAAACATAATATATAATATAATCTAATAGAATATACTAGAATCCAATAGAAATCTATTATATGTTATATAAGTATACTACATAGTATAATCTAATTGAATATACTAGAATCCTAGGAAATATACTAGAATCTGACAGAGTATACTAGAATATACTTGAATGTAATAGAATACTATAGAATCTAAGGAAATATACTAGAATATGATAGAATATACTAGAATTCAATAGAAATCTATAATATTTTATACAAGTACAATAGGTAATATAATCTAATTGTGAATATACTAGAATCTAAGGAAATACACTAGAATCTGATAGAATGTACTAGAATAAACTAAAATCCAATAAAATCCAATAGACACCTATTTTATACTAGAATGTGATACAATATACTAGAAACCAATAGAATCTAAGGAAATATACTAGAATCCAATAGAAATCTATGATATTTTATACAAATACAATATGTACTATAATCTAATTGAATATACTAGAATCTAAGGAAATATACTAGAATCTACTGGAATCCAATAGGATCCAATAGAATGTAAGGAAATATACTAGAATCCAATAGAAATCTATAATATTTTATACAAATACAATGTGTAATATAATCTAATTGAATATACTAGAACTTAAGAAAATATACTAGAATATTTTAGAAGCCAATAGAATCTAGGGAAATATATTAGAATCTGATAGAACAAACTAGAATATACTAGAATCTAATAGAATCCAACAGAAATCTATTATATAAATATACTATATCGTATATGCTAGCTGAATATATTAGCATCTAAGGAAATATATTAGAATCCAATAGAAATCTATCATATTTTATGTAAGTATTATATATAATTGAATTTACTAAAATCTAATAGAATTTTATTACAATCTACTACAGGAATATAGTATATTCTAGAATATATCAGAATATAATAGAATAGAATCTAACAGAATCTAATAGACTTCTATTATAGTCTATATAAGTATAATAATCTAATAGAATACACTTGAATACACTAAATTCTAATGTACTCTAATAGACATCTATTATATATAGGTATAGAATAGTAGAATATACTAGAATATACTAGAACTCTATTACTTTCTATATAAGCATAATACAGAATATAATGTAATATACTACAACCTGATAGAATCTAATAATATAGTAGAATCTAATAAAATTCAATTACATTTGCTATATACTATAGAATCTACTAGAATCTGATAGAGTCTAATAGGATATACTAGAATCCAATAGAATTCTGTTATATCATATATAAATATAGCATCTATTAGAATCTAATAGGATTGAATAGAATTATATTGCTATCTAAATATATTATAGGATATACTAGAATATACATCTGATGGAATCGAATAGACTTCTAGTATATTCTAGATAAACATATATTACATTTATATACTCTGACAGAATTTACCAGAATCTGATAGAATCTAATAGGATCTAATAGTATAGAATATAATAGAACCTGATAGAATCTAACAATATCGTAGAATCTAATACAGTTCCATTACATTCACTACATAATATAGAATCTACTAGAATATACTAGAATCCGACAGAATATACTAGCATCTGATAGAATCTACTAGAATTCTGTTACATCCTATATAAATATAATATAGAATTTACTAATATATACTAGAATATAATGGACTCTAACAGAATTCTATTATATTCTATACATAGTATCATATTATAGTATAGTATAATACAACATAAGATATAATATGATCTAATGCAATACAATATAGAATAGATATTAATATACCATTGAATATGTATGTTTATAATATATATTATAGTAGATATAAATGGTATATAAGATAAATAAGTAAAGAATAATTAATATATGTATTTATACATTTTTGTATAAATATATATTTTGTATTTTTTAACATATATCCCCAATGAAAGATACAAAATTGTACTGACAGAAGAATTTTTCTATCTCCATCTCCTATTTGCTCTTATTTTCATCTTAAGCACCTGCATTAGTGGAAGGTAATATACAAATCAGATATCTCATAAGCCAGAATCCTATGTAGCTTGATCACTTTTGAGGTAAAGTTTAGCTAGACTGCCTAAAAATCCTTATTGGCCTCAATAGATTTGTGTTGAATTTATTTAATACAAAGCTTAATATAAAAAGTCCTCGCTGTAGTTAATTGGCCTTCAGGTTATTGAAGGCCCCAAGGCATTGTGTTTGAGTTGTCACTGCTACTTGCAAAGATCAGCGGTATTAATTCTCGTATTGCAGAAAGTGATTACATGTGTTTATCTGGTTAGCGTTAATTCATTGTTTCTAGGTTCTAATTTAATTTATAATTTTCTTAGCTGTTAAAGATGGTGCTAAACATTAGGAACTTTGCTGAAATCAGATGTGCTACTGAGATGATAGTACCTGTTTAAATTACAGCAGAACTAAACCTGAAGGCTCCTCCAGAATTATGCTATTGTAGCTGGGGGCAATATCTGTTTCTGTTACATGATAAACCTAAAACAAACAGTGCTCATTCAGTTTGTCTCCTTTGGGATAGAGTGGACCTAAGCTTATTAATTATTCCTGTTTTCTAAGGAGAAAACATCAGCTTTACTTCTCTTGATAACCCTGTTTTCTCAGAAAACACACGTGTTCAAATAGCCGGTGAGCAGGGGCAGGAATTCTTTAGTGGTTAGAGAAGTGGCAGAAGGTTAAATCATCTGACTTGGCTGAGACATTGACTGTTTACCCTTAGTGTACAGTAACATCTTAAAAAGAAACTTTGAGCAAAGTGGGGTGTATTCATTACTGGACAAACATGTCTGACAAGTTAAAGAATATGTGACTGGTTTCAGCTGAGACCAAAGTGCTTCATTTATAATGGAGATTACGGTAAGAAACAAATGAAGTTGTCTAAGGGAAAATGATGTCTCCTGAGCCTTTATTCTGGTTTGGCCACAAGTTAATAACACAACCAGCACTTAACAACAAAATGCAAGACTGTATTATCTTTTAGAAAATGCCAGTCATGTGCAATCCAAGCAGGTCAATTACTAGCAAATCTCCAAAGATCTCCTGAAACCTCAGAAGAGTTAGAGATGCCAAGAAAATGTCTGGATGCACAGAGACACAGGAACAGAAATAGGGCACAAACCAATTTGCAGAAATGGAACTTAACCCTTAGAGGGAAGAACCCAGCCTGCTACATATTCATTTCCATTTCATTAAATATTTATGGAGACATAGGCATGTAATGTGATTCTAAATCATGGAAAAAGCACAAACAACATCTGCACTGTTTTAGTCATGCTTAATCTATTTTTTTTTTCAACCTTTCTGTTTCTTGCAGGTGTAATGGATGTGTTGGTTGTTTTTTTTCTCTGCAGCTAACGTGTTAGACATTTGAAAATTAACATGTTCTCTTGAATAATTCTAAATCAGCACACACACAAAATAGTGTAGAGGCCAGTGAAAGCCTATTCTTCAGCTCAATATGCATGTCTATAACCTATTAATATTAATGAAACCTGCACATAAGCATGTGGGGATAACTGACCCCATTAAATTCCATTTACTCATGAACTACTATGTAAAGTTTGCCCCTTAGTTATTGTAGTTTTTATCAAGGATGAAAGCTGGAACAGCATATATGCCAATAGAAGTTTGTTTCAAAAGTAACTTTGTAAAAGAAGCAAAAAGGTGTGGGAGGGAAGGGGTTGGAAGAAAAGAATATATTGCAAGGAAACGTTCCGTTCAAACTTTCAACAGCTAATGAAAATGAAGTCATCTATCTTCCTCATGTTCAGGTGGAATTTTCTGTGGTTTAGTTTATGCACATGAACAATGTATGACTCACTTTTATATCTTTTATCAAGTAAGTGATATATTCTCCCTGGCCAGAAATGGCTCATCTCTTTCAGCTGAGTTTTCTTTAAAAGAATCAGCCTGTGATATACAACTGTTATTGCAAAGTTACGAGCAACCATAATCTAACCCATCCACCCACAAAGAAGGGAATAATAGTGTTAGAACTAACATTGGTTTTGCTGTAGTTAGTGCTGTGTAATATATACTACTCAAGTAATTTTCCTGACATTAATTTTACATACTTTCTTGGTAACAATCCAAAAATAAATAAAAATCTCTGGAACAAATCTGACAAACATTGAGGTAAAATCTTTTCCAAAAGGAGCACTCGGACTGCATGAGCTGTTGAACTCCTTGTTCTTTGTACATAATACAGAAAATCAGTATTTTTACAGTCTTAGCGTGCCTTCCAGGGCACCTGAAGAAAGGCTCAGAATCACACTTGCTGTCCACAGGCCTGTCCTAGGTCTGCACAAGAGCAATGTCTCCATCAGCTTCAGCCTGACACAATGGTAGTTACACCAGATCAGAATGAATAATCTCCAGACATGAGTTATTGGCACAATTAAAGCAAGATCACAGCTGACTGACATACCGAACAAAAGAGCTTTGGCAAAGCTTACAGTGGAAAAGCATATAGAGGAAATTCACTCTTGGCGTCAAATGCACCAGAGTAAAAGCAGGACAAACTGCTTATTAACAGGCTTAGGCGCTGCAAACCAAATACCAAAGGATGAACAATGGCAATAACATCCTGCTATGTCTCTCTACAGCATGCATGCAATTCATCATTAAGTTATATTCCATAGGCAGCTCCAGCAGCACATTTTCAGTCTAATTGATACATGAGACATTTGGCTTGCAGCTTTCAAAAAGAGTAAGAAGTACAGAGAGTTCTGCTCCATCCAACAAGAAAACCAAAGCCCTGTAATATTAGTTATAACTGCAACAGATTTTTATGACTCTAACACAGCTAGTTCACTCAGTAAGGTCAACAGTATGCAGTTCTGCCTCGGGGGGGTGGGGGGGCACATTTTACTGGGCTGTTGGGGTTTCCTCATAAGGCACAACACGTGGGTCCCTCCACCGAGCTCTAGTAGGTCTGGGAGGTGTATGACAGTGTGCTGCAAAAGGACTCCTCTCTGAGGGATGTATTTTTCCCCATGTTAACTAATGTGATTCTTTTTACAACTTCTACCAGTTTGTTTGATACAACAGTCAGGTTTACCAGAATCCCTGAGGACTGTCCTAGCTTCTCCTTTGTTTACTTCACCTTGCCATTTTAAGGTAAATTGCTGCAAAGCTTGATAATTTTTACTTGTCTTTCTGTGAGGAGTTGAATGTGAGTATGGGGATGTTTGTTAGTACATAATTCTTTCCCTATACCTAGAAAGTTAGCAGCTTAGCTTTCCTGGATGTATTTGAACACTAAACAATACTGGTATCCAGGTATCTTAGTCTATGTCTTACCTCAGCTCTTACTCCTCAGGTAAGCTGTTGGACCATCACTCCAGAGATAAATGGTACAGCTGCTCACAGCTGTGGCACACAACACCCTCCTCCCCTTGGGTTAGACCATCATCAGGTGAGGTGCTGTGCACATATGCTAGGGGAGGCACAGTTACCAGCTGAAGAAGCTGATGACAAAAATGAGCTTGAGTTTCCAACTTTTCGAGTCCTGTGAGAGAAAATAATGTTAATATAGTCCTTGGGTGAGACGCAACCTGCTAGGAGAGGTCTTCTGAGCCGAGTGCCTTCATATCACACTTGACCTGCCAGTTGAGTAACACAGTATGGCATTATTTGATTTCTGCAGTGCTTACAGAAAAAAATGATTTCATAATAAAAGCATTCACATTCACTTATACAACTTCAGATTTTGCAAGACTGTTATGTTTCTAATCATGAAAAACATGGCTTTATTTAGATGATAGAGTAGCCATAAATAAAGAGCTCACAGGAGCTGCCTGACAAACTTTTTATGTTAGCTATGTACGGTGAGGTAGTTTGTGGTGACAGCACATTGCTCAGAGGAGCAGGCCATATGCTGCTTCCTATTATACCAATGTCAACCCAGGGAATTTCCATTGTCTGTATTTCAACCAGTTCAACTAAGATAAAGATCTCTACACATGATTTCATAGCCTTTTTGCCACTGTATAGTATTATTAAAAAGGAAAGTACTGTAGGGGTCAAATTACTTTCAATATTGTTTCTGCTAATAAATGCACTACAAATGGTTTAGTCTCACTCACTAATCATAACAAAATCATAAAAAAAAAAAAGGGCTTAAATAGATTTCAGTAAGGTAGCAACCCCATCTCCTACACTGTTATGAAGTTCAGGCACGTGGCACAGGCCAGAGCAGGTTCACTTACCTGGTACACCAGAGCAGGTAAAATGAATTGAAAGTGCACAGAGGCAGAGCACAGAAGTAGGGCAACATCCACACGCAAATGATGAACAGCTTAACTTACACTAATGGGAAAAGGGATTTGAATAGCTAAAACCTGGTACATTGAACTGAGAAAAAAAATATAACTCTAAGTATGTATTTCTGGGCTGTAACAGGACCGGTAGAGAGGAGAAATTATAGCTATCTTGGAGGATTTCCCTTCTTCCCCCCATTTTTAAATAATACACAGAAATGATATTTTCAGTTTAAATTATTCATTTTTTGTTTGTGTGTAAACTCAAGAACAATCAGAAATCTGGTTCCGGGTTCAGCTGTGAGAAGTATATATGTACATTCATGTATGAACAGCTTTTCACACAAGCATATGTATACTTACTTCACCTGCCCCCGTATTTGTGCCTCCAAATATATGTGCTTCATTATGCATTCTCACAGGAAATGATGACAATTACATATAGAAAAAATATTCCCCACCCCTTCAAATCAAACCAGTTATAGGCTGTTTCTAACAGATAAATATAAAGTAGATATTGCATTTCTAATTCTCAATTAGTCAAATATTGCATATGGAAAGGCAAAGGACAGATTTTATTCAATTTTTTAGCCATGTAAAAAAAAAACAGAAAAAAAACCCCAAACCACTGTTACTCTCTATGTAAGTACCGTAGAAGAAGCTGCCACATTTTTACAATGGAACAGCATGGAAAAATAAAACTTTGGATTTCAAGAGTCTGTTTCTATGTGAGCATTTTAATTTCACAACCAAATTAGATTAGCTCCACCATCCTCACTGGAGTGAAAGTCATGAAGGTGCATTTTCATTTTTATGGATGAAACTATTTAAGAAGAAACACTGTGACTTGCCTGATGAAAAAGAATATTGTCTGAAGAAGAAATGGGATCCAGGTCTGTGGCCATTTAGTTGCGTGCGTTAACATTAGGCTTTCCAGCTGTGGGATGCATACCAGCAAATGAATTTCCCACCTTAAACATATGTATGGTTAATTTATTTCCTCTGGGGTAAATTCTGCCTGTGCTTTCCAGTGCGCAATTTAAACTGTATGCCAATCAGTAGCCGTTCTCCGGGTATGGCTGGCTGGACTGGCAGAGTGATGAAGGACATTGAAAGAGAAAAAAATACAGGTTTACCTGCTCACTTGGTGAAATGAAGGCGTACCAAATCCCTTTCTCCTATTTCCAGCTTCCCATGAGGGCTCTTCTGAGTATCAGCACTATTTGCAAAAGACGTTTATTCCTTCTTCATTTCTTTGTTTGAGCTGTGGCAAAGCTGGTGGAAACTCCTATTATCCTTGGAGAAAATAAAGGATCTCCTGGGAAATGCAGAACTTAACTTTACTATTCTACTTGTTTTTTACACATTGACTAAAAAGTTGTGCTAAAATGCAGATAAACCCTCTGTCTAAACAGTCAGTGACACCGAGTTACATGTAGTCCGGCGCAAAGAACACATTTCATACTATTTCCCTTCTCTTTTTGGCACAGCATGGAATTTTACTGTACATATGCTAGAACCAAACAATAGTTTTGACAGCTGTGGGGGAAGGGTGGTAGGCGTCGTGGCTGAACTCCTCACCCGTGCCCATGGCGGAGAGGGTGCCTTGCAACTAGACAGATGGCTCCTGTAGAAGGTCAGCAGAAATGTTCATGCATACCCTACTTATTTTTGCACGGTGTTCATTGATTCAAACTGCCTCTGAGCCTCTCTTCCCCCTTTCAAATAGGATTTTTATGATGTTTTTAAATCTTTGCCAATTTCAAAGGCTGATTTAATTTCACACAATAAAGTGTGGGAGCAGCAGTCTTGGGTCCCCTGGATAAACACTGGACTACATGCTACTTGTGTTTGACTATGTCAGCTGTGAGCTCTCTAAGTATGAAGTCCTGCCAGGCAAGACATAAATCTTTTGTCAATGAAAGGGGTACATTATCTGATTCTCAGCTGTTTCTTTTCTAAACAGCTACCTGAGGTTTAAGATAAATATTCAACATAGCTTTTTAAAAGAAAAAAAGAAAAAACAGAACACTTTCTCTCATGCATTGAGCATTAATGAAGAACCATAGAGAGCAGGGATCAGTCCTCATGGCACGTCCCAGGTCAGTCCAGAAATGCAGTAGTGCAGTGAAAGGATTCTAAAGAGGCAAAGAGTTTAATAGTACTTTGGCTGTAATATGCTTCATACCTTCTGAATCGGTTCCTTGCAGTGAAGCTGCCAAATTAACTCCTGAAGCAACTGGGTGCAACTCTACTGGGTTAACAAAGCTGTGCCCTGCTTCCCAGGAATGCAGTCAGTCCAAGCATGGGGTTGTGAAGAGGGTTACGTTGAACTGGAATCCTTATGCCAATGTCTTGCTGTCCTTAAGTACCTTCATACTGAAAAGTGCGAAGAAATTAAACAAATTAGTAACCAAATACTAATACCTTAAAGGCTCATGGATTTAGCAGCTCTCCATGAATCCAGTCAATCTCTGCTCCATTTTCCACACGTGTAGCTGCTGAATCTGATTTTTGGTATTTGTGATACCATTTCAGGGTGATCTCAGCCTCACGTGGGTAAGCTGATACTGTTACCTGGTACTGTTAGCCTCACACTATCCCAACTCCCCAAAACATCCCCAGGGCTCACCTTCACCTTTCTTGTGAATTTTGGTTGTTTCTCACATAACTCCTCCTTAACCACCTGTGAATTCCTCACAGTACTCTCTGTAAAGCTGCCAGCTTCTCACTCTGTGATCTTTCAGGTCCAGCAGTTTCTTGTGCCATGTCCAGTAGTTTCTCACATCTTGCTCTGTGCACCCCAGGCCAGGGCACAGGCAGTGGTCCCACTGCCTGCAGCAGCCTTGGTAGTCAGCATCACTACCTCAGCCTGCTGCTGTGGGAGAGAAACAGTCTGCTAGGACTAAACAATAGAAACTATGGCATATAAAAAGTAAAAATAATGAGGTTTATGGATTAAACATTATACCTTTTTCTCATGTTGCTTAGTTCCTGATCACTTATGAAAAGAGTTATTAAGTGAGAGAAGAGAATGTACCATCCTGTCTCATACAAATGTAAAGCCTTCAGTAAATAAGAGCTTGGCAGGGACAAAGATATTTGTGACCAGCCCAAGGAACTGGAAGCCACTGTGGGAAGCTGCTTTAGTGGATGATGGGCTCAGGTCTGACAAAACAGAACTTGGAATCGAGAAAATTACAGTTTAGGAGAAATGTCTTTGAATGAGGAGGAATGGAAAACTAAATAAAACCACAATGATTGCAGGAGCAGAAGATAAGATTATACATATGAGCTTTAGATAGGTCCTCAGAGGAAAATAAAAACATCTCGGTATAAAAAAATTGGCTACAATAGCAAAGCAGATAGGCTTGCAAGTGTATAGGTCTTTTTACAAGCAATTTTGGAAAACCAAGCTATGCATGTATAATTTGTGGCATTTTTGTTGTAGACGGTTTTATCCCATTTTTATGATTTTAGGATTAATAAACATTATCCAAGTCAAACATAAAATAAGCAGCACCTCATTCAGCACATTCATTGGAATTTCCACTGTATTTATCTTTTTCTGCTGGGAGCATGGTTTAGCAATGATTAGAAAACAATATGGCAGGAAACTCCCGATGTTAAACATTTGAGTTATGTATCACAGATTGTCTCAAATTCTTTGACTTTTTAAGATTTAAATCTCTTCAAAGTTTTCCTGAAGTTTTTGGCACATTTTCTACAAAATTTGTACAAGAAAGAAGATTCATGGAAGACTCTAGCCGTCTGTTATTGCTTAAACACTGATGTTTAAGGTTTAAATTTACAGGGAACAAATCATTCTACATCAAAACTAAGGTGTTGCATGTTTATTTACAGACCAAGCTCCGGTAGTAATGTGTATTTGTCATGGAAACTGATTTGAATTTAATTCTAAACCCTGTTTTGCACCAGGAAAATGTGAGTTTCATTTTACTTGTCTCTGTTTTCAATTATAATTTGACAAAAGAAATAACCGCATTACCTATTTGATTTGCCAGAACTTTATCCCAGCACCACCTGTTGAGCCCTCGGCACTCGAATCCTGACATATAGCAGAGAACAAAATTATGCAGTTGGCATACTAACCAGCAAGGATGCCAACAAAAGCATAATATAGCCTTTGTACTCAAAGTACAACCAAATATATATTAAGCTACCAACTGCAAAGGTTTAAGCAAGCCACATTTAATTATACATGAACATATCTTTCCAACAAATAACTCAGTAGAAAAATGGAAGTTAGAAAGGACCCTTTTTGTACATCTTGCTTTGGTAAATATTGCAAGCTTAAAATAAATAAAGTTTCACAATACCATAGTAGATTTACATTAGAAATGGCAAGAGGATAGCCAGCTAGCTTATACAAATAGATGAGTTCAACACTATCAGCTTCCCAGTTTAAACAAGATGCCCCATGTTCATTTCTGGCAGGGGAACTGACCTGGCACAGCACTGGTCTCCCAGGAAGGTGGAAGAAGAGGCTCCCACCAGGAGTTCAGGCCAAACCCTGTCTTCTGCAACTAGCTGAGACCAAAGTAGCAGCAGACAACTATGTCTCTGGCATGTGTTTCTTGAAGCACTGCTTTGCCATAGAAGTAATCACAACAGCTTTCCTGGCTCTTCTGACCTTCTGATCTTCCGAGATCTGCACAGCAGAGGAGACAGAAGATGAAGAGAGACAGGACACATCAGGGGGGAATGAGGCAAAACCTCTGCTCCCCAGTTCTACAGAGGTCAGTGAAGTCTTCATGGGGCTGTGAACCCACATGGGATTTACACACTGAGAAGGGCTACCAGTGGTTCTAGCAATGATGCTAGATTTTCCAGAGTTTGTCCAAAGATATGAGTTAAAATCACTGCACCATTTTAAGGGACTGTTCTTAAATACTGGTGACAATGACAATTTACAGATTTTTATCACCTCCCCCAAAAGCCTAAGAGAGAATTAAATCTGCAAAGCTGATTATTGCAGTGACTGTTGTCCAGAAAAATGACATTAGATGTAAAACAAGGATCTTGCTCCAAGGTGAGGAGAAGCGAGTCCTTATTCCTGCTCCCCCAGAAATCACCACAGCTGCCCCCAGGCAGATCCAAGGATGAGGACATGGTAAAGCAGAAAGAGCTAATTGACCCACAAGGAAATCCTCCTGATGCATTTGTGCAGGGCTGAGCATACAGGTTCTGACACTGGCTAAGGCTTTTGTCAGTAGTTTCATATGAAGCATAAATGAAAGACCATTAAAACTTTGGATAAAGAAACAAAATGCTGTAGATGAAGTGAAATATCTAAAAAATGCTTCAGAGACGATGAAGTACAGCTTTAAAATAGCTTGAGGGGAAAAATAACTCCAGCCAGTTTTGTAAACAAGGAAACAAACCAGCTGTAAATCATAGAGCAACCAAACATTTTACTTACTGCGCTAACTTTTGCACTCTGAGCTACTTAACTCATTATTATCACTGTAAGCTTGTACAAGACTAAACGGAGCAGGTACCTCTTGGAACCCATTAGCTGCTACCAGATATCAGACATATGATACCTGAACTGGACATATGCAATCCAGAAAATGGGAAAGGCCTCTGATAAAAAGTGGAACATTCCAAATTGTATCCAGAAAAAAATGGGGAATAATTTTTCATGTGAATTGCTTTCTTACCAGTGCATTGCAGCAATCAGCATTTAATAGAGGTTGCGGAATCTCTGTCTGGATATTTCAACTTGATTGGATGCAACCATGAGGAACCTGATGTAACGATACCTGCTTGGAGAAAGGGCTTGGACTAGAAGACATCCAGAAGTTTCTTCCAGCCTAAACTACCTAGGATTCTAAAACTGACCTAAAGAAATCAGAAATCTTTTCCTTACAGCTGTTCTTATATTACATCTTACAGAAATACCTTCTTTTTTTTTTTTTCCTTGGGTCTTATTTGTTTGAAAGTTGGAATTAGGTATTTACTATTTATAATAGTTTATAAATTATCTTCTTTTAAGTAAATATGTAAATGTAATTCTATTATTTCTTCACTTTTGTTTAAGGGATAAAATAGGAATAAAACCCATAAATGGTCTGGTAAGTATACGGGTGCCTGTGGTTTAATCCCAGCGAGTGCACTAACTCTTTAAACTCTAAAATGGTGGCTTGAAACTTACCTCAACATCCTAATTTTTTTCTGTGCTGAAAATGTAAAGTAATGATTGTTAATGAGAAAAACTTCTCTTCAAATTTGCAATAGAAACTGTAAAACACTTGCTAAGAGATAGACCACGTCTAGGAAAGCTGAATCTAGCTGCTCTCTCCTTTTCAACTGGAAATATCCTTTGTGGTAACCACATTTCATTCAGGAAAATAAGACTAGAGAAAGTACACATATGGCAGATAGTTTGGCATCATCAAATTCTATATTTCTCAGGTGCCTAACAGCCAAGAAAATGTTCCATCATTTTCTTTCAGATAGCTGATCCCATGTAATATTGACTCTAGATGAAGACTTCGGATGAAATATCTGGATAGTGTTTGAATAGGGCATTAAATAAGTCTCCTATAATACAATCCATCATCTTCTAATTTCTCCCTTGTTCAAAATAACTACAAATCCTTAAATTGCAGCGTGGAGCTTTGAGTTTTAAAACCATAAACTAGTGACAAAACTCACCCCAGGAATGCCCTGCATTGTTTACTGCCTTCCACAATATGTCCAAATATACTCCATAGCTTTACAAAGACGCTGAAAATACCAGCACACTTCCTTGCCCAACAGACATGCAAAGAAGCTGCAGGTAGATTGGTAAGTATTTCCGCTTGAAATTGAACTTTTGACATGTAAAACAGCCATGAAAATTATGAAGATTTGAAGATTTACAGGTAGATTACAGTGAGCTGTACAAAAGGCAGCACCTCTTTGGGGAATCTTTCAAGTCTTCACTGAGTAACCCAGATGCCTCAAACGCTGCTCAGCTCCATTGCCATTCAACAGGTAATTGCTATTAGTCCCTTGTATTATCATATAAAGTGGGATTCACTATCAAATTTTATTCTATTTAAATCTGGACCATTTGGGAAGAATTAACGATTCTGGAATTAAACCTCAGTGGTTCTTACATTACTTTTGTGTTTTGTGTCTGCAGCACTGCTCCAAGGAAGCTGCCCCAATTTGCATCACATTTCTCTGATTATTTCAGTATTCTGATAGCACACATGCATCCTTTTAGCAGAAACCAGTGACTCTGGGGATCTTTTCACTTTAAGCTTGAGTTTACCTGTCACAGAAGGTGACTGAGGTCAGCAGGCTTAAAATGACTCATCTATAACCCACACTCCCTGAAGGGATAAATTAAATCCAAAGAGAGTGCCTCATAAATTCCCAGGGAGAATTTAGTATCATAAAACCAGACTTGACACCACTCCAAAGTTTAGCCTCTGCTGTGACAGAGAGGAAGCAAAATCAGCTTTGGTGCAGATTCTGCACAAGAAATACCTCTCAAAGTACTGCTGAGCAGTCTGTGCCCCTTTATGTTGTGGCAACTTGTCACTGATGCCTCTGCCAGCTTTCATGGACAATGAGGTACTGCAGCTGATTAAAATGGGAGAGAAAAGGAACACATGTTTTCATGGTTCCCCATCTAGTTCTCTGTATCTCCTTCTTTATGTCATTATTTGTGAAGATACTTCTGTAGAACTGGGCTCAGGGTGGTTGATGCAGGGCACAGACAAGTGTTTCTATAGAAAAATCCTACCATATTGAATAGAATTCTATCAAAACAGCTCTATGAGCTTAATGGATTTGTAGAATTAACCTTGGTATAATTTTTTTGAACCACCTACTAAAGATCTACATCAAGAACAATATTCACTATTGTGTTCTATGGAGTTTTTTGCTGGAACTTGTCCTGTTCTGCTTCCTGCCCATCATAATCACATCATTCCTGCTGCAACCTGAGCCTTTCACTGTTCTGGAAACTGGTTGAGTTTTACCCAGTACTACTTCCCAACACAAAGTGATTTCCTGTCTCAAATGACTAAACTGCTGCATTGAGAAGGAATTTATTTTCACCGTCACTCTCTGAGCTAGCAAGATGATTCAGCAGTTTGTTTACGCACTGAAGGCTGCCAATGAGGAGCATGCTTTGGTAAGGGGCACTAAAATGGGTGATGATTTCATCTGGCAGCACCTAATACGGACTGTTTGCATTGGCACCCATTTAGGCAGCTATGTAGACTAGGCAACTCAAGGAACAGACATGAAATTATTACTATAAATTGTCTTCAAAGAATTGTCTTGATTCATGATTGTCTTAAAATAGATAAACACATTTTACCACAATGATTTTACCCATTTCCAGGGACACTCGATACACATGAGATTTTTTCCCTTCATATGGCTGTAAAAACAAAACCACTAAGGCTCTTGCCAAACTTGTTCAAAGTCTACATGGATTTAGTCAGACAAATGTAGTGGAAAATTATATCCAATGATTTGGGTACTGGCCCATGCACCTCCTTACATCTCAACAGTGCGTCTTCCAGATTTTAATGCAGATTTCTAAATTAAGTTCATTTTTGTTTAGATTATAATATTAAAAATATAGACCATATGGAATAGAACATAATTTTTGGCTCTGGAAAATGTAGCTCTTCATGATGCTTTTTCTTTTTCCTAATTGGAAATAGTAGCTAGTGATTTCTGCTCTGCTTTTGTTGAATGCTGCTTGTTTAGGGTTATCTGTTGCCTTCAGGAACAATTGCCCCTCACATGCCATTGAAGCAGATCACCTTGTGATGGAGCTAGAGATGACACAATGCTCTACTGAAGGTATCTGGTACAGTGACAAAGGCTTGTCCTGTCTTACTACCAACTTCATTCAGTTTCCATGTGCTGGGTAGCTGAGTGGAACCAACAGGGTATTCTATGGAACTTTTTAATGGGCTATGACATATGTTATTGACAATAATTTCCCTTTTCCCATCTAAGATTAATAATTTCCCATTTCCCTTTATGTTTCAGCAATATACAGGAGAAGAAGGAAAAATAACCTATTTAAAAATCCTAAAATTATTCTGAATGAATACGTTATTTTGCATGCCTATGAACTAGTACAATTTCAGATTCTTTGTGTCAATGGCAAAAATCACAACAGAAATATTTTACCAGAGGGAAAGTTTGCAGACAACAAGCTAAGATATTTGCTTGGTTGTCTTTGTCACTCCTGGTATTTAAATCTGGGGTTCCAGGCCTGTCGATATGTACAGGACTCTTAACGGGAGTTATAAGCAGAGATCAATAGTTATTCCTAGAGCAGGTCATCAGGCACATAACTTACTGAAGTGGAAGGCTCAGTGTGTTTGACCTCTCTTCTACCTCGACATATAAATCTGAGGGTAGAGCAGCCACGTCGCTGGTCTCAGGCTGGGATCCTTCTTGAAATTCCTCCATTAAGTAAAGACCCTTGAGGAAAGAATCAATCCATTTAACACGGCTTGGCCCTACATGTGCATAAGAAGCAGAAGCACGGCTTTCACAGCTGCTAATACGTGGCGGCATTCACAGAGAATCTGGGTTTCACTCTGCTTCCTGGGTTACATGTCCAGTCCACTTGTGGGTAAAATCTGGAAGGGAAGGTTTAGTAGGTGTCATTAGTATGGTCTAAAATTCAAGAGAATTACCCTCTGATGGGAGAATTTCCCCTCCTGAAAGCCCCACCTTCCTTTTAATGACCTTTTTGAGGGCCAGGAGACTCTGCTACTCAGTAGCAAAAAGGGAAAGAGCTTATAGGGCTCTTCACCCATAGCGTGAGGCTTCAAATCTCTCTCACCTCGGCTGTAACTGCAGGGGTTTCACCGTTCCTACGTTTCTAACACTTGTGTACAGACGCAGTAGTAATGTGCCTCGACCAGGCGGTATCATTTCAGTTTGGGAACCAACCACTGTAAGCTCAGCTGCGAATCTGTAGCGAAGACACCCGCAGCACCATCTCACCTTTTGCATGCCAGCGACATCTGTTACACCACCGCCTGCCCTGAAGTAACTCAGGAGCTGACCTGGGCTGCACCCAGCTGCAGGCGTCGCAACCCGCCCGCTGCCGGCTGCGGAGCTGCCGCGTCCCCAGGCGGCTCCTGCGGCTGCTCGCGGGGCTGGCAGCGGCGCCGCAAACCCCGGGTCCTACCGCCCGCCCTCCCGCCCGCCGCTGCGCCCTGTGCCCAGCAGAGGGCGCTGCCAGCCCTGCTTCGCCGCGGGCCGGGCCCCGGCGGGCACTTTGGGTGCGCCCGCGCGGGGTCCTAACGCCCCCCGTGCCGTGGCCGTGGGGCTCCGTTTTCACCGTGCAAACACAAGAAAGGTCGGAATGCGCACGTTATGTTTTCATGCGCAGAATATACATCAGGAGAAATGCGCGCACCCAGAACCTAGTCCCTAACGAGGTAAAAAATACTGAAATCACCATTTAGAAGGGCCTTCAGATACTGATCAGGTAAGATGCCATTTGAAATACCTTCCTTGGGTGGACTATCATTACTGGCTTTTATGAAAAATTTATCACCACTCTTGGATTTTGTCCATGCTGGTGACTGAAGGTGGCTGTCCAAAAAGGGTGTTATATTTCAATAGTTTAATCCGTGTGTCTGGGTCGTCCCCGTCCCCCCCATTTGTTTTTCCTTCTGCTGAGAACTTTTATTCTTTCTAAACTCTAGGGACACTCTGGGCAGAAGATATAAACAACTTCCCATCCTTTTTCCTTTTATTTTTCCCAGAATCACCTGCTTCTTTGTTTTCTGCTGGGGTTTTGGTATTTGGGGGTGGGAAAGAGGGATTATAAAGAAGGACTTCTTATTTGGGGTTGAACACCCAGAGGTTTTGTGTTATCTGGATTATCAGGAGTCGTGGAAACTACCTTCACCCACATCCTCATTCAGTGTCCTGCTTTAACAGCCCTGTGTGTTCTCTGCCACAGCCAACAGCTTCCCCAGTGAACGCCTCTGACAAGGGGCCTGCACCTCCCCAGAGGCCTGGGATACAGATACAGATCATACATCCCCTTTCCACATTCTGGGTCATGTCCAAAGCTTGGAACCTAGCAAAGGGATTTCTAAAACCTCTTCCTTAAATACCTCAAATGCCAGAGAGGAAAATAAATCTGGTTTATGACCTGGTGTGTCTTCCTCTATAGATGTGTCTTACTGTGCTTCTCCAGTGCTGCTTTGAACTTTGTTTCACAAATACCGACATATAAAACCCCACAGAAACCTCTGGGTACATTTATACTATTTCTCTGTTCTTTGATTCCTTAATAAGAAATAAACTGAATCAACCATCTAGGTTTGCCTTTCTTTGCTTAAAAAATAATGAAATATGACAGTTTATGGCTTTTCTCCTCTGGATGGCAGTAACTCCTGCTTAAACATTCATGACCCGTGACTGCAATATCTCGCAGCAAGGGATTTCCTTTTCTTCGTCAGTGTGCTATCCAAATGAAACATTTAATTTCATTCATTCAATGTTTTTCCAAATCTAAATTTGAAAGCCAAGTGAGCTTTCAAATAAGGAATCTGTTTAATGTAAAAATCTAATTGCACGAGTTCTATGTATAAAAGCAGAACAGGAATCAGAAGAAAGGAATCGATGCTGGGTATTTGTATCTATCCATATCTGATTACACATTTCATAAAAATTAACGAAAGTTGCTGAGAAAATCAAGTTTCTTGACATTAAACAATGAAGCAATACAAAATATACAGAAATGTCCTGACCTGAGAGCATACCAGAACATCTGCCCATTCAAAATATTCTCATCATAACACAACAACACATCTGGATTTCTTCACTGTTCATTTCAACGTGAAAATTTAAACCAGAAAACACATCTAGTAAAGGTCATTTACAAACACCCACTGTGCTGCAGCCATGTAAGTTAGTTTAAACAAGAAGTATGAGAGGGAATTAAGCCCTCCTCCCTTTTTCAGTAACAAAGCTACATTTACATGTAGGACTCTGGGCTTCTCACCAGCCAGCTCTTGCCTTGTTTTATTGCTGGTGAAAATGGTGCAGTTCAGAGCAACAGTTTCTGAAGATGACTGCCTATATTTATACAACTGAATCTGCACTTTGGGGATGACCTAAGTCCCTTGACAGCATCCCACTGACTCTGGCCAGCTGAGGTCTGTGCTTCAGACCCAGAGAGACCCAGAGCAGCCAGCCTGCTCTCTGGGGTGCTGCAAGGGCAGTGCTCGCCAGCTCAGCACAGCAAATAGTGTCTCTGTTTCCTAGTATATATTACTCTATCAGGGAGAAAGTAACTGATTCTACATGCACATTCAGTTCTTGGTCTATGGGCTGAGATGGTCAGCAGAAATCCAAGAATGGTTTTTGAGAAATGGGTGTTTTTCTACTAAGAGCTTAATGCTACCAACACACTTGCAAACTCTATGTTTGCAAATGGAGAAAAATACCTTGGCTCCTAGACTGATAAAAACATTTCTGCCCACATCTTTTTCAGTGGAAAAAATAAATTTGGCAAAATTGGTAAGCTTACATTAATTTCTCCAGAACCAAGACCATTTATGTTTTCCATTCAAATTGTTAGTGCTGCTCTATATCTACCACTATTGTCCTGATCATGAATAGCATGATAAAACTCTGCCCATTGGTCTATCCTTCCTGTATCTGAATAAGGGAAGTAAAACAGTTTGTGGTAAATAAGCTTATGCCATAAAAGGTCTTACCTAAGCATCAGAAGTCCTCTGTAGTGATAGAACATCAGCTTAGCACTGGAACTGATGTACTTTGGGAAGCTGGGTGTCTCCTGAGTTTCTGAGAGACAGAGGAACAAACTTTGTTCTGTACTCCTAGAAAAAGAGCAGCACCTACTTGCTGACATGAATCCAGCTCCACAGTGCAGAGGGAAACAATCACTGGCATTCTGTCTTGACTTCCATGCTTAATTGTCCGGGTAATTTTCTTGAGGAGCATTAGCAGAGGTGCTCAAGCAGCTTTCATGTCTGAAGATATCAGTGGGACACGAACTGTAAATTACTGCAGGCCATTGCCTGCCTGCCCTCAGTTTTTTTTGAATGTCAGACAGGAAACCTGAAAAATAAATGTGGGTGTAGGTAAGGTGATATTACAGCTTGCCACAAAGCTGAGTGTTCAGCCTGTCAAAAAGCGAGTAGAAGAAGATAAATCACTTGTTGCACTGGTTTTACTGCAGGTTCATACCTTTGAGATTCCCTAATTCATTCCAAATTTTCTCTGAAGGCTTCCTTAAGTTCTGGCCTGGCACCCATTTGTCAGCAAAAAGATAAAGCCCTTTGATAAGCTGTCCCAGAAGGTTCCTCCTGAGCACATCTGTGAAGGCACGATGCTGCTCATCCTGACTGATGAACTCAGGGAATATACCTAAAAAAATAAAGGGGGGAAAAAAGACCCCCAAAAGTAAAGAGACAATATGTGACTGGTGGCAGTCGAAGTTCTGTTTTATCCTATTAAACAGGGCGTTCTCTCCCAGCTTCAGTGCGTGAGTGCACCCTCTTCATCAAGGGAGCAGGTACAAAAAGGGCAGACATAGTAAAAATTACTAAATGGATTGTCAGCTGCAGATTTTTTTTTTCTAATTGTATAGTTTTCTAAGTATAAGCCTTGTCCAGGATGCAGGAGGGAGGCTTCTGCCATGTAACACTGGGATACCAAATACCTTGGCTTTCTCAGGCAGCCCTATGAGCAGCATCCTAATGGTCTCTCTCTGAAAAAGATGTAATTCCTCAACCTCCTGTTTCCCTTAGCTTCAGACAATGTCTGTACCTGTTTCCTAGGTGGTGATATGTACACATGGCAGAGCAGACATACAGACAGAATGCATGCAGCAGTGCATATGCTTAAAAACTCTATTTTTCATCTTGATACACTAAAATGGAGGCTGATAGAAAACAATGATGCTTTCCTGTATGTTGCAGGGTGCCACTGTGACAGCCAAGGTCAGGACACGAGAAGGCATGCAGAACATTTCAGGCTGAGGCCCAAACCAGAGAGATTTCAAGTTTATTGTGAGGACAGAAGAACAGTGTGCACTTGAATTTCTAGCCGTTGGCAGTATAAGTGTACACAGTCAGAAGGTTAGGTTATAGCTAGAGCTCAGTTTGAAATGAGATTTCAAACAAGTTAAAAATTCCTGTTCATTACAAGCTCCTAAATTAAGTGAAACTGCCTAAAAGATCAGTTTCTTTCTGAATCCTGAATAATTCTTTAAATTATGATCAGATGATATGGTCATTTTGTGTACTAATTTAGAAACACATGTATGGGATTTGTGCTAGAATTCCTGATGTCTGGAGTTACAGAACTGCCAGTCATTTGTCAACAAAACCACTCATTCTGGACTTAATTTTAAAGGAAAGAAAACTCATTTAAAAATCTGCTGGGGACAGCAGCTCTGTCTCCCAGACTGGGGATGCTTTGCAATCCTGTGAGCTCCAATGCAACTGCAAAACGACCTGCACTCTGGAATGCCTCCTTCTATTTTTCTGACTAGCAAGGGCAGCCTTCCAGGGCCTTACAACAAGGCATAAGATTTCTTATTTTCTCATGCAAACACAGTGGTAGGAGTGGACCTCACAGAACAGCCCTCTCGTAGTGATGTCAGGATTACCCTTTTGGTGTTGGGATGACAATAGAAACCCTTCTAGAACGTGCTTTCTCCTAGGTGCTGCATGAAGTTCTCTGCAATGTTATGCGAACGGACAGTACAAATGAAATTCACCATAGTTATTTTCCACTTTGTTTCACCTGAGCAATGTCTTGTTGGCTTGTCTTTCTGTGTAGCATCAACTGCTGCTTCTACCTGCAGGAAATCAAAGGAAAAAGGTTTCTCTGCATCAGATATGCACTTGTTTTTAAAAGAGCTGTTGTATAAAAAGTCCCTGTGCTTTTTGGGTTGCTGGAATTGCCTGAGGCAGACTTGTCCTTGCTGATAATACATTAAGCACAATACATCAGCATGCCACAGAAAGCGATTTCCCAGGGTTGGCTATGCCCTCTGTACAGCAGTAAGCAAGAATGACTAAGGTCTAAAAGGGCATACTGTGGTGAAGCATTTTTGTGAGGGAGGACTGCAAGGGCAGACACATATAAAACTAATGCCTTCTGCAAGACATTAGGAAGTTAGCAAGAAAAGAACTATAAAGAGGAAAGCGATCAAAGGCAAGTGTAGAGAACAGGCACACATCCAAAACATCACCTGTACAACAGGGCTGGCTGTTGGGAAAACCCTGAGTGATCCAGAAGAAAAAATCCTTTCTTTAAAGTGGTGGCACCACTGGCTGCAGAGATGGGGTTACTTTAACATCTGCGGGCTCCCTCCTGCTGAATCTGAAGAATTTATTGCAGAACAATCCAAGCAGTATCTTGGATTGGACACAATTAAAACACAGCAGTTCAATGGTCATGGAGTATAAGTGAAAAGAATGGACAGAGTCAATTTGAAGGAAGCCTATGCCCTGTGATAGACATCCAAGTTATATTTAAACTGGTTTCTTTGTAGATCACCAGTATACAATACCACTCCTCACTGCTGGCCTCTCCAGTTGTACTTTGTGTACCTGCACTTTCTACTGGTTTGATTTCCTCTGCATTGCTCCCTGCTGCACTCTATGGACCTTGCTAAGGTTGCAGAGGATCGTCCCTGGTACAAGTGAGTTGTAGTGACACTTTTTGATGAAATTCTATTTGTAAGCACAAATATTCAACTGTTCTTTCTTGCTTCAGCCAACTTTTCAAAACCGAGATGGATGTATTTGATAAAACAAAAACTCCTATGAAAATGAAAATCAGATCTTTTCACACTTTCCTTTGCTTCAAGGGACACAGAAAAACTGGAGAATCATTGAGATGGTACTGGGCTTTTGTGTTACCTATTTTGCATGTTCTATTAGCAGCAGACTGGCTGGTCAATAACCAAAGATCTGAGGATACAAACATGTGCATGGGCAAATATACACAAATCTTTTGAATTTGCAAAGTTTGCACTAGCAGTTACTAAAATCTGCTTAACATTTTTTATTTTGGAAGATTGACCAGAATGCCTTTATATAACTTGTTTGATGCAGCAAAGCTGCACACATTCAGGGGTAAACAGCCCATCTTCTCCTTCTTTTCACATCTTTAATGTCTTTACAAAATGACTTATCTCAGTATCATCCTAATCAAATTTTAAAGGCATGTGATTGCTCAGATCTTAAGTACAGCATGTCCCCTCAGTGATCCCTCCTCCTCAGATGGGTGAACATAACAGGGTATTTTGAATTGCACTCAGATGGCCAAGATCTTGTGGAATCATTTCAAAAGCCAAAAATTGGCAGTGCATACAGCTCTTGTCTAAGGGGAATGCCACCACTTTCCTTTGGTAACCACTCAGCTTAAGGGTGTGGAGGTTCCTATGGCAAGACAAGGTCATCCATTAAATCCCTTCAGAAAGGTATCTGAGAGCTAACCTGCATTTTACAAAGCAGCTGCAAAAAGGACCAGTGATGCTAAATCACAGATCAGCAAACCATTAGTGTATCTAACACATGCTTCTCTTATATTTCCTCTAAGACTAAAGGTTTTCTTTTGGTCATATTTCTTGGCAGCATAGAGCAAAGAATGTCATTTTTGCATGAGTTAAAGCAATACTCCTTCTTAGGAGTTTTTTACTGCATAAGGAATGGAAGAAAATTGCATGATTTGCTTACTAAGAAGTAACACAGGAGTTTTTTAATAAAAAATGAAAGATTGTGCTTGATTTCATAACCTTAAATAGCACTAATCAAAAGTATCTCACTGCTAAATAATAAAGTAATAATCATCCTTCAGTGTGGTCCCCTAACTCAAGTCTTTAATCGGTCACGCCCTTTGGGAAGGGACAATTGCAGTTGAACATTATGGCCAAGACTTTTCCCTGCTTCACTTCTGATGGCCAGTTTTCCTCTATTGTTGCCCTCAATCTGAATGCCATGGTTCACTGCAGATAGCACCTGACAGACATTCAAAGCAGTACATCTGCACATGGAAAACAAAACAGCTCAGAGCACTTTGACTTCATCACACAGCCAGAACAGATACAGAGGAAAAAACCCACTCTCTGACCCAGCATTTTCTTTGCTGAAACTGTCACTGTGGGAGGGGCATGAAGAGCAGGAGGCAGCAGTCCTGATTTCAAGCTTTAAAACTTAGCTCCTTAGAGGCTGCTTCCAGCAGGTCAGTGCAATGAAAAAAGAATGGGTCTCTTTTCACATTCAGAAACACAGATGAATTGTGAGCATTCCTGAAAGTGTGCAGGGCTCTGATAAGGGTTTTCTCAGGCATGTATTACATCAACTGGCTGCTACGGCAGCCTTCTAATCAGTTGGCTTTCCTAGCAACAGAACCGACACAATAAGCTCACAACTACTGAGGAAGCACTTCACTGTCAGTGGAAATGTTGTTACAGTAATTCATGCTCTATACCACGTGTTATAAAAGACAGCCAGGCCTCAGCTCTAAATACACTCAGATGCTGGGAAAACTTGAGGATCTTCTACAAGTCTTGTTCAGTGCAAACTTCAGCTCCATGCAAGTTTCATACATCTCAGAGTCCCTCCAATCTCATGAGAAAGAATAAGAGAGAGAGAATAAGTTAGCTGGGGAGTCAACAGTAATAACTGTTAATAATTAAACATCAACCTGTGAGAAAAACCCTTTCTAGACATGTTTCTAATACAACATGGAATTAAGTTTTAACAAGGTCTGCTTAGCTCTATAAGGACCTTGCAAAAAATCTTTAGTGGGAATGGAGAGGAACGGTCTCCTAATCTAGAAAAGGCCTGTGAATATAGTTCATTACAATGAGTTTGCAATTTCTTGGATTAAACTGGGACAGACTTTGAGGGACTGCAAAGATCTGAGAATACAGAGAGAGACATCAAGCATTCAGTTTTTCATCACTGGCAATATTAAAATCCCTGGGTAAGATTATTCTTTGTCTTGTACTCATATAAATAAGGACCGATTCCACTTAGGAAATGCAATAGCTCAATTTAAAGGGAATTATTTCTGACCATCAAAAGCAGCAGGAGATTGTCTTGCACTGAAAATCAAAGCCAGCCTGCTGATAGAACAGTAACATGCACAGCAATCCATATCTGCGCACCTCTTCTGAGAGAAATCTTTTTTTTTCTGAAGCAATTCTGGGATAATTCTATCTTTGTCCATTGTAAATTCACATGTATTTTTATAGTGAAAACAAGGGTCTGATTAGAAATAATGCTTTAAGAGATTTCCAAAGATATGTCTTGCTTCACTTCAACAGGGAGTTAGCTAAACACTCCACAGAAACTTTAGTTTTCCTCATAAGAAACAATAGATCCCTGTAAATGCAAAGTAAGTCATTACACAATCAGATGTACTGGCATAAAAGTAGTCATGCTCTCACTCTTATAAAAAGTAAATAAATGGTGTTAATAAAGACATGCCAACATGGGAGAATAAAACTTTTGGCTTAAAGCATATATAACCAAAGAACATTTTATAAGCTTTTAAAATTCATTAAGACTCAGTCCTTGGCTGTCTGGGAGTCTTTCTCAGTGACTGGAGCACCAGAAGATGGGTGAATTCTGCATTTTCATGTATAGAGAGCACAAAATGATGAAGCAGCTCAGTTCAGTTGAAACTGGGTCCTATTCTTAATAAGTTGCCATAGAAAGAGAGTAGAAATAAGTTTGTCCTGGTCTGTCCTTCCCCTGCAACCCTACCCACTGTAGCTAGGCACAAGGGAAGACTTGTTTTTCCACCTACATCTTGTGCTTCTTTTAGCTGTGTGGGCTCACTCCAGGAGGATAGGGGATTTTGAAATACTGCACCCTGACTTCTTATGGACTTAGAGAATATAACGGCTAACGTGTGTGCACCTATCTGCCAAAGAAATGAGTACTCCTTCACCTAAAACGTGTTAAAGCATTTCACTGCACTAGAAAGCTGTCATACGAAATTCGTATGACAGCTGTTACAGTGGAAATGTCACCGGAATTAACATATAGGAACATCTCAGTAACACATCTAAAATGATATTCCCTCTCTCAATGCACTCAGCCACAAACATTTCAAAAAAGTAATCAGGACATGGGATAGAAATTAGCAAAAATGTTCAGAGCCATATACAAAACTTGCCCAGAGGACACTGGAGTCCAGATTGTCAGTACAACCCTCTTTGCGCCCTAACCCCATAAACAGACCAGTCATGCACTGAGGACATTTCCTCCTCACTTACATGCTCATGCATAAAACTTTTCTATACTTTACAGTAAGCATCCTTCATAAGGTTATAACTTCACTAAAGGCCTGTGGATCTCTCCTTTTTGGTATCAGTGAACTTGCATGTGATACAACCTAGTTGTGTCAAGTCACTGGAAGATTCAGCCTGCAATACTACTTACAGCTGGGCTTATTCTAGGAGATAACTGACTATCTTACAGAAGAAGTTCTGCCCTTTTTCTGGAGACTTTCAAACTGGCAAAGCTGCCTGGGGTAATGCAAGTGTGAGATGAGAGGGACCAGCATCATCACTTGCAAATGAGGATACAAGACAGGAAGGTGTTTCTGCACCTTAAATTTAACTGAACAACATGCAAGTTTAAATTGTCCCTCTTACAGTTAGACTCTGTTATATGGTACTTCCTTCCAAGGTACATGTTAATCCAAGTCTAAATGTACAGTGTCAAGATTTAATTCTGGAACCGACTTTTACTTCCCCAAAATAACTTGCATTGGCCAAAATACCAGAAAAGGTGTGTATACCAGGTAATACCTCAGTAGATTTGCCAAGTCTTCTGAAGGATCATTATTAATAAGAAAAGGTGGATGTATTCATTGCCTTTGGTACAGAGTTCATTAACTTACAAGTTAAACAACAGTTATTTCAAGAAAACCAAACCAACCCCCATGGCTGATTCCTCCAATTTCTGACCATCTGCATCACTCTGGAATATTTCTTTTTTTTTGACAGAAACATTTAATTCTCATTCACAGTTTGCTGTTCACAAAAACTTCAACACTTCTACGAAATTATAAAAGAAAGTGCTGAGCACATAAGGTTCTTGCTACATCTGTTATAGGAATGAGAAAAAAATTATCACAGAACCCTAGAAATCTGGGGAGGGGAATAGGAAAACTGAAGGAAAGGGCTGTATTCCAGGGATAAGTATGCGGCTGTGAGGCACAAGCACTTATTCCAACACTGCTCATGGTGCCTTATAACAACATAATAAGTAAAGCTTGGGCTATACGTTCCCAGTAAAAAACTTCCAAAAAGTCTGCTCAATGTTATCCTCCTTAAATTTTTTTTCCAGGTAAAAAGAATGATCTAAGCTAATGTACCTCACTACCACTAACAGAGACTGCAACATGTTGCTTAGCCTGCAGTGCATTAATAGTATCTGGTATCCAAATGATATGAGGCAAATCATATTTCTCAGGGGATAGAACCCCATGGCTCAACTGTGAGATTCAGATTAACAGATTTATAGAGCATACAATCATTGTAATACCTTCTCACCTAGATTCCAGGGTTTCCTCCATGGGTTCAGTGGTCATATTTCTGTCTCTGGTATGAACAGATCACTGATTTGAGCTATGAAATATCCTTGTTGCCCTATTTAGCAAAGACTGATCTCAGATATTTTAGAAAACAGTAATGTATTGTTGCTTGGTAAGGTAATGCTTTGATTTATTCATATAAGTTTTGAAGGATGGCTATGTATAATGGTCTCTTATTTTGACACATGAAGTTGTAAAAAGAGTGACTGTTTGGCTCCGGAGCATTTCTTTTCTGCCTGGGTATTTGCAGTGCTAACGTCTGGTAACGTACTGTTACCTGTTAACCCACCTCGTGAGCTGTTCTGAAATAATCTAACCCACGTGGTTTTGACCTTTTTCACTTTGCAAGCTTCTGAATGTTTTCCAGGAAGATTATGAATCCTCTCTGCACTCTGAATTTAAGCTAATGGTTATAGCCTTGCTTTCCTTTGTTACTTTTCAGGGATTGTTTGGAAATGGTCCATTTGCAGTGGTTGCAGGCCAGAGGTTGAAAACTATGTGTAATTTCATGGCCAAAGTCACAACTAGAGTAACTTGGCATAACTCCACTGATTTAAAAGGAAAAATCCTTTGATAGTATCAGTTGGAATAATAGCTAGTTTATTGTACATTAGCTGAGGTACTTCCCATGGCTTTGGCCCTCGTCTATAGCTTTCACTGTGAATAAGATTGAGTTCCATTTCAATGTAGTTATATCTCCTTTGGGAAATATTCCTTACTTACTACCCAGACTAGAACATATCAAAATGCCCAAGAGGAATCTTAAAAAAAAATTTACATGGGAAAACTCATCAGAAAGTTCTTAAAATTGCATTTTATGCTTGGTCTCAGCTGTATCCTAGAAGTCTAATTTTTAAGACGGCTCTTCAGTCAGGTAGTACCTTTTATCTCAGTGGTGTAGTGTAACATATGCACAGCTCTAATATAAATTACACACTTAATAACATAAATTTTGCTTGGCTTCTCCAATTAAGCAGTTCTGCAAGTATCAATGCAAAGTATCAATGTCTCTGAATAGATTATGGTGACTTACACCAGATGATCATATACCCAATTATTTTAAGATGCTTGAGGTTCTTTATGAGTGCAAAGGAAATACTATTGCTGTTTCTTTTGAAAAAGGAAAGCTCAACTAAGAAGGTAGATATTAAGAAAAGTAACAATTAGGCCTGAAATGTTAATAACTGGATATGTTTTCTGAAGATAGTTACAAGTATTTACATTTAAAAGATGAGAAAATCTCTGAAAAAATAGAGAAAAATGGAAAATTGTCTTTTATGCTGTTACTGCCTAGCTCACTTCGCAGCTCCATCACATGACAATGAATAACTAAAGAAAACTATTATTATGCAAACCACTCCAGCACAAAAGGGTATTACATATCTTGTACAAAAGGGGATTTCTTTAAAAAGCACAGCACATTCAGTGTTTAGGGTTTGCAGTTGAAATTCATGGCCTTGCTTGCCAATATTATCATGCAGCTGGGTATTATGCTATTGCCGTACACTGAGAGGGAGAAAAAAAATCACAATAAAGATTTTCAAATGGGTTCATATTAAACTGTTGTATTCTCTTATGTTGCTATATCACTTTCAGTGATTTTTGGCATCTCTGCTTTAGCACAGAGGTCACAATAAATGCTAGCCACAGAATTTGATTGCAAACAGAAAATGTCAAAACTGCAATCAAAACTGATTTTTAAATCTTTTGATTTAAGAAACGATCACTGGAAAACAGTATTAGGAATTATGTCAGTGTTGAAAACTGAGACGTATGATAGGAATGACAAAAAGTTTTTTCTCTTATTAAACAGCCATGAGACTGAAGTCCACCTTTCTGTACAGAAGGCTTCTGACAGAATCTTTTACTGCTGTAAATAATGAACAACAGTTCATTATTTAAATTTTAATAGAATTCCTTTTAATCTTTCCAGAAATTCTCTTCTATTCAAATAAAAGCAAAATCAGCTGACCCAAACCTTACTAACAATAAAAGATTAAACATAGTCTCAGAAATCTTCATGATGTAACTATCTGAATTTGGATGACTAAATTGTATTAGCGTTTACAGGGTTAAGTGCTTCCTGCATCTTCTGTATGCAATCCAAGTCATAAAACTGTTGTGAACCATCTCACTAAGTATCAGTGATTTTTTGAGATGATTTTAAAGGAATGTTTTGTAGAAAACAATAACAAATCACATAGTACAAGTCAGTTTCATAGGAACAGCTTAAACTGGGGCTGAGGGGGGAAGTCTTTGAAGTGATTCCATGGCATGGATTAGAACAGGAGCCAGTCTCAGACACCGAATACACTATGGGATCAAAACACTAAAGTCATACTAGCTCTGGGTGTAAAACAGAGTTATCAATAGAAAAGAGAGCTTTGGAAAGCTGTATAGCAACAAACATGCAATTTGAACATACCTTCATGATGTTCTATGTGAACAGTGGACCTGCATTTGTGGTGCCCTGACATTAATTGTACCTATAACAGACTTGAAAACTTAAATTTCTCTTTGAATTCACATATACATTTCTTTACATTATGCTGCACTTCTTAAAAAAGCAATAACACCAGAAAGTCAATCTTTGACATTGTACTATTGGCCCTAGATCAAGTGGTGCTACTGACCAATTTATACAAGTGGCACTTCAGCAGCTCAGGGAGAGCACAGGCATATCATTACCCATGTTCTCTTCATGAGTTACCGACTCATCTCCAAAGCACTTACCAAACGATTTCAGGGTTAATATCATCATTGTCCTCATGCTCAACATTCCCAGTTCACCTTAACTGTTGTCATATCCACATTTCCTGAAAGAGAGAAGGAACAAATCAACGGGGGTTGTGCTTCCCCTGCCCTGTGGAAGCTTCTGAGCTTGTGACACTGGCAGTGTAGAACATCCTATTAGACTAGCTGCATAGTGCCCATGTACAGTCTTGTATAAATATTAGTTTCCTCATGCTTCCATTTAAGTATGTTTTTTTTTCACATAGCAGCTTTCTTTTTCCTTTTAAATTCTTAACTTTTCTGTAATAAGCAGAAAACCAATACAAAATGAAGAAAAAGCACTAAACAAGACACACTAATTGCTAGCTGTGATTAATTAGTAATTATAAGCCCACCCACACACATAGCTTCAATTGCTAGTGCACAAATTCAATAAAAGCAGACAAATTTCAAAATACCTTAATCACTATTATTTTAATCAACAGATGAGCTTGTCTGTTGTCATTGCTTCCAAACCAAAAGCAGTAAAAACTGAAGGGACACAGTAGGATCCTGTTATTTAGACAGGTAAGGAACCAGAAGCCTAACCAAAACCCTGTAGCCAATACACAAAATATTCAGTCTTCATTGCCTATATTTTGCTTTCAGGCTCTCAACTGAGTCGTTCTTGATTTACCTGGCTGTAGCAAAGGAGAGGATTTATTGCTATGTTTTCAAGCATTCTTCAGTTCTAACAACAGGAAACCAGTCAAACCCTATGGCAGATTCTTGACCATTTGTGAAACGACGGTGTGATGGCTTTCTAAGGAATTAAATCACAGAGGCTTAATGGCATTAGGTTCCTGGGTATCCCTGGAAGGAGCTAAGAGTGGGCTTCTCACACTACACTAGAAGACTTGCACTTCTGCCTAACGCAACTTCACTGTGAGGCCATACACTCTCAGTTCTCCCCTTTAAAACAGACCCGCCTGACTTAACTTTTTGCCTCAAAATACTGTTAAAAGAAAATCTTCTTCAGATCTTCTAGGCCATGCTATTAAAAATTCTTGCACATCCTCTGTTAATTGTAGTAAGTTCTGCTGAAATGTGGGGGTCAATTCTCACAAAACAGTATCTGCAGTTACGGTACCACGACCTAAAATTGACAATAAGCTTTAAACCAGGGAACGGAAGTGAACTGCATAGTTTTTCCTTTAGTTAAACCACCATCATGGCTTTAGAACAAGATTCTAAAGTAGCACTATCTAAAAAATAATGTTATGCATCGCCCCTTTTTATAAGACCTTTAGAGGTTCTCCCTTTTCCTGTTTGTAAATTATTAGTCTTTGCATTAAAAATTTCTCAGACAGGAAAACAGTAACAATTGATTTACATGGACAAAAGCTTTTCTTAGTTTTCAACCCAACTTCCTCTGAGATCTCACTGACCTTCAAAGTTCAACTTCTTCCAAGAAAGTTTTCTTTGGGATTAATAGCCTTCACCATAAAATCATTTGAGTGCTATAGCCATTACCAGTGCTATAACTAAGGCTGTATCAACATTTCCACATAAATTTATTTTCAGAGATTTATAGCTTGGCTATAAAAATATAATTTTATGCTGAAACTTAGTAAAAAAACCTCAGTCTGGGAGTCATTTTACTCTTTATTTTGAGAAATCTGTGGGTGTTTCTAGACTAAAATTCTGAACAAGACCTTGACTTGCTATCTACATCCCATTGGTGCTTTGGAGAAATCCCAGCTTGACTTTCTAAGAGCACAGATCCACTTCTGATAAATTAAGGAAAGGCAATGTAAAAAGGTGTTTTAAAAATCGTTCCTCCCTATGTTAAAGATTCTCAAATTGAATCTGCTCACTGCTTCTCTGAAAGACATTTTAATCATTTGAAAATTATAGTATTTTTCAGAAGATTTTAGCCAGACAGACTAACATGAGACCAACACAGTGCTCTGCAGTTACAGAGGGGTCTGAATGTTAACATCTCTATGCAAAGTAATCGATGAATCTGCTGGCTCTTCAGCCACTGGAAATACTAATGAATTTGGAGGATGGGAACCCCACTATAGAGGAGGCCCAAGAAAACCTAAGGTGAGGAACTTGGAGAAACTGTGGCCTCTTCTCTCTTTAGCACCCACAACAGTTCCCTGGTGGCTGGGGCTGGGTGCCAGGAGGGACAGATGAGGGAGAGGAGGCAGCAGGCACCTTTTCTCTCCAGCATCCCAAAATAAGATCTTCACCAAAATTAGAAATGCTTTGCAATATTTTTTTTGAGACAAAACCCAGCAGAAGTACTAATGTGCTCTGTTTTGCACAAGCACCTTCAGAAGAGGTTTGGAAGCACTGTCTGGAAGGAAAGATGACAGAGAGATGCCATGGAATTTCCAGTGTCCTTTGTAAATAATTCCTGTAAAGGGATGACTTGGTCCTGAATCATTGCCACTGGAGGTGGGAATACAAACATGACACAACAGGCAAACATGTTCAAGGCTACAAGCTACACACGAAATTGCTTCAAAGAAAAATGTACTCAGCTAAGATGATAACCCCGTGGAACACAATGTTTCCCATGACTACTCATTCGTTCCACAACAGAAATTTGAACAAAGCAGAGACAACACCCCTAAAATTGGTCACTAAAACTAAAAATGTCCTGCCAGTCTTTCCTCACAAGTATAGGACAAATCCTAATACCTGTGTCCAGCAGCAGGACCATTTCACTTAGCCAGTACAATTAATACCTTACCAATCCCTTGCCATATGAAGGAAAAAGCCAGTACACCCTCTAGACTATCCCTTTGTTTCAGACGTGTCAGTGACTACTACCGCTGCGCCTGCAAGCCAGACAGATCACCCTTGAGTTTGTTCTGTTCTGTTTTCAAGCAGAAATATATAGGTTCCAAACTACGGCAAGGCAACATCCTCTGAAAATGAGGAACAGAACTGACAGTACTGCATCTGAGTAGGAAATACCAACCTTCATATATTTAGGGAGTGCTCTATTTGAATCTGATCCAGAAATCTTTTTTTGGGAGCAACTCATTATAACTAGACATATTCAGTCCAAACTCTGAAACTTCTTTTGAAGGCATAATGGCAAGGCAACCTCACAGACAGGATTAGAAAGAAGATAATGAGGTGGTTTTGCAGATGTCTAAAGAAGCTCTTTCCAAATGTGAAGGATGGCATGGGATAAAGCTTGAAACTGAGCAACTGAAAAGTAGATGGAGGAGGCTGGTATCATAGGCTAAAGAGTGAAAGAAGTGATTTCTTGATCCCGAGTGAAGGATGATAGGTTGGATGAGGTGAAGCTATGAATGGCTTTGAAAGTGAAGACAAGCTGCTTATATCTGATAGAAAAGGAGTGTTATATTTGGCAGTCAAAGTGATGGGCTAGGAAAACGATTTTTGCAGTGCTGTATAGAATCATGACAGCAAAACTGAATTTTTTCAGAAGCAGAGGAATGGATAATCAACAGTGCTTAGTGATAATTTACATATATATCAATTCTTGCATAATAATCATCACTGAGCAAGTTCTATAACTCCATTCCAAAAAGACAAATATTTTAATCATTTTTTTTTTAAGCTTACACTGAAGTATGTTGTATAGGAAAGTGGGCATTTTGTTGGGTCTTTCTAACAATGCTATTTCCTGTCAGGGTTTTTATTGTAACATTCTTGTAAAAGTTCTAGTTTAATAAAAAATTACTTAACAAAAAATCCTTTTTACATGCCTTTTGTTGTTTGTTTTTGGCTAAAGCTTTTCATTTAAATACAGTACCTGAAGGCATTCAATGCTTCTGTCCATAGCAATTACATAATATCTTAGCTGGTGGTCTTGGTTTATTCCTTTCTGGACTTGGGTAGCAGAGAAAGGTTATTCCAACTTGGAGACTGCTCTGGAAAGTCAGTACAGGGTAACAGACATGAAGTCACTAAACATACCACCTCTTAGACATACAGATTTAACAGCACTTCTCTACTTTGTTTGGAACAGTATTACATTGTAGTGGTTTTGGTTGTAATACATAAGAAATTCATTTTATTCCCCATTGTAACATATCCTTCATTTCCCCCATGCAGAGACTGACTGCTGCATACACATTCTTCCAGGGCAAAGCTTTTCCTATTAATAGACAACTTGGCTTCACACACTGAGATGAACGAACAAGGTTTCGAGTGCCTGCCTAATTTAAGTGGACCATATGTCATAAGCTATAGTATCCTGTTAGTAGAGAATAGAATAAAGCAAAATTGAGAGGAAAAATAGCTTTCCTACTGTTAGCTGACCTCCCAGACTCAAATTTGCAAGATGTTTATTTAAGTGTGCTCAGAACTATTTACTTATTCTGTGCATTACATGAAGTGATGCACATTTCTAATGTATTCTTAATGGGGGTACTGTCTCAGGAATAGAACTTCAGAGCATTATCACAACACAAATAATTACTTACTGATATTCATTTTGTTTTCTTCCCTTCCCTCTCCTGGAACTGCCTTCAAAGTGTGGCTAATTCAACATTTTTCTGCTTTGGCCTTCCAACTTGTAAAAACTGGAATACTGTTGGTTACTGTTTATTTAGCATCCTGTGGTTGAAAGATACTGCAAACTTTCCTTTGCTAATATAAAATATACTATTTTTAAGCAAATGATACAAATTACTATTATTACTTAGGCAGCCCATCTCTGCTGCCCAGTTGAAAGAAACATGATCTTTCAGGCTCTTTGAGTGGTTATATAATAATCAGCATTCCTCACAAACATTTGACTCATTAGCACTAGCAATCACATTTTCCTGCCAAGTAGCGCAGTGCTGGGTGCAGAGTCAGAGAAGCAGAAAATGTAAAAATCAGCATTTACTTGATCCAACTCATCCCATGTGTTTCTACTGTATTTTTTCCTTCTTTGCTTTGTCTTTCTCTAAATAGCTCTTGAAATGTACTACTGCCAGTTCATTCAAGGTTAGTGAATGGGTCACGGTCAACTGACTATGGTCAACTGACAGGCACACATGCTTACACTTTCGTAGGCTTTTAGGGTGTGCCATTCCAGTCTTCCAGTGTAAGTCCAGCATCCACTGTCTTCACAATCCAAATTGGCAGTCAGAGGTTTATGTTGGTATGAAATATAGAAAAGGAAGAAATTCCATAGCTAATGTAACTTGCAATTCTATTGTTTTCTTCTTACACTACCTGTGACCAAAAGCAGCAGAATAAAAGATAGAATATCTCAAATGAAAGCGAAACACCTTTGGAGAAGAAAATCTTTTGAGAGACAAAGTTATTGGGAATGACGAGGAGTTTTGTGTATATGTTTTAACCAATGATCATCTGGCTGTCTTATGAATCTGTAACACTGAACATTGCCTGCAGTTCAGGTACTCAAAAAGCAGAAATTAATAAAATAAAAATGTATAAAAGCCACAAATGGGAGAAAACATACCTTTACAATCCATTATTCACATTTTCAAATATTATAGACACTCCTCACTTTTCTGTTTAATTTAGTTAGTAATGCAGACACAAAGGTGATGCTAAAGTTAAAAGAGAACAGCTATGGCAATAGGAAATAAGGCTGATTTTAATGAACAGCAAAAGTAATGCAGTACAAAGCTCTATGATGTGGTACACTTCTCTAGAGAAAAGAATCCATGGCCCAGACCTATAAACACTTTGGTGTTTTATGCCTGTGGGAGATGTCCATAGGGACAAAACTCATATCTCTTTGGTATTCAAGAGGAAGAAGAATATTTGAAACAACACCTTTGATTGCAAGGTAGACAGGTCTGTCAATCTTGCCATGCTTCATAGTTATGCATTACCTGCAGTGATTGATGAATTTCTGGCCATTTGCTGTTTGGCAACCCACCAAAAAGGCTGACTTGCATGATATTCCAAGCAGAATTAAGGACCAGAAGTTTGACACTTCACAGGCATATTAATCTGTGGCATGTAACATACAGGTTCATCTGCATCTGTGCCATGAATCCTGTGTATTTAGGCAACACTGTCCTTAGTTTATGCAAAAAGGAGACTAAGTATTTTGGTATTTCAGTTTTAAAATGTTAAGAAAAAGACCTTTTGGTTTATATTCTCTCTTTTACGTAAACTAGTACAGCTGTAATTTAAAGAACCGTGTTGGCGCATGCCATTGACAAGATTTAAGTTTCTTCAGGAGTCAAGCAAACAAGCTCCTGGATGGCACTGCTGAATTTGCTTCAGCTTGTTCAGTGTGAAAGAAAAACTGAAAAGTCAGGCTTTGACTAACTGCGTGCTCCCTTTGAAGAAAGAATCGTGATTGTTGGCAGAGGAAGGAAGGAGCTAGGACAAAACAAGGGAAGGAAGAAGTTCTTTAATTTCCACCAGCCAGTTCCTTAATTTTTGCTGCCCAGACTACAACTCTTATTTACAAAATAAACATGTATCTCTTTATATATTATTTAAATTAAATTACAGACAATTACCTGTCTTTTGGGTTGAAATCTTTGAGTATTCAGAAGAGGGGAAAGGACGGAAATGTGTATATGAGGTAAAAGTCATTTTGATGTCAACAAATAACAGCCACAGTCAGAAAGAAAAAACTTTCTGATTACATTTAACATATTTTTAACACGGTGCACATTTCTTTTTTTTTTTTTTTAATGTTATTGCTTATTACAAAGCCATGGTCAGACATCTCAAAATACTTACAACTTAGGTGCTTCGATCTCTAAATAATTTAAACTTCTTTTAGAAAGTATGCTTGAAAATCAAAAGTGAAGGAGGCCTCCCTGTGTTCCTTCTTGAACAGTTTATTTTGGATGTAGCGAGGCTCAAAATAAAAGAACTATACTGAGGAATTTGATACTTGTCCCAATTGTTTAATGTAACATATCTTAAGACTCATGATGATAAAGTTTGCAGTTATGAGCCAAGCTGTGAGGAAGTTTTCTGCAGCAACCTTTACTGTCTCGGCTATTATGAACAAATTTTGAATGTGTCAGTCCTATTTTCTAATGCGCAGCTGAAAGATGCATATTTGTTTAACTAATAAAAAAGAACTTAGAGGGGGACACCCCATTACAAAATTTAGCAGCCACCTAATTATAACTTGTTTTAAAAATGTTTATCTATGCAACCTTCCCAGATGAAATGAGGGAAAAAATGTTTGTAAACATTAAAAAATTGCATTACCTTTTTGTTGTCATATTATAGGTATAAATCTCACCAAAAAGAAAAGGAAATGTTTAGACTTTTGCATAAGCAGCCTCTGTGAGATTCCAAGAATCATTTCTAAAGTGAGAATGGAAAGAATCCACTCCTACAAAATATATCCTTTATACAGTAATACTGCTAGAACAGAAACTTTATGACAGGGACACAGTGTGGGAACACTGTTTGAAGAATCTGTAGCAAATGTGGCTAGAGTTCAATGGTAAGGAGGCTGTTTGACTCAGTTTCCATTGATGTAATGCCTTACATTTATTAGAAGAAAAATACCTTCTATACATTATAGTAAAATTCTACCTTCTGTTTTTTCACTCCATACATGTGATAGTGATTCTGAAACAAATCTTTTCTCTGGCCCTAAGGAACACAGGGGGAATAATGGGCCAATGCCTAGAAATATAATGTTAAAAATTTATGTAAATAAATAGTGAAATGCAGAAAACGAAGCAATGATGCAAAGAAAACAAAAATCAAGCTGCCAGACTGTGCCTTTAAAAATTTTGGAGTTTTGTTAAGTTACACCCGACAGAATGACATATTGAGCCAGATTTTGGAGCAAGCTCTAGATGCTATATGCATAGTAAAATATATGTATGACTATAAATACGATTCAAAAACTTACCTATAACAGTGTCACTATAAGCATTCAGGAGTTCCATTCACATAACCAAAGTGCAAGCAGAAAAAATCGTGTCAGTCATTGCAGTCTTCATTTCAGCCATCAAATACCCTCAGCTCAAGAAAACCAAAGGAAATAGAAAAGGCAGCAATCTCCAAGAAACATCCTTGCCCTTTTCAGCTTGTGAGGCTTGGAATCCCATAGGATGTTGTAAAAGCTAGGCAGCCTCTGGGGAAAGCACTGCAAGGTAGAGAAAAAACTGTTACATTTTTGACATTTTCCTCAAATATAAAAAGATACAATTTTTTATTTTTAAGGTCCATTAAGTTTGAAATAATTTAGTTTTAGACAACAGCGTTTCCCAACTTATCCATAACCATCAGGGAAAAGTCCTACTTCTGTACATGTGCCTCAACTGGCATTGCTGAATGGGAAACTTTTGCCCTGATGTAGTCTGAAGGCTCAGTACCTGATAGGGAAAGATATTGGACTTAAAATTCAGGTTTTAATGGCTCTGTCAGAGTTCATATTTGAATAAATATTTAAAACATACGACCATACTTGGAAAAAATAACAGGCTTTATCAAGAATCAGAAGTTTTAATGCATGTTGTATTTCTCTTTCTTTCAATCTCAAACCCAGGTAGCATTTTACTATGAATCGATTTTGTGCCTGGAAATGTCTGAATGCCCTCCTCTCCTGTTACTGAAAATGTATTTGGTGAAGGCTGAATTAAAACCTTCCTTTCTAGTTATATGAAATTTCATGAGAAACCTTCCCCTACTGCACACAGACCTATTGGAAGAGTAAAAAGATAGAAAATGCTTACAATATGTAAGTCACTGACAGTAATTTTTGCTTGTTTGTTTATTTAAATCTGTTATTGGAAGGAAAACTGAAGACATGAACTTCACAGGACTTTACAATGCTGGTTTTCAATGAGCTTGTCATTTAATGACTACATAGTTAGGCCCAGTCAGGGACAGAGTCAGCGGAACAGCACCTCTTGATACCAGCTGACAACAAAGCTGTGGGTGGGCTTGTAAATTCCTGTCTGGGGAACTGACTGTGATTAAGAGAAAGGGAATTACAAGGAGCATGCAGAGTCACAGGAGTGAAACTAGCAGGGCCTGTGCTTACACACTCTGCTCTTACTTCAGAAGCAGTACAATAACAGCATTTTAAGGATGTTTCCTGAAATTAATATCCATCTAGACACATTTAAACACCTCCATAAATAGGGGCTTACAATATTTTGAATAATAACTATTAGTCTAAATTTTGTTTCTTTTATGGAAGTGATAGATGGTTGTTGTTGTGACAGGTTACCTCTGAATTCTCCTTTATCTCTGACAATAACTATATAATAGTTATTAGTAGGTATTAAAAACACACTGCTGTATTTTCTGTAGGGGGCACTCTCATCAAAGATTTTGTTTTGTTTTCTAGTAGGAAAAACATCAGGAAAACCGATTTTGCCAGACCAACATGTAGAGCATTAATGACCAATGTCCAGCATGTTTTCAATGCTGGTTAACTAGAATTATTGTCAATTTCTTTCTAGTGAAGTATTCAGGATGAGTCATGTAGAAATGAATATTTATGTTCCCTCTGACCTCAAACATCCATGGCCTCGTACAAGGTCACATAAGGAGACTATGGAAAGCTTCCACATAACTTGATGATTTCTCTCCTTAGTTCAGCAAGCTGTGTATGTGATATGCACCACATGGGTTTTGGTGTATTCAGAATCACATTAAGTTATCATAAAAATCATTTTATAGCTATTTAATTGTGAATGACAATAACTGAAAATATATAAGGAGCGTTGTGGCAGGGAGATAAATTGCAAGGGACAGCATTTTGCTGCTGCTGGGGCTATTTTTAAACCTGGCAACAATTCTGTCACTGTTACACGCACTGTTTTCCCCCAGAAGATATTCTGAACACAGCATAAAATTCCCAATCTAAAGATTAAGAATTTCAGAAAAATAGAATGCAAAAACAGCTCTCTGGGTTCTTGAAATCTTTCTTGGATCTCCTAAAATTATTTTTCCAGAGCTACTGTCTTCTGTGTTTTCCAGACATATCTAAAGCCTTAAAAATATTTCTTACTGTTGTGGTTTAACCCCGGCCAGCAGCTAAGCACCACACAGATGCTCATACCATCTACTATGAAGAAAATTAACTCTATCCCAGCCCAAACCAGCACACTTACACAGATACAAATGCACATGATACAAATTAAAAATCATGGTTCAGATCAAAAGGACGATGAGTCAATCATATGTGCAGCAACACAATGAAGCAGATGATAGGAAAAACTGAAATGAAAGATTAAGGAGTTCTTTAAAGCCTGAATAGGAGAAACTCAGGTCACACTGAATATTATGTTTCATACAGGGAGTTATTTTACCAGTTGAAAATGTGGACTAGCAGGCAGAACCTAGAATGATGACATTCCAGTACCCAAGAACCACAGACATCTCTGGAATTGTATGCAGTTCTTAGCAGCAAAATTAAAAACTTCAGGACTCAGAACTTCCTAGCACTACAATGTCTTTCAAAGGACGGAGTGAAACAAAACTTTTCTGCTTCAGAATGAATCTTCAAATACTTAAATTTGCCTAGAGTGAGAATAACAGAAATACCACTGGAGAGAATATTTTGGGATTAACAGAACAATATAATGAAAATTACACTAGACAGAAAAAGTTAGATGGGGGTTGAAAAGGACAGAAAGCTTCATCCTATTCACCTGTGTTAGCTTGGAGGACAAACATGAAGATCTTTATTTGTTAGGTTCAGTTATAAATTTTCAGTTGCTCTGTTAACCTGGGGCTGAAGGCAATAATCAAGTTTGTTCCTTTTAACTTTTAAATCAACTTTAAAGGCCAGTAGTACTGAGTTAAATAGGACCTATTGCTAATACACCTGTACCCATTTATACCAGCACAGAACTTAGCCCGCTGCTGGAACAAACAATTAGCTCATTACTTTTTCTATTATTCAGGAAAAACAAAAAATGAAAATGCTATTGGAACAACCTCAAGATAAACAAATAAATGAAACTAATAAAATATGCATTTTTAAGATGAAAAAAGCAATTTGAGCGGAATACCCATTAGCACATATGAGTTTGGGTGGTCTTCTCTTAGCAGCCCCAAGGGATAACTACACTCATTGGCCACTTGGGACTTAGGGCAATTTTATGACTGCTTTCCTGAGAGTGACAGCCATAGATCTGGGGTAACTGTGTCACTGCTTTTGTCTTTCCCCTCTACTGACACAGGCACTACAGCTACGGCAGCTCCGAGCTCTGCAGGGCCATGCATGGGCATGAAGCCTTATCTTCTCCTTCCTAGGAAATAACTTGTGATTTTTTTATTCCCTTAACAACAACTCCTTGCCTCCTCTGAGAAAAGATGCAGTGGAAGCATTTAACACATTGAATTTGAGATTTGGGCCACTAGGTAGCCCTGCCAAAGTTTGTTATATGGGATAGAAACATCTCTTCCTAAGAGAAGTCCCATTACAGATGTGATAAGGATTGGGAGGGGTAAGAGGAAATAAAGTAGGAACCAAATCCTCTTCACTACAGGATGCTGAAACTAGGCCTCCACCTAGTTAGCTACAAAAGGGGAAGTTTCAGTGAAAGCATTTTTACGGCTGCAGAAAATAACAAACTATAAGCATTCAAAACCATGTAAAATACCTCATATCTATTAAAAATACTTCTATTTTCTTAAACATTTATAAGGCCTACAGCTATCTGCTACCAGATTCTACCAGGACCCTCATTTATGTTCTTGTTACACCCCATATCCTTATTGATGTCTAACCATAAATCTCTAAAGCATAATAATTGCAAAATATCTTGTAATTAATTTACATAAGTAAAATGGTTCTTCCAGCTCATAAAAACCACTAGTTATGATGGCCATATTAATTACAAGAGTAAGACCAACCTGAGCATTTGCTTGGCATTAACTTTTCTAAGAATGTTGTCAAATGCCAGACTCCCATAATCCTTGCTTCATTTTGATTTCCTACTGCCTTCAGCATCAACTAATCCTTATGCCTTCACAAATGCAGAATGCTAGTGCTCCTATAGGATACTCATCCGTACCACAGATCTCTCAGTAATGCTATGTAGGTATTACTGAGTATCCCTTTTTTATTTTCCTTTTAGAGAAATCCTACAGATTTGTAGACATGAGATTTTTACAAAAGCTTACTGAAGTCAGGGAAATATACTAATCTTCTAAAATTGGGTCATTTCACGGAAATAGGCCTGTTACAGAGTTATCAGATCCATCTTCCAGGAAAATAGTCAGATCTCAATAACAGCACTTAGTCATTCTTTCACAGCATGACTCCCACCCTTAATCATCATCAGTAGAGCTAGACCTTGCCTGTTTGATCCTGCTAGAAAAGTTATTAAACCCTGTTACTTCGGCTAAGCAATATCTTAATGGGGAAATACTGTAAAATGGAAAACTAAACTAAATGTTTTCTAAGCTAAAGGTTTTGATGTAATGGAAGAAAGCTTCTAAATCAAAAGAGAATGGCCCAAAATTCAAACCAGAAGGCATAGTCATCACTTATCCATTCCTGCCTATCTTCAGCATGGAAGAAATAATAAACAGCATAAAAGGCTGAAGACCTACCTGAAACAGTAAGAGTAACATCGACAGTCAGATGTTAAGGAACGTGACTTTGCCAATTAATGTTCTTATCTTACATAGTCTAATTAGGAGCTTGCATGAATAGTTAATGGTTGAAAATGGGTAGCAGGGAAAGGCAAGTCAAGATCTGTCACAATGGGATTGCTTGCTGTCAGACAGTGCCAGGCAAAGTGCCGGCAGCTCGGCTGCCATGGCTCCCCACGCGAGCTGGCTGCATCTGCGAGGATGGGGGAGCATGCTGGTGCCCTAAGGCAAAATTCTACCCGGCTGATGAAAACATGTATGGGTGGCTCATGCTTTCCTTAAGACATTTTGATATTGTTCGTTTTAATAAGGCAGTGCCCAATAACCATGCACATCTTCACACAGCCCTGCCCTTCTGTGCTTCCTCACTGAAATGAGTATCATTTCAGGATCTCAACCCTGCAGACTCCCCAGTGCTTCATATCCCCATCTCTAATCTTGAACAGATCCTGGACTTCAGCACAGTTCTCACACAAGCAAATGGCCTACCAAAGGGCTAATGCAAAATGCTAATGGTTCTGTTTATGGAACAAGAAAGAAAGGAAGAAAGAATAAAGAGGAAAAAATACAAAAAAAAAGCAAAGAAAACTGAATGTGTTTGAACGCTAACATTGGACAGAAGCAGCATGCAATCAAAGTGTGTCTAGAGCAGGAAAGAAAGGTAAAACTGGCTGAAGTATGTTGAAAGCAGTTTGGGAAGGCACTGTAAACCAACCAAATATTTTGCAACTTCAACACTGTCACAAGAATGTAATTTTGAAGCAGCCAACAATGAAATAAATCTACTGTATCAAACCGAAATAAGGACCAAACAATTATACTGTGTAGTCAATCCCTAAATAATGTAGAGTAGGTACCACAGGAAACACAACTGATTTAATCTGCAAACTATGTGGTTGTCAATTAGGAGATATATTAATATGTTATAAGCAAATATTGTTAGACACAAATTCATTATCTATTAAAGGATACTGGATAAAAACACGCTACAGTCTTGCCATTTAAGTTATTAAAGACATGTTTAATCTCTAATTTATATGGGGTTTGGTGTTTCTGGGTCCATAGTAAATAAAGAAGAAAAAGAATTACATGAGCCTTGTAAAAGTATTTCAATTAACTTTTTATTGTTCTATCCTAAAACATGTATTGTAAGTCCTGTCCTTTATCCAGAATTAGACATGGACAATAATTACCTTGTCATTTATGGCATACTTTTAAGAAGTACATGAAGCTTGCCTAAATGGACTTTAGGAGTGATTAATAGAAGTTCTTTTTATTAAATGGCACCATGATTTGTTATGTGCACTGCTAAGGGATGCAGTTGCTGACACTAAATAACTGGAAGTTGACTGCACACATAAAGGGACGGAGACTACGTTCTGTCATGACTTTGTTCAGTATTTAAAGATCCCAGTGAAGTATTTTGAATGTTGATCAGCCAGAAGCTGCATGCATTTAAACAGAGTAACTTTAGTCTTTAAGACTGATAAAAGAAAGATAAAATTAAAATTAGCTGGGGAGACTTTATGTGACCATGCCCCTCCCTGCTTTATTTTTAATTTTAAAGGTTTAAAATATTTCTGGCTTTCATCTAGGGATTTTATGAGGAAGACGCAGATATTCTTCGAAAAAGAGACCAGTATATAAGTTTTCTCCTTCCTTTTCTCTCTGCAGGTGAGTGCCTTAAACAGTAAACCCTAGAGTCATGTTCCCTGTTGCTTGTTCCCATCTGTCTTAGTTTCCTTCCTGCAAGTCGCTCTCAGTCCTTAAAGAAATAAAAAAAACTGTAAGCACCAACACTGAGGACAGGACTTCATAGCTTGGAAAGATGAAAGTCCTTCTTTAGAGCTTTAAGTGAAGCCATAACTGTAAACTTATCTTCCAGAGTGTCAAAGGGAAAATGTTTGCTTTTTCTTGTGCAGGTTTTCCTACACATGAAGACACTTTTTCCTATCGTTAAGTGTTTCAAAACCAGAAAGACAAGGAAAAAAAGCCCAACTGCTATTTTCTGTACTAGCATTTGCATTCCATTTACAATATTTGCACTGGGCATGTTTAGACATGTCCCTTTTTTTTTTTTTAAGCTTCCCCAGTTCATCTGGAGCAACAGCATTCAGACGTTGCATCAGTTCAACACTAGGTGAAAAAACTAACTAAAATCTGAACAGGCCTTTTTATCACTTGATTAGATACTTCTAATTGGGGTAGATGATTAATTGATAACAAAAGTATTTAATTCTTTTCCACCTAGTTTCCTGCGTGTGTAGCTAAAGAATTTTCTAGGGGCAGCAGGTGAAGATGACATGCGGAGATAACTAATTTTTGACTGCATGATTGCAGCTTTAATAATACAATAACACTCAGCATTTAATCATTAATTTTTAAGAATAGCTGTTGTAAGTTTAAAGCTTAGTACTTTATAATTTTCATATGATTTATAAAAATATTTTAAATTACGTCAAAGAATTTAATGCATTAATATCTGCATCCATATGTGTTTTGGGAATTGAATATTATAACAGAATATTAAATTGGAATTTATATATTATTCAAGACAAGTCTTTGTCCCTATCCCGTATGACCAGATAGCAAGAAAACTGTGGCTAGATTTCATGGGGTTGCAGCATAAATAAGGATCTGGTCACAGTGATTAAAGGGATTCTAAAAGTTACAACAAACTCTGCAATCAAGCATGAGAGTAAGTGGTAGATCAACTACACACTGACTCCGTAGGCGAGCAGGAATCAACCTCCAGCAGCAAAACAGAAGTAAGCTGCCTCTGGCAACTGAATCGGGATGACTCCAATACCAGTTGTTACTGGAGCAAAACCAAGTGCTGCCAAGAGGTCCAAAGAATCCAGGGACCCAGGAGCCAGGCCTCCTGTTCATACCAACACACTAAGACAGAAGATGGCATGCACAAAGCAGAGAGGGGAAAAAGAAATATTACTACTCCTATTTCACAGACAGAACGTGGAGCCTTTGGGAGAAGCTGTCCTTTTCTGCTCACAGTGAGTGCAGCAAAAGTAGCTGCTTTTAGTAGCCAGACTAAATGCAGAATGGCACTGCGCCACAGACATTTCCTAAATGAGACATGGACAGAAAAGGAATACAGTCATATGGTCTCCAAAGCCACTGCCTTAACCACAGATCCCTTTCCAGTGCCCAATTCTCCCTCCTCCCACTGCACCTCTCCCCTCCATGGCTGTGCTGTCAGAGGCGATTCACACAAAAGCAAGAGAAAAAGGACTTGGTTAAAAAACTATCCTGTGCAATTCCTGCTGCAATTCCTTCTCACTTTTGGGTCACTGGAGTGGTATGCTCAAAATTTTGATTTTATCAAATTTATCACCTTCAATCATCCTCTATTAAACCCAGCAGCATTCCTCTAAACTACTGGATGGTATTTCCTACCAGTTCTGTGCTATTGCACTGTGTGATATAATTCAGATTATTATATGCAACCTGCAATTAGAGATAAGTGGGTAACATCCCCAAAAGCCAATTAAAAGACTATTGCACTTGGTGATTTATTTTGGGTATGAAGAGGGACTGGTTCTGCCATCTTACTTTACTGAGATTATATACATCTATGCACACACAGGGGTTACTCATGGATTTAACAGTAGCAGATCAGAGTGATAAGCACTGTAATTCAACAATATAGCAACACTGTTACTTCTTGAACTCTGGATAAAAAATATAGAAGAGCATATTTACACTTCATTATGAAATAATGAACATAAACAATTCGTTTCACATCCCACAGCTAGAATGGTGCCTGACAGAAAGTGCACTTTGATTTTTGTTAAGTGCAAAATCCACATTTTGCTTTTTTTGTGCATTTTAGGCATACCAAACCATAGCATGAAGTCCACTGGGAGCTGTGTTGCTCTAAGAGAATCATGCAAGAGGAAAATATTTGTGTCTTGAGGGAAGGGGGAAACCAGGAATGGGGGTGGATTTCCTCCTCATTTGTCGTGGTTTAAACCCTAACCAGACATCTTGTTCACTCACTCCCAGTAAGTGGTGCTGGGCTGAGAGCAATCGAGCCCCCCCCCCGGGGCTCTCCCCTTCCCCGCTCCCAGAGGGATGGGGAAGAGGATTGAAAGAGTGCAACTCCCATGGGTTGAGACAAAAACAGTCCAGCAACCAATGTACAACACAAATCACCACCGCTACCACCAACGACAACAATGGTAAGAGAAAATAACAAAGGAAGAGAATAAGATACCATCGGCCAAGAAACGACTCCGACCCAGAAGCCCATGTCCTTCCGGGTAACTCCCAGTTACCCCCCACCCCGGGCATGACGTGCTGTGGTATGGAATACCTCTTTGGCTAGCCTGGGTCAGGCATCCCGTCTCTGCTTCCTCCCGGCTTCCCCTCCTCCCTGGCAGAGCATGAGCCTCACAAAGTCCTTGGTCAGGGTAAACATCACTTAGCAACAACCGAAAACATCGGTACCACCAGCACTGTTCCCAGGCTGGAAGTCAAAACACAGCACTGCACCAGCTACCACGAAGGAGAAACATGACTGCTACTGCTGAACCCAGGACATTATCCACCCCTTATTCCATACCATTCACATCATGCTCAGATTCCCACATTTTCAATATACCATCGCACTCCCACATATATACATCCATATACACACAGACCAAGAGAGAGAGATCATTTTCTTAATGCATGGACCAATCCCTATAATGCTGTCGAGTTCATTCTGTCCATGATGTCAGGTTCCATCTCTTGTAACAATCTTTCAGGGCAGGAAAAGCTGTGTGCAGTACTGGATCGCTGCCTACTGATGCTGGTCGTTTCTTTACTGCGGAACTCATCCGGTTCTATCAAAGTTCATTCTCTGTTGGGCTGATGGTTGGAGGGAAGTCAGGGCTAGTCGCTGGTGACCTGGAGACATCTAGTTGATGGGCTATCAAAGTATTACACAGCAGGCAACAGCATACAACTAAGTTCATTGGCCGTTTTCTCCTAAAATCAAATCCCCTTGAGGTATACACCGGACTTCCCCATCTTCCCGCATTACCCACCAAGTATATCCAGGTCCCTGAGCAAAAGCAATCCCACGAGTGGGTTTGCCTTTACCTGAAGCAGGAACAACCCAGACTGTCTTCCCCAGCAAATTCTTCATATGCGCCACGGGAACTTTGTCCCCCTCTACAATATGTAAAAGTTCTGACTGGGCTGGGCCAGCCCTGTTGGCAGATCCTCTGGTGTTGACCAACCAGGTGGCCTTTGGTAAGTGTGTATCCCAATGCTTGAAAGTTCCCCCACCCATTGCTCTCAGTGTAGTTTTTAACAGCCCATTGTACCGTTCGATTTTCCCAGAGGCTGGTGCATGGTAGGGGATGTGATATACCCACTCAATGCCATGCTCTTTGGCCCAAATATCCATAAGGTTATTCCGGAAATGAGTCCCATTATCTGACTCAATTCTCTCTGGGGTGCCGTGTCGCCACAAAATCTGTTTCTCAAGGCCCAGGATGGTGTTCCGGGCGGTGGCATGGGGCACGGCGTATGTTTCCAGCCACCCGGTGGTTGCTTCCACCATGGTAAGCACATGGCGCTTGCCTTGGCGGGTTGTCGGCAGTGTGATATAGTCAATCTGCCAGGCCTCCCCATATTTATACTTCAACCATCGTCCTCCACACCAAAGAGGCTTTAACCGCTTGGCTTGTTTAATTGCAGCACATGTTTCACACTCATGAATAACCTGGGCAACAGTGTCCATTGTTAAGTCCACCCCTCGATCACGAGCCCATCTATATGTTGCATCTCTGCCCTGATGGCCTGAAGTGTCATGGGCCCACTGGGCCAAAAATAATTCACCTTTATGTTGCCAGTCTAAGTCCATCTGAACCACTTCAATCTTAGCCGCTTTATCCACTTGTTGGTTGTTCTGGTGTTCCTCACTGGCCCGACTCTTGGGTACATGGGCATCTACCTGATGTACCTTCACCACCACAAAAACACAGCACTGCACCAGCTACCAAGAAAGGAGAAAAATGACTGCTACTGCTGAACCCAGGACATCATTATTCCATGTCTGATCACTTTATGTAAAATAGACCAGAGCTATATACTTGTCTCTTCCTTGCCCTCTCTTGTTAGTGGGTATTTTCTTGGGACAGGGATGTAAATGCAAGCATTCCTAACTTTTCTGCTGTTTAGATAGACTCAGAAGGAGCTAGCTGATCTGGACAGGGATATGAAGCAGAGTTCCTTGCACCCTCACTCCCTCTCCTCATACATACAGTAAGCACAGAAAGTCCCTTGTATTCAGCCTTGGCTTTATGCTAATTAAATCTCAAAATAGACAAATGCAATATTTCAATTCCACCGCTAAAAAGAAAAAACGTGATTGCCATGAACTGACAACCAGCAACTAAATCCTTTGGTTCCTAGGGGAAAATTCACTTACATATATTGTACTTGACCAGCATTTCTTTTTCTCTACACTTCCATGCGCTGGTCATAAAACCTCTACCAGAGAGGATACAAGTACTATAGATGATTGCCTGTATAGATAGAAATAGGTAGGAGACTGAATATTTATTGCCTTGGCTGTTTATCCTTTAAGTTAAGGTTGCATGCATGAACCTAGCCACTTCCTAGGTTTATTTTAAAAGGAAAAATAAAACACACGCTTAGTAATGCTAAAGTTTAAATGATTCCAGGTGTGGTGTTCAGTGACCATTCAGTTAGACTTTTGTTAAAACTTTTGTAAGAGATTTAATTTACTGTTTCTGTGAGACATTGGTCACTTGCCTGACTTTATCTGCTTGAGGAGTGCAGCTCTGAAGGCATCCCCAGTGCCATCTGACACAGGCGAGACCTGCACAACCAGCAGCATGGAACTGGTACAGTACCTGTTCAGCCTGCTGCATCTCTTTTGACATGATAACATCAGGAACAGATCTGGCTCTGCAAAGAAAGGCAGCCAGGGGACTAGAGAGGGGACTGGAGCAAAGAAAGATGGCAGCAAAGGGGATGGGTCCAGGTCACGCCAATGGAGGGCACTGTAGTGCCTAGGAGGACAGGAACATGGCACTGAGCTTGCAGAAGAGAAGGAAAAGGATGTGTTAGGGGAGGACTATTACAAACATCAGTCAAAGAAGGACAGGACAGACCCATTTCCTCTCCCTGAACCTCCTCTGTAAGTTGCTCAGATGTGTAACAATGATGGGTCAGCAAGAGTCACGAAGTGGTAGAGAGCTGGAGGGCAAGAGACAGGCTATATAGCAAGAAACTGGAGGAGCCTGCCTTTAACTAGGAGAATATTGTATTGTGTACAAAAAAACTCATACCATCTATGCAGGGAGCACCCTGCGAGGCAATTGTACCTCAGCCTTTCTTCCAGTGTTGTTTGCTTAGAGACAGCTTCTACTTGGCGGGGTCAACCATCAATTGTATAATTGTTGTCATGTGAGAAAGCTGTACCCGGATGTTGGGGAAAGAGACAGCGGAACATGGAAAACATCCCAGGAAAGAGCAACTATTTTAGAGATGGCAAAATTATAGAGTCCACAAAAGCATGAATAATAGCTACTTTTTTTTGATATTGATATATATATATATATATGTATATATGTATAAATGACTTTTAGACTAAGGCACTTCTATCAAGCTCCCCAGAGCTGCATTAATTTTCCGGTTCTGTCACCAGCTTCCAATGTACTTTTGCAAGCCACTTAATCTTTGAGAATGTATAAAATATATGTTATTACTTTCTAGAAATAAAATTATGATTGCAAGAGTCTTCTCCTCTCAAATCCAAAGCCCATGACCTTCCTGAAAGTAAATCTGTTTTTGAGATTTCAGTACTCTGAAGAGTGCTAAGCACAGCCTAAAATCCACCCTGGGCCCCCTTCAGATGCATAGGTCATCTCTTCCAAACAACTCCTGGCAATGCAAGAACAGCACTTATAAAACACTGACATGCTTCTTTCACTGTAGTGGACAGAGCTTCCTCACAGTTATCCTCTGAAACAGAAAGAGTAAAAGCAAGTTGTATTTCCTTAGGTGGGGCTAAGCCTGTAACACAAACAGAACTTATTTTCTTCTCTGCTTTTCATTTATCCCCAAGGAAAGTACCACCTGGCTATATTTAGTACTCAACCAGTCAAGAGAAGGCACACTGAGCAGGGTTCATGGTTTCTTCAAGCAGTTTGCTGATCACACCATCTTGGTAAGTTATTCCCTGTGCACAGACATTAACTCACTGTGTAGTGAATTCTTTGGGTTTGCTTCTTTTTTAGAGATCAGTAATACTCCTATTCTTTGTTCACCAACAGAAAAACTCACCTAGCAAGATACCCCGTCTGGGCCAGGGCAGAGCCTGTCTGGTGGGTCTGTTCCCACCTCAGAGTCCTCCAGGTAGCTGCCCACCTCCCAGGCCAGAGCTTCCAGTCAGAGGAAATCAAAAGTTTGGCACAAGTTTTGTACCTTTATAGCTTCTCTTCAGCACAACTGGTCAACCATATAGGAAACAGATACAGTCTTTCCCTGAACAGTGATGCATCAGGACTGTTTCCCACGGTCTGGGGAGCTGCAGGAGAAGGAAGCTCAGTGCCACCAGGCAATCCTTCTAGGATGAGGTGGTTTACAGGCCACCCACAGTAGCAGTTACAAGGCAAATTTACTCATAAACATTTAATGTATGATTTAAATATAGCAGTAATACAAAAAAAAAAAAAAAATAAAAGGCCTGGGATTATGTCCCATACATTGAGGTTCCTCAGGCTTGCGAGTCTCTAGCAGGGGGATTCCTCACTGCTATTTTTCCCAGAGGATGGGCTTTCATTCCTACAGTTTAAGAGATTCACCTGTAAAACCAAAACAAAGCCTGTTGAGAGATTAGAGAACTTCAATAACAGAGAAAAGAGCAGTGGTTTTCTTTTGTAGGTCAAGATAAAGATCATGATTTTTACTTTCAGGAAATGAGTTTAATTTCTAAATACCAAAGAACAGTATGAATCTTTTTCTGACCAAAGGCAAGCTAAATATCTTTCTGAAGTGGTAGACATGCTGATTATTACAGGTAGTCTCAATAATCAGTACAGGGCCTTCTTAAATTTTCTCCCCTGAAGCAAAGAGAACTTTATTAGTCTGTAGCTGTGATGGAATTTGTTAAAATGGAGCTCAATTAACTACTAAACAAACAGGCCAGAAAGTGAATGAATTTAGGGGAGCGAGTTGAAATAGTGAGATACATCATGAGATGTGATTAATGACACCAAGGGAAATATAAAATAACATGTTTCCCTGGAAATGGGCTGTAAGTGCACAATGTCTGCACAATATTGTGCATCTGCAGTTCTCTGTCCTGCCACCTAATAACCAAATTGTCTGCCAGTATAAACACAGCTGCTAAATGTCTTCTACAACTGCAAAAATAATGAATCACCACTTTCTTCCCAGCTATTGAAGTCTATTTTTTACAGAGACAAATGCAGTGTTTACCCTTGTTCAAAAGAAGACAATGTCAATGCCCAACATATGTGTTTTGATAACACACATTCAGATTCAAATATCATAGATCAAAGAAACAGGATGGCTGTTTTATAGTATACTTAGACGAGTGGAGATGTTAAGTTTTTGGCTTGAATAATTTCTCCTCTGGTTTTCACATAGACATTTGACTACCCATCAGTACAGAATCACTGTTGTAGATGGTTTCGACCATCATTACAGCTTTACTGAGTCTAGCAGGATGGTGAAGGAAGGATAAGAGATCTCCTTTATGTAAACTCTGCTTTCCACATTGTGGAGACTCTGCTGCTGGGTAAGTACTGTGATCAGTTTCTCCCCAGCCTGGAGACATAGGTCTGCAGCAGCTGGGGGCGTGGGAGACTCCAAGTAATAATTTTCATGTTATAATACTAGCCTGGACCATAAGAAGCAATTTAGGATAATTTACTACACATTGCATTTACTGAAACTCCTTTTCAGAAAATATAACTAAGGAAAACCCAAATAAAATGGAAAATGATAGGATTTTCAAACACTGAACTCTACTTTGTCTTTGCCTGGGTGAAGAGAGCATAAAGGGGGGGGGGGGGGGGGGAAGAATCAAACAAGAAAACCCTGAAAGAATAAAAGAGAGAAATATGTCTCCATAACCTTAAGAAGGCTACCGATCTATTTATGCACTTCCTGGAATGCTTAGTACATTTAGTCTTACTGGCCACAAGAAACCACTTTTGTTGTGCAAAAGGTTTCACACATGAACTGAAGCCAAACGTTTTTTTTCATGGCACTGTGGGAAGAAAAAACATCATTGAGCAGTTTTGTGAACTACAGGCAGAAATCAGCCTGTAGACCTGCCTGGAAAAAACTTCCGGAATTTATGAAAACATTGCCGCTTCCTCCAGCCTCCTTTAAATCATAGCCTTGAAATTCACCTCTTTGTTATATGGAGAGAAAACTGGCACCCAATCATAATTAGATAAGTTTGGAAAGTACAATTAGTGCTCTTGATTAGCTAAAAACTATTCACACACTATCATTTTTTGTCAGCCTGTCTTTTCCAACCTATACTCCATTTTTATCTTATCCTTGTGATAGAACTCATTGGCTGGCAGTCTGTGGGGCAAGTAATACGCTTTTCTTTAGAGCTGTACATGAACTAGCTTCAGCCCACTTTTCCACTGGCTGTAATAGAAATACCAGAGACTTCTAATGAACGTGAGGGCCATCTTTTCCTGCCAGAAAGCAAGACAGATCATAAATACTAAGAAAATCATAGAAAAAAAAAATAAATAAAAAACAATCATTAAAGACAGATACCAATATTCAATTGGTCAGACTACCATGATAAAGAGTAAGATACAACTTTAGTCCTTTGTTGGAACTTGCAATTATCTTCCTCTATTTCTAGTATTTTTCCAGGTATTTAATTGCAGATGTTCCTAATCCATTACTGTACCAGGCATACCACAGCTTTTGGATATCGTTTTGCCATGGATATGTGGTTGTGCTTAATACAGTTCAAAGTTGTGGATCAGATTGACATGTTGGGGAGAGGGAAGGGTCCAAGACCCCTATAAATAGCAAGTCCACCTTTACAGCAGGTAAATCTATCTGCACCCTTGCACCTGAATTTTAAAACATTCAGAGCATTTGAACTAGCCGAAAACAAACTGAAGTGGAACCCAGACTTTCTTGCTGCTAAGCTGAAATGAACAGTGGGATCTAGAAGCCCAGCTTTCCAAGTTAGTTAGGTATGAGATTGAATTCCAAGTCTTTGTACTTTTTTTCAATAGCTTCATATTTTTAAGTAAAGGCTAGAGCTGAAACAAACAGCTGCTCCTGCTGAGAAGCCGTATTTGCTCGCTGTTCTCATCCTCTGGGCTGGCCCTCAGGAGCACACAGTGGTGCTCTTCCAAAGCAGCATGGCTTTGGATGCCACTTCACTGGGGTGGAATAAGGTCATCGTGCTAGGTACAGCTATCAATTGCGCTAGTGTAAAGGCAAGCCAGTGCCTTTAAAGCCTGTGGATTTGTTCTATCCCACAGTTATTCTAGCATAAATCACACAGAAATTTGACTACTGTAGCAATATGGGAAGAAGTGGGCACAAAATGCAATGAGAATAGACATGCTGGCAGACATATTATAAGCCCAAAATCAGGCAGAAAAAAGAGCAGGGCATAAACATTGCGGAGGTAAGATTCTTGTCTTACAGATCCTGTCTGGAAAAACAACAGTTGGGAAGTGGTCAAGAACCAATAAAGAAGCAGAATTGAGCTCTCCTCATTTTTACATGAGAAACATAATACCACATTATGAAAGACACGAGGAGGATCGTCAGCATTTATTCTCTAAACATTTCCCTTATTCATTCTGCTTTAAAAAAAACCCAAATCTCCCACATTTATAAATCTGCTAAAACACAGTTTTTCACAAAAATAGACAGATATGACTGCAAGCTGTCAAGGTAACAAAGGAGGCTTGGATAGGGGCTCAGGTCACTGGGAAGGCACCATTTACTCAGAAAAGCCCTTGGAGAATGCTGAGAAAAAGCTTGCCAAAATGTACTGGAAAAAAAATTAAGTGGCCTGATCATTACGAGAGATCAGCGTGTGCAATGCCCAGCTATTTCAGCATGAGTTGCTTATGGGTACTGTCCTGTGATGGTTGGACTTAAGGGATTTTAAAGAGCTATATACAGAAAACTAAACCTCACACAGATCTATTTTCCCTACAAGGCTACTGGAGGGAAAAAAAAAAAGAGAAGCAGTTTTCAACTCAACTGTCTTCTTCCTGCTCTAACAACATCTTTCATGTTGCCAACAAAACAAATCCAAATGATCACCACAAACACACACCTCTCAGGAAGTCTGCCCTCATTGCTGGCTTCAAACATTTGCTGGCTTTTTACAGTGCTGAAATTATTCCTGCATCAAATCCTGGAATTACAGCAAGACACCACCCTGTCTGTGGTTACAGGCTGCAGAGACAAAGCCTTGGAGAGGGTGCTGGGTGCTTCCCACAGGAAAGCAGGGGTGGAAGGGGGCTTAGGCTGTCCTCTGCTTCCACCCTTCTTGACATGGATCAGCCCTTCTAGTGGGGAGAGTATCAAACCCTGGGGCTGCCAGCCTGCGCAGCGAGCATGTGCTGGGGATGTGCACGCAGCTCCTTCCTCTGCAGTCATCCTCACTGCAACCTGTCATCTTTTTCACTTAGCCTCACAACATTTTAAAGAGCAAAACTGTGGTTAGGATACCTTTCATAATAATAAATAGGAATAGCAGTACTTTTGTGAATTTAGGTCAATGCATCACCCTTAGAGCACATTATAAATTCATCAGAATCACAGCCTGAGGGAAATTTTATTTTCTGGCATCAGCTTCTTTTAGCCATGCCACAGATCCTTAGTAGAATTTAAACTCCAGATTAAGTATTGACTGAGTTTAAATAAATTATAATAGGTTATTGCAGAAAGCTGGGCTGTGACTGGTATAGATGGTTTCCCTTTTTACCTCCCTTCCCAACTCAAATATTAACAATTTTATTCACTGCATTACGACTGTTATGAACAACCAATTCAACAATGTTTAATACTGAAGTATTAATTTAAACAGCACCTTTACTGACTTGACACAAGAATGAATAGAAATTATAAACTAGGTACAGAATAAACATAGCAACCTAAAGAATTATATGCATAGTAATAAATTCCTAAGAATTAGCTACAGTGAAAAAGTCAACATAAAACTGTAGCTTATACTAATATTTGATTATGTTTCAGATGCTTTGTTCCCTTTTTTAAGGTTCAAAAATATCTCTGTAATGATGGCTACCAACAAGCCGTAACACAAAGATACACTCTTCTGTCGTGTTCAGTAACGTCAGCAGCTTGTGTATCCAGCACATTATGTCTGGACGACTAACAGATGAGCATATCATTTTAAACCATGTTTAATAGGGAATAAAAACTTGCATGAGCAGGTATTCAAAATGTAACTATGATACAGTTACCAAAGCCAACTGAGAAACAAAACAGGTCTAAACTTCATGGAAAAAAAAACAACAACTATCTGCTGTACTCTTAAAAGAGGACAAGAGGACACATAAGGACATATAGTTTTGTGTTTGACCTATTTTGGTTGATTTAATTTTCAGATTTTTGTAAGCCAAGCTCCAGTGAGTTCCTGAGGAAAAAATTCTAACTGGCATTTTACTGTGAGTCAAACCTCACACAAAAAGTGCTTTGTGCATCAAGATAACATTAGGAGCTGTCTAACTGCACGTACCAAAGGACCAATTTGAACAAAAAAAGCCCAGAGCTATAATGGACTTCTAATAGTAATAATACTTAGCACTTCTGTACTATGTCTCAATTTGAGATCTCTAAATGCTTTGCAGTGCATAATAATTAAGACTATTATTTGGAAACTTCAGTGGAAAACCTTTATCAGGAATTACTGATGAAGAAACTTAGGTACAGAGAAGCTGAACAACCTTCATAAGGTCTTATAGCAAACAGGATGCTGCTGCACTGCCAGGAATGCCAGGCAGTTTTTTAGAGCTCCACTTTAGCAAGGTCATTAACTCCCATTTCCAAACAGCCTATCTGCCAGCTAAGTTACATGTTTGACTAACATTTCCCCAGCTTCATGAACAACAAACACATCTTTTCATTTAGAGATAGCTTATTTCCTCTTGCTGTTCTTACCAAGCTGATGAGAGGAGCACTCATTCTTTTAATGAAAGTGCAGACAGTTTGGGATACAACACCAATTCAGATAAAGTCCACTTAGGGATGGAAAGAGTGGCTGGAACTGCATATATCACCATGTTGCATATAGACATCCAGTGTGACAAACTTGAGTCCAGTTGACATGGTTAGCAATTTCCCATTTTAAGAGACAGACTTAGAACTTTATGAGCAATATAATCTTCAGGTTGGAGACATAGGAAGGAAAAGATTATCATGGTCTTGCTAAGTCTTTCATTGTGAACAGAAGTTGGAAGCTTCGAATTTAACTGCTTTTTCAGTTACTACTGAACAGCTGTGATATTTACTGCTTTCTTTCCATTCTCTGCTAAGAAAGATGTGATTGCCTTCTTTTCAAAAAATATAATAAATGAATGATTTTTCCAAATGTCTCTTTTTCTAGTTAGACCTCACCCTGCAGTTAGAATTATCCAGCCCTTCTTTGAGGCATTAATAAAATCAAGAGGCAATGGAATCAGATGCTGCAGTGCTGTACATTTTAATCTGCCTATACCTAGTTTAACTATCACTGAAACCTTGGTATTTAACCCCAGGGAAGCCAAGCTTCTGTCTAGCCAAGCAGGGCTTCTAGTAGTACTAATGTATGTAATGCATTACTGCAGGGATGCATCCAAAGGCCTTCAGGGATTAGCACAGAAATGCCATGAAGTTGAGCATTTTGCCTAAGCCTCATCTGTGAACAGGGCTGTATAACCACTCTCCATATGTGGCAGCCCTGCGTGAAATCGAGAGTGATGACAGAAGGGTGAGAGATGGAGTTCAAAGATCAGGCAGTAACAGGGCAGAATTACAATTATACCTGTTACACTGTAAGAAGAGGTAGGATGTAGCCATTTCAGTGGGGTTTCTTTAACATTAATCCAGAATCACTGCATTAGCATGGTTATCCAGGAATACATGAGGGACCTTCTCGTGGTCTGGATGTAACCTGTTATTCTGGGGTAATGAAAGACACTCAAATTTAGTAATCTGCACTAAAAAAGCCCCAGACAAACCACACTCACCTTAAGCTACAGTAGACGGTTTGGTCAGAGAATGATGTTCAAGAATCATCTGCATGCATTTTCCATACATGTATCAGTATGTATGCAAAAGCACTCAGGGAGAGTAAAAGGTGTAGATAATAGCAGTTGCAGTGCTAACCTATTAGGGTCATGATTGAGTGGGGTAAAAATTATTAAAACTTTCATAGTTGTAAAGCATTTGTATTTTAGTGATTTCTAAAACCTGTAGTTTTTGAAACCAAAATTAAATAGCATAGCATCTCACTTTCTCTCTTCTCCTGTTTTTTAGGGGTGTAACAACTTTCCAAACCTTTGCACAGAGAACTGATACAATGTGTGAAGTCAATCTATGCAGTGGTCACTGTATCATCAGATACATTAGCAGATACCCTTTTCTATGCATTTATGAATCCGATCTGGTAGCTTTATATTTATGTTCTATTGTTTTCTCGAAGACCAATTAAATTTTAGATCTATAAAATAACAAAGACTATGCAAAGACCTATGATGATGGCAAGCTACATTTGAAAACTCTTTAGCCTGAAAGCCTGGCAAGAATATGAAGGGAAGTGTTAAAGCAACCTGACAGAAATCCCCTGCAGTGCTTAAGAAAAAAACCCAGCTCTCCCTCCTCCCAGCTAAATCCTGGAACAAGGTCAATGCACTAAAAGGCTCTGGAAGTAATTTTTTATAAATAAATATCCTGGGGAATTAGTATTGCAAGTGCCACAGCCTCATCTCTAAAATAAAGGTAGCTATGAGTATGCAAGCATTTCCTTTACACGTTAGGGATAGCACACATCAATCAATGTGAGATTAAATGCATCTCTGATGATGTGCCATAGAAAAAAACCAGTATTTTTGGAAGAAAACTTTGATCATAAGCTTGAATCAGCAAGTTGTTTAAGGGCATGCCTAATGTTAAGCCTGTAAACAGTACCACATCTTTCGTTATGCTGGAGTCACAGACCCCTGAAAGGGCAATTGTGGTCTTGAGTGAAGTCAATAGCGCAGCAATAAATGCAGAAGTCTCCCAAATACAAGCTAATGCTCTTATATCAAGGCTTTGGTGACTGCTCTGCTGACCAGATTCATATTCCCTGACATTTGCCTCTGCTGACTCCTGCCTATCATGGAAAGTGCCCTTTTTACCCATCTGGTCAGCTCAGATACAGCATTATTGCACAGCAGTAATTAGTTTTCCTTTAAAAGGGAGCAAAAGTTCTAATCTCATATGACTGCAATCAATGGCAACCATTTCCCTCATCACACAGGGCATGAATTACACAAATATTCACTGTAAACCTAATGAAAGCAACTGAAGAATGGCATTTTCAGGTGGAAAAAAAATCCATTCTTTTGGAAAGAATGTAATAATTCAGGGAATTTACATGTTTTGTGACATCAGTGGGAGGCTCTGACCTAGCTTAGATCAGATTCTTGAATATTATTTCAACTCTTCCTCCTTCAACTTTAATTTTATCCAGACGAATTTTTTCATTTACTGAAAAGAGAGGAGTATAGAAGCAAGGGAATCATCAAGTCACAAATCCACTTATCTTCACTGCATCTGTGATGTTGTTCCCTAAGCAGTAGTAATCTCCTACGTTCAGGAAACCTGCACAGGTTTCTCACAGGAAAAACGCAACATCTAAGCCAGTGTGAACACAGCAGTAAAGAACTGGAAGAAACAAAAGAAAACAAACCCCAAACTAAACAAAAGCCCAAACCCAAATCTTTTAGCTTCTTCCCTATCAGAATATCAAGTAACAGGCATTTAAATAAAGAAGATATTTATGCCTTCCTCTTTTGGAGGTAATTTCCTATGGTTTGAAATGCAGCTAAAAGGCTTACAATTCTATATTAGCACAGCCCGATTTTCAGTTTTACTTATCGCTGTCTGCCATGCAGTTGGCTTGCTTCTTTTCTTGAAAAGTTTCAGGTTCTTTACAGAGAAATTATGTTTTCAAAATACAGTTGAGAATCCTGATGTTATAGCCATTTTCAGAGCCACTATGTGCCATATTAATTGTGTACATGACTCTCTTGACGGACTCCATTGCACATGCTGAGATTACCAGTTACCAAAACATCATTATAAATTATGAGGTAAGGAGAATGAAGCCAGCTTTATATTTCTGACTTGGTGAAGGTGTTGATAGCTTGTACTGAATGGAAATTCTTGTAAAGAATAAGGTTGGAAAATGTTCTTTCTCTGACCTGTTAAAAAGATAAATACTAAATAAACAGCTGCAAGTGAAATGGTTCCCTGCTGTCCAACAACTACTTTTCTAAACATCTAAGAAAGTAGCCATAAATACAGCCAAGTTTAGGTCTGATATCCAAAGTAAATAGGGAACACACAGAGCAGTGATCCCTTCAGAGTTTTACCAGTGTATTCTTTTAAATTGCAGGCAGGAAGAGATTTGCCTGGATGTTTTAACTGGACATTACGAAATCACTGAAAAGTACTATATATAGGACAAACTCAGCAAAATGCTTAGCCAAGAAGGAAATTTATGTGCACTAGGAGATATAACAATGGAGCATATCTCACAAATAGGAGAATAACCCCCGCAATCTTTTGTTGTCTTTACATAGCAGTTTGAGCATATTGGGAGCTGAGTTATGAACTAACACTGATTTCAAATTCTGAGAATAGTGGTAGCAGAAAAATGAAAAGTAGATGCATCTGGCTAATTTAAAATGTATGAACTAGGGCTGCAAGTCATTTATTTATATACAACCCCTTCCTCTTATCTTGAATATGATCGTGACTGTCTCCAATAAGTAGACAAGAAATTGCTCAGCACCATGTTTCTGTTAACTCCTTAAAAGAGCAAACACAGTTCACATTAAAAAAATTGTGGAATTCTTTTCTTTATAGAATAATGTAAACAAACATTTTCATATTTAATCACTTTAATGAAGTGCTATTTACTACCAGTTTGTGAAGCACTTCAGATAATAAAACCTAAATCCTTGATCCTAGTAGGAATTTTAAGTGCAAGCTTTTTGAAAAACTAATATTGCCTATTAGGTGTTTTAACTATGGCTTTAGGAATTTTATAAAAGTCTCATAATTATTAATGTCTTGATCTCTATGCCTTAGAAGTGATTTTTTGACCTCCATTACCAATTGAGATTCTTTCAATGGAATATGCAATCAATACATGAAAACCATCTCATGCATTAACACTGAATATACCAGAAGGTTAAAAAGTGAACAGTTTTTCCATGAAGCCTTTTTTTGATTTTAGTTTTCAGAATTTTTCTTAATCTGGGGGTGAGTAGATCCAGTTCTACACCTACTACTCATTCCACTCAGGCATTTTTTTAACCCATAAAACATGACATGGTATATACTTTCAATATGCTGCCCTTAATACTCTATCAGAAATCCGCATCACATGACAAAGGCCACAGTCTGCAGCAGAGAATCTGCAGATAGGACATGAGAATCTGACAAACTGGTTAGGGCTTAAGTTCTGTTTTAGGATATTTTTGAAACATTTTTTTTCTGTTTAATAAAGAAAATGTTGAGCATGTTCATAGATGTTACCTTACCCTTTTCTAAGCAGTTTCATTTTGAAGTCCCTTTTCTGCTTTTCTAAATGAAATACATTTACCAATTTCAAACTCAAAACAGGAAGGGAAAAAAAAAAGGAAGCTTTATTTCTTGCTTACATTAAGATTATTTTACCAGTCTCTAACTGTAGTTCTTTCTACGTTTTGTTTGTTAGGCATAACTAGGTCAACACTTTCATTCTTTCAGGTTGAAAATCCTGTCTGAAGAAAAGCAAAGTTACTTGTCATGAAGCAAAGCAAATGGCTGTGAATAATTTATAAGAAAGTAAAAATATTCTGCTTTTGAGATTTTAACAGGAGAACAACTTCAATTTATAAATTATTATAATTAGTATGAAGTATGCTCTCCATCCTCTTTGCTCTGATTATTGCCACAGTAGTTTTTGCTCGAACGGCTAGCAGAGTCCCAAGCACTGCAGACAAGGACCCTGGAGGCCCATGGCCAGTGCCCTTCAGACTACACTAGTCACTCGTCACTACTAATCACTACTATCTGTGACTACAATCCTGCTCCACAATTGTCTCAAGATGTTAATTTGGATTCTTGCAGGTTTCTCGACTTCTAAAAAGTAACACAGAGGTGTGTGTTAAATGTCTGGTGGGATGTGAGGTGAGGACTGTAATACAGCTGAAAGCTCCAGAAGTGAAAACAGTGCTCACAGAAGATTGTTAGCAAGACACAACACAGAGATCCACACATCCACCATTCAGGTACAAAGCAACACTGATCGTAGATAGGTAAGTAGTTAAATTCTTGATATTTGTTTACCTCTGGCTCCTAAAGCCATGGTGTTCAGAGATACTTGTCATAGCATGAATAGGGTCTTTCACCGTATAGAGATAGTAAAGTTGAGAAATATGATATATTTAAGCCAATAGTAAGATTACAGCAACTTGATTTGATGAGGCTTCAGCTTCACTAATGCTCTTATTAAAACATCTGCAAAGAATGTGTCAATTCTCTGTGGTTCCAAGAGAAGATGAATTACTTAATATAAAACTCTGTCACTTCTTTCTTTAAAATCTTTTATACACTTTCTACAATCCAACATTTCCAGCATGCTAATGCTGACATAAACCACCACAATTCCCAGCATATTTTTCTCATTAATAGACTTCTGATTTTCAGGGTGTAAGTTTAGAAGCACAAGTGAAATAACTAAAATGTAAGAATGAATATGTACATAAACCAGCTTACATAAATAAGTTCATATAATTTTTTGCAGTTGCCATTGGCATCAATAAGCTCATAAGCCTTCCTGTGACAATCTTTTACAATCCTGACCGACTTCACACACTAAGATCAGAAAGGCAAGAGAGGGAAAGGCCAGGGACTCCACACATTCTTAGCAACGTGACAGATTTTAATTATTTGCACATATGAGATTCAATTCAATATTTTCACATAAGGTGTAGTCACATACACTAAGACTTTTGCTATCAGTGTGTTCCCACAGGAAATACTCAATTATCAAATCTTACATGAGGAGTTTGAACTGTTCAATACCTACTGCTCATCCTTCTTGCCCTGTTGTTGATAAATGACTTGGTGATAGCCCGAGTCTTGGGGGAACCTGAACATCTCCTGCTCTTCAACCTTAGCCCTAGCTCAGAACAGTTCTTGATATGCAACTTCTGCCCAACATGTCTCTCGCTCTCCTCATAAATAAGTTTCTGACTGACATGCTTATGCTTGTCCCCCTCATTTGTCACTCAGTGACGATGTTAAAGTTCTTTGATCAAAAGTGGGTGGTGAAGCTGACATTCATTTTGAAGTGTAGACCTAAGTAATAGTGCAGGGGTCCCAAGTTTGCTGGAAAGAGTCCTGCTTTAGATCTGCATTTCTGGGGGAATCAATTTCAAATTTTAACCCTCAAACTTTAGACTTAAGGAAAGGCAAAATATCTGTGAACAGATTAGGAGCATCCCGACCAATCAGCCCCAGAAACATAGAGTGCCATGTCTGCATATTACCTTTTTGTATTTTTAAACTCTATTTATATTTTATGGGTGAATCTTATAGGAATATAAAATTTAGATATTACAAATCTTCCTCCAAAGTGAAAAAGTTAGTCTTTTTCTCATGGAATACTACAGAGTTATTATGGCAGCTCCAAGCAAGTTTCAGATTAATGTTATGGTGATTTCCCTTGAAGGGTTTTTGGATATCGTCTCACATTTATGTGCTGTTAAATTGTTTTCATTCATCCACAACTCACCATTTGTGTAACCATCATGCAGAATATTACTGCATTGGTCTTGCTAGGCATATTGTACACCATGAAGTACCATAGAGGGAGCTCAAAGTTACTCTTCATTCAATTCATTCATGTTGCATGGCAAAGAGAGGAATCACATTTGTTCTGGTTGTCTGTGCCTTCAGGAATTCCTACTGATTTGACCTCGTCTGACCTTTTATTCCAGGTCACCAGTGAGATTTCTTTCAGTTTGGCAGCTGTTAACAATGTCAGTGGAATTGCATTTCTCTATGGCAGAATTATGCTCAAACTTCACCTTTTCTCTTTGCTACCTACAAGCTTGAAAGAAAACAACCACACTTTTCATATTTTGTTCTTATCCAGGCACTTACTGTATATTTACAAAAAGATGTCAGTCCAGTGAGGTAACTCAAATCTGTACATTCTTCTTGTGTCTAAGAGAAATATATACTTTGACTTTTCACCTCAGAATAATGTATTAAACTTCAAGAATTAAAGTTTATTAATGACATTTGTGCTAAGAATTAAAAGTAAACCGTCCCAGTCCACTACTAAGTGATACCCAGTATATATCTGGGCTGACAATTTTCAGGACTGTGCTTAGCTGACTATCCTCTCTTTTCTCTAAGCTAAAAGCAGCCTTGGGTGGGTGCCGATCACCCTTCTTATGATTTTAATACCCAATTCCATTAACTTCTGCACTGGGCCTGCTAAACCCACAGGGAGGCTAGAAAATCTTTAGCTGTATGCAGGTGCTTCAGATATTAGGATGCTAATCACTCACATCTAGCTACTACTATCAACATAAGAAGGCAGGCAAAAGACAGCAGAAGAGACAGACAGACAGGCTTGGATTGAGAGAGAGACATACTCATCCCGTGAGCTTTTATTATTTTTCTGAACAAGAATAATTTAAGCTTTTCTCCATCTTACTTGTCCTAAAGTTTTGGAGCCCAAAGCACCAGGCAGCTTTTATCAAAAGGTAGTGTGGAGAACAAAAGACATTGAAGAAAGGAGTTTTTTCAACCCCTTTTTATTACATTACCAAATAAAAGATCAATTTTATTCTGGAGATCTTCCTACAACCAGAACACAGCAAACATGTAAGAGCTAGTCTTCTCATATAATCTTTGAATATTCAGTGATCTTTTGTTGGAGAAGTTATTGTTTCACCTGGACATTGATAGCTGTTGATCCCTCCTCCCTTAAAAAGTGATGGCTGTTGGAAGACAGCTGCGTTTTTTAACAGATTTTACTTCAGTGTTATCCGTTATTGCACCAACTTCCCTGTGTTTTCCTTCTTAGACATAGATGGAGGAGAGAAAAAGAGGATAGTCTATGATAGTAATCGTATTTTTACATTTTTGGTCTTGATTTATGGATTTTTCAATTTTTTTTTTAAGAAATTACATCCAAGACTTTTTGTATTTGGAAATATTTTCATATGGGAAGGTGGCCGTTATAGTGAATGGCTGAACTGTATTGCAGAGACCACTGACAGGTGCCAAATTAAAACCAGGGCTGTCTGAGAATCAAAGGGAAAGCAGGACATCCTATAATTTGAGAACTTTTTTTATACTGTCTAATAGAGAGTCATTAAGTGTTTGATTTTGTAGGTTTTGGGGTGGAGAGAAATGTAAAAGGGAAAATTCTTGGTTTTATAAAGACCTTTAAATGCCAGAGATATTTAAGAGTACAAGACTTATACACACATTAATGCTCATGGAAAGGAGATGTGCTTGTTAAGTGAAAATTAGTGCAGAAAACTTATGCTTTGATGCAAGATTTATTGGTACTGTAGTCAAAGATTTCTCACAACTTCTTGTCTTTGTCAGAGAAGTGTGTCTCTTCCTCTAAACCTGGTCTTCTGGGGCTAAGTTGCTACTTGGTTTTAAACAGTTCAGTTTAGGACATTGCTACACTGAAAGGATTTTTACCTTTTTTCTTTTTTTCTAAATTAAAATACTTCATTGACTCATACTGTTGGGATTTTTTTTTTTAATGGGCTTAAAATGAGACTGTGTCTGACACTTTATAGCCTTGAAGCTAATAGTCACTGGTGAGAAAAGTGGGAAAATGGGTGGACAGCTGAGAGTTTGTGGACAACTTCAGTTAAACTTCCTTTGTAAAAGTACAAAGGACTGAACATGATATAAGGCAGCTAAGAACTGAAATATTTACCATCATAAATTACTTGCTTTAGTAATAGCCATCTACTGGGCAATTACTGAGAAAGCAATAATGTAAATTTATGCTTGTGGATCTTAGATTGATAGAATTGCTGAAAATGTTCTTTTACTTCATCCTGAATAACTTTTATTATGGCAACTACTAATATCTGTAGTGTAAGTAGTTTTCTCCTATGGGCAGAAGGAATAGGAAACCTCTCAGCATATCACAGACTGAAATGAAAAAAAGTTGTGGGAAGTTCAGTTTTCTTTGAATGAGTTTATTCAAACTGGATGTGGAAAACCACATGAGAAAGGGTACGTGCATACATTTGTAGAAAACTGCTTTTGCCTTCTGTAATGCCATTTAGAGATTAAAGACGTTTCTGTTTTCCATGGGACAACTTTGAGAAAACCATTTGGACCCTGTTTCTCAAGTGAAGACAAAAAAAAAAAAGAACTCAATAAGAAAATGCTATAGAACTGTCTCCTAAGAAGCCATTAGAAGGGAGAACTAAGAATAAAACTAACAAGGGGTACATGAATTAGAAGCAACATTAATCAGCAGGAAAAAGGTCCTTCTTAAAGGCTGCGAAATGTAGGAGGTAACAGAGAATTGACAAAAGTGAAGTCTAACTAGTATTGCAAAGATTGTTAAGAAGATTGCTGTAGGATTTTCAGCTGTATAAAAACAGAACAAATAAAGTAAAGGAGGTGTCATTAAGCATTTGGTAAAAATAGATGAAACATGGACTAGACTCGTGTAAATGCATAGAAGTACAAAACCACATGAAAACATAGGAAATAGGATAAAAATCTGCATTGATTTTCTACAGAACTCTTATGCCAGATCAAGCCATCAAACTACCTGGCAGAATGATTTGCTTGGCAAAGGAATTATAAAAGATTAGATGCTTCTGATTAAGGCCTTTGAGGGTAGTGCCACATGAGAAATCATTAGTTCAGCTAAGGAGTACAAATGGTCATGGGACTGGTAGAGAGAGACACCATTGTGTTATGCAGAAAACAGAACTGCTGGGCTGGAGACTCCCTTGGCACTGATTTTCCCCAAGGACCTGTGTGGGAACAGATGCTGTTTCATGTTTGCAGTAATGGCTGTCATAGAAAATAGAAAAGTATGTAAATGAAATTTAATAATGGCATCTAAGAGGGATGAACTGTAAATCCTAGAGTTATTCCAAATATCATGGAGGAAATTATAGGTGACAATGAAAAAAAAGTTATAGGAACAGTCAGAAATTCAACAGTGGAAAATTCAAAGGGAGTAGTGATGCTGTTAACCCAGAACATTTCTACCTGGAGTGATGGGGTAGGAAAGGACAGGGTGTGGGAAGATCACAGGATAGTTATACACCCCCTGTAAATAATTTGTGAAAAAGGCAAATGCAATCCCACAGTGACCTAGGTGTAGTATTTTCAGTAACAAGCAAATACAATACACTGTTGACAAACTGTATAGCATGTACAATTATAGTCACTCATGCTCAGAAAAGCTATATTACAATACATGACAGATGAGGGTTACTGAAACTATATTTCTTTTGCTAAGTAAAAGAGGAACAGCACTGCTTTTAAAGAGAACTTCCATAGTAAGCAGATCTGGAAAAGCACACATCCCAGTTTCTATTTTTCTACAGAGCTGACTTTATTGCCTGCTTTTATAAGACACCTGCTCAGGTCTTGGGGAGTAACTGACTGCATGCAGCTTTACATTTCCTGGGTGCTGCTGCATGCTTGTTGCCGAACCACCAATCTGCATTCCTCAAAAATGCAGAAAAACAGGAGGTTTCAGTCAGCAAGCGTGTCTCTGCCAAAGCCAAGTACTGTAGCATGAACCATGAGGTTTTTACTTGGGTGAGACCCTTAGATACAGCTTTGCTTTCTCAGCATGCTTCATGGTGGAAAGCAGACTCTGCCATTAAGTGACTACCTTCCATCTGAGTGAACTGTCACATACTGGATATAAGAGCTTTGGTTGGCACGCATGTTTATTTACCTCTGGCATCAAATTTAAATGATAAGACAGCAAATGGTCATCCTTCCCGTTGACAAAGTAGCCAGAGTAAGACTTCTGCAGCACAGCAGTAAAAAGGAAGTGGAAAGGGAGAATATGTTCCCCGCCTGTGACACCAAGCAATGTGGCTAAATCATTCTGTCCTGTGCCCCCTCATCAGTACACAGCTACAGTTCCCACAACAACCAGATCCTTAATTTGGCTACCTGGAGAGCTCAGAAAACTGTACAGTCCTGCAATAATCAATGAAGTGTAATATTTTTCTATGTGAAACAACCACCTGCTGACTGTGTGCCTGCTCACGGGTACTTATTGTGCACCAGTCAGTGAGCAGCTCTGTTGGCCACAAGGGACAAGTCACTCGGCAGCAGATGTGTTTTGCAGGGTGGAGTCAGGCAGGTTCCCTCCTTGTCTGAAGTTCCTTAGGACCACTGCGATACAGATAATCCTTCGACTTTAGAGCTGCTCAACAGGCAAGAATCTATTTCAGCTTCAAAAGAGAGAGGTCTTTCATAAAGATGGCACAAAAATAAGTAGTGTTTATTTTTGGTCTGTTATCCCAGTTATGCTCGCATGCTTGTCCACTGCACCCACAGCTCATGACTATGTTTCTTGTCTTTCCTTCATCATTAATCTGTAACCAGTGAATCTATGTGCAGGCAATCCTATGTGAGACAGAGCCAGCAGGAGACAAAATGAGGCAAAGAGGATTGTATCTGACAGAGCTGTTTAAGTAAATTGTTAATTTTCTTAGAATACCAAGGGACCTGTCTGCGGCACCAAATCTGCATAGATTGTAATCTTATGAGCCATCTGTCTCCCTGTATACTAGAGAAGGCTATGGAGCTGGGAGGATAATGAAATATTAGGATGCAGATATTGAGGGGGTGGAAGATTATTGTAATATCTAATCCTGCATCTTGCAAGATGGGTTCCCTAGCGTGCCATTGTGGTAAGGGAATACAGTGTTCAAAATCTTCAAGTCTGGGGTCTGAAATGCATACAGGTTTAGCAATTTGGATCAATTTTACTGTTGGATGTGTGAATGTGTATACCTGCATTTCTGTAGCATTATTTTTCTCTTAATTAGGTATTCTACCCATTAAAAATAAAAATGTTTTATTGCCTTTTTATGCTGTGTTCAACAACCGAAAGCATAATAAAAACCATCCTCTCAATCCAATGACCTCTCAGACACATTGCAAAACCGTGGCTTTACTGGGTTTTGCAGAGGACAAGGACTGGGTTAAAAGTATTTATCTTTTCAGTTTATAGGAGGGCTCTGTCTGGATGAAAAGAGCTCATAGCTTCTTAGCAGGTTGGGGCATACATTACATTTACTTTCTAAAATGAATAAACTTCATATGCAATGGGACGTCATCTTTTTAGTCTAAATTCAATATTCAAAATGAGGCCTGGTCTGTGGTCATGAAATAAATTTCATTATGTATCTCACTCCTGAAAAATGATGACTTAACTAAAAGACTAATAAATGTCTTTTCAACTCACAAACTCTTCAGTGTAATGTTTCATGTCCTCTGTGGCTTTATATTCTCAAGGGAGACAACATATTCTTGTGGTATAAAATCAGAGAAGAGCTTTAGGAGACTGTTTAATTTCTAGTTTCAGAACTGAGAGGTTTGAGAGGTTTCCTAGAGTGCAAAACACATCATATCTTTAGAGCTGGCCTTCAGTTGCTTTGAGTTTCCTCATTGTTGCAGCATTTATATGCCTATGTGAAGCAGTTTGAAATCTTTGCCTGAACTGTATGTAAAATTTTTGTGGGACTCTATTAGGTATTAATTATAATTTACAAAGAAACTGTCACACATGCTTCAAGCCATTACAGTTATATTTGTTCTATGAAGTGTAACTATCACATTTTAATAAATATTAAAACAAATGCTTTTTCCCAAACTCTGAAGATTTATCAACTGTAAAAAAAAAAAACACACAAAACCACTGTGTTAATTTTCCTTTAGCCATTAAGCTTAACAAAGCACTGAGCCTTTTCACAGAAAGTCCAAAGAAGAAAGTGTACTTCTTGCCTTAGCCCAAATACGCGTCTTAGAGTCACCCTATGCTGCTTTTTGCAATTAACTGCCAATGCATTTTTTTCTTCAGACATACAACAAACTGAGACAACTTTTGAGGCAACTGTCAATAAGTTTCTGGGCGAAAGAAATGCCACAAATGATCAGCTTCACCAAATTACGTGAAAAGCCTTACAAAGCAGCTAAGAAATGTCAATTTTCCCCTTCCAATAAACCCCAGTGAAAACACGTCTCAGAGATGTTTAAGGTCACTAAACGGATTGCTGTCATTATAATCTTTGTATGGATATATATATTTATGCGCTGTCACTTACAGCATTTTCCACACTTTTCAAGAGTTCCTTCTCCTCCATGGAGGTTTTTCATTTCTGTAATTTCTGAATTCTTGAAAAAAAAAAAAAAAATCCCAGTAAAAGCAGATGCCTTATATAGGCTATATTACCTCTTATACAGGATTATTATATGCATCCTGTAACATGAGGCTTCTCAGCTGAATAGCAGCAAAGAATATTGACAAAGATTAATGTTTTGGTGTGATCCCAGAATATACATGAACAAGTTTAACCCAGAATCAGATTTACTATAAACTTTATAAGGACACGATAGAGTAATGAAGAAATTTACAATGTAATTAATGGGCCAATAGCTAAAATAATTTTATAGCTTTGATAATTTAGAAATAAGTTCTCTAAGGGACATTAGAAATATACTTCAGACATTTGTTACAGAATAAATCATGTTCTAGTTACTGAAATGGTTCCAGTGAGCTAGAAAGCACATGGCAGCACACAGTTACCAACCTTGTCAGAGCCTCCAAAACTGAGGTACATTACATAAAAGCACTCTCATTTATTTGCTCTTTATGGAAATAAATAGTTTTTATCTGAGAGATATTCATTCTTAGAGCCATTAGACAGTTAAAATCATACTAGCTTTTTGAAAACAATGAGTATACAATTCAGAAGAATACAGATTCTTTGCTGGAACATTTTATAACCTCTTCTTTCCAAACGAAAACAACAATGAATTCAATCCAAATATCCAGGATGCAAAAACAGGGTCCTATTTAAAAAAATTAAAATATCTAAACCTAAAAGGTTTGTATTGAGAAGACTCTTTTCAGTCATCAACAGTCCAATCTTACTACCTGACAGTGAAAGACATCTCTCAGGCATTTTTGGTGTACTTTTCATTTGGTGTCCTGAGCAACAATGGATGTAACCCTCTGCCCAAAACCTACTCGCAACAGCAGTCCTGCTAATAGGTGTTTTTAAATACCATAATAATGGTCTTATTTCTAATAAGAGCACAAGAATTTCAGCTTAACTTATTATGTAGTCAATACCTGAGAGTGTTCTTTGCCACAGGCAGTTCACGCTGTTCTTTTGTAATTCTATCCTTAAAAATGCTACATCCCCAAATTACCATCCTCAGTAGCTGACAATCTGCCATCTTTCCCTTGGAAGTATTACATCTCTGACACGTTATAGGATAATATGAGAGTAAATGCCTGGTTCTAAGGATGCAAAAGTACATTAAAATAAATCTTACCTTAGATCAACATGAATACAAAGCTCTTGTAGTGTGTCTTGCCATATTTTCTGTGCTGCTTTCAGATATTACAAACTAAATTGTATCAGGCTGGATTAATACTTCCAGAGATTACCAGTGACTAAATTCTTCATACAGTGGTACAAAAGATAATTAGTTATTTGAGCATTTATTCCTAAATGAATACCCCCAAATCGTTGCAGGATAGGGTATGCTATAACATGCTGCTCAAACTGCTACCTTTAGAAAGAACATAAACCAAATGTCCAGATAAGATCTGATTTCAAGTACCATGGCATTGGTAGCTTTCCAACTGAAAGACTGCTATTTTTAAAACAAAAAGTAAACAAAATAAAATATGAAGGTACAGTCTTACTGTGTTTCCAAGCAAAGTTTCTCACAGTTTTTGCTCTTGTGGTACAGCACTGCAGGAGTTAATAACATGATGCCCTCCTACTTCCTGGCTTGATATAGAACTGCAGGACCTGTTCTACCAGGTAAGACCCCCTTCAAAAAGGCTCACCCATAGTTTGGTGCTATTTTTCACTTTCACGTTTTTTCTAGCCCATCGAAATTCTAAGAAAATCACTGCAGGTGAAAAAAAAAAAATCTGAGACGCTCTATTGTAGAGACAAGCTGATTATTCTGAACTGCTAAAAAGCTCCTATATTTAAGCTAAAAACTTATTAAAATAGACCTTCCAACCTACATCCATGCTGTCCACACAAGCTTCAAGACAGGATTGAGTAACCGTGGGTAATTATATGTATCCTGTAACAGCAGCTGCGTTAAAGTACCCCTCATGCTCTGGCTGAGGCTTCCTAGAGGCTTTCAGGTCAAAGTCTGCAGAAGGACATGAAACTTTTGACCAGTGAGGCTAGGCATGGCAGAACAACTCGTTGCCCTTCCTGCAAAGGGTGTATGTGATGAGAGGGAGGTGTAGGTCTCAGCAGGGAGCTCTCCCTCCCAACACCCCCTGCAATTTGCTCACTGAGATGAGGCAGTTGCATCCCCTCCTCCCTTCTCAGCACTGGGCTGTCACAATGTACTCATCACTATAAAGTCTCTGCCGTATTCCTGTAAACAATTACAAAACTAAAAAGGCAGAGAAAGCCTTCAACCTTCATGATGCCAAAGCACTGTTTTTATTAATATAACAAAACCAATCACAGTGAAAAAGTTTTAGAAAATTTTATATGCAACACTCTATAAAAACAAGAATTTTGGCAGGACACTGGCAAATAACATCAGTGCTATGAAGTTGCTCTAATCAGGTGACAGATGGGTTTTTCTGTTTAGTTTTCATCACATTAGACATATCGTTTATGTATTGCTTCTTGGCATATCTTTACAAGAGAAAGAAGGTACCACCTTTTCCAGAGGAGGCATATTTTAATTAATCTATTCCTGCGAATGGGTAGTCACTGCTTATCCTGGGTCATTTTGCTCATGACAGTCATAGGATTTCTTTCTAAAAAAAAAAAAAACAAAGGCTGTAAGAATCAGAAACCTTTAAACATCTCTTGAATTCAAATGTATCTGACTGAAACCCCACAATAGAAAATGAGAGTGAAGAGGACAAGCCAGATCAGAGCGTGGCTGGGAGTACCGTAAAACATGTTCTTTGTAATTCAGGCAAAAGACATGTTTACGAGAAAGGAAAAGAAAAAGAAAAAGAAAAAAAGGAAAGCTATACAGCTTCAATTCAAACTGAGCCATGATTTAAGAGCTCTGCTGCCTCATCAGGAAGTACTCTAGCTCCCAAGCCAACACTATGACTTTAGTTTGTCCTTTGGGATTCAAATAAACTACAAGAAGATATATGTCACATACCCCTGATTCAAGCTGTTTCTTTCCATTGATAGAATAACTCCATTCTTTGCATTTGAAGGGGGTTTTAACTTTTGGCACCAATTTATTTCTAAGTTTCAAAATTCATGTTAATAAAGAATTTTTAAGAAGTAATCACTGTGGCAATTCAAATATCATCTATGTTAATCCTAACCACACTCAGATAACATTAATGGGCTGATTAACAAGTAATAAAGCAAGGATGGGCTATTCTTAATTTATCCTGCTGTGTTCAGATATTACCCACACATATGGCAGAGAAGATTACCAGCAGTTCTGAGACCCCCGTGATTCTTCAGGCATAACAAAGCAGATTAATGACAAAGTAATGAGGTCAGCTCAGGTATAATGCAACCTTTTCTCCTGGATCGCTTCAGGGCTAAATTTGGCTCAACTTAAAAAAAATTTCATTTTACTTGATGATTTTGGCCATTGTCTTAGAGCAGAATAGTAGTGAATTCCATGTCTGAAGGAGATGAAATCTCTCATTTACTCTTTCAGTAGTTCAGGTTCTAGACAACAAAAGCTAGTACTTGCCTTTAAACAACTGTCTAGAAGAGAACGACGTGCTCTCCAGATGTAAAAGTTAAAAAGAAAATAGCACTCCTGAAGCACAACTCAAAAATAAGGGAGATAGCACAGACTATTTCTGGTGAATTTTGTGCCATTTGGGAAGCATTACACCAGTCACATGTGCACCTGAAAATAATTAATCCAGCTGCTTAAACAGACAAACTGCTCATTGTCATTGTGAGAAAGAAATTAAGACAGAACAGTAGGTGAAAAAAGCTAATATTGTATCTGATAACACAACTGTCCCAAATGAATTCTCTGTTACAGAAGATAGTTGTTACCTATAAAATTAAAGGCTATAAATGTAATATAAATAGTGCTTGAGAAAAGCTGGTTTACCTCCAAGATTTCATATCCAACCTCTAGTTGTTTTCTGACAGATTAATTATCTCATAATAAAACCATAAAACCATCTAATTAAATGTAAAGTGAAAAGTCATGTACTCCCATGTAATGGAAACATCAGCAGTGATAAATGCTGTGCAGCACTAGTGAATACATTGCTATACCTGTGTTTACTGGATGGCAAAGAGAAACAGGTGTGGTCTAGGGGGTAAGAAAAGGATTTAAGACAAATGAATCAGGTTTTCTAGGTCAGGAATAATTCCTGACATTTAATTTCTTTGTTTATGGTTATACTGATTTATAAGCCTACATAACAAAAATAAGACTCCATTCATGGTACTGTCAGAGACTGAACTCACCACACTTTTGAGACAGAAAAAGCTCTGAAAGTCATCCTACTTAGTTTAAATAAAATCCTTTGTTACCTGGCTTGCAAACTGACTTCTGTGCTCCGTTTTCTAAAGGATCAGGCAAAAGACAACAGAAAATGAACTCTAAAGTTAAAGGTAAAGTGGCAGATGTTTCACTTTCCTTATGTTTGCACCAACTTAGCTGTTAGCCTTTACTCCCTCCTGAGATAGACACACACGTATTTTCCTGACTGTAGGAAAAAGACAGCTAGCCTGGGTCACTGCACTTGTGTTTCCATTGAGCGATCTATGTTAAAACCCACAAATAGACAAGGATGCCCATGATAGCACTAAGGCCTCTAGGAGTTATTAATCACAGGTGAAGTGCTATTGCCTTCTGCATGCTCTAGCCATGAAGTGTGTGATCAGGGCATGACATGACAGGCAAACAGATGCTATAACAACTGTGTATATAATTGTTCCCATATTAGAACATAGGTGTCCATTTTATTAGTGCTTACTCTCACTACAAAAACAACTACCAGTGTAGGAACTAAAGCACCCAAATGCTAAAGGGCAGCAGGAGCACTTTATGGACTAGCAGCTTTTATTACCAAAGGCAAGAAAGTGAGGCAGGGCACTGCTCCCCAGATGATATCCATGTGAGCTCCTCCCTAGCATACTTCAGTCCAGCACAAACTTGGTAGAAGGTGTCACTCCTATGTCCATGGTAAATATAACTTCAGCTCACATGAGCAGGACAGGATGCTTCCCTGAGGCATCTCACCTGTACTGCTGCACTTTAGCATTCGGGTGCTTTAGTTCCTACACTGATAGTTGCTTTCCTAGTGAGAGTAATGTCGTGGTTTAAACCCAGTCAGGTAGCTTGTTCACTCACTCCCAGTGAGTGGTGCCGAGCTGACAACAATCGAGGTCTCTCCCCCCCCCCTGCCTCCCCGCACCGGGCTCTCCCCTTCCCCGCTCCCGGAGGAACGGGGAGGAGGATCGAGAGAGTGCAACTCCTACGGGTTGAGACAAAAACAGTCCAGCAACAAATCACCACCGCTACTATCAGCTACAACAATGATAAGGGAAAATAACAAGGGAAGAGAATACGATACCACCGCCCAAGAGAAACGAACTCCACCCGGAAGCCCCTGTCCTTCCGGGTCACTCCCAGTTACCCCTCACCCCGGGCATGACGTGCTGTGGTATGGAATACCTCCCCGGCTAGCCCGGGTCAGGCGCCCCGTCTCTGCTTCCTCACAGCCTCCCCTCCTCCCTGGCAGAGCATGAGCCTCACAGAGTCCTTGGTCAGGGTAAACATCACTTAGCAACAACCGAGAACATCGGCTTCACCAACACTGTTCTCAAACTGGAAGTCAAAACACAGCACTGTACCAGTTAACACAAAGGAAAAACATGACTGCTACTGCGGAACCCAGGACATTATCCACCCCTTATTCCATACCATTCATGTCGTGCTCAGATCCCACATTTTCAATACACCATCGCTCTCCCATGTATATACATCCATATACATACAGACCAAGAGGAAAAATCATTTTCTTAGTGCATGGACCAATCCCTATAATGCTGCCGAGTCCATTCGGTCCATGATGTTCAAAGTTCATTCTCTGTTGGGATGATGGCTGGAGGGAAGTCAGGGCCAGTCGCTGGTGACCTGGAGACATCTAGTTGATGGGCTATAAAAGCATTACACAGCAGGCAACAGCATACAATTGAGTTCACTGGCTGTTTTCCCCTAAAATCAAATCCCCTTGAGGTATACATCGGACTTCCCCATCTTCCCGCATTACCCACCAAGTATATCCAGGTCCCTGAGCAAAAGCAATCCCACGAGTGGGTTTGCCTTTACCTGAAGCAGGAATTACCCAGACTGTCTTCCCCAGCAAATTCTTCATATGCACCACGGGAACTTTGTCCCCCTCTACAATATGTAACAGTTCTGACTGGGCTGGGCCAGCCCTGTTGGCAGATCCTCTGGTGTTGACCAACCAGGTGGCCTTTGGTAAGTGTGTATCCCAATGCTTGAAAGTTCCCCCACCCATTGCTCTCAGTGTAGTTTTTAACAGCCCATTGTACCGTTCGATTTTCCCAGAGGCTGGTGCATGGTAGGGGATGTGATATACCCACTCAATGCCATGCTCTTTGGCCCAAATATCTATAACGTTATTCCGGAAATGAGTCCCATTGTCTGACTCAATTCTCTCTGGGGTGCCGTGTCGCCACAAAATCTGTTTCTCAAGGCCCAGGATGGTGTTCCGGGCAGTGGCATGGGGCACGGCGTATGTTTCCAGCCACCCGGTGGTTGCTTCCACCATGGTAAGCACATGGCGCTTGCCTTGGCGGGTTGGTGGCAGTGTGATATAGTCAATCTGCCAGGCCTCCCCATATTTATACTTCAACCATCGTCCTCCATACCAAAGAGGCTTTAACCGCTTGGCTTGTTTAATTGCAGCACATGTTTCACACTCATGAATAACCTGGGCAATAGTGTCCATTGTTAAGTCCACCCCTCGGTCACGGGCCCATCTATATGTTGCATCTCTGCCCTGATGGCCTGAAGTGTCATGGGCCCACCGGGCCAAAAATAATTCACCTTTATGTTGCCAATCTAAGTCCATCTGAGCCACTTCAATCTTAGCCGCTTTATCCACTTGTTGGTTGTTCTGGTGTTCCTCAGTGGCCCGACTCTTGGGTACATGGGCATCTACATGACGTACCTTCACCACCAGGTTCTGCACCCTGGCAGCAATATCTTTCCACAGTGCAGCAGCCCAGATGGGTTTACCTCTGCGTTGCCAGTTGCTCTGCTTCCACTGCTTCAACCACCCCCACAGGGCATTTGCCACCATCCATGAGTCAGTATAGAGATAAAGTACTGGCCACTTTTCTCGTTCAGCAATGTCCAGGGCCAGCTGGATGGCTTTCACCTCGGCAAACTGACTCGATTCACCCTCTCCGTCAGCAGTTTCTGCAACTTGTCGTCCAGGACTCCATACAGCTGCCTTCCATCTCCGATGCTTTCCCACAATACGGCAAGAGCCATCAGTAAACAAGGCATACTGCTTTTCACTTTCTGACAGTTTATTATATGGTGGGGCCTCTTCAGCGCGCATCACCTCCTCCTCTGGTGACATTCCGAAATCTTTGCCCTCTGGCCAGTCCATGATGACTTCTAGAATGCCTGGACGACTGGGATTTCCTATTCGAGTTCGTTGTGTAATTAGTGCAGCCCATTTACTCCATGTAGCATCGGTTGCATGATGTGTAGAGGAGACCCTGCCTTTGAACATCCAGCCCAGCACGGGCAGCCGGGGTGCCAGAAGGAGCTGTGCTTCAGTGCCAATCACTTCCGAAGCAGCTCGAACCCCTTCATAGGCTGCCAGTATCTCTTTCTCAGTTGGGGTATAGCTGGCCTCAGATCCTTTATATCCCCGACTCCAAAAGCCGAGGGGTCGACCTCGAGTCTCCCCTGGAGCTTTCTGCCAGAGGCTCCAGGTAGGACCGTTCTCCCCAGCTGCAGTGTACAGTACATTTTTTACATCTGGTCCGGTCCGGACTGGTCCAAGGGCTACTGCATGAACTATCTCGCGTTTAATTTGCTCAAAGGCTTGTTGCTGCTCAGGGCCCCATTTAAAATCATTCTTCTTCCGGGTCACATGATAGAGAGGGCTTACAATCGAACTGTAATTTGGGATGTGCATTCTCCAGAACCCCACTGCACCCAAGAAAGCTTGCGTTTCTTTCTTATTAGTTGGTGGAGACATTGCTGTTATCTTGTTGATCACATCTGTGGGGATCTGTCTACGTCCATCTTGCCATTTTATTCCCAAAAATTGAATCTCCTGTGCAGGTCCCTTGACCTTACTCCGTTTTATGGCAAAACCGGCTTTCAGCAGGATTTGGATTATTTTCCTCCCTTTCTCAAAGACTTCTTCCGCTGTATCGCCCCACACAATAATGTCATCAATGTATTGCAGATGTTCTGGAGCTTGCCCCTGTTCCAGCGCATTCTGGATCAGTCCATGGCAAATGGTAGGGCTGTGTTTCCACCCCTGGGGCAGTCGGTTCCAAGTGAACTGGACACCCCTCCAAGTAAAAGCAAACTGTGGCCTGCACTCTGCTGCCAAAGGGATTGAGAAAAATGCATTGGCAATATCAATCGTGGCATACCACTTGGCTGCCTTTGACTCTAGTTCATACTGAAGTTCTAGCATGTCCGGTACGGCAGCACTCAATGGTGGTGTGACTTCATTCAGGCCACGATAGTCTACTGTTAGTCTCCATTCTCCATTAGACTTTCGCACTGGCCATATGGGGCTATTGAAGGGTGAGCGGGTCCTGCTGATCACCCCCTGACTCTCCAGTCTACGGATCAGCTGATGGATGGGAATCAGGGAGTCTCGGTTGGTGCGATATTGCCGCCGGTGCACTGTTGTGGTCGCAATTGGCACTTGTTGTTCTTCAACTTTCAGCAACCCCACAGCAGAGGGATCTTCTGAGAGACCAGGCAAGGTGGACAGCTGCTCAATTTCCTCAGTCTCCAAAGCAGCAATACCAAAAGCCCACCGGTACCCTTTTGGGTCTTTGAAGTACCCTCTCTTGAGGTAGTCTATGCCGAGAATGCATGGAGCCTCTGGACCAGTCACAATAGGGTGCTTTTGCCATTCCCTCCCAGTCAGGCTGATTTCAGCCTCCAGCACAGTCAACTCTTGGGATCCTCCTGTTACTCCAGAAATATAGATGGGTTCCACCCCTTGACAGCTTGATGGCATCAGGGTACACTGTGCACCGGTATCTACTAGAGCCTTATACTTCTGTGGGACTGATGTGCCAGGCCATCTGATCCACACAGTCCAGTAAATCCGATTGTCCCCTACCTCCACCTGGCTGGAGGCAGGGCCCCTCTAACAGTCGTCACAGCATTGGACACTTAAGTCGTGTTGAAAGGGATTATTCTTCTTTATCACAGGAGCTGGAGTAAAATCAGCTCTTCCACTCCATCTGGGAAACTGATCACCAGAGACTGAAGCCGTAGCTCTCATGGGACGATCAGTCTTGGCCCTTGCTCCCCTCTTCAGTTCACTCACCCGTTCCTCCAAAGCTGAAGTAGGTTTTCCATCCCACTTTGTCATGTCTTCTCCGTGATCCAGCAGGTAAAACCATAGGGTACCCCGTGGCGTATACCTCCTGTATCTCCTCTCTTGAACAATAGGACGCCTTTTGTTAATAGCTGAGACGCGTGTTGGTACACGTGAGGAGCCGGATAAATCAGATAGATTGTCCTTCAATTGTTCGATGTCCTGGGACAGTTTTTTCACAGCTGAGATGATGGAAGGGGTGAGATTGTCTTCGAACTCTCGGAGTTTATGAACCATTTCATCCACTGTTAGTGGTACTATGTCATTCCAGGTTACTGTTGCCAATGAATGGGCATATGATGACGGTGCATTCCGTGTAAGTTTTCGCCACATGGGTCGTGTACATTCAACTTCATCTGGATCTATAGGTGTATCCCCGTTATTCGGCTTGATGTGATAGATCATCTCTACGATGGCCGATTCCCTCAGAGACTGGATGCCTTTGTCTATAGTATTCCACTTGGCCGAACGACTCGTAACATCGTCCTTGTACGGAAACCTTTCTTTCACAGCTGCCAAGAGCCTCCTCCAAAGGCTGAGGGACTTTTTCTCTCTTGCAATTGCTTTGTCAATTCCCCCTTCTCTAGCAAGTGATCCCAGCTGCTTGGCTTCTGTACCTTCTAGTTCGTGACCATCAGCCCCATTGTCCCAGCATCGGAGTAACCAGGTGATGATGTGCTCCCCTGGTTGACGGGTAAAATCTTTTCGCATATTCCGCAGCTCGGTTGAGGTCCGAGGTCGAGAAGTTACCTCTTCTTCTTCTTCTTCGTCATGTGATGATGACTCCTGATCAGATTCTGGACCGGGTGGTGAATTCATCGGTTCTTCATCTCGCTTCACCCTTTTTGCCTCCTTTTTGCTTGTTCTCTTGCGTACAGGGGCAACTGATATTGGTACGAATTGGTCCTCTGGTTTGGCTGCAGTGATTATCACTGTGGTTTGAGTAGCAACTGTACTTGTTACTGGGGGTGGTGTAGCTACTGTGCTTGGAGCTGGGGTAACCGCGCTGTCTGTTGCAGTTGAAGTTTGAGCAGCTGCTGTACTTGCCACTGGGACAGCTGTGCTGTTCATTGCAGCCAAAGTTTGAGTAGCGACTGTTGCTTTGCCCTCAGATCCGCCGACATTCTTTTCCTTTTGAAGGTGCTGGATAGTGTTGAACAAGGCCCTGTAAGCATAGGCCAAGCCCCAGCACGTTGCCGTGATTTGTCCATCTCTGGTATGGCCAGAATGACAACACACCTCATTTAAGTGTTTTACTAATTCTTCTGGATTTTGCAGTTGTTCGGTAGTGAAATTCCAAAGTACTGGAGGGGCCCACTGACCTAGATACTTGCCCATACTATCCCACACACCCTGCCACTCATGGCTGTCCAGCCTCAGGGAAAATCTCTCGGTCCTCCTACATCGTCGTTTGACCCCAGACAAGACCCAAACCTGAATCTGCTTAACTCTTGAAATCAGTAGTGGGTAAAACACACTCTGTATGCGTGTTAGCATGGTGATTCCCATCACCATCAGCAAACAAGTCTCAACAGCATTAAAAGGCCATTCAAAAAATTCAAAACTCTCAAATGTAAATGGTCTGGGGGGACGACTAGGAGGGTAAAAGGATGTCTCCTTCCCAGGTTGAGCACCTGAGAAGGAGAAAAAAGATGTGTAATTGCTAAGCACCTCCATCATATACCTCCCAAAGTATAAAGGTGGTGACCACACTGGGAACATAAGCCAGATCAGTTTCATGATCAATGATTCTATTGTATTACAAGTCATTACCATAAGGTACAATGGGATAAAAACCTTAGCCCAAGCCCCACACTTGAAAAACACTAATACAGCAAGTACCGGATGGACGTAAGATATCATATACTGAAACTGTGAGATCAAGAGGAACAACCTTGAGAGCCAATAAATCAGCATTGTGACGAGTGACTATCAATCCAGTCAGATCTGTTCTTATCTCAACCCTTCGTGCCCCACGTTGGGCGCCAAAAAATAACTGTCGTGGTTTAAACCCAGTCAGGTAGCTTGTTCACTCACTCCCAGTGAGTGGTGCCGAGCTGACAACAATCGAGGTCCGTGTCCGTCTCCCCCCCCCTGCCTCCCCGCACCGGGCTCTCCCCTTCCCCGCTCCCGGAGGAACGGGGAGGAGGATCGAGAGAGTGCAACTCCTACGGGTTGAGACAAAAACAGTCCAGCAACAAATCACCACCGCTACTATCAGCTACAACAATGATAAGGGAAAATAACAAGGGAAGAGAATACGATACCACCGCCCAAGAGAAACGAACTCCACCCGGATTACAGGAGAGATCACAGGATTTCCTGAAGTAGTGTTTGTGGAATAAACAGAAATGCTTATAGCATGTGAAAATACATGTGTGTTGAAAAGAATCTGTTTTGCTGAAGATAGATGGGAGATGCTTAGAGCTCTGAGCAACATTCAGTTAATCAAACAGACGCCTAGATTCAGTAATCAAAACTAAATTTTTATGGAACCTATTTCTTTAAACCCATGAAAATGACACTTCTGAGATCTTAAAGGCTTATCACCAACCTTAATATGCCATTATTTCTGTTTCTTTGGCATAACAGAATAAATAACATTGATTTTAAATTGGGTGGGGGAGGAATGAAAGGGGGCAAAAGGAAGGTGCACAGGGAGGAAAGACGTCACTAGATCATCTCCAGAAAATTTGGACTTAAATATATTATAACAGTCTTATCATAAAGTAAAATAAAAATGAAAAATTAAGTATCTAGAAATTCAGCTAAGGCTCCACCAGTTTATGGTACTTCCCAGGTTGCTTGATAAATCCTTTCTTACTTGACTTTTTTCATCACCTTGCTCAAAATACACTGATTCTGAAAGTCAGGATTCTAGACAAAGCATCCTAATGCTCTCTGCCAAAGCTGACTACTACATCATACAAAAAAGGACTACGTATATTGACAGTTTTCTGAGGAAAGGAATACAGAGCAAAAAAAATTAGCACCATGTTACAATGCCTAGTAATCTGTCCCAATTCTGCAGCAAATCCCTTCACCTACATTACAAGAAGTTTTACTGTTAAGGTTATTTCTGTGGACATGGAGGAGTGTAGCACATTTTATTGTTTCTGTTATTGGATTAAAGATTTTCCAATGTAGTCCAAAGCACTTGAGGGCTTTCTTGAGAAAGCAAGCTATAAAAATGTATTTGAAACATTTCTCCTCTATTTGTATTATAATAGAAACATTTCTACTATAATAGAAAAACTATAGAGTAAGAGCTAGAAATTTTTAAGCTTTACTATGTTGAATAATTTTTATATTAGTAACAAAGGTAGAATAAAAGCATGATTGTGAATGTGATTAAAAAGAATATACATGTGGTAATTATTTAATAAGACAACATAATTCTTGACAGCTATTTAAATACCTTGAGAACCTTTTCAAAGTCATGGTCAATCTAGATACAAAATCTGTATTTGCTTATCTGTTTTATATCAAAAGAAAGATAAATATGCAGAATCACCAACATGTATATTCTAATGAAAGCAAGTTACTCAGTGTGAAAGTGGGAAGATGTCAATGGTACTTTTGAGAGATTTTCAATGATTCTTGGGTGCTTAAAAATGCAGATGGCTTTGTACAGGAATTTTTAATGTTTTCTAAAAGACTGACAGGATTTATGTACTTACGAAAAGTCATTTATGAGAAAATTCCTTGTTTGATTTAATATGCAATTACTTAATATTACATACTTTCTACTTTAACGGAAGTCTTAAGCTCTAGTCCAGTACTCCATTGATTTAGATAGGGCCCAATATTATCTTACAAGCTGCTTATGGGTTTAGGGCTATGACGCCTAGCACTAACATAGACATTGAATAGTAAAACTCAGCTAAAATACACGTGACTGCTCAAAGGACAGACAATACACATTTTTCACAGTGCTCACTGTCAGAAGTTGAGCAGTGGAGCAGGTTGCTCAGATTGAGAGAGAGCAATCTCCATCTTCAGAAATTTCCAAAATCTGGCTGACCAAGGCCCAGCCCACCTTTGAAATTGTTCCTGCTTGAGCATGAGGCAGGACAAGGTGATTTGAACAGGCTTGTTCCAATCTTGGTTTTCTATGATTCTTTACTGGAGAAGCTTCCAGAGGATAGAGAACATCCTTTTGTTCAGTCCCCATCTGGGTTCTGACTAAGGCTTGCCCAAAGGTTATTAGAAAGTTAAGGAAGAGTCATCAGAGGACTCAGTATGGACACAAACTACCAGGCTCCAACACAAGATGTCATTTTTAAAAGAATGAATTTATCCAGTAAGTTGACATAAATAACTGAAATGTTAAATGTGGCCTTTGTCCTTTTACAGTATGTCAGAAATTACCTTCTTTGTGTGTGTCTCAGCATGACCACATGAAACATTACTGGTTTTACTTCTTTGTCAAAAATTTGTTTGATTATTGATTACGAAACAGGAACTCGCACTTGTGCCATAGCACCTCAATGACAAAAATCAACATTTTAATCACATAGGAGACAAGCCATAGAAAAAGCAAGAAATAAATTAAATCTTTGGAGATATTAGTTTTGAATATGTAATAAAACTAATTTCTGCCTCTACCTAATTTCTAGTAACTTGCTGGAGTCTTATATTAATTTAGAAAACTTCTCACAAAAAAATTACCGTAAGTTTCAGTGTAAGAATATGTTTAAACACACACTTATCGTTAAAAATAAGCTTAAATTCCGTGAAGTTCCAAGTTTGTGTGTATATATATACACATAATATTAGGCATTTTTTCAATGCCTTTTCTGAAGGAGAATATTTGTTTCACTGTTCTGCACAAACATAGTCCCTTCCCCTCTTAAAGCTACTGATCTTACTGAAAAAATACTGCAAACCATTAACATGTCATGCTACTACTATTATTTTCATCGGATTCAGTATCTGATGTACTGGTGGCTGCTATCGTTGTCACTCAAAATAATGCAGTAAAAGGCTCCTTCACACAGTAAAAGAATGGAGAATTGACATGAGAAAGCAATTATGTGGGAAACACTGAATCAAGCATTCCCAGGTGGTATATTTATATTGAGAATAAACTGTAAGGGAGCCAAGTTAGAAGCCTGTGAAACTTCCACCACTGTTAAAGGGACACTGTCCCTTAGTCTGGGGCCCCCAGATTGCAAGGGGATTTTACAAAATTTAAGACGAAATACAAAGTATCTATTAAAATTCAAAACACTAATTTTATTCCTTCTTATATAAATATCCACCTCAAATACTAAGAAGTCTAACAGTACTATTATGCAGGGATATGTGAATCAGAAAATAAAACTAGATGGAGAGAAAAGTCAGGCTGAGTGTTTTCCAGTGTCACAGTCTGGTTTTTGTGAAACACAGAAAACAAAGAGGAGAGAGATCCCAGAAGAAGTGCCTGAAATTTGTTTCCATTGCAATAAACTGCATTGTCAGGTCAGCATTTTCTAATTTTTATGAAAAGAATGAGCTTGGTTGACAGCAACCCTTTGAAGAAAACAGTCCATTACATTAAATGTCAATGAAAAAGAATGAGTAAATCTTCAGATATAGCAACCCCAGCAGCAAGAGCATCCAAAGCAGAAAACATATTGGGTAAGATCTGCAGATACTCCCAGAACTATTTACATCACAAGTATTAAGTTTTCTATAAACAAAAGCCCTATTTTAATAAGAAGAGACATTTTACTTCAGTCCTATTTAGCTTTTTGCACAGTGAGGTGTAAAAAATAAAAAATAATAAATCTATCAATTTTGTGCTCACCACCAGAAGTCATGTGTAATAGCATACGCTTTTTCTTTCAGCAAAATTTCTGAGGACCAGATGGATTAAAGTTGTGGCATTTTGGTCTTTATTTCAATTACCCAAAATTCAAATTGTCTCTGACTCGGCAGTTTGCTCCGCTTTCAACCCTTGCAGAAATCAGAAGCCTCCAAACTTTAATAAGTTTGTATTGATCTTTAACTGATGTTATAAAATTTAGGATAAAAGTTTATATTTTCTTGTGCATATTGTCACCAATTTGGGCCAGAATCACAAAGAAGAAACAATGTGAACAGAAAAAGTGGAGAAGAAAGGCTTCTCTAGACATCTTTGAATCTCCTAATTATCCGGGTAAAGTTTCAAACCAGTTATTTCAGCTGAATTTATTCACCCATACTGAGGCAAACATACTGCAAATCTGAAGGGAGCAAATTAGAGATCAAGAATAAATATGGTGTGATGAACATATAATATGAACTGTAACAATGTTAGGATACTAGGGAGCTGTGGTGTATTTGTAAATATTGTAAATTTTTTAGAATTTTCATCCTTTAAATAGAAGTTGGTTAACAACAGAGAATGAAATCTGGATAGAAGTAAAACCAAAGTGACATTACCATAATCTTGGGACTTAATGAGACTTTTGAAAATAGTTACTGTGTACGTACAAAATAGTCCCTTTTTTGTGAAAAGCATGTCAGGGCATGACTTGACATTGCACCTCCACCAGCTTTGTAGTCATTACATCCACCTTAAACACACACTAGCCAGCCTACCTGCTGCCTTATATTATCTAGTTTATTCATATACCTGATGGCCAGAGGAAGCATTTTGCAAAACCGGTCATCTCTTTCACTTGACAAAAACTTACGTTGTTAGAAAGATTTGAAATGGTCATTAGAGAAAAAGAAGATGGTTCTGGTGAATAGCCAGAGCCTGGGACAAGTTGAGTTTTGGACACCAAGGATATTACTCATGTAAAAGCCTGGGCCCGGCTTCCCTCAGGAACGGGCAAAGTTCCCAGTTCTTTCAGACATCTGTTTGATATTAGCAAGCTCACTAGGGAAGGATTCAAGGAGTGCAGAGCTGGCTCAGAACTTCTCAGCTATAGAGGCAAAGTCCAATTTTATGGCAAAAGGAGTTTAGGGGGCCAGGGGGGAAGAGGACTTGGAGGGGTCAGCTGGCTTCAAGAAGAAACGAGGGACAGAGCAGTTCCAGGGCAGGAAGAATCATCGAGGTTAGCCAAACATCAGGATGGAGAGAGGAGGGTGAAATTTCAGGAAGACCTAGAGGCAAGCAGAAAAGCTTTAGACCATCCAGGGGTATGGACGGGAAGGGGCTACAAGTGACTCATGGAGCACAAGTGGAGGCAGACATTGGCATCCCTCTTTCTTTTTTTCCCCACCTGTTCTTCTTCTTAATCCTCCCCTTTTTGCTTGGAATAAGGGACTGCTTCTCCTGCCAGGGTCTGATATACCTGATTTCCTCAGCCACATCCTCTGCTTCTTGTAAGCAGAAGTGGTCTCTTCCTCCCTAACGTGTTCACTCCCTATCCTTCCCAAGTTCCTGAAGAAATGAGAGAAAAGACAAGTGCCAGAGGCCAGAGTTGGCCTGCTGCCTACAGTAGAGAGAGAAAACCATGGATGGCCTGAAGAGGCAAAAAGGCAAGAGTTGGAACAGCTTTGCAGCCAGCTGCAGTGTCTCCAGAGTGAGATCCCAGCTCTTCCCTACAGGGCAGATGGCAAAGACACTGCTCAGGATGAAAAGGCCAGTGTACTTTGTCTCAGCCGCAGAGGATGCAGGCAAACATGATCCCTCCCAGAAGTCATCTAAAAGCAGCACTGGAGAAGCAGAAGTGCTGCGCTGGAAGAAAATCTGATTAAGAAAATGAATTCAATGGGAAACGCAACTTCAGGGTTGCAAGAACTAAAGAAGAAAAACACATCAAGATGATTATAGAAATTCCTGGAATAGTTCGGTGGGTGCAATGGACTAAAAAATGGCAGCTTTGCCCATGAATAGGAAGATACCTTTCTAAGCTATACAGTGTAAATAGATAATTTCAGGAACCACAGGATAATATAAATAGTATTTTCTTCAAATGAATCCAGAATTTAAGCAATGCCTAGTGAAAGCAATTGTGCTGGGGAATACCTAGTCAAATGAACTGCAGGAGAGTGGCAGCGTATCCAAAATTACTTTTATTTATAGGAAAATTTTCCTGGATATTTGTTAGTTCAGCATCCATACTTTTGATTCATAAATATTGCAGTAGTTAGCTGACTTTGACACTCTTGTAGACCACAGTATATCAGAATTCATAACTGGCTGATTTATCTAAGCTGGCAATAACAACAACAAAATTTGTGGTCCAGGGACTGCATCCAAATTATTAACACAAAATTATTAACACAAAATTATTAACACAAAATTATTAACACAAAATTATTAACACAAAATTATTAACACAAAACTATTGCCCACAGCCAGGCCTGTTTGGGTTTCATCAGCTTTCAGAATCACCACCATAGCCTACAAGACAAATAAACCACTAACACCTGAACAAGTGAAGAACTGAAATGAGCACAACACTGCTTTCTTTCTCCTCCTGCTGGGCAAGCTCATAAGTTTTACCCTAAATCATACAACCAGCATATGGTGTGTCTGGCAGATTAGTGGTGGCACACAGAAAGCTGCACATATCTGCCCCTTCGGTGCATCAGTTGGTATGTGTTGGCCAGACAGGCACTACCCACAGCCCCGGAGAGCCCAGCTTGAGCCATGCCATAGGCAGCAGGACACTGCTGCTCACAGCAGCTGGCACCAGATATAATCACAGTGGCTCAACATATCCCACAGCTCCCACTGAATGAAAAACTCCATCGAACTCAGTAGATGTTTGTAAAAGTTGAGTGTGGCTGTTGAGATGCGTCTCAATAATAATATTGTGGGATCTGCTGAGCAGGAAAATAGTGGTAGCACACAGCAAATAAATAAATGCAAAATATCTGCATCTGGTTGAAAGAAAATGCAGCAGCAGAGTCTGCTATCTGCATAATGTTCCCAAAACAAGCTATAGGGCTGCACTCAGATTTCAGACAGCAGATCTGGGTCTTCTCTAACTGAAACAAATGGGTGTTTGCCAACCACTTCAAAGGAACTGTTTTAAAATGAGACAGTTAAACAGCTAAGGGAGCTGATGTAATCATATTTTAACCCAATTATCCTTTCCAATATGTATTTGTCAGCATTTAATCCCATCTGCCATTGTGCTGCCCAAGAGCCTAAATTGTACAGGTCCCTCAAGAGTTCTCTGGTCTTGGCTAACCTAACAAATTCTGTGCCATATGCAAATTCTAATTTGCAAATGTTCTCCCTCATTTCCAGACTCTATTAAACAACTGGTGTTATTATGGGCACTCCTCAGTTAATTCCTTGCCACTTTGGAACTTGACCAATTCTTCTGTTTTATTTTCTACTAGTTTACCAATCTCTAATCTATGACAGCAATCTACCTTTGTACACTTAGGCACTTTACTAACCACCTTTGAAAGTCTTTGAAAAAACACTAAAAAATTTAAATAACATAAACCAAACAGTTCTTTATTCACTTTTATGCTGAGACAACAAAGGGATGTTAGTAAATCTTGAAGTATTTTTTCTTTTCAATATAATATTCCTCTTTATTGCTTTAATAACTTTTTATTTTTGCAGATGTTTAATTATTTTCTCTAGTTATTATTTGAGTCCATTTACCTTGGACTTCATTGAAGTCCTCTGGTTCCCAAATTCTAGGAATATCTTTTAAACTTTTCCAGTAAATAGGTGCAATATCTACTATCCAAGCTGATATAAATTCAGGTAATGGCATATTTTATTCCAATAGAAAATAATCTGTGCCTCAACCAATCTTATTTAGTTCAAATGTAACTATAGCCATAGTCAGACAAAAGCTCAGCTAAGAGTTTTATCAGTACAAGAAGTTATGAACTTTAATACTAAATTATAGTTCTGTTTTTATGATTTAAGATTAAAGGTCCATGGTGCATTTTTTTTTCCTGTAACTGATTCATTAAAGCATTTCAAGGTGAAAGATCTTAATTCTCATTTTCACTATAGACTCTATTAATATCACTCTTGCAGGAGAAAAGAATCTTGGTGTATGCAATAATCAGTTCCAGTTAGATTACACATATGCTTGAGTCCTATGTTGAGTCGAAGCTTGAGAGGAAAAATATTTCACTCGCATGAAAAATTCTATTGCTATAATCCCAAGTAGAAAACAATTTTCATCTGTATCAAGCAAATTTCTTGCCGAACATTAAAAACTTGAATCTTTACTTCAGTTGATGGATGTAGATAGCTAAATTTCTTTGAGCATTACAACCCTGCATTTCAGAGATGGACCCATGCTAAGCTCAGAATTTAACAATTGGAGCCACCAGAATGGTTCATTACTACAAATGTCTGCAATAGTAATCAAGAGAGACAGTGTTCTAGTTAGGATAATAATTAACATTTAACTGAGTGCAAAGTAAAAACCGGGAACCTCAAAACACAGGCATCAATGAATTGAAAGAAACAGGCACCAACTTTTTTTTAACTACTTGAACTGGTCTCTCCAGAAGACTACCATAATACTTGAGGGAAGTGATAACATTTTGCAGTACAGCGAACACTGTAATGCATCTAGTGAATGGAGGTTGTATTATAGCTGGTATATCTTTTGTATTTCAAGACACAGTCAAGTTTACTGTATCTGAATAGGAAAAGAAAAAATAGAAGATTCCATCAAGAAGCTTAAATGTGAGTTAAAAGCAACAAAGTGACTGTGGTGTAATCCTTACTGCTTATATATGCCAGAATAATATCAACAATCCTTTTCCAGTACAACTGCCAGCAAGCAAGGAATAGTACTAGACTAAACACAGAATGTAAAAGAGCATAGAGAATTGGGGTTTGTGCTAAAAGAAACATGAAACCCCAATGAATGGAGCAGAATGAATTGCAGACCATTCAGAGCAGCATTATAGGTTTCCCACATGGGTACTAACAGTGGAGTTCCATGAGGTTTTGGCAACAGTACAATTTGCAACAACAACAAGTTTGCTGAATTATTTAAGCATGAAATCAACAGATCTCAGACAAAAATAGCCAATGTGTGTTAAGCAAAAAAACCTTAGAATAAAGCACTGATTCTGAGAGGGAATGCAGTAGCTTTCATTCACCCCACCTGGTATACTCTTGTTTCTCTGGAAATGCAATCTGGACCCAAGTTAGGATATCCAAGGCAGAGTATTGGAGGAAAAACCTCTTCAGCCATGGTGCATCCCCTAGGGTGGCCTGTGAGAGGGAAGAGTTTTACAAGGAAATGCACCTCCTTCTTCTCCCTTCCTTTTGCTCCATTTAGCTTTGATTAATTCTTATTAATGCGATCTCTGCATTCCCTCATTTTATTTGCTTGTTTAGTATTGTTCACAGGACACAAGTGCCTGTGGTCTTTCAGGGACAAGAAGATAGCTTTGGAGGAAACGCATCTTTTCCTTTTCCCCCTTAAATAAATTTCTTATAAGGTGAAGAAAACAACAATTGTCTTTCACTGGCAACTCGAATTTGGGTTTAGTTTTTTTGGTTCCCCCCTTTCTGCATGTTATTCTCACAGAATAAATATCTAGATTTTTTTTTTTTTCTTTAGAACTTCTGTTGCATGTGGCATGGCTCTGTACTCAGCATACAGCTCACACAGGGAGTGCATGGGAGAAACTGGGGGTGAGAACAGAGGCTGTAATGTATTCAATATGCCTTTCAGGTTCAAAAGTCTACTGCATGCAATCCATTGCAAGCATCACATATTTTAAATGAGATAGAAGCACTGCCCACACCTGGAAATAACAGAATGGCAGAACTAAAAGGAGCTGTCAAACATGCACAGGATTTGCAGGGGTAAAGATGCAGCAGGTTGAGATCCTTGTTTTAAAATTTAACAAATACTAAGTTTTCAAGGAATACACTTCCAAGAACTTTCCTGGGAGAAGCAGAATTAGCCAGGAATCTTTCAGACCTCCTGCCTTCTCCCATTGTTGTCAATCAGGGAACATTTACTTTACCACACCTTAAAGACAGCCCAAGTAGGTACAGGGCCCAGTGTTGAGGTCAGTGTTTCACCAGCAAAAGAGAGTAGCAGCCTTGGGATGTTGAACAAGAAAAGGGGTACAATGGCTCCCAAAAATATAGCTTAGCTTGGTGGCTTTTCTCATTAAGGACCTTGCCATCTTGCAGGCATTAGAAGATTTTTCATCACAACCATCAGTATCAGGCCCCCTTTTCCCCATAACAAATGATTTCCTTCTCCAATGTCCCTAGCTATGTCTCACACACATGTACCTGCTACCGACACCATGACGCTTTCATAGCTCAAAAGGATTTAGCACAACCCAGAGTATGAGATTTTGGCGAGACCAAGGTAAAAGTCATACTCGGTGCAGCTCCATCAGCACAGCAGGGCTGTGGATACTTACCTTTGCCAAAGCTAGCACAGCACTGCTTCTCTGATACCACAGCTGGGAGGCAGGGAGCCCTAAGGCTTCCTGGGACTCCCCTTTCCACTCCTCTTTCTCCAGGAAAGAAAAGCAATTGAACAGCAATTGTATATGTTGTTGGTGATCTGTGGGACCTGTGAGGGGAGTGGGTAGTGAAGAGGTTGTGCTAGGGAGAAGACTCATATCCCAAAGAGAAGAGACCGAGCAGTTAAGTTCTAGTGTCCCAAATACCATCCAGTGTAGCAGGTGCTACTGAAGGCAAAGTTTTCCAGAGAGCAATGGTGTCTCATTCCAAGTCTTGAAAAGATACCTTACTGCAGTGGACAGTGTGATCAGTTGTCTGGCACTGTGAAAAAGCTCACAGCTCACACTTCATTAGAAGTCAAGAGTAATTGCTTTCTGTGGAGCACACAGAAATGAAGCTCTCTTATCAACATAGTAACTAAAAAATAATAACAGCAAAGCCTGAATCAGAGAACACTCTGCAGCAGAACTAGCCACTAAAAGCTGCTAAAGGCAGAAGAGTACAATACAAGATCAAAGTCATTAAATTACTCTGGTAATGAAATGAATGATTTTAGAAATGAGTACAGCAATTTCTTACCCAGAAAGAATGCTGCTATATGAACATATATTGCATTCAAACATTAAAAAAAAAATCACTTTATTGCTTATTTCAAAAGTATTTTAGAATTGCTGATTGTTAGGATGAGGAGTCAGAGGAAAAAAAAGGCATTAAACAAATAGCCACTTATAGGAGGAAGTTTTCAGTTAATTGAGAGTGACATCAGAAGATTGTATTCCAGTGACTTGACAGAAGAAACAGACAGAAAAATGTCTTTCGGGGGGCACTGAGAAGGTCAGCTCTTTCTACTGCAGCAGATCAAACATCTCAGCTTTGAAGCATGACAGAGAAAATGAAACTACAAGAAAGCAGCCAAAAAGCAACCTGATTATATGAAAATAAGTGGTATGGCAAAGCTGCAGTGATACCTTCATTTTGGAACTAGCAAGATCCCCCCTCTTAGCTTCCTAATTTTCCAGAAATCCCTGCCAAAATTTTTCTTTATTACCCTACTTATACTAATATACACACACAACACACATGGACAGTTACACTTACACAATAAATGCTTGTATACTAAATCTTCCACTCCCACAGACTTCACCCTCTAATTCTCTAGGGGGCTATATATGGAAGGAGTATTTATTTTTCTACAGTGGTGTAAAATTAAGTTAGTGAGAACGAGAGTTGGCCCCGATGCCTTCCTGAAATTCGCTGTCCTACTTTCCAGCTATGCAAAGGCAGTAGGAGTGGGAAACTGCAGAGCAAGAGGCCACCATTGCCACTAGTGCTCCTCAGAGTGTTTGGAAGAGTCTGAACTCAGACCACTGCAGTATGAGCTATCGTTTCCACTGTTGTTCTGCTTGTAATCTATGAAGGCTATTTAATGTGGTGTGGGAGGAGAAGTGTACTGGAATAAGAAGAGGAAACTAAGGGCATGAGAAAGATTATGCAAGTGCTTCATGAGGGTTTTCATTGTGTGCCTTTTTTTTTTTTTTGTAGCTGCAAACCAAAAAACCGTGATACCTGAATTTTGGATGTTACATAAACCCCCTGAGATTTTCTATTTGTTGCTCCTATAATATTTTTAAAACTAACTTATACTTTCTCTTAAAATTTTATTTGAAATATACTGCATCTGCATTCACAGAAGCTGTAGTGGGACCAATGCTATAGTGGATAATATGACAACAATGTGTTGACATAATCTCACTGGAAGCTAAGGAGCTGCATTTCCAGAATCACTACATTCTCTCCTAAGATGACTACAGAGGTGCATGTTCTAGAATGACTAATAAGGCTGCAAGCCGGTGTGCAGACCAAACTGCTGGAAAAGTTATAATCACATTCTATACATTCTCAGCCACTCTACGATTTACATAAACTTTTAAATTTGATTGCAGTTTAGAAAGGTGAATAAAATGAACTTTTACTAGTGTCAAGAAAGAATTTTGTTTTAATTTAAATTTATAAGCTGTTCTTCCAAAAACAGGTTCTCACATTTTGTTAAGGATCTGGTTTCCTTCTGGTATGCAAGAATAACTTTCTATCTGATTTCAGGAGACTATAATATAAGTCACTTCCTTTTAGTAATTTTCACCATCAGTTTCCCTTGTTAATTTTACATTAAGAATTGATCTGCCCTGGTCTTTTTTCCCTGACATCCACTCCACAACAACTTACCACTAGCAATTTATTTCCTTATGCAAGAGAACTCCCAGTTTGCACAAGTGATGAAAGTCAGAGGCCCTTTTGGAAATGCAACCTTGTACCTGGAATTCTACAATGCTTTTTAGAATATTTTAATCTTTTTTGGAATTATTTTCACTTTCTAGGCTCAGTGTCACTTTCTAGGGGACTTTAACATTTAAACTTACAAAACTTGTTTAACAGAAAAGATTTTGAAAGTTGTAAAATGACAGCTAACAGAGTCTACCTTAAACCATTGAAGCATTCTCTCCCAGGAAAATGACCAGGCATCCTGGATGCTGCTTGTCAGTATAAGCATTGGTATCATACAACATCAATATAACAAAGAAAAGATGACAAAAAATAATTGTCAGCATTTTTGATTCAACTGTTAGAAATACAGCTGCATGCTCAATTATGCACCTTCTAGTCATACTTGTTGAAGAAGCGGATACTCAGTAGGTACAGATCCGCATACACAAAACATCTTGTCCTATATGCAGAAGGCATAACTCCATGCCACAGGAATCTGCCTGCAAAATCAAAGTCCCATCTTACGCATAAAACCACCTGACAGGATCAAGACCTTTAACAGTCACCTCTGCACTCTAACCTAAACAGGTATAATTTCCCCCTTGGACCCAAAAAGCTGAAAGTCTGTAACAAACAGAAGTGTGGAATATATGGGCTAGACTGCTTCTAGTGTACAGCCCAGCTTGAAAATCCATCTCCTAAATTACTTTATGACTGTTACTTAAATAAGCAGAGCCAAGAGTACACATTAATGTTGTCAGACTTGTGAACATAAAAGACAAAATGGCCTACACACATAAAATCTGACATGATGTAAGAAAAAAAATACTTAGAACCTGATTGCCCTTACTTTGGCATATCAAACAATTAAATGAAGAATCTAAGGACGTATATCTAAAAACCCATTTGAAAATGGGTTACTCCTTTTCTCTGAATTTTTATTTCCATTTATTTGATACAGGCTTGGTAGCCTTAGTGTTACATTTCAGGAAGATAAAAGAACAAAGTGCTCTTCTGTGTCACTTATCCACTCTTTGGTATACACAGTGCAGACAGAAACAGAGGTGTGCTGACCACAGAAAGCAATAAAAAGAAATGTCTGTAATAAGCGTTCAATTCAGATTACTCCTGTTCTTAGGGATACCTCATATTTTAATCTCCTTGTATTGTCTTATCTGTTTGCATTTGGATTTTAATCTCTTTAAATAGTTCACTCCCAAATACCAGGTGCCCAAATTTTAGGCCTCCAGTTTTCACTGGTTTTTTTTTTTTCAATTTGAAAATTCTCAGCTTTCCAGTTTATCATGAGATCCCTTGGTTTTGTAGGGCCTATTTAGAGTCTGAACTTGCAGGACCTCTGCAAAACAAACACTCATTGGCTTGATTAGGAGTGGAGTAAAAAACGTTTTAGGAGCTTGGCAGTACAGCTTTTATTTTCATCTTACAAACAGAGAATGGAGGAATGTGCTGCCACATTCTTCTTGGTGGAACAAAATTAAAGAAGGCTAATGGGAAGGCTGATTTGGAGGTGATATTTCTTTTTTGTCTAAATGAGTACAGTTTTACTGAACCATGAGCATGTTCAAAGGCCTGGCCTCATCTTTTTTTTTTTTTTAATTACTATTATTTAGGAGAGAGCTTTACTGAAATATACATTGTGATTAGAAGGTCTCTAGAAAAAGAGCCAGTCTGAAAATTGCTGTGCAGTAAATACTCTAAGTAGATTAGAGGAATAATTTTAGCAGTTTGAAGAAGAAATGAGAGCATGGACTTCCTTCTGGACTTGCATGAAAATGGATGGCACGCAGAGTAGTATCTGTTTGATTGACATGAAATAGCTGAAATCATGTGGCTAAGAGTTGCTGGCTTTGCTCTGCCCTTTGGGTTAGAGTACAGAGAGCACTCACTGTTTAAGTCTTGATCTCACCATCCATAAAACGTGAAAGACAACATAATCTGGTTTGCAGGGATGCTGGGAGATTATGTAATGTTTGCAGAGCTATTTTAAAATATGAAGTACTGTGAATTATGCAGTATAATTGCTGAGAATGAAGACTTATACTCTCTAAAGAAAATGAGAATGTAAAATCCTAAAGAAAATTGTTTTGGAGAGCATCTTTAACTACCTTTATCTACACTATTTATCTATTTGCTAATTAGAATTATTTTAGTCTGTTGGAACTTGATCAGAATAATTTACATGAAAAAGACACCTGACTGTGGTTGCCACTGAAGTGCACTCAATCCAATGAGAAAATAATTAAAAAGTTATCACTGTACTTTCCAAAGGTCCCCCCTTCTTCCACCCCATGTCTTTATAAGCTACTTAATAATTTAATTCTTTCTGTGTCTATGTTTCAAGTTGGTTAAATCTGCGCTGCTAAGTGGTGCTACCCTTCCAAGGGATTCATTTACTGAGATATCTTCTTCACTATGATTTAGTCTTTCATCTTGTATGGATGTTGCTTTACTCATCACTAATTCACACCACACATCAGAGGCTACATCAACATCTGTATCTTCTGAATGGAAAGTTTTCATTTCTTTCCCTTTAAGAATATCTGTCATTCTGAAGTCCCAGTCATCAGCTCCTAACAACCTTTCCAGCTGTACAAAAATGCATTCTGAATAAACATTGGAAGGAAGGAAGCATAAATATTTGACAGCATTCACAGCAGAGGCAGGTTATTAAGCACTCTGCATTTCAGAAGAATACTCCAGGCTGTCTTCAATGAAGTATTACAAGTGAGACTCCAAGTGTTTTTAACTCTAAATAAGCTTTTACTTTGGAACAGGCTATTACTCCCTGGATATGAGGAGAGAAGATTGTGGAGAGGCATAACATTTTGCAATTTCATATTCATTTTGGCTGCTTTTGCGATTATCATATTCTGTATACCTGAACCTTTGTTACTTGCATTTGGGGCATGCCTAAAACGGACACTGCAGCAGAACTTAAGATGAGAAATTAATGACTTCCTCCCTATGGAGTTAGTTAATGCTTATCCCATAGGTCCAAACTTTAAGTGATTTGGTCATCTGAAAGCTTCGTTGTCTCATTCTCCATATGGGAAACATTTAATACTGTTGTGTAGTAATACAAAAACTACAGAGAAAAGCATTAGGAAGAAGAGTAAATTGCTTTTATTCTCTCTCAACACCTTCACTAGAACTTCAGCAATTTCTCCAGCATCTATGTGACCGCCCATTTAGGTATCGATGGAGTAACACTGGAGCGTAATACGGAAGCATTATTGGAAGGCCAATCTAAGGCACTTTCAAAATCATATTTTTAGCCATGAGGCCCAACAGCTTCTTGGCAGAATTCATAATTTATTTTGAATTCTAAAGTTTCTAACTTTTCCTATGTCCTGGGTTCAGCAGTAGCAGTCATTTTTCTCCTTCTTGGTAGCTGGTGCAGTGCTGTGTTTTGACTTTCGGCTTGGGAACAGAGCTGATAACAGTGATATTTTGGTTTGGCCAAGGACTTTGTGAGCTTCATGCTCTGCCAGGGAGGAGGGGAAGCCAGGAGGAAGCAGAGACAGGACACCTGACCCAAGCTAGCCAAAGAGGTATTCCATACCACAGCACGTCATGGCCAGGATGTAACTGGGAGTTACCCGGAAGGGCTGGGAGACTGCGGGGTTGGAGGAGGTATTGGTCGGTGTTTGGTCGGGCTGGGGGGGGGAGTTATCGGTCGGCTGGTGGTGAGGTGATGTACTCTCGTCCCTTGTTATTTCCTTTATCATTATTATCATTGGTGGTAGCAGTAGTGATTTGTGTTATACCTTAGTTACTAAACTGTTCTTATCTCAACCAGTGGGAGTTGCATTCATTTCGATTCTCCTCTCTGTCCCTCTGGGAGTAGGGGGAGGGAAGGAAGGGGGGGAGTGAGTGAACAAGTTACCTGACTGGGTTTAAACCACGACATCCTAGCAGGCAGACTCCAAACTAACCTCAATAACCTAATCTCAATTAGATCAAATATATTCCTTCATCAAAAAAATAGCAAAAATATATGCAGTTCTTCCCATATCTATGTCAATACCAGATATATCTGTCAAAACTTGTTTTGTATACACATATATGTATAAACATATGTATATACATGACTGATAACTGCAATCACTGTTCTACTCCTATTCTGTAGTCTATTTAATTTTTGGAAATCTTATGGTCTGGGCTGCTGAAAGTCAGAAAATCCTTGTTCCAGCCCTCCTACACCTGTGCAGAGCTCTTCTGCAACTGCACAGTTAGTTCAGCTGGGGCCTCTGGCATATGTGCCTGCACTGGCAGAGCCAGTTCATCATAAAAGATGTAAATTAGCAAGATTTTTCCAGTGATGTCAGTAGAAAGTTTTTGGTGTTGGAGTTTGGCAGGGTAACATTCCATATTAAAAAGTGGATTTTTGACTAGACATTGGCCTAAACTTAATCTCTTTTCCAAACAGTCCCAATCATTGCAAAAATACTGAAAAAAATTACTTGCACAGCATATTTGTTTTATAGTGATCAAAGATGGCCAAATAAATTTTCCCATCTGAATTTCTATTGGACATTCCTGTTTAGCTTAATGCAAAATTTGCCATACGGTAGGGGATGAAATTTCCGAAAACGCAGTCTGTAGACAGTATCTACAGAGCATCCCATACAGCTCTTCCACAGGAACATGCTGGACACATAACCATCAAATCCACACTGCACCACTTTTTTCTCCCCAAGTAAGACTTGGCATAAGCTTATCACTACATGTTACAGTGAAGTGTAAAAAACTGAAGTACACACCCATACTAAATTGACAGTAAAATATAGCACAAGAGATAGTACAGTCAATGTACAGACTATACATTTATGAACCTTAGTAGAGTAGGAATTATCTTGTACATATAAAAAATGTCAGACGCTAGCCAAAAAGCAGACACATTCAGCACCGAGCACTCAGTATTTAAGCACTTAATTCCTGTCATCTAATATAGCAGTTCTAACTACAGGGCAGTAAAAAAAAAAATCAGGCATCGAAATAACCAAGCATGTTAGTTCAGACCATAATGATAAGCTCCTGACAGAAAAGTACAAAAATCAGATAACTCATACTTCTGAACTACCTCGAGGTATAAGTACAAGCTTAAATGCAGAAATACATAGTAACGCTTCAGCTTTAAAGTGTTATTAAAATGGATACTAATATCACTGCTTTAAGTCAATTATTTGAAAGGGCAGTTTGGAATATAAAATGTTTTTCAGCATTAGCATCGATATGCTTGAGGTTTTTTCCTACATCACACTGTAGTACAAAATTAACCTCAGAAAGAAAAAAGCAGCAGGAAAAAAAAATACTGCTTTTAAGAAAAACACTTAGAGCAATATGAGCATAACTAATGTGTAATATTTAGCATGCCAATATTAAATTGATGACTGTGGCTTATAGTAAGCCAAATTTGGGACTGAACAATCCTACGAAGTCCTACTGCCTATAATGGCTTCACAAGCAGTACTAGCCAGCACAAAATTTGCCCAGGAACATTAACACTTAAAAGAATTTATTAAAACATGGAAGACGTTTTAAACTTTCTAGAAAAAATTTAAATGCCTGTGGATGAAATGTAGTTACATATTTTTTTTATTTGTTAGCTAGTCTCACACACCCTGAATGTATGTACATTTGAAAATCTTGTTTAACCTGAGTTTTTATAAGCATCTTGTTCCATTTCAACATAATCTTTTAAATGTGTTACAGTAACAAGAACTCATAAGTCACATAAATTCAGCATCTTCAATTTGATGAGCTAACTAGTGCAGTGGCATAAATTGCATTTTCCTGCTCTGAGACTAAGTACATTATTTTTGTCTAATGCTCTGTTTTGCACCAAATCCTTCCTGAGGAGTCTTAAAAATGCAGAGCAAAGAGCAACAGATTTTTTTTATTTCAAATGGGGCATTTAAGTGGGCTAATCCATTACCTGCAACTACCAGACATGCCTAATGTACACAACAGAACAGACTTGATGTTTCTTCAGACCTAGTAGCATGTATTATGGGCAAGACAAGATGGTTAAAGAGTATTTACATATCTCACATTCAAAATTTAAAAATAGGCAAGATGAAATCCATTCCAGTTAAATGTAAGGGGTGTTTCGGTGCTCACTTCACTAAGGTAAGACAACACTGGATCCTACACTGTTAAGGACATGTCAGAAGGCAATGCCTTTCTTACTGTGCATATGGCTAGCAGCTATAGAAATGTAGCACATGCTATGCTGCAACTTCAGTGACACTCCCAGAGCTTGCATGCGAAGTCTAACACCATACCAAGAGTGTTACTGAGACATCAGATTGTAACGCATACAGGTTCAGCATCCAGTGTGTCAGAAACAAGGAAGTCTGGTCTTCAGCGTAGGTTGTGTTTACCTATTCTGTTTACGAAGCCAGTGACATTAAGATCCATGCAAGTGTCTTCACTGGAGCTGCTACTCAGGCAGTTCAGATAAGCTAGAGGAAGTAATCTCCTGACTGCCACCTGCCATGCTGCTGAACCCTAACAGATGCAGTCATGTTGCCTAGCAACACATGATAAAAATAATAATAATAAAAGTCTTTTGATGCTAACAACCGAAAAAGCTCATAACCACTGTTAAAATCAGGTGAAGCAATGGGGACAAAAAAACCTCCCTAGAGAATAAACATCAAAATTACATTACACAATGCACATGTACTCCTTACCCTAGAGCTGAGGCTTCTTGATTAGCACTGGCCAGCATGCCTGTGCCCTGTGTGGTTGCTGGTACCAATAACAAGCAGAGCTTGTTCCATTATGCATGGATGGATAGAAAGTATAAATTAAACATTTCAAAAAATGATCAGAGTTCTCTTCCACAGCTATACCAGAAACTGAAGTCAGCTGGAAAATCAGTTCTGTTGTCCTTGGAATTTCTAAACTGTTAGGTGAGGCAGGCATTTTTAAGGTAAATAGAGGCTAAGAAAGCAGTCTGTTTATATTTGAGAAATTCCATCTTGCCAAGATAAAAATGATGTTATCCAAATGTGGTTTATTTCAGTTTAGAACCATGGTTCTTTCTCCAAATGAAAGCCAAATGTAGGTTAATACCTCAAGATTGGTTTGGTTGTGTTATACTCTTCAAACACAACAAGGAAAACTCTAATTTCAGTCTGAATCTATTTAAGAGTAAAGATTGAGGCATGCACTGACCCATTTTTTGATGTATTAGCATTGGTTGATGTTATTTGAAACAGCCCCTAACGTTCATGGAAGCCTCCTTCCTGAGGGCACATAAAGAGGTTCATACTTTATGAACTTCCTCATTTATTTCCATCTGATGCTGAACAAACTTGTTTCTAGTCTCTCAAATTGAGAAACATCTTTCTCTTCTTTAGGATTCAGAATGCACTGATATTTTCTACACCATGATATCTCATATAGGTTTGGATGAAATATGAATTGGGATTCTAAGGTACAGATGTTCAGTGGCTTAGAGTGGAAGCAAACATTATGACAACTCCCTGGTTACACTTTTATTTTGACACCTGCTTTAATTCATTTACTATGTGCCACATCAACTTATTTTTCAAACTTGCACTATTATAAGTTGAAAGCTTTGTAAAATAGGTTAGACTTCTTATTAATACAATCTTGCAAATAAACTCATCCAAGAAATATTTGTTTCTCTGTTCTTCTGTTAAGTGATATTATTTACAATACCATTGTTTCATAGAAGAGAAGGCTCAGGGGAGACCTTATAACAGTCTTCTGGTACCTAAAGGGGGCATGCAAGAAAGCTGGAGAGGGACTTCTTACAAGGGCATGTAAGGATAGGACAAGATGGAATAATTTTAAACTGAAACAGAGTAGATTTAGATTAGATATTAGGAAGAAATTCTTCACTATGAGGGTAGTGAGACACTGGCACAGGTTGCTCAGAGAAGTTGTGGATGCCTCATCCCTGGAATTGTTTAAGGCCAGGTTGCATGGGACTTGGAGAAACATGGTCTAGTGTGAATCCTTGCCCATGGCAGGGGGGCTGGAACTAGATGACCTTTAAAGTCCCTTCCAAATCTAACCATTCTACAATTCTATAAAATCCACCATTTCTCCCATGCCTGAAGTCAGGCTGACAAGACCTATAATTTCTCAACTTATGGTATTTAACATTTTAAACAATGGGACTACATAACTTTTTTTTTTTTTTTTTCCCCATGCCTCTGGAAATCCTTTCTGTTTCCCAAGACTTAATAAAAGTAAATTTTAGCAGTTCAAAATGTTCATGAGACATCTCTTAAAACACTCGTGGGAAATTTCTGTACCTGTTGATTTAGGTGATGCTGTTTAAAAATGCTCCTAAATAACCACAAGAATGGAAGATATTTCATCATTCTATCCCATGAATACATCATCTACCTTTTTTCTAGTTACAGAGTAGAAATATTTATTGAACACATCTGCTCCCCCCAAAGTAAGAATGTTACCTTTTCATTTAGTAATTGTATATAATTGCTTTGTTCCTTTAATCTTAATATATTATCATTCTCTAATAGTAATAGACTTTTCTGTAGTTCTTTTGCTTCCCTTATAAACTTTCTACTAGTTCTACTTTTTTTTCCTCATTTTCATTTGCTGAATTGCCCCTCTTCAGGATTTAAACACTTCCCTCCCACTCCATATGTTTCTTTTTAAATCAGTATAAGGTTTTCTTTCCTAACTTTGAGGCTTTAGGTTTAAAGATAGAAAAGTAAAATCTTGCCAACTACTTCCCAGGCATGATCAATATTTATATTCTCTCCTTAGACTTAACTTATAATCAATTACAGATCTACGAACATTAGGTAGGATTTTATTATACTCATATATATCTCAAGTAACCATTTCATAATTAGAATAACCACCAATATTTAGTTCCAAGATCAGTTCCTACATAAGGATTACTATAGATTTCCTATGGAAGATGTAATATTTATCAAGTCAGCAAATGGATAGTTATAATTTATAATTCATGAAAGAAATTCTAACATTCTCTGGCACAGAGGTTTAGGTGTCTGAAGGTCTATGATAGTCCAATCATAAACATTTCACACTATGCTCACAAGCAGGTTTTTCTGGGCATGCTTTTTGTTTATGTTGGTGTTTGCCACAGATCCCCAAATCATACACATGCTGCCAGTGAGAGCACTTTGACAGCTAACCCACGCACACTCAGGAATGTGTTTTCCAACTAGTAAGGAATTTGGACTCTGTTGTCAAATAGCAAATTCTAATCCTACGGATTACATTACTAACAAAGTTGAATGTATTTGCTAACAAATGACAGTTTCCAAATTGTGCTATCACTCTTAAAAAAAAGAATCATTTTTCATATATCATAATGCCTTAAGCAGCTTTGTTCCTAATACTTTGATTTTTTATGAATACTTACTTTCTCTGCCTCCCTACATTTTCTTGCAATTAGCTTAACCAGCATCTGCTTAGTTTAGAATGAAAGTCCCTTAAAACAGGCATTTTCAAAACACACATCACATACCATAAATGATATAAGACTCACTTCAAAATGATCTTCCTGTACTGGGGTGAGGAACAACTAGGACTGCTGTTGCTACTACCCCACACAAATGTAACTCATTGCTGCAGGGCTGAGCCTGGAAGAGTACAACATCCAACTCTGAGGATAAAAGGGATGTTTCTAGTCTTACCTAAAAACAAGAAAGAAAATATGTCATGTAACTTGCAGATCCCAACCACTGCCCCATTGCTGGCCATCATCATAGAACTGTGACTGGAAATAAAACCTTACACACACTAGGGATACTCCTCCCAAAGTGTCTTCTGTTGTATGTAACTCAACCTCCTTTTGTCAATCCCACTGAACAGATAAATTAGTTACTTAAAATTTAAGAAAACTATTAGAATAGGGGTTATTTCACTGTCAGTTACAGCTGCCTAAAACCTTGACAAATTAGGCCACTGACTTTCCTGGGTTTCAGTTAATCCATTAATGTAAAAATATTTTCCTGCCTTTATGAAATCTGTTAGTGTCTGTGAATCAAAACTGATGGACAAGCACAAATTATCATTACTTTAATTTCCTGCTTCAGGTACTTCAGATGAAGTGAATCATTCTTTTCCATCCCCACCACAGCCTAAGAATACCAGAAATCTGGTTCTTTTTGTTTCGTTGTTTTTTTGTTGTTTTGAGACAACTACCCAGGCAAGGAAAATTTGATAAGGAGACTCCTTTTCAGAGGCTTATCCAAATGGAAACTCAACATTTTCAGTATTTTCCATTTGTAACTAAAACTGGAAAAAAATGGATGATTTCTAATGACAGTCAACATTGTGCTCCTCTATTAGTGATACTTGCCTCTGAACTACATCCACTTTATTGCAACAATCTGCATACTTTCCTGTGACCCACAGGACATCTAGGTCTGCTGCAAGACATACAGCAATTCCAGATCTTATCAAATATGTAAATCTTCATTTTTCACTATGGAAACTCAGATTCATATTTGAATATTTCACAGAAATATGCAGTTTCAACCATGGCTGCAGGCTATTGTCCCATTGTGTAAATCATCCATTTTTAGAACTAAATGTACAATTATGCAGCTCAAGTCATGCAGAAGATCCATGGAATTTGTGCATATTGCTCATGCAAGGGTTGTATTTTTATCCTTTTTTTTTTTTTGTTAGAGCAAGTATTTGTACATTAATAGATCTGAAATGCAGATAAATAGCTGTGTTCAAATTATCAAGGACTGTAAAAGAGGCCATGTCAAAGGACAGTTTCCTTGGGTGACTGTCAGTATGGTACATAAAGCTAAATTACAAAAAGCTTTTATTAATCATTAAATTGCAGTATTTCTTCAGCTACCAAGGAACTTGGCAAACATTTCTCATATTAGGCAATTAAAAAGGTAATAGCACTATTGTTTGGCAACTTCAAAAGCACTTAACTTCAAAATTACAAATGAAAACAAAGACCAGAAATAAAACAATTATCTTTCATTGCTTTTGACTTCTGGACTTGCTATCAGAAATCAGGGATACATTACACATCAAGGCTGCCTGGGGGTCGCTGAGAAAAGTGATTTCAATTAACAACTGCATGCAAGAAGCTTCTATACCCAAATGGAAAAGAATGAGAGACTGTTTATGAAATGGGGAGATTTAAACTATTTAATAAGTATTAGTCTCCAAAAGTCCTCTTTAATGATATTTGAAGGAATAAAGCTGTGATGTAGCTCTGTCTAGCAGAGAGTGCCCTGACAATAGTCAAACCAAATCAAATTTTCAAATGCAATGTGGACCGTTCTGAACACCAGTAAGAGAAGGAATCCTTTATTAATAACACCTTTGTTAACTGATACTAAGAATGTGCTAAACATAAATAGACAAATCAGTGATGGAAGATAATTCTCTTTTTTGTACAGCCTCTAACCTGAGCAGGATTTAAAGTTCTGGCAAGTCCTGCTTCCCTAAAAATACCTTTGAAGGTCTGTGGCTCTGACAGCTTTACTTATGAAGCCTGTCATCCAGTAGCATGTTTATTCCTTTTTGATGATAACCAGAAGTTTCTGAAATGTGTTAGAATTCCCATAAATAAGGACAACATAGTTTTGGGTGACTTGCAGAACTGTTCTGGGCAATTACCCTCAAGAGGCTAGATATTTAAGTGAACCTCCTTAGCAGGCTCTCATTATTGACTTTATATGGAAACCCTAATAATGGACTCGAACTCCATTATTTGAATGGTTTAATTTTAAAAAACACTGATCACAGTGGGAGTACCTGGTGCTAACTAATTTTAAAAGTAGGGACAGTGATTAGAATGCATAAATTTACCTGTTTGTTTTTGAAAATCTTGCACTTGAGCCTAAAATTTGCCACATCTCTCCTGAAAATCAGCTTTCTCACAGCATTTCTACTAGGGCTTTCTGTTTCCCTCCAGCCTAAAAAAAATGAGAACAGCCACTACTCTTAGTGACTGGTGGTTTTATCTTTGTATTAATTGGAAACTGGAGGAAAAGAAAAAAAAAACAAAGAAAAAGAAACAAAAATGTCTTAAAATGTTGTTTCCATCCTTGCTCCCTTCTTGATCCTACTAGTAAAACCATTCTAAACCAAGGTTCTGGCCAAAAGTCCTGTTTTACTCTAAGCAGGCTATCTTCTTTAAAAAACAAACAAGTTGGCATGCTCAGTGGCCCAAGCAATGAGAACTTCCCAGAAGACATTATAATTTATCAAACAGCTGGAGGAAGCCTGATGGAGGAGTCTGCCATGATTATGATTAATCTCTGCTGAATAGTTGATTGACTGAAGCTGTCACACTGAAAAACTCTTTCCTCTTGGAGCTGCTGCCTTTATGTCTTTTTCCATGAGGAGACTCCTGTGCATGTCTTTTCCCTGACCAGGTGCAGACTATTTTTTTATTGGTTAACTGAAAGTCCTCACCTCAAGGTATTTTTTTTCCTTGCATTTGCTTTTAGGCCTGTATAAGCACAACACAAGTCTAACAGGGAAATGCAAAACTAGATCAGAGCTGTTCTTAAGACAGTGTTGAGAGGTGGAGCTGGCTAGAGTTCAGTTTTGTGCTGAACAGCTCACTGCAGCATGATAAGACTTGTTTCTGTATTTCTGTTAATATGGCTGGAATAGAGCAAACTTTTTCATTGAAACTCACGTATGCACAAAAGACAAACATTTCTAAGCTTGTAGAAAGACAGGTCATGAAATGAACTCCCAAGAGATGTGGAAACCTATGTTATCAGTCCTTTTTCCACTGGAGGGAATACACTCCGATATGAATGTCGCTCTTGGAAGCTATAGTTTCATGTGTTAGCAAACACATGCTTCCTCTAGATAACCTGGGGCATATTCATCATCATATTGACTCTCTACACCTATTTCATAAAGGAATCAGCTACATAACAACACGAGAAAAAAAATAATTAAAAAAAAAGGCGTAAAACAATAGAGTCTACCTTACTGCAAAGCAGTGTTTTCTGCACTTATGCTTGGGCAGAAAGGATGACTGGGAATTCTAAATCCAGGACAGCATCTATTTGAAAAACAGATTGTCATGCGTAATGTATAAGATCCTGCATACTACTGTATTCAGCAAACACAAAAGAACTTTCAAATCATATTGTATGCCAGGTTTCAACACAATACAGGAGCAAGAGTAACAGATGATTACGTTATAGCCTCTTTTGCTATGGTCCAGTGCTACCTCATGCTGCCCTGCCCCATGAAAGTCACCTGTCCCAGTCACATTCTGACTTCTCCCAGTCAGGGTCATAACAGAGTCACACCAGCTCCTGACAGCCAGACTGACACTCAGTAGATTTAATACCTGGAATCAGAGTGACCGTAACATCTATGTGTGCAGATGTGTATGCATATATACATGGAAATATACATACAGACTTATATACACATAATCTATATATGACTTATTAATACATATTTTAAGAAAAATAACAGGGATTGAAACCTTTTTTCTTATAAATGAGCATTTGCTTCAAATCCTGCTTAAACTTGGAGCAGAAAACTGAAAAAATGGCTTTTGTTAATCATGCTTTAGGGCAGTCTCCCAGAGAGATACTGGCCTGGCAGGAAAAACTGTGCCACACCTACAGAGGATTACCCAGGTCATCCCAGGGAACAAGTCCACTCAAAACTTCTCAATGTCTTTGGAGCAGGTCAAGAGGTGCAGCCCCCTCTGCTCTCATCCATGTTAAACAAGGACTCCACTAAGAATTCCTGACACATGCATATGTGTCCTGAGACTACCCACAATAGGGATTAAAGAAATGTACAATTTAACCTCAATTCATAATCCTGCTTAAATCAGGAGGAAAATAAATCACTAAGAGCAATGACAGTACTGTTCTCTGTGCTCTGCCTGTGACCCCACCAGATCCCTTTGGAAGTACAGGAAAGACTGCTGCAATCACTAAAGGAGCATGCTGCATATCCACTACGTGCTGCATGCTTTCCATGTTTCCAGATGCAAACCATGGTACAGTTAGCAATCATAGATTGCTGACTTTCTCCAAGAAATAAATTACTTACTAGACTAGGTTAACTGAATCCCATATATATTCCCATTTGTTAGACAAGGCATGCCTCTTTGCTTCTGCAACTGTTGCTTACCCTCAGAGGCTATCCTTCTTTCTGCTTTTTCATTACTAGTATTAGCAGATTTTTGATTCCACAATCCTGGGTGCCAGCTGTGTCAGGATGCCTTCTAATCAGGATGTTCCATTTACTGGGCAAATTTACAGGAAGAATGTGGCAGTCATTTAACAGCTGAGATCACTGAAAAGATGAACTTCAGGATTTCCAGCCTTTTTGTGGGCATCTTAGCATTTGCAGTTCACTGGGCACTTGTGATCTGACCGTATTCAGGTCAGAGCTGCCAAAGCATAGCCTTTGTGTTTTCTTTAAACAGTGGAGTTGTTCTCCCCCTTTTGTGAGGAGAGGATTTCTGTGAGATTCATCCAGTCCAATATCAAACCATAAAGTTATTTCTGTAACAGCATTTGTATCTAAACAAAATAAATACCAGCATTTAGAGCTATGAAGACATTTTGTACCACTCCACATCATACTGAAATGAGTTTTCATCCTGATTCAGTCTACGTAGGTGCCCCCTCTTTGCCTTTATTAAAGTGCATTTTTCTCGGTGTGTGCTCGTGTGTGTAACTGGAATACTATTCCCTGCCAGAAACCTATGGCTCTGGAAAAAAAAATAAAGTAAAAAATTGCCTTTTAAGGAAGAGCTTAGTCCCATTAAAGGTCTGATACAGCTGCAGGAGAGATAAACTGGACAGCCATTTAGAAATTTAGGTTGGTTATAATAGCCTAAGCCAATCTATTTCTTACTCACTGTATTTCCTAATTCCTTTCCTAACACATTGCCTACAGAATTTCATGGCAAATTACTATTTTTTAAACATTATATGTTAGCAATAACTGGGGTGTTCAGATCTGCACCTCCAGAACATTTGAAGACATGTTCAGAGATGAGTTTTTTCTCCAAGCATGTTGGATGGGGGATGGGTGCAAATTTATATTGATTAGATTTATTCATAGAAATAACTTCTCAGAAATTTGACATATAAGCTGATTTTTATAGTCTCTAGGAATTATTCAACTCCCCCCATCCAAACTCATGAAATCTCTCTCATTCTCTCTCATCCATAGTCAGATGATCTAGTCAGTAGTCTGATCCAGCCGTGCTCTACTTTCACACTGAGTGACAGTAAATGGAAAGGAGCATTTGCACCACTTCATGATAGCTGAAATCACACAGTGGTAATGGCTTTGACTTGGATGGGATGAGACAGAGGCTTCACATGTGCCACAGTGACTGCAAAAATGCTTGCCTAATACAATGTAACACTACATTATATAGGCACCTGTGCAAAGACGGTGTAAGATATTGCCATTCAGATTCATATTTAGAGAGAATTTATACCCATTGTGCTGTGTTTAGAGTAGCTTGTTACTTGGGGGAAGCACAGCAATGGATCCATCTCGTTGTTGCTGGGCATAGATGAGTGAAAAGACCACAGAATAAGAAGATACTCTGAATGTATTCTGTAAAAGCAGAGAAAGAACTATTTTTCTTCTTTATTTCCACAATACCTCTTTTCAGATTTATAAAACATTTATATGAAAAGTTTGGCAGGAAATGCAACTCCTTCTCCTGCTCAAAAATGAGCAAGGAAATTTCCAAGGAAATTTGTTGTTTATTTTGATCCAGCTGTTTCTTATTTTGTTTCCAAGCAGAAGCAGAACAAAAGTTACAATTAAAAGAAAATTCCAATCTAAAAAAATTAATTACTACTTTTACCAGACAAAACTTCTGGTTTTGATTTAAACTCCAACTTTTGTTGGCAAAACATTTTCAGGCAAAACATTCCAGACAGCTTGAAACTTGAAGATAATTCGAGAATTAGAAACATGACCACCCACCACATCTGTAAATGCTACTTGTTGCAGACCTTTAAAATGTGAATATCCATCCTTGCAAGTAAATAGACTTGCCCACAGACAGGACTTCTTCATCCTAGGTAACATTGCGAAAAGCTTCTTAACTGATATATTTTGGGCTCTTGATAGCCCTATTTGTAATGCTAATGGAGAGCTTCTGTGCATGAAAGCTGAAATCAGCCTTGCCATGCAAAGGTTTCAGAAGCTCTGTTGCCTGTGAGCAGGGACACACCATGAACAGCCTAGAACAGCAGAAACCCACCGCCCCTTGGCTCTAGGGTTTTCCTCCTGTTCACACTCATCTTTTACTTTTAGTGCAGCCTGCATACTAAAAAGGAGCAGATAAACCATCTGTAAAAACCACTTCTACCATGCAACTTCCAATGTTGTATTTTAAATCAAAATATATATTTTCATACAGATGTAAAACGTAAGGAACACCAACAGTGTTCCATTTTAGTAGATGCACTTCAGTTTCCAAAATCATAGAAAATAATTGCCAATAACCACCTCAGTGCAGACGCATTGGGGTGGATTACAGTAAAATATATTTCATTTCTTTCATTTCTTTGTTCTACCTTAGTGCCATTTAACTGTCTCCCTCTTTACACATATCCACACTGCTTTTGTTTATCCTTCATCTTATAACGTGTGCTTCACCAACAGGCTAAGTAAACATTTACAGTGATATATAACGCTTACTGACAGCGTCAAGCCAAATAGACTATGATCCAAGAACAGGCTTGATTCCCCTCAGTCTCCTCTCCTCAGGCAAAAGTTTGAGTGAATAGATGAACCCTGTTCTGCACCTTGAAGGTCGAGAGAATAGCTTTGACAAGCCAACAGGGAAACAAGTTCTGGGGCTGACAGACTTACTCCAACAACCATCCGCCTCCAGCATTCCAATAACTGAACTTAAAGATTGCTAAGAAAATAACCCATTTAATATCTATTATCACAGCACAGGATTAGAGAAAATCACTGACACCCAGATAATCGGCATGCAAGCTACAGACCCAGAGCTCCTAACCAACATTCTAAATTAGGCTACTTGAATGTTCGGTATTTGAGAGCAGTTTCTTGTTTCTGCTACAGGGTTTTCGTGCAGTTGTAGAGGCTTCAGTGCTCTGGCCTTGATGTTTTTTAACCCCTTCAATACTTCTAACATATTTAAATATCAACTTGAATTAGCAAGTTGTAACAAACTATCCCCTGTGTACTATCAAGCTGCTTCTGCTTTTACTTGGTTTAACATCCATTTTCAACTCTTCCTTAGACCCCTCTTTCCCTAAAAAAAAAACCCATTAAATTCAGTTCTCACCCTGCCTCTGATTTCTAATTGATTTTACAGATGTACCAATAGTTTGTCCAATGGACTACACAAGCTGTACTGCGAGGTTCCCCGGCAGAAGCCGCAGCTCCTCATTCTGGCACAGCATGCTCACCAGCCCCACGCAGGCAGAGGGAATGATCCTAATGAGCACGCACAGTGTGATTGCCTGGTTCCTGGGCTGCACAGTTACATGCTTTAGGCTGTCACACTATCAGCTAAGCAGCTGATGAGCTGTACAGCTTCTGCAGCACATGGGTCACTGATGCCACTTCTGTGGCCACCTTTCTCCCATACCCTGCATGTCTAGGCTGACTTCTGAGGCCTTCATGACAGCACAGGTATAAAAACGAGAACATGGCAGAGAAAAGCTGACATAATGCCTTCCAGGAAAGTGATGCAACAAAGAAATTAATGTTTGGATTTTTGTCCTCTTTGATAATATTAATATTGCTATTTAAAGCTGTTTAAAAGACAGTTCATCTGCACTAGCTTCCTTCATGGGTTTCTGAAGTCAGGGGTATTTGGGAAGAAAAAACCCCAAATCAACCACGAAACATTTAAAAATCTTTCAGAAAGATATTCCCCTATTTCCAGTCCCCATTTCCCTCTTCATTTGCACCACTCAGCCTTATGTCCTAGTGTGTGGTCTAAGTGTAGCAGGACCCTGCTGTTGATGCCAATCACAACCATCCTGAGCATGTATATTCTTGAACTCCTGGTTCAATAAGAGCCCTGAAATACCAAAGCACAAAGTACCAGCCTTGCTCCTGGTTCAGGCAGTACTTGCACAGCTATCCACACACAGCACCAGCAGGAGGGTGAGAGCCACCTGCAGCTACTGGGGGCACCACCAGCCAGGAGGCACCGAGCTGCTGCTGCTGGGGATAGGAGAGGGCTGTCTGTACCTGCCTGGTAGACCCTCAACAGCAATCCTCTCCACTGCTCAATTCTCTAACCAGAGGAAAATGAGCTTTTCCATTTTGTCTATTTAGTCACACCTCGGCACACTTTAGCTGGTCATAGCTTAAACTTTGAGATACTCTATACTAACCCCACACCCCTTGTTCTTTGTTGAAAAGCTTTAATCAAATGCTTCTCTTTTGTTGCTGGTTTTCTTTGTTTGTTAATGAGGGAAAATAATATAGCCCTGAACATAAAGTCACAGAAAATTCATTTTTTTAAAGTGTTGTCATTCTTTCACTCGCTGCTTAAAGCAATGAGGACTAGCCTGAGACTTTTCTACAATATAACTGTATGCACTTTATGGAATTCATGCCTTGCCTTTGATTGACTTAAAATTTAGCTTATTTCTGTGTTCTCCATTTTAGTCATTTTCCCTAAGATCCTAATAGTAGGTAAATTTTAGTATAAAACATTCTACTCATACTTCTATAAATTATTTCCATGCTGCCATCTCGCTAGCAAAAAATGAGAGTGGAGATGTCTGCTGTAAATTTAATGTAGCTGACTATTTTTGTGCAGATGGACACAGTGACAAATAGTGTCACAAACATACACCTAACCTGCCTGTTTTAGGTATTACATTTCTGCAACTCAATTTTATTTAAATGCTAGGTAGTTCTGTTTTCAGTACATGCCAGAATACAGTGCTCCAATCATTCCAGGACAACCATTAAAGCTTCTGTCAGGCAAAGAACATTGAGTTTCAGCTAGGAATCATGCTGGCATTAGAGAGAACAAGTTTGTAAAATGGAAAGGAAGTCCTTGCTTTTTTGTCAATGAATCCTGCAGCTTTATATTTCCTATAGTCTTAGAAAACTATATTCAAGATATTTTTTTGTGAATTGCCCTTCTACTTTCTTTTCTTTCTCATCAACTCACCCCCCCCGCCTCCCTTTATCTTCTCCAGCAACTTGCACATTTCCTTTTCCAGAAACTCTGAGAGAAAATACCTCTTCAATGCACTTGGGACATCACGTAAGTGATGCTACCTAAATAACTGACCCACTTCTTAACAGCTTTTAAATGCTGTTGACATTTTTTTATTTATTTCTAAATCTTAGTTGGGAAAACTTTTAAAGAAATTTCAAGATAAATGTCTAAAACCTTCTGGGTTTGAAAGTCTAAATCCAAATTCCTTTTTCAGTATTAGATTATTTGATTCTCATGACAGAAAAGCAATTTTGCATGGTCCCAGCATATTACAGGGTTAAGAGAAACTCACTTTGCACTGCACAAGCAATTCTGGGTTGAATGCATGGAGGCATGACTGCCATTTCCTTTAACTTCACTCCCATAAAGCTCAGGAAGGTGGATTTACTCCCTCCTTACCATGCTTGCAAAAGGAATACAAGCTTGCCAGAATGGGATGGCATGGGCTATCTCCTCCTCAGAAGGCACATGGAAGAAAATTGCACTAACACTTCGGTCAAGTCTGCACTCTAACATTATTAGTGAAACTACATAGCACCTACTTTTCTTCACAGTATTTACTGCATTCTTTACAATGATATTAAATCACTTTTGCTTTAGGTCCCTTCCACAGATCCTGGTTTTAGTTCTCTTTGCTAAGCTAAACCAAACTTTTTTTTTTTTTAAGAAACTAACTCATTGCACATCTCTTTTGTGTCTGTGCTGGAAACTGCAGGTGCTCCTGCAGTGCTAATGCACATATGCCACACTGTCCCTTCAATATTGCAGCCTCTCCAGTACCGCAGGGTGCAGATAGCCATCATTTTTTAAAATACTGGATCCTCTGTATTTGTCTGGTATATTGTCACATCAGCTGGACAACATGAAGCTGTATGAAGAAACCCAGCAGCAGCACGGGTGTCCCTTCAAGTGTCAAGTTCTCATGGATCTGTTTGACTATAGGTACTTAACATAACTGGAGGGATGAACAGAACCCTTAGTTTTTATTTTCTTCTTAAGGGCTGTTTTTAGTGTGTGTTTGTACATACATTATCACGGGGGAGGGCACTCCCTCCCTGCTCCAAGAGGCCACAGCTTCCCTCAGCTCCCAGCCATCACATCAGGAAGGATTAGCCTCACTCCCCCGCACTGCAGCATCTCTGAGCACAGTTGTCCCACTCACCTCCCTCCACGGGGCCTCACCTTCTCTACCCTTTCGAGTCCAATTTCAAATGACAGGTTTCCTCCTGCTGTCGCGCTGGCCCTTGATCTACAGCGGTAGTGGTGCAAAGAGACCAGTCAACCTCTGACAAATATTGTGATGGGCCTGGGGGATGGTTTGCTTTTTGGAAAGAGTTTTCCAATATTGCTGCTTGAACACTGCTGTGAAAGCCATTTGACCCTCTAGTTTCACAGATTTGTGGTGGAAAAGAGATAGTGTTTTCTGTTTTGGCTAAAACTACCCTATAAATACTTACAAAGTTAATCATGGTGCCAAGTGCTAGGACTTGGAAAAAAGCAAAATCATAGGTGCTGTGATAAAAGGAAGTCAGTAGTATATTGTAGCATTCATTGCTTTTCTGATTCCAAAGTTCTGTCTCCTGCTTTATGGAAGTATTTTCTAGTTCATTTATTTATCTTAGCACTATCAACATACCACTTAACTTTCATTTCTCACCCATCTAAACTACTGATAAAATGGAATACACTGCCTGATTTTTTTTAACCCGCTTTTTGATTTGAATGATTTAAATATTTCAAAATAGAGTACATGAAAAAGAAAAGACTTTCGCTTTATGCTGTCACAATCCTGTTACAGGGAGGCCATGCAGCTCAGTTTCCCATTGTAAGAAACAGACATTCAGCTTGTATCTGTACTTCCCCCCTTCTCTCTATTTTAGGCCATGCACAGAAGGGGACACAGTCTATTAGGTATAAACTGAGCTCTGGTACATGTTCACAACAGTCATCATCACTCCAAATTTCATTTTAAAGGAAATTTTACTGTGTGAGCATGTCTGAAAAACACATAAAGACAACATTGTTCTACAAGTGAAAATTGGAAGTCAAAACCTGAACTAAACACAAACCATACACGCTGATGATTCGAAAGAAGTAAAATGGTGTTTTTATGAACTCTTTGCAGTACAATAATGTCATTTACATAGAGCATGGAAACTTCCTACGTTAGTTCCTATATTTAGACCAGCTATAACCTACCAGTATTTACCACAAGTACATTCTAAAATAACGTTATACTTTGCCCTGTTATCAGCTTTTTAATTACAGAACTTCTGTCACTTTAAAACTGCTATGAGAAACTGAACGCATTTTAAAATTATCCTCAATTTATTACAAAGAAAATAAAGATAGATCAAGGTCAGTTTCCTGATGTTATATATATCTTTCAATTTTTTAGTAAAGCAAGAAGCTGCAAGAACTTCTACCCATCTCTTTGAGTCATTTGTACTTCCATATTTATTCTCCTGACCTATAAAACATGCATAAAGTTTCTTTCTACTAATAGCAGCAGTAATATAATTTTAAGCAGTCCTAGGGATCTCTGAGTCTAAGATGGAGGTCCTTCTCCCACATCCCACAGGCTCTGCAGTACACCCTGCACTGGTGTTCACATGCATGAGACAGCTGTACTTGGCAATATTATGCTTAATTCTGCATTTTGAGCTCAGGTTTCAGTGCGGCCCACATGGTGCTTAGGGCCAGGAAGAGCATCTGTTCCTGTTGCCCAGACACACGTGTCCCCTGCCCTGGTGTGGCGGGGTAACCTGTAGCACCCTTCAACCTAGCCCTGCTGTCTTCCCCTGAAGAGCATGGAAAAGGCTGCTCTCCACTTCAGCTCTTTTTCTTCTAAAGCTCATGAAAGACCCAGAGCAATTCTGCTCCAGAGTTAAACAATATGGCAAATATGAGTACAAACAAAAGTATGGTTCAGAAAAAAAAAAAAAAAAGACTAGACACTTAGAATAACTGCAGAATTAAAAAGAAGGAAGCAAAGACAAATGTGTCAAAATAATCATAATTTACAACTCCTGAGTGTTCATAATTGCCATGAATCAGAGAGAGGTATTTTGACAGAAGAAATACAGAAGTACTATAACACGGGTAAAATTCCTCCACCAGCTTTGAGTCTGTTAACTTGTATTAACTAATTTTGTTGAAATTTACTCATACCATACAAACTCCTATGATTTAAACCCACATCATACCACAGAAGGCCATGGTAAAGAATTTAACCATCAAAGAAACAGAGACTGCAGCTTTAATCAAGGTAAGAATTAATTTCAGCAGGTGCTCAGTTTGAGTAAGTTCTGCAGATTTACACCTGCAAACTTGTATGTTGGTGAACCATAAAGTTACATGCTAGACCTAATATAAGATGTTGAAATACTATTTTTGTCTGCTAACTAAGTAACCCCCCCCCCACAAACAAGCAACACAACTAAATAAAATAAATGTTTAAAAATCACCACCAACCCCCTCCTCTAAACAACCAAAGCAGAAAAACTCCTAAGAGGAGCTTCACCCCTTCTGACTAGAAAGTGCAGAACTACTGAAAATGAAATAAGCTTATGGAAAGCAGAAAAACTACTTTAGCTTTTTCAGGGGCGAGAAAGCCAGAGGCAACATACTTAGGGTTACACATGACAAGTGACTCTGAAGGACTGTGAAAAGGAATCTTTGGCATCCGAGCTGACGGAAATAGCTAAGGAGAAAAGGAAGCAGAGGTCAGGGGAAACACTATGAGTTAGGTGGTATCCTTCGACGCTAAAGTAAATGTTTTTTTTTTTTAATGAGAAACAAATATGTTAATTTGTCCTCTCAATAGCATAAAATGTCTTGTTTTCTACAATTCATTGATGGATTTTTATCTGACTTCCATGAGAAAGGTGCTTGAATGCTTCACAAAAGGTGATCTAGTTACCTTCAGAATATATTAGTGAAACAGGGCATTGCTGCTCATTTTACAGATTGAGAAGACAAAGAAACTAAATCACTGACCCAATGTGTCACAAATAATCCCTGGTAAAACACAAAATGGAGGCCGCACCCTAGATTATGTTGCTAATCACTGCAGAGCCATCATTTCAAACTGAATTATGCCACCGATTAAATAATACCATAATGAGAAATGGATAACACATGCAGATTTGGAGGCTACTTGGCTCTTCTTTTTTTTTTTTTTTCATATACCATACATCCCATTAGCATGCAAGACAGTTTGGTGGGGGTTTGCAACTGACAGAAGAAAGTACTGGCTTGCTGATGGACAGCTGAGGGTTACAGTAAGCATCTTCATGCCATAAGAATTATGTAACTTTGGTAACACAATCTCAACACTGAAACACCAGATGGAAAATAAATTCTTCCCAACATGCCTAAGAAGGCTGTATTCTTGCTCATGAATGCAAGAATTAGGACAGTTCCCTAAAATATTTTACAACACGGTCTGGTAAACAGGTGCCCAGAATGTATAATCTAAAGCTGTCAACAAACTGAGCATTATTGCTTCTCTCTCTGTAAGGCATAAACTGAAGAACACTTTTGTACTACTATTCCTTAAAAATTGAAGGGGATATTTTTTAGATCCAACACCCATCTTCCTAAAGTCTCAATATAAAAAAATGTCTAGGCAGAAGCAACGCACTAGATCTATCTGAAAATATCAGAAAAAAAAAAATCACTTTAACAAAGGAAGTCTATAATCTAGTCAACATACAAATATATAGAACAAGTCAAAAAGCATGAACAGACAACTGTGCATACTGCCAATAAAAAAATCTCGACATACCATGCATACATCTTCAGTAGCTTAGGATTCATATGACAAAGACACTGTAGCCAAATGAAAAAGAATGAATGTATAATTCATGAGGAATGGCTTTTTAAGACACTAGAGCTTTTGGCTGTCTAAAAATGGAATTGTGAAACATAAGAAGCAATAATATTGTCCCTAACATTACAATCATGTTTTACTTTTCTAATATTGTCCTCAGTAAACCCTATGGTTTGGAGATGATTTCTGTGTTTTGTAGAGACTTTTTCTCCTGTTGACTTATGTATCTATACTACAAGGCATAACCTTATCCTTACCTTTATTTTGTTCTATGTAAATGATTTAGAAAAGACTATATTTACTAGATTTAAAACATTCCTTTGAGCTATGATTTTCTTATATATATATATGGCACATATAAGACATGAGATCACAAAATGCAGCAAAACATATTTCACACAGTCAAAGCTTTCTCCCATTGCACACGATGTACATAAGATAAAGCAACAGTTGAGGATGAATGCAATAAAGACTATCCAATCTGACCCTTCAGTTGCCCTTTGGATCCCCTTTTCCGCCTTCCTCTGCCTTTTCTTTTTTTTCCCCTACTCAATGTAAAAGTCTGTCATATAAATGAATTGCAATGTTACTAAAAGAAGAAACCCATCTTAAAAATATGTGCAAAAATTAAAGGAATTTATTGCTAAATAACTAGACAAAGTAGAACAACAGAAGCAATGAAGAACAGAAAGGAAATATATAAACACAGACTTATGTAAAATAAAAATGTAACGCAAGGAAAACTATAAATTATCTTTTTGGTTTTTAAATATAGCAATCAGGTAGCTTTGAAAATTAAAATAAATCTCACCCAGCTGACAAGAAAGCACCTCTTAGAGGAGATTACACACAAGTACACAATTAATGTTAAATACTAGAGACTTCCATCTTTATGTTAATACACAGATCTTAAGCCTGCTACAGCCCAATGGACATACAGAAGCTCAACCCCAGAACTGCCAGGTTATATTATTTTCAGTACAGCAATTATTTCAGTGACCTACTTTTTACTTGACCACTTTCCTACTCTAGGCGAGAATCAAAGCATAAAGCAGGAAAGTTTTTGTTAATATTATGAAAGATTTCCTCTCTAGTTTAGACTCTTACCTTTGAGTCAACAGGAAAGAAATTTGATGTACACATTTCTGGTTAAATTCTGCAATTGTAAATCAAAGCAGGTAACACACAGGTTTCCCCATGTAGGAAACTTGGTTTTACATTGATTCCTCCTCTAGCTTTTCCAGTGATTAAATGGTGAATGGAGAGGCCAGGGTGTGGAGCAGTGCACTGAGTTTTGCCAGTTGAGGAGTCATAACAGGAAACGTGTGACTTAATGCAGCTCATTACTTTGATTTTAATATGTACTTTCAGCTTGAGATATAAGAGAATTAATAATGGTCTCATCATTTAAATGTCATGTCCTTATTAACATAAGTTTACATTTCACTGTTATTTTCTGGTTTCCTCCTTGCTTCAGGAGCTAAAGAAACCCAACACATTACTGGTGCTTTATAACTAGCAGCTTGCCTCCTGGTTATTCAGAACCACTTACACTAGGGATACATGTGAGGAAGACAAGGGTTGTGTTTAGGAAAGGCTCTATCCTTATGTACCGTAGCTGCTTCCTATCACCTGCTGGTGAGCATAACCCATTCATAGCAACAGCTGTAATTTCAAATTACATCACTTTTCAGGCTATGATAACTAAGGACCAATCTTGTCCTTTATTAAAACTTTTACATGTGTCATCAACAGAAGTTTTCGTTTATTATTTAGATTTCTATGTAGGAAGAAGCCTCCATTCACAGCTGCCTGTTTCACCATCAAAACTGTCACTACTTTTAAACTTGCCAAGGGCTAGTTCTCTGAGCTCTATTGTCACTGACTCATCAAATCTGAAATGATGTCTCTGACCTTTGAATCAGTTGTCTTATTTCTCTTTTGACACCAATGACAACTGGAGGAAAAATGTAGATGAAAGAGTCAGAAAACAACAGTGAAAGCAAGCTGACAATGCCAAACCCATCCAGGAAAGCATCAGTTCTTAAAATATTGAATGTTCTCTGTGAAATAAGGATTCTCTCAGCAAATGCTGCTTCACTGGAATTCATTTGTTAGGCTCTAAATACTATAACTAAAAAAAATTGAAAAGCAGAGGAATACCTGCAGCCTTCTCCAGTGACTTTCAGTGAACACAGTGGACTCAAAGTCCTTGCAGAAAGCCTAGTTTTACATAAGGCTCAAATCTCTCACAGACAATGGGGCCAAAGGAAACTATACAGAGCATCTGCAACAGCCAGTCCCTTTTCAGCTGTCTCCTATTGCCACTGTATTCACTGTACCTAGCTAATTGCAGCTCCCCAGAAATTAGGCTGTGAGGATGCCTCCCCTCAAGCAAAATTATTTGATCTGTCCACGTCCAATATATTTGCCCTTTTGGACCAGCTACAATGTATCCTAAAATTATGGAAGTTGTATAACAAAGCACAATAATTAACTTCACACAGCCCGACGTTTGAAACTTGAATGCTAATAAATCCTAAGCCAGTAAAAACTCATTTGGGGTCATCCAGCCTGAAATGCTCCGCTGAGCTTTAAACACAGTCAAAATTCACCCCAGCTATTGATCTATAGATGAATCTCATTTAGAAATTATGGTTCCCTTTAAGAATCAATTTGAATTCTCCCAGGCAAATGGGAAGACTTGAATCTTACATGTTTAATAGGTAATATTATCTAGGAAGGAAGGCAGCTCTCGCGTATGGTAACAAATCAGTTCTGAATAATTCTTACTCCAATGCCTGTCCTTCTGATCTTTGGCTTCCTTGCAGTGTACTTTAAATATGGACATCACCTCTCAGATGTTTTCTCTTTTGTTCTGATCTCACTGGCAGAGACTATCAGAACAAGGCAGTAACGTTTCAAAAGAAAATAAAATGCAAAACTCCAGGGAGAGCACTACTCTGAACTGTCAATTACAATAAATTTTAAGTATGTAACAAATATCAGCAAGACAAATGAATTCTAACATACTGGTAAAATGAGGATGCTGGGAAAAAAAAAACAAGTGTGTTGGTAGTAAGAAATGTATGAAGGGAAAAAGAGAGAAATGCCAGAGGAAGCAAGAATTTATCCTACTTCTGTGACTTCTTTAACAAATGAGCTATTTCTAGTTTGAACCTGAATTCTCTCAAAGAACTACCATTACCCCAGAACTGGTTCCAAAGTTCAGGCTGCAAATTAGTCTGATATTATTGACAGTATTAGAGAGAGTTTGCTTATTTGAAATAAACATGGATATTAATCAGTTGATGATTACTAAATTTAGGCAATTAGTGTGAAGTTGTAAAACAATATATTAAACCCACTCTCACTGTGTGATGTTGTCTCAGAATATGTAATTCATGTACAGAAACAGAAAGAGTTAGCAATGAATGAAGGGCTTGTGTTCCAAGATAAACCGAGGACAAATGCCTTCATGCAATATGGGGTAAATAAGATAATTATTTGCTCCAAAGCAGAAACTTCTCTTCATCCCTTTTGTAGCTCATTTTAAGTTTGTTTTTTGAAGTTTCATGTCTGTGCTTGCTTTGGGAATTACTTTAATTTCTGTTCCAGCCACAGGGTTTTTCCTTCTAAATATCCATTTTCAATAAATATTTTTGAATAAAGGTGTTTTATGATTCTCACCCACCTGCTTACAGGCATTAAATATTTTACTTTTTTTTTTATTTAATTTAATTAAAGGGCAGTACAAGAAATAAAACAAGTTGTTTCTAACAAGAGCTTTAAGAGAGACTTTGATGAAAACATAAATCTAATAATAACTCTCATTTTCAGCACAATAAACTATATAACGGTAGTATTTTCACCTCATACATTATAAGGAAAAAGGAGTGGGCATAGCATTGCACACAGCCTAAACCAGCCGGTAGTTTGAAAGAGAATCATAAACCAAATTTGTATATTCCACTTGATTTAATTTCCTCCATTTAAAACTTCTCAATACTCAAATCGATCATCCTGAATATGTATCATCTCTAAATTTAATATTAGCCGCTTCAGGAAATGTCTGTCAGGCTAACAATCAGCATGATACCATAAGCACTGTGTAATATCTCATGTTACTGAACAAAAAACCAATCCAGCATGTGCTCTATACTCAATGGATAGTACAGATATTTATGATGCATTACTGAATGTAATTTAGTCTTGCATGACTTCTAAAATACATATTTCAAAAGATTCTAGCATACAAGTCTGCGGTTTCCGTAAGTGCCATGAACTTTTTCCTTGCCCCTTTTCTGGCTTATCTATTAAGCAAAAATTCAAGTACTGAGAGAACTCACAGTTTGTCCATCTAGTCACAACAAACATGTAACAGAAAGAAACAGATAACCATCTTCATAAAAAGAAAAGCTAAATGTTGAAAATTGCATTATACTCAATGATGTGTTTCAGCCATGGTGAAACTGCGTTATTACATAGGTAGGCTGATTTTCAAATCTATATTAAGGACATGTACACTGGTTTCTTGAGAATAAGGCACTCAAACCTTTTGAGTGTTTAAACTGTTATCCACTTTATGAAGAATTAGGGCAAACATTGGTTGCCAGAGATAGTTTGCACTGCCAAAATCATTACAGTTCTAAATGTCACCGACATTCTGTTCTGCAGGTGTGAAAGGAAAAATTCCTATAGGAACACTATTTTGTTTGAAACATCCACATACTTCCAATAAAAATTCTTCAATTTTTCAGTATTACTGAATTATGCAAAAGAAATAACATCTACTTACCAACTCTGTTTGGATATGTATTGCACATTTTAGGTTCAAGTATTTTTGGTAAAACAGGTTTCCAAGCATATAAAGGCATTCAGAGATTTTGTAAAAGACAATACAGGGGAACATCAATGTTTTTGCAGGGTCTATTTTTTAAGAAAGCTACAATATTTCACAGTGTGTCATAAATATTAGCTCTAGAACAATTCTGAAAACCTCTTTTTTAAAAAAAAAAAAAAAAGGATTTTCAATGCATGTTTTCTATTTCACATAAAGTCTGTCTGTCACGTATAAGGAACACTGTGCCCTGGAAAATGGGAATTTTATTTTATTCTAAATGAGAGAACAAGAATTTTCAGATACAATAATCAGTTTCCAGCTAGCACAGTCATTAAAGAATAAGCAATTCACTAGGGTAACATATGCAGGAGCTTGCTTGTATATATTGTCTTCTGCCTGAAAAGAGTTAAATAGAGCATATAAATGATGAATACAGAGCATCTTGGGATACAAAACAACTAAAATGGGTTAATTAGTGAAAAACACGCATCAGAGTGTAAAGACTGAACTGTAAAGGTTATGTTTTTTTAAACCTATTATATCTGCTGATTGTATTTAGGATTATGGGTACTATCAAAATAAGAGATGTTAATTTTCTATCAGAGTTGAGTAGAACATATTAAAGAGTAAGAAACGTTCATTGTCTGAATAACAGTTCAGATGCATTCCCATTAAACATACATTAGTGAATATATTTCTTTGACATGCTCATATAGAAGCGCAATATGTAAGTGACCTAGATAATACAGACCTTGTATAATCAATGACAAAAATACTGAGACAGATAAGCCCCGAGATCTTTGATCAAATATATTCTTTGGCAAATAAACAAAACATGTTATCCTGACAAAAAATATTCTTTGGAGTATTGGAACTATGAATCCCCCAAGCACAGTCCTCAGAGGCACTCTGCGGGAAGCTTGCTGTCAACAGTAGATGGGTGAGAAGATACCGGTCTGGCTAACAGCATCCCCCTCAACTCCAGTCCCCCTGTGCAGGGGAGTGCCCTCATTCCTGTCTGACGCTGCCTATTGCCAGCTTTCTGAGTGAAGACTGTATATCCCTTTGTGCTTTGCCATGTTACATAGAGCTGACCCGGCTGCTGTCATTTTGACAAACAAGAAATACACTCTCAGGCTGGTAGAAAGATAAGTCTTATACAGAGAAGTAATAATCTGATTCCTCTCTGCTTAAGTGCTGGCAAGGTGTGTTAGGATTTTAAGGACTTTTTCCTTTTATCTAAAAGGGTCCTCCTCAGTGCTGTTGCTTCTAAATTGCTATGCTGTTCTCTCCACCAAATTAGTGAGATCTGCAGGTTCTCTGAAATGCATGCTAATATGCCATTTAATCCAAAATGCTCCAAGTTTTCTCCTTTGCCTCTCTGCTTGATTTGCTGTGTACATATCTGTGGGCTTTGGAAGGAAAAGTCATCAAAATATTTCTTTAGGAGAGATAAATCTCCTCAAAGATCTGTAGACTCACGAGAGCCCAAAATACACTAACTCAAGACAACAGCAGTCATTTGGTTAAAACTATCTCCTGGAATTGAGAAAATTTGCAGTCATAATACTGTTTTGTAAAGTCTTTGGAATGTAATGCATCATGACATAGTTGTGTGGCTATCCATTACCTGTGATCACCCTGTTAAATTTATCATCTGTATAACGAGCTCATAGAGAACCCTAAGCAGGAGACAAGAGCAATGCTAATAAAACGTGAACTCATCAACAGAGCAGTAAAGTTTGCCATGGTTTAAATAAAAGAATTAGTGACGTTTTCAGTATTTAAGAAATACATGTGGTTTTTAATACCAACACTGAAGTAAAACTGTTAAGCCTTCTTTTTAACACATGCGTTTTAAAAGTAAAAACCATATAACAATTCTAAACATGTAGACGAAGTCTTTCTGTATATGGATGTTCTCAATTTGGGTTAGGCAACCGACATTTTAAATAGGGGTTGGAAAAGGATATACATCAGAGTATGCAGATAGAAATGTTAAAATACATATTTTATTTTGACAAGTAAAAGCTCTGTCAGGAGGTCTTTGATTCACAGAGCTGGAATACATTCACAGTTTTGAAACATGATCCTCTATCATATTCATTTCTTAGACAGGTTAATGTCTTAAATACAAACAAATGTACATCAGACAGAATCCTAGCCCGATTGCTTGAAGGGCTGTAAGAATAATAAAAAAGCCCCATTATTAAGTAGATTTAGCATGAAATGGAGTGATAGGTGTTTTTTTTTCAATTTTTACCTGTTTCTCTGAAAAATGAACTCTGCCATTATTGTGTCTAATACAGGAGGCATCAAATAAATGCATTCAAATTATCACTTTTTTCATTCAAATGTGCTGTCTAAATATTTCCTATTTCCCAGATATAACTGAATGGCAGTATTACAACCAAATGTATTTCAGAACAACCCAAATAAATTCACTGTACAAAGAAAATAATTATGGTTTATACTAAAATATTTCCATTGGAGAAACAGATTGCAGCTAACATTCAGTAAGAGAATTATTTTTTTAGGAGAAGTATTAAATCACTGGTTCTTCTGAAAGTGCCACCTTGCAGTGCTAACAGTATTCCAAACTGCTTTTTTAAACACTGTAATTGCAGATTTTTTTTTGTTTTACTTCTTACTTTTAGTCATCTTGTAAATCATCCAGATAGATCCAATATGTAACTAAGTATGTATAAAATACATGGAAACTAAGAAACTATCAAAACTCCAGGTTGTTTTTTTTTTTTTTCCTTCTCAACACCTTTCCTTTCAAACAACTGAGTATTTACCACCCCCAAACACAGTGTGTAGCTCCTTATTATATCCTAGGAAAACTCCTTTACTTTGAGTACCAATGGTGTGAGCTTTGTACCATCAGCACTAGCTGGCAGGTCTTCAGGGCCTTTGGACTGATTTTGGTGTACTTACTAACGGGCAAGAAAATCATGTGATAGATTTTCCTGCAAAATTCTGTTGATAAGCTTATGATAGTGTCCCAAAGCTACTAATTCAATTAAAACCACACTGAAAACCAAAGTGAAGCTGCAAAGTTGCTGTGAGTCAGTGTCTGAACAAGCTGCAGAACTATTTTGTGATGACAACATGTAATAAAAAAAAATGGATACAACAGAGCAGAAGTCTATCCAAGGAATTTGTATTCCCAAAGCACAAAGTCACTAGATACCATTTTATCTGTGTTACTGTCAACATCATCCCGATAAATGCTAACATTCTCACTTGCCCATGGATAATCTTTGAATCAAATACAGATAATCAGCACAGAGACTACCCAGTACAGTTTTCTGTAGTTTCAGAAATGTGATTATCTGTCAAAAATCTGTATCATTTCCAACCTTTAACTTGAGCTGTCTTGAGGCATGGCATGTTTTAGAATCATAGAATAGGTTGGAAAGGACCTTAAGATCATCTAGGTCCAACCCCCCTGCCATGGGCAGGGACACCTCACACTAAATCATATCACCCAAGGCCTTGTCCAACCTGGCCTTGAACACTGCCAGGGATGGAGCATTCACAACCTCCCTGGGCAACCCATTCCAGTGCCTCACCACCCTAACAGGAAAGAATTTTTTCCTTTTATCCAATCTAAACTTCCCCTGTTTAAGTTTGAACCCATCACCCCTTGTCCTATCACTCCAGTCCCTAATGAAGAGTCCCTCCCCAGCATCCCTATAGGCCCCCTTCAGATACTGGAAGGCTGCTATGAGGTCTCCACTCAGCCTTCTCTTCTCCAGGCTGAACAGCCCCAACTTTCTCAGCCTGTCTTCATACGGGAGGTGCTCCAGTCCCCTGATCATCCTCGTGGCCCTCCTCTGGACTTGTTCCAACAGTTCCATGTCCTTTTTATGGTGAGGACACCAGAACTGCACACAATACTCCAGGTGAGGTCTCACAAGAGCAGAGTAGAGGGGCAGGATCACCTCCTTCGACCTGCTGGTCACGCTCCTTTTGATGCAGCCCAGGATACGGTTGGCTTTCTGGGCTGCAAGCACACACTGCTGGCTCATGTTCAGTTTCTCATCAACCAACACCCTCAAGTCCTTCTCTGCAGGGATGCTATGAATCACTGCTTTGCCCAACCTGTAGCTGTGCCTGGGATTGCTTTGACCCAGGTGTAGGACCTTGCACTTGGCATGGTTAAACCTCATGAAGCTGGCATCAGCCCACCTCACAAGCATGTCGAGGTCCCTCTGGATGGCATCCCTTCCCTCCAACATATCAACCAAACCACACAGCTTGGTGTCATCGGCAAACTTGCCAAGGGCACACTCAATCCCACTGTCCATGTCACTGACAAAGATGTTAAACAAGACCGGTCCCAACACCGATCCCTGAGGGACACCACTAGTTACTGGTCTCCAGCCGGACATTGAACCATTGGCCACAACTCTTTGTGTGCAGCCATCCAGCCAGTTCTTTATCCACCCAGTGGTCCATCCATCAAATTGATGTCTCTCCAATTTAGAGACAAGGATGTCGTGTGATGTTCTATTACAGTATAAGCAAACATACACCCAAACTACTAGCAGGTAAACTAGTGAAAGCTAACCCTTATTCTGGTTTGCATGCTCATGCAGACAGCCACAGTATCGGGACTCTCTGAAAACAGAGCAGTGAAGGCACTTTCCCACTTCACATTTAGAAGACAAAGGTGAGCTCTGCCATACCTATCCCTCTTGAAGTCAAAATAAAAGCCAATATCTTTTTAAGCGTTACACTGGATAAAAAGGTTATGCATAGCCTCAATAGCAATATCTCTTTTATCCCTATACAATCAGACTCAATGACCTGTTTTTTACTACAAAACTGCATAAGGACTTAGATAAATTCATATAAAGAATCCTTTGAGCTGATAAAACCATCAGCAGGTGTAGAGAATGAAGTCAGGGAAAACATGAGCTCGTATAAAGAGAGATTTGTCTGGTTTTATCTCCACTGCAGGGGACAGGGAATGCATGTGGGCTCAGGCTTGCAGGAGCCCCTGTAGCCACACCAGAGCTGCTCAGGTTTTTTGTCAGAGGTGGTGTTTCAGGGAGGGCTGGAGTTGTTGCTTGACTGGAAACATCAGATACCACATTGATACCATGGCTATGCAGAAGTCAGAAATAGGCAGGCAAAAAAGCAGGATATGACCTGTAGTGTGAACAACCAGAGGCTTCACTTTTGGGAGACAAGATGATGACAGCAGGTTATTTCTGCAGCAATTAGAGGAAGGAAAATTCCTGTGTACTTTCAGGGGGATTATTGGATGTAGAGTACTATTACGGCCATGGAACTAGATCCAGTGCCTGTACATATACAAATGTACCTCAGTGTTATTTTCTTGGGAAATTCCCATACCAAATACAGAGTAAACTGAAATCATTTCAAAGGTATATATGACAAATAAGTAATTGGTTTTACTGTGCAGTTACACAGAAGTCAAGATGTCCCACACCTATATAATAAAACTCCACTGAGCACTGCAGCATATGTGGCAATTGGCCAGTTGCACAGCTGGGACACACTGGCACTACGTTTCTCAGTAGATGGGTCAGTTAAGTTCTCAGGACATAAGGACCATCTGCCTTTTTAAGTTCATATTTTTCCTATCTTGCTGTCTATCACTCCATACAGCCACCATCTGTCTCTCTTAGGGTGCATTTCCCCACTTTTATGGTTCAGTAAAACTAGTTTAGGTTCTTAACCTGTTGCTATCCTGCTGGGACTGAGGGAGAGCTCCCTGCCTTACCCTTTTACTTATCCCTTTAGTGACTGAGCCTATGAAGCTGCTCCTGACACCGCAGAAGAGGACAACCTCTGCAACTGCTTGTGGACTGTATATAGGTATAACAAGCTTTTTATATTCCTTTGTATCACAGCGATGCCCCAGGTATCACCAGAAAGACCCATTCAGATAGGTAACAGGAGTTAGATGTTTTAGGAGTTAACCAAGTATTTCTGGAATGGATAAAAACTCTATCACATAACAGAGCTAAATGACAATAGCCTTACTCTTGGCTAGAGACTTCAAGAATCTTCTCTTACACTACTACTCTAAATGAAGGAACAAAACAAAGCAGACTACGTAAATTGTCTACTAGAAAAGCTGCAATTAAAAATATGACCAGGCAGGAGTAACCCCGCCTTTGAAACATAATTGCAAAATTTGCCTTATTAAAAAAATCAAATGTCCTAGCCACAGCCACAGAGCAAGAATCTGGATCTTCAAAATAAAATTTCTATTCCATTAAAAGAATATTTTCCATATTAAAAGCAATTGATTTGCTGCAATCAAATTTCAGTCTCTCATTAAAAGAAAATGCAAGAATCAATTAAATACAAAGAAAAGTTAGAGGAAAAAAAAAACAAGATGGAATGTTAGCAGATGCAAACTCCAGAGTTTAACCTTTTCTTGTAGATGATCAATATGCTCAAATTATTTAATTGAAACATCACGCATCCTACAACATGTTGTTCCTTAACCAGTGAACACATACATACTATGTTTGCAGGATAGAAAAATTCTTGGGAATCATGGCTTTTATAGGGAGATGAAAAAGACAGATGCATTTTAACTTGAGGAAGGATACACAGATCTGGGGAATTAGCAATGGTCACTTTAATTAAAAGCATGGCCATATGACCTGTTTATATCACACAAGAGTATTATGAAAACATTTAGATAAATGTTTGCACTCTCACTTTTTAAACTTTGTCAGACTGCATATAAACTCTAATTCTAATAAAATACATTGTAAAACCTTGCAATCACTATAACAAACAGCCTTGTAAGTGGATGAGTAATTCCATTGTTCCCTCTCAAATTTAACTTCCTCATTAGCAGGGGTGCAATCTGATAGAGGAGCAAGATGTGTTAAATATTTTGGTTCAGCTTATTCTAAATGCCATTCAAAAAAAAACCAACACCTCAAACAGTCAAATCCCAAGATTACATTCCAGCAATTACAGAAGAAAAGGACTGCAGGTTTGATTTCATAATACTTTATACTAATTACAGTATGTTTTCATCATTCATATGTCAGAAATACGGGCCCTTGTCTTGGTGCACAGCTACATCAAGACAAACATGCTGCCAACATATATCCAGTAGTTTGACTTGAACCTGCATGCTCATGAAGTAAGCCAATAGGAATCTTCTCCTCCCCGCACGCCTTGGCATGTAACTGCCATTCATAACGGTGGGATATGTGCACAAGCTTCCAAGTGGGAAAATGTGTTTCTGCCTTTGATATTCCACACAGTGCAGTCTGTTTACTGAATATTGGTTAAAGATAAACCATCTTTCAGAAAGCTTTATTACATTCAACATGTGAAGGCAAGTTAAATAAGAGCAAGTAAATAATCCTATTTTAAGTTGGCAAAAGAAGGACTTGGGTTTTGATACTAAATTTACCATAGAAAATCAATGGTCTGTTTTTATCCTCTCTTTAGGAAGTTTTTTGGTTGCCAAGGATTTCCTTGTCTGGGTTCACCAAATACCACCTTCTGTAACTGTGAGTGAACCTTTACCCAAAGAAATCACCTCTGAACTACAAAGCAACCTTTCCATTCATAATTGACCAGCTGGCAAACTCTGTATTGACCTCTATACTGATCAGTTCACTAAAGTAGATATGGAAGTTTGAAAGAAGACACAAGGAATAAAAATTAAATGTAGCAAAAGGAGGCATGCTTTGTGTCTACATAAAAGCAACAAACAAGACAAATCCTTTTGTCCTGCAGTCGTATGATGCTCAGAGAGCACAACTTCTATCATGTAAGAGGAGTATAGGGAGGCCCTAGATTTGCTTGGAGGTTACACTATTGTAAAGGGAGACTGGAACAATTAAACACACTTGGCAAATTCTGTAGGATCTGAGTATATCCTGAGGGCTTCTAATTTTGCCTAGTAATTTTATAATAAACTGTAGAGAGCCTTTAATCTGTGCTTTGTGTTCAGTGAAGTCACATCAAAGGAAAGAACAGATCATTTACAACCATATGGAAGCTACTCACCATACACCTGGGCAAAAGATACTAAAGCACTGCTAAACACCCTCTCCTCAGCAACCCCCCTCCTTCCCTCTGTCATTAAAAGGAAAACTTGCATACATATAAAATCAAACTTCAGGAAATGCACAGGCAGACCATGCTCCCTTTGTTCACCTCTAATTACTCAAAGTCTGCAGCCTCTAGAACCTCTCACACCAATCACCATAGTTTGCACTCCCAAGCTTCTGCCCAGCCATTTCAACTCTGGGTTATGGCAAATTCTTCACATTCAAGCAATGAGATGCAACTGTGATACTGACACCTTCTAATTGCTGACTTAACACCTTTGTAGTGCATCTGGAGTCACAATGAGGTCCCTGAGCTCACTTCTTTCTTGAGCATGCATGCAACTCCATAGGAGAAAAGGATCAAAGTTTAGTGAGAATTTTCTCTTAAGAAGTTTAACAAGGAAGGAGAAGAGTTGATGTGATGCCATTTTACATCCTCTAATGAAACTCTTTGTTCAGTTCTAGGAAAAAGATGACTGCTTTTCACAAGGGAATATTTCTCTGTATCAATTAGCACTGATTTTAGAGCCTCCACTGAACAGGTGGAACAAGGGGGCTGTTATAACCTCTGTATATCTTCAAATTCTAAGTAATCTTTCTGGCCTATAAGAATCAGCTCATTAACTCAAGTATCTCGTCAAGTTAAAACTGAGCTAGCTCATAAAAAAAAGCTTTCTGTGAGCTACAATCAAAACTTCAGTTAAAGACAAGAAGTTTCTAATTCTTTTAGTCATGAAGATTACATTCAAAGTTTCAAAGGCAGTGTTCTAAGAAGCATATAGCAGAGGTGATAGTTTTGAGAGGGATTAGTTGTGTCAATTCACCAGAGGGAAGAATTAACTTCAAATCCATTTGATCAACTGAAATATTGATGCTAAAAGAAAATATAAAATTAGAAACGTTGCTGCTCACAAGATCTTCATGCATTTTTGTTATATAATTTTCTCATGTACTGAAAAGAATTTGTAAAAGTTCCAACATTACTAAGTTCCATCAAAACAGATTTATTCTTCTTTTCTACACAACTGTATTCTCTTTCTGTTTTCCTGCTTAATAATTTTTACATTCCACATCTTCCAGTCAAAGGACTTATCGATTTAAAGAATACGACTGTTATCACTATTTTTCTTTTTTTAAACACACATTATTCCATTAACAGTTTCCCCACAAGGGTCATACCATATATATACATGTATATACACATTATATATATAAAAAATAGTATTTCACAAGCTATAGCAAGATCTTTCAGAAGGGTTGACGACTTCCAGGAACAGAAAATGTCATACATCCATAAGTAAAATCACACCATGTTTACATATTAAAAATGCGGTAGGATCGATTTCTGATGTAGACACATGTATATATAATAGCAATCTAAATAATTAAAAATTAGAATTGCAACTTTGATATAAAATATGTAAAATGTAGACAAATATTATGCTAAATCTGATTAAAATAAACCAAAATAAAACTGAGTGACTATTAATCAACTGTCACTTCACCATAATTTTCTTTTAATAATAAAATATTAGAGTTTGAGAAATAAGAATAATCAATGACCAGAAGTATTAAATGTTTTAAAATGTTTCAGAAAGCGGTATGACATTTCTCCTAAATGCCAAATAAAACCATATGACTATGTATACTGTGAAAATAAGGCACCTAGTCTTTAAAAGCCAGCAACAACTACAGCAATAAAATGAGCTCTTCTATAATAGCAACAACTTAAACTATGAGCTTTTTTGGCACTGAGCACACGAGAAAAAATGAAGCTCAAGCATCTCCAGCAGTGTTAAGTTTTCACAATTTGGAAATGCAGTCATCAATTCTGCTGAAAAACAGCCACCGAATCAGGCTGCGTAGAACAGCGCCTTTGTTGCACTTGGTATGCACTGACAAAAGACTAATTCTTTGCATTGTTAGAAGGACTAGCTGCTTCAGAACAAACCACTACTATTCCAACTTGTCAGAACAAGCTTAGAGAAAACTAGATAAGAGCACTTGGGTGATCTGTACAGAGAGACAATTGAACTGGAAGTGAAGTTACATACACGAATGAACTGTTGTGTGGTACTGCTTTAATTGTCTGAAACAATTCCTTGGTCTTGTTTGTAATGATGATATTCTGTTTACTAAATCTCTTATTTGATGGATGTTTCAGGACATACAGCTTGCATGCTAATGGTCTTTAACAAATAGTATGCTGGCAACATGTGGTGCCAGGCACTTCCTATACAGTATGGAAACATTCATTTCTGAAATATGCAAGCTTGTTTGAGTTTAATAATAAATGAGGTAATTTATGATTTTAAATACCTGTGCCACACAATCGCTACACAATACATGACATTCAGGAATGGCTATAAATGGAGATTTCCTGTACAAAACCCCAGATCACTATGTACTGCACCTGTTGCTACCAGTCAGACAATCTTGCACTGTAAGTCGGATTAGTATTTAGCTGTTCTTCCCCAACAGTTGGTATAAACTGAGGCACATACATCCCTTGAGATTTGAGCCAGCAGCAACCTAAGCACATACATTACTACATGCATACTTGTAGCCTCACTTGGATGTCAAACAAACTTGGAGCATAAAAGAAACAGGTACATTCATTTAATGAGGAGTCATCTTTGTACCTGTAAAACTCTGGCTGGAAGAGGCTTCCAGGGAAAGCGAGTTTTCTCCAAATGTAACCTAAGGGTGGAGATCTTTTTCCAAGTGACACAGAGAGAAGGGAAGTGGGGGCACTCTATGTCAATGCTGTAAATCTAGATTAGAAATTAAGATTTCGAAATAAAGCATCATGACATGCACACAATCAGCCAAACATACTGTCCCAGATAGCGTAAGTGAAAATTAACATACAGGATCAGATTAACAGAAGTGGTATTTTGGGGGACAGCTTTCCAGTAAGAGGGCTCCAAAAATGCATAATCAGAAACACCAATACTAAATAAATATGCTCCTTCTGGTACTGTCTATGTAGTTTACTCACTTCAGTAGAAATAATGGCTACCTAATCCCATGCAATATTTTCTGATATCAAATCATTCCTAGTTCTTCTTTTTCAGCAAGTACGAGCTTAATTAGTTTTATATTATGTGTATATATCTAACTCTGGTTGATATTTATCTGATTAATACTTATAATATTTTCTACTGTCCAGGTACTAACATGTACAATTGGATCAAATAATAGATTTCAGTGCATCAGCACTTCCATACCAATAAGCACTTCCAGTGCATCAGCACTTCCATACCAATAAGCACTTCATGCTTATTTTCATGTTTGGAAGAAGCTGAAATGTTATGTCAATAAACATCTGTAAATAAATATATAATACTGTATTGGGCCAAATGGGCAAAGAGTCCTGCACACAGAAGGGTGAAAGAATTAAGTCTGCTAGGAAGTACATTCTGTGTTTGATGTTTTTACTCCAAGCTTAGGAGATAACATCAGACACCTGTTGCATTTCTTAAGTTCTTCAGGAATTCTCATTTTAGCTATGAAAGGTTAATTTCCTTGCATTGTATTTCTTAGTATTTTTCTTACATGCTAGATTGATATAAATGCTGGGAGGAGGACAGCATGATTAAACAAATATATGTTTTTATCATTATAGCTATTTTCACAGCATGATAGATGAATTATATTTTTAAGGGTAAATGATACTACTCCTGTAGAATTCCACATGCATAACAAAGGTTTGCTTTACAGAAATCCATCTACAGTAATACTAGTTGTGGTCGGGGTTCGTATCCCAATAGTTCACATGAATCTTCATCCAAATTAAATATTAATATGATTTTAAAAAATTAAACTCTCATGTTTTGTGCCAATTTCCTTTTGTGATTCTAATTTCCTTTTATTGTGGGAGCATAGTAGCTGACAGCTTATTCCTGAATTAGGTCCTGCATACTGTTTGCGACAGCCGTAGACTTGAATCATCCCCTGTGTGAGTAAAACACAAATTTCCTAGACGTGCATCAAACTGCGTTCAACCAAAATGTGAGATGACTGTTAAAACTATAGCCCCCAAGCCTTCAGCAAACATAAAGCCTGTCATGTGAAATTCAATGTGGATCTTAATGTGTGGTGTTCTATTGAGCTACTGTACTTGATTTGAAACTAAATTTAGGTATCAGAGAATAAAATTATAATCACAAAGCCTTAAGGGGAAAAGAGAGAACACAAGAATAAAGCAATATTTTCTTAATGTAGTGGTAGTGAAGAACCATTCCATATAAAGATAATGCCTTTCTTTCTTCCCTCCCTAAAAAATCTATGGCCAAATTTATTCCAGATATTATTCAATGACCTCATCGCTGCTGCTCCTATAGTCTTAGCTGACAGTGCCAGCATTTACCACCTTTGAAAAAAAAAAAAAATATATAAAAAGGTATCTTGGTTCATATATGAAATGACTACACTTAGAAAGGGAATTAAAAAAAAAACCAAAAAACCCTACCTGATCTTAGTCATAGCAGGCAATAAACCTCAGGGATCAAAATGTCTGCTGAAAGGCAGGTTGAAAAAGTGTTAATGCACAAACAGAAACCCGAGTCAACTTTCTGAAGAAACCTTGAAGGTTTCCAGAACATCACTCGAACCTGAGATACAATATACAAACTTATGATATGGTATAAACTTTCATTGGTTTATGGCTATATTAAAGTGCACAAAAACTTTGTAAAAGCTTACTGAGGCTGGAAAAGCATCAGTATTTTTATATCAAAGCTTCCTCATTGCTTCCAATAAAGGGAAAGAAGTTATCTTGCACCCTCAGCAAGCAGACAGGCATTTTCTTCAAATCAGCCATTGCTGTTAGGTGCTGGATAAAACTATGTGCTACTTAATTTTCCAATACTCTCAGCTTTCACAACTCTGATTCATTTACTCCGAACATTAATTTCAGCTTAAAAACTCTACATAAATTTTTAGTATATTTCAGGTTTGTTTGGTATTTATGTGCTTTTAAAATTTTTAAGATGTAAGCCTTCCTGCCATTTACACTATACCCATAGTTACCAAATGTATTAATAACTCTGCAGAATTATTTTCAGCCCAGCAAGTTTAAGAGACATGGGGATATCTGACATACCTGGGAGCATGGCAAAGGAATCAGGAATAACAATATAGGGAGCAGAGCAAGTGAAGGGATACAGAAGATAAGGGCAGAAGGAGTTTAGTGATGTGGGATGTAAATCCATCGGATTTACAGGATCCATAAAACTGGACTCTGCCCTTCATAGAATGACTTGCTTGGGTTAGCCATATAATAGATGGCATAGCTTCAAATAAGTTAACATGTATAAATACTGCAAAATACACCAAACCACGCTAGATCTATACTAGCAATAACTTCTGCTCCAAAGCTATCTCCATCAAAACTCAAGAATCACTATATTTAGAAAGGGAAAGCAGCCACAGGCTATTGTAAAATTAGAGTTGGGTGATGTTGGAGTCCAATCCCTTTCAAATCTTAGCATTGGGCCTTTATACCTAGAGGGGGTGAGCTGAAATCCAAGATGGAGCTAACTTCTCACACTGGGAAAGTCTGGATTCAGAGCTTCTGACCTTTTGGGGTTTTGGTCTTAACACAGTTTGTGAGCTGGTGTGGAGATAATACAACAGAATTTAAGACAAAGATCATAATGGTACTAGAGTTCCTTTCCAGTGCTACTGAAACATTAATTGTTTAAGATAGCAATTAAAAAATTCCCATCTGAATGTAAAACCATTGACTTACATAGCTATTAATATGGGAGCTGAGAGGATTAAAGCCTGGGAAATGCCACAGTGAAATACAGACCTGAATGAATCCAAGTAAAAGAACAACTCCTTTACCTAGCAACTCCATCACCTCACCCTCTGTCAGACAGAGCATTAGGAACATTTTCCCTTCACACTTCTACAGGATGCTGTCTCCCCTTCAGGCCTGAGGAACATTACTGGTAAGTTAGCCTGATTCAAGGTTTTCAAGCTGCCAAATCGTGTTCACTCTACGAGTATACACACGGAAACTCCTGTCTGCTTAAAAATACACTAATGCTAGAGTTTATATAAGGCTCAGATTAAGAGAGTTGGATTAAACAGCAATATATCCATCAAACTGAAATTAGGCCTCTTTCAACATCTGAAGCAGAAAGGAAGTGGGTCACTCAATGCTCTATCCTTAAAATTAGGCATTTAACTTATATCAGCTTATACCAAACTCTTTAAATCATTCATGGAAATTTACCCGTCATTCAACTTAAATATCTGAAGTAATGAGAACTAGGCATCTAGAGACAGACATTAATTACACATCGGTTAATAACCAGGTTTTGATTTAACAATCAAACATGCATCAGACTTCTCAAAGGTACGTTTAAATTACCTGTGTTTTGAGAAGGAAGGAGTAAAACAATTTTCTTCTGTTTTGCTCAGACCTATGTAGCTGAGAGGAGAAAAACAGTCTCTGTGAGGAGAGCTAGGCTGCTCAGCCTCATCACATTCTCAGCACAACATGTTCAGGTGTGACAGAGAAATGGGAATTAAAAATGTAGGGTATTAAAAGGTGCTCAACTTCATTGCTAATGCTACAAAGGTGGTGTTAATAAAGGTCTAATATAGGACCTTACCTTATGTTTCCTTAAAGTTCAGAGTACCTTAGAAAGACCAAAGTCAGGCTAATAGATACTAGTTTCAGTGAAGAAGTATCACTTAAAACAAGCCTATACTATTAACAGGTGTGATTAATCACCACCTTGGATAATTGTTGTGGTCAAATATTATTTACTCAGAAATAGGCCACTCAAAAATATTCACAAAAGAAAATACTTAATACTTAAATACCTCAAATTTGCCATTAACATTTATTTTTAGTTTTTTATTGCAAGAGTATTTCAGGACATGTTTAACGAGGAGACTGTCCTAATGATACAAGTGTTCTTGAATTCTGGTTTTGCTTTATGCAACCGTAATGGGAGCCAGCTGCTGATGTTAGATGTGGATTGGTTTTGATCTTTAGCAAACACAGGAGAAGTACGCTTTCTACGTTTCTTTTTAGTTCTCAACTTCATGGTCAACAGAATCCAGAGAAACTCATGTGTCTGACCTAACTGCTCAGTGGAAAGGGGTACAGCGCACATGAGAGGCAGCTCTCTGCAGATACAGAACATAGGTACACTCAGTAAGGGGGTGACAGGATGGTTCAAAAGGACATTTGCAGCAGGATCTTGCAGCTTTTCTTTCCATCACCTACTCTCCACAAGGTGACGTAATAGCTAACTTCTGGGGTGTTTTTCTGTGGAAACGTAGCTGTGGCTAGAAATAAGAACAGAACATGTTAGCTGATATAAAGTCCCTGAAGCTTGTGTGATGCTTGGCTCAAGCATTTACAGATTGCCAGATTGCAGCCAGGAAGAAATTTCCCCCTAGGGCTGCCTGGCAGAAGTGCCTCAGCTCTTGGTCTCCCCTGCTAGAGCAGACCCTGAGTTGCATCTGAGGCTCACCTGGAAATTTCACTTAGCAAGCTCCCTGCTACTGCCGTGTCCTGTGATACCTATAAAGCTTCTGAGGTCTCCTGCCTTCTTCCTATGGCACATTGTAATTGTGACCACAGATCTTTTATCATGGTTTTAAGCTTGTTACAGGGTATTAGAAGCGCTGTGCAGCCTCTGGGAGGAGGAGCAGATGATGTCCCCTGGGTCCGCCTGGATTAACTGCTTGTTACACAATTGTCAGTCTGACAGCCCAGTTGGTCCTTCTCATGCTCGGGTTTCTAACGTGTAAATCATGAATCCGCCCTAGTTACAAGAAAAAAATTGTTGATTTTTTTTGGTGATTTTGTTTTGTTTTCTCTTGGCGTGACCTTCTCTCGATCCACTTTCTTTTATTTCCCTCCTGCACAGCAGTTCTCTTCTGAGACAAGACACAAGCAAAATCAAGCTTAAGCCTCCCCCCTCCAGCCTGTTCTAGTTAAACAGATGGCTTAAAAACTAAGGCTTAAAATGTCTTATTAACCAGTGTAAAACAACCTTTTTGAAAGGAAGAGATACATTTCATAACATTACACATATCTTGCAGAAGCACAGAAACTGAAGCTAGAATCCCACCACATAAATTATTCATTCCCTGCCAAGGCAGTTCCTTGTAAGTTTTGAATAGTTGAAAAGTTAAAAAGGTTTTAAACTTAGAAAACTTTAGAAGTTAGAAAGGTTTTAAATACTTGCCAATATATGACAGAAATCAAGCATTCCATAGCTTCTCAGCAAGATAAACCATACAGATATTAAAGCACTATTCTAGTCTCCCTGTTTATGTTTCTGTCTTGGACTGTTTTCTTTTGCTAAAATATAGTTTTTACTCAGAATAACAGATTATTTGTTGTTACTTTTCTCATAACAATGTAAATGAAATAGTTGTATGTGACAGATTTATGCTGCCTTCTCAAAGGAGGAGTAGTGGTTTGGATAACGAATTCAGGAGATGAAAAAAATACAAACTAAATTGCAGACTTCCCTAGTTGTGATAAAATGACACACATAAGTAGACCAGACATGCAGTTTCCTGTTTGTTTCATTTCAGAGAACAAGGAGGTTGACAAACATGTTTGTAAATATAATAATACAATGTTAGCCATCTTCTATCACTGGATCTTTTCAAGTCAAGTAACATTATAATGGCAAAAAACATTAAGACTGTACATTTTAATAGCCAGAAGTAATGATACTGATCTGACGTTTACTTACTACCTGCACCCTTTGTATACGTGTCCATAACTTCTGCTCTATCTTTATAACATGGATTTCTGCATTGCAAAGACCATTTGCTTAATAAAATTTAAATTTCTGTCCAATGAATAATGAAACTGTATGCTCACACACTATGCAAAAACAGTGGCCAAACGAATTCAATTTGGGTAGCACCATTATAAAAGATTAAATCACATCTTTGCTAGTGGTCTGAGAAATCTTGTATATTAAGAACGTGTCTGACAAGTTTCTGTGTATAGATTTTGAAACTCTGCTGTAAAGAGCCCTTTCCCCTGGTTAAGAACTAACACTATTAGGACAAAGCACAAATCACTTTTATTTGGCAAATATCACTTAAGGGTGCCAATAAACAATAAACAATGTATATTTTATGTACTATTCTTCCAGCAGAGGCCATGCCTGCTGCACAGCAGTGCAGGCTGAATAAGGATCCCCATTTTAGATGCCATTTCAGAAAATAGTATCTTTGAGGCTAATATTAATTCTAATTACAGGGAAAAAAAAACCAACAGTATTTTCAGGGCAACAGAAAAGAAAGATTATTCCATTCCTTTAAAACTTTGAAGCCACACAGCTTTTTAACGTCTCACTACCTAGTGGGTGAGAAATCCTGAACAACCTGCAACAGTCAGCTTCTACCTGATCTGTATCTCAGTGCCTAAACTAAACAGATTCATTTTGGAAAAGCCTATACAAGGAAAGAGTAAAAACTATTGTGCTTGATTTTCTTCATAACAACTGTAGACAAACATGCTCTTCCCTTATTTTCCACGCAAGGAAAACAAGTCTGAACTACGTGTCTATCCTGATGTATACAAATTGGAATCAAACCCTTCCTTGTTACCTTGTAAAACCTGGGAAATAAAGGGTGAGGAAAGAGCTAGTAGTATTGTACACCTCCCCCACTACATATTTCACAGTCAGGTGAAGGTGAGGCTGCATGGCTGCCCCTCTGCCTCACCCTCTTGAGCAATATGGCTAGTGACCACCTAGTGTGTGGTTCCCACATCCTTCATTCTTCTGCTCTAAGCAGGAATTGAAACTTTACCTTCATTCAGTTTATGCAGGGTGATACCAGGGTTTGTTTGTGTTTGGTTTTTTTCTTTTCCCCAACTCTTTACTGCTCCATTTAGAATTGCAGCGCAGAGACTGTATGTCTGATATTAATTATACAGTAGAATTTAATGCCCTTCCCAGACTTGTTACGTGACTGTTATCACGGAAGGGAATTTTATGTTTGAAGTCCTGTGCAGACTGAATAAAACTGCAGATTAGGTCAAAGAGAAGGTTTGTTTTAGATAACTTCTGTCATAACTTCCCAGCAGCAGTGAGCATGCTCAAATACATCCAGTAAATTCCCTTTAATTCTCACTAGGGTAAAGAGGAGTCTCCCTGTAATTGCAATGGTTAACACATATAAAATATGTCTGATGCTTGTTAGAAAGGACAGTAAGTCTCATTCCTGGATTTTCCTTTTCAGGTTATTTATAATTCAAATATGCTTTCCTTATTCACTCGTTTAAAAACAAGGGCTCTATCAAAAGGAAACAACACACTAGGAAGAAGCACTGTGCTACATAATCAGTTTTCGGCTGAGACTTCATTTACCATACTGAACTAGTTTCACACAATGAGACAACCTTATGACCAAATGAGACAAAAGAAAATCCCTTGTGGGGATGTAGCACTGATCAAGGGAACTCCTTTTGCCAGAAAAGACAGTTTCATCATGGCAGTTAGGGGCTTTCTGACTAGAAAGAAAATTATGTTGGACAAACAATTCTGCTAGAATTGCATGTACCGCATTGTTATGACAGGGGCTTTAATTTATTTTGTACTCTACTGTAGTGTAGCCCCACATAACAAAAGAAAATATTACGGGATATGCTTATGTTCTAGTACTGAAAGGAAATGACATCTTTACATTAAATGCTTTTCAAGTTAAATATATGTATTTTGATTCCACTGTGATAAACTAACACTATAAATTGTCCTTTTATTTCCAATAGTCTTTCAGTTCTTCAACATAAAAAGCTAAATTTAAATAGATCCAGGCACAAAGACTCACAAAAATCTAAGTGATCCCAAATCTTGTGGCAGAATCCTCCTTCACAGCATTCCCATGGTAGAAGACAGACACATGTTGAGAGTTTATTGTTTCAGACTGCTTCAACCTTTGCTGCAAATTTTGGTAAACATTCAACTAAGTTACTAAGGCTTTGGTGGTGTGGACAGACATTTACCATGCCCAAAGGGGAACCTTTAACTTTCTAATCTTAACAGAAACACTAGCCTGCAGCACCACAAAATAAAACCCATAAAAAAAGAACATACATATTTTATTGTAGGTTCCCATATTGTTTCTGTAGCTACATCACAACAATGAACTCTGTATTCTTTCATCACAGCATATTGTCATGCTGGTCCTAGCTCTTGGAAAAAGGGAAATACAGAACACACATGTGATATAAAAGTAAAAACATATGCTTTAGATTAAGCTGATCTCAAGATGTTAAATCCCAGACCAGCTTCATAGAGAAGGAAAAATGGGTATTAGCACTGTATGATAAGCATTCAGTTTAGGACTAGACCAGAAACTGTAACATGGTGTATTTCCTAGATAATGCATCCTAATTTGGTTCCATCCTACTTCCGAGACACACCGTCTCGTCAACATTTATTCAGTTACATTCATTACACCAGTAAGAAGTGCAGCTATTTTTCTGGCAGCCTGCTGCTCCCTCCTTTTATCCAATGTTGAGTGAGATCATTGTCCTCATTTGTTGAGAGTCAAGCAGTGAGCTACTTATGTCTCTTGACATTAAATATTTACTGGGCTACAGAAGTTGATTCTACAGACACCTTTGGTTTGGTGTTCAATTATAATGTGGAAGGTTTAAATAATATTTGACATTTCCCTAGAAAAAAAATTTTTGGTTTAAGTTCACTTTGCCTTATCTATTCTTCTACTTTGTTATAGCTGAAGAATTAAATATATTAGATTTTCATACCTTTTCTTACCATATGCATATTCACCCACAAAAAAAGTATTTACCCTCATTATTAAATTCTTCTGATAGTTTTTTATATTTTTAACTGAGACTGTAAACTGGCTAAATCACTACTATGTTTCTTAAATGCTCTTTGGAGCACTTCCCCCTCACAGTCCAACTTTGGGTGACTCATAAGAACAAATCTTCCTAAAACAGCTGTGAAACAATAGGTACATACGTATATCTTAAGAACGCGCGCTCAAGTAACTAATAGACTTTCCTAATTAGAATGACATAATTTGCCAGAAATATCATTAGACAATTCACCAGAGAAGAAGAGGAGAGGAAACAATAGGACTATATGAGATCTAATGTTTTCCTCTAACTAGGTCCAGTTGAATATGACTGGCAAAATACTGAGATTACCAGGGTTACAGCATTTTCTGATGTTCCGTAATTTGTTCTATTACACAACAAAATAAAACAGACTCTTCACAATCAGTTAAAAATACAGTAAGATTAAGAGTGGTTCACTTGTTTTCTGGAGCAAAGCTTGGACCTTGTGTCACCACATGTCAGGTAATTAACACAAATACCTGGGCCTTCTGGGCTCCTCTGTTCCCCCTCTCCTTATTTCCAGCATAACCCCTACCAAAGTCAAGAGCTTCCCATGAGAAGCTCTGTTTTCAAGTAACCAAGGCTTCTGGACAGGGGAATGCTTAGTTAAAATATTTCCTCACACAGTATGGTTTAGTTTGGAAAGGAGCTCTGAAGATCCTATGGTCCAACTCCATGCTCAAAGCAAGGCCAATTTACAGTAGCTTGTTATATTATTGGTTTAAATGTAAATGCTGATAACCTTTATAAAGACTTTTTACCTTCCTCAGCTATGTTCAATAATTGTGTACACCCCCTTGCAACTGTAATTATCAGAAATAGTCTGATGACTATCAGTAGATCATTTCTAGTCAACACCTACGTAGAAAATCAGTTGAAGAGATTATATTTCAGGTAACACTACATCATAAATTTCCCCACTGAGTTTATTAGAATTATTGGTGCAGCCAGCACTTTCCAGTCACTCAACAACTCTCCAGCTGCTTCGTCAGGGTACTGTAAGGAACAGTTTGCGCTGTGTTCAAAGGGGTGTGTGTAAGAGGACACATTGGTGAAATTGGCCACAACCCAATGTTACACGCTTATCTTCTATCATACAGCTGGCCCAACTTTTGGACAGTGCTCTACAATATTATTACTCCACAATATTTACATATCCTTAAAATACATTCAGTCCTTCAAAATGTGACTATTTGTACTGGGAATGTTCAAAATTTTAGCAACGTGTAGGTACTTTCCAATAGATCCAAGTGCGAAAGGGGAACAACCACAAAAATTGCGCTGCTCAAAGTTTATGAACTGTTTGCAAACAATACAGCAAGAAAATTATTTATCCTATCCATTCAGTGAAATTGAGGAATAACAAATACATGTGCAGAAAGAAAACTCCTTTCCAAACCAGGCCCTTTAATGTTTGGTTGTTTTTTTTTTGTTTAAAAACTAGCCAATTCTTCAGATAGCACAGTGACTTTAATAAATGAATATCAGCAGCTTGACAATCTAGTTACTCAGACTTTGAGATTTAAACATGACCTGCCTAGAATTTAAAAAAAATAATTAAAAAAGCTTCAAGTACTAAAGTGTTGTCATTGTTGTTTTAAATGACAAATTAGTGGGATGGAATTCAAGACACTTAATTATCACATTAGTTAGCCAGATGGTTTATTTGAAATACCAGCAGATGAATATCTGATTTTTGCTTTAAGTTGTGCTCAGCAAGTTTCCAAAGGCAAAGGACAGCAAGAGTATCTGACTTCCTTTTGCTTGCTTTAACAAAAAAAATTTTGTCTGCTCATCCCCCTGAGCAATGTTTCAAAAAGAATTTATAGCAATAGTGGTAGCCAAAGGAATATGAATGTTCCATGACTTCTCAGATATCTTTGATCACTTAACAGTCTTGTTACCTCTCTGATGCTAATTTTCCACTAACTTTTTCAAAGAAAGGGGTTTAGAAGAAAACTTCCATAACAATAAGAAGTGTTTTAAACAGTCTGCACCATCTTTTTACTGTCCCCTAAATGTTTTGGAAACAAATAAGATTCCTTGTTGGATGACTTCAAGGGTGGTGCGCAGGAGAGAAGTCATGCATCAATAATCACAGAATAAGAGCTGCTGGTATGGCTTGGCTTGACTATGCTGTTTCAGCAGTTTGCTCTCTAGTGGCTTGTTCAAAAGGTCTCAGCACATTCACAAGAGTTTCCATTAGTGTCTGCTCCAGACGTGAGAAGAATCCATCAGTTTCATTTTCAAAATGTCATAGCATGTAATAACTGCCTTTGCTCAAGCTTCTCTTAATAAAGAATGTTAAATTCTGTCTGGTAACTGCATCCCGAATAAGTTTGTCTTGGGGAACAAGTCATTATTCTTGGAAGAATTTCAGAAGTTTTTTGGCTTTCACAGGCTGCCTGAACTATGGACAGATAGCATCTGCTCTTATAAGAATACACATCTCCAGTGTATCATCATACTCATGTAATGAAGTATATAGACACAGAAGGGCAACATCTTAAATCCCATCTCCACTGTGAAAGTAAGTGGAAAAGGTCTTGGTACTTGCTTTCATTTAGTGGTTGAATTAGAGGAGTTGAGATATTAACAGCAATTAAATGACCCAAAAATATTTCTCAGATGACCCTTTAAGAACAGAAGTGGCACCTGATGTACGCAGTTAGATGCAGCCCTTTACATAATCTCTTCTCTAAAGTTATAATACTGGTACAATACATGGAACAGAATATATGGCAAACACGCTAACCAAAGATATTTTCCATACAATCATAAATACGGTAGCCTCTGTAAGGCGATATTCTCAAGTAGAGAAATATGACAACATGCCTTTCCTTAGCGGATACGTGAAGAACAGAAATATTGAATGACTTTTCCAAAATGACACGGGCATCTGTGTCACAGCAGAGTCATGCCTTGTTTCCCATGTTTCAGGCCACATACCTTTTGGATATCTGACCAAAGAAGTTAAAACTCTTGTTTTATGTACTGCTCTGATGTAGTAACTGGTGGAATAATGAAAAAAAAAACAAAACACAAAAAAAAAAAAACACAACAAAAAAAACAAAAAGCCCAAACCAAAATAACCAACCTCAAAAATTCCAATCCCAGGGATTTTCAACGAGACTAAAATTTTTTAGTGATGAAATACAAGTACTTTGAGGTGTTGCCCAGGAAGAACAACACGTGGAAATATTAACACAAGCAAAACATTAACTAGGATTTCCAGTAAAGACAACACAGTCAATTGAGTTCTCTGCATCAAATAGCAACATCTGTACTAAGCTAGGTGTATACTACCCCCATCACTTTTATTTCACATAGAATGCAGATTGTCAGTATGAGAGAGATAGGGCAGGACATTAAAGTCAAGCTAATGCATACCAAATGCATCATCTATGTTTTTTTATAGTGCTGTGGTTGCCTGCATAGTAGAAAAGTTGTTTTTCTGAGATTAAACTTGCAGAGGCTACATATCATGAAGAACTGTAGACTATACCATGTCCCTTCTTCCAGCGGGGGGGGGGCACTTCTTTTCAGTTAACATACAGGTGCTCAGTTTTGCCTAGTCACAACAAAGTTTTTTTGATTGCTATCACCCTTCAGGAGCTTTATTCTGAATGACTGTAGCATAGAACTCGAAGAACCATATCCCTGTAAAAGCAATATTACCTAAAACCCACAAGTGCCTCACTTACTATGACCATAGTTTGGGAATAACCAAAGTAATCTACAGTAAAACCACAGACTATTTGAAAGTAAAATTTCCCAAAAGGCCCCTGTCTATTATTGCCTTGAGAACCTGAATTCCAACAATGGCAAATTAATCCTGTATGGCATTGCTGAGTTTCCCATTTTCCGTTAGGCTCCAGCTCTTGACTGTAGCAGTCTGCAGCTTTGCACCTCTCAACATCCGTGAACTATCATGTCTCTGCCTTCTTTTTCACCCTTTAGCATATGACATTGTGCAGCCTATTCCTAGCATGCACATTACTCCTAGATAAAACCTTTACCTGTTAAATTAGAAATATGCATCAATACAGGATGTCACAAGTATCTCGAAACCAAATATTATAAATTAATTTATGGAAATACACAACACACAGAAACCTGATGCTTGCACTATAGAAGGAAGATAAAAAATAAAATCAGTTTTGTTTAATATTTAAGACACCTACAAATCTTAGATCATTAATTAGCTCTTGGAGAATATATTTGCGCTGCGGTTTTGCTTCAGAAAACCTGTACAAACATGCCACCCATACGCAGGACAGTTTTCCTAGCACTGGAGAGGAGCATCTCTTCAGTGTGTTTAAAAGACACGTTGATTTGAGTGTCACAAAGAACAATAGGATGTAGCTTCTACTTAGAGACAGTCTGTTCTTTACAGAAGAATGCCACTTTAAACTGTTATTAAAAAAAACATTTTTAAACCTGAAAAGAAAATGATCAAAGGTGGGACTGCGAGTCTTGCCATTACACATACACAAAGAGACATTCACTACACAAGACAATTTACTAAATGTTGCTCCAAAATATAGACCAAAAAAAGTAGTGACCACCCTTGCCTTGGAAAAAACAAAAGCAGAAATGTCTTCTCTAAGATGATGTAACAGGCCAGTAACAGAAGTAGGACTATAAAATGCACCATCAGTTAAGTGAATCATGCACTACTTTTATAAACTATCATATTGTTTCCCTTAAATCTTACTTGAAAGAAAAATATTGGCTTAAAGAACATGCTGGCCTGCTTTGTCTCCAAATACATACTTCAAAGAAAACTTGCAAATATTTATTCCAAGGGTGCTAGTGGGCAATATTTTAGAACCAGAATAGCTACCAACAATATGTCATGTGAAAGAAGTGTTGAAGTTACTTAACGGCACAACATTGGACATTTATGTGGGAAAAATAATCTGTCTAGTTTTTGAGACAGACTAGCAGGAAGAGGAGGAAAAAAGAGGAACTCCGAGCTCTCGGCTCACAACCCTTGTAGGTAACTGAATGATTTGAAGACAGAGGGAAAACTTGCCCAGTCAGAAGCAAAATGTAATAGCTGAAAGAGTAAAGAAATCACGTGACTGGGTGAAGAGGAGATACTGTCATAAATGGTTTTAAATGTGATTTTTGTGTAAGTTTCACTGCCATTACTTACTGGTAAAAATGTTTGTAATAAATTAGGGAGCTATGTTCTTGTTCAAAAATCAAAGATCCACCATTTAGCTTTCACATTTTGTCATTTTCTTTGCAAAGCTTGAAGGCCATCCTGTAGAAATTTGATTACTTATTTGCAATTTATTGTTTCCTTATTGTTAAATCCATCTTTTCTGTGAAAAAGCTGAGCCTTTGTGAGAGCTGTAAAAGGACTGCAGCTAATCAGTCCTTTTTCTGGAAGGACTCTCTTAGCTAGAAATGAGGTATAAGAACTGTGGCTTTCAAGTTCTACTGCCTAAATTGTTCTTCCGCAACAGCTGGGGAAAATGCTTTCAAGAGTTTTATGTTTCTTCCTGTGTGGTGATGCAGCTTTCCTCTAACGACTATTTCCCATCAATACCCACAGACACCTACCTTCTTAACCACTGGTTTAACGGTTTGTTACCACTTCCACCTTTCCGGAAAAAAAGATAAAAAGACAAGACTTGTCTGGGAGAAGGTTTACAAATATCTGCACACCAGGCTGTTGAGGGAGATAGTATCTCGGTGAACTTCAAATTAGGTGTAAAACTCTTGTCTGAAGAAAATAAACCAAAACTGTCCTGAACGTGTGCAGACAGCAGATGTGAGCAAAATGATCAGTATATGCTCTTTCCCATGCTAAGACTACAGTGGTCTACACTGAAAATTACACAGCAAGAAAAAATAAATGACCTTTTTCCATAAAGGTAATTATAGAGATAAATAGAGTGAAGTCTATTGCTCTGAATTATCCCATATTCTTTTGATTTACAAGAAACTTTGAAAAGTAAGTGTTTCTTAAAAGCAGCAAAACACATCAAAGCTCTGGGTTTTTTTCTCCAAAAGCCTCTTGGAAAGCTGCTACTGACTTGTCTGGGAAAACAAATGTTTGCTTCATTTTCCAGAAGACTCTGGAAATCCACCCAATAAACTCATCCTGAATTAACAGAAGTATATTTAACCTTCTTAGGGTAAAATTTTCACCTACACATTTATTAAAAATTGGAGTGAAATATTTAACTAGCTGGTGTTTCTTTCGATAGTAACTGAGTGTACCATAACAGCCCAGTAAATCAGTGTGTTATAATACTGACATATACAATATTTGAATAATTAAGAGTATGCTCTCTCTCACATCTGGTTAACTTGTTGTAAAGAAAATTAAAAAAGACACCTGCATCAGAAGAAGCCTGTACATGACAGTCTGGTAACTGTTCATACAGACCACTATTCCGCGAAGCATGCCTAAACTTCATTTAGGGTCAAAGATGATTACATGATGCAAAAATTCTAAACTATCATCTGTTTTTAGACCTGCTTCTAATGAAAATACAAACCAGTTTCTCTACACAATGCTAATGATTGCCCCCCCCCCAAAAAAAAAAGAGAGGCATTTCTATTTAAATCAAAACATGCAGAATAAGAGTGATGACAAAATATCACAGAAAAGCTTTTATGCTTTATAAAATCAAAGGCTAATTAAAAGAAAGACTATAAAGTCACTGCTGATATCCTCTGATCTCATAGAACACAGATTGCTGACGTCACTAAAAGAATAGTGAGTAGACAGTAAAGACTAAAGCTGAAAAGTGCTAGCATTTGCTGAGTAGTAGGGATATTTTCTGCAATCAAAGGGGAAATAAATATTAAAATACCTATTTTAAAACTTTTTTTTCCATCTGAAAGTAGAAGGTTGTTCACAACCAGAGGATTTCAGTCAGCCAAACTAATAGAGAGAAGTGGATTAAATGTAGATTAAAAATAAATTCTTATTACCCAGAAAGGTCAGTTTTGAGACAAAGAATAAGACAGCAAAATGGATGATCAGGGTTGACAGAGAATCTGTAAAGATCTGATCTGTGCATCTACATCAAAACAGTCCGGTACTCTGGCATTAAAAATCATGCCCAATCAAGAACCTCAACTGCAGCTCAGTAGCTACTCAGCTACTGCCAGTATGGCAGCTGGGAGCACTTTCAAGGTTGGCCTCTGTGGCTCTTACAGACTTAAGGGGGGAAAGGGCATTCTAATCAGTTTGTGTTTATTAGCATCACTTGATTATGGAATGTTTTTGCTAGTGCTTAAACACAACAGCCGGCATCTCCTCTCCCTCCAACAAAAAGCATTACAGCAAAAGCTTTAAAGCAATGTGTCTTAACATTAGAAAGAGATGCTGCAAATTCAGTTTGCCAGGCTAGAGCATGGATTCAAATTTATTAATTCCATTATTGTAAGAGGCTCTGTATTATAAGAAAATGGGAAAAATGAAGAATGACTTTTGTAAAAATGACAAGACCAGAAGTTAGGTGAATTGTTCAAATCTAAGTGGAAATTCACAATGAATTGAATCCTTAGAAAGATTTTTATGGTCTAAGAATGAGAACCATTTGTGCTTGCTTGCCTACTACAGCAGTTCAGAAAGGTGTGTTGGATACTGATTTGGGGAAGTTAGGAACAGAAAGGACTAAGGAGGAGAAGAATCGCTCAACAAATATTCAGCAAAGGCAATAATATAAGTAGGTCACTATTTTTATTCCCTCCACTTATTTAGGAGGGTATCTTGAAGAAAAATACTGAAATCCCAGGTTTGTATTTATCACAATAATTCTTATCATGCAAAAATCTGAAGATGATTAGCAGCAATGTTTTCATAGCACTTAGTGACAATAGATCTACTTCCAATGCATAATTATATGGTATGATGTCAAGGTTATTCATCTACATTAATGCTTGTGTTAAAACATCAGACAAGTTCATCCTATGGTTTATGTTTTCACTTTTCTAATTCTTAAAACATTTATTATTTTCATGTTAGAAATTCAGATGAGATACTTAGTAGAAATGACACAGAATTTTTCTATTGCAAAAGTCTGTGTCATTTTCTGCCTTTACTACTCACAAAGAAAGCAATTCATTATTTAATATTTGCTAGTTTTGTATTTTTTACATTAACTAAAGTTGTAGATATGACCTTAATTCAACAGAAAGTTTTAACTTAGACACTAAGACCTTATTTAAATATTATTTTTAAATTAGAAATTTTATTTTCTAATCTTTTTCAGTGAATGAGAACATTTGCTAGTTTTCAGAGACAGCAAAGATCATAGACCTTTTTTCTTGCAAAAATCTTAAAAATTAGGACATTTTAATTATATTGTGCATGCAACTAGACTTGTAAAGAAACAGCCACTTTATACATTTTTGTTTCATTTTTTAAATAATAAAACTATAAACCACTAGAATTAGAAATAGCTCATTGTTTTGTGTACAAACCATATGGCTGTAACAAAATGAGAATCAGTTTTCAACATGCACATTCAACAAGTAAATTTATGCCCTTATCAGATCATAAGCATTTGACTGTTTAGCTTTATCCTTCACTAACAGCTTATTTGAAAATTTCTTATACACAGATATGCATATATTTGTCAGTGCAAACACTAACCACTAGCTTGCTAGCTACCAGTTCTTCTCTTCCTCCATGACAAAACATGTGCAGAAACAAATGGACCCTTTTGTCTTTCCAGCTCACCAATGATCTGCCACAATGCACTTTGTCAGAGCACAAAACCTAGATTTCATTCTGCATTTCCATACTTTGTGTAACCTCATTTTGCAATTTGAAGATAGAGTTTAGATTTTGTAAACACCATTAAAAAAAAAAAATTAAGATTACAAGAATGTAAAACAACCTTTTCTCATTTCTTCTTGTGCCAGCAACTGCAATAAGATGAGGAGCTTTCACTGACACTCCTTTCAGGCCTCACTGACTGCTCCCATACACTGTGTTATTCACAATTTATCCCTGCTTTCATGGGTAACAATAGCATCAGCTGATAGTATGCCAAACCAATGGAGTCTTGTTTCATTCACTTAGGGATAGCTTAAAGTCTTAACTGGTGGATTTTTGGTTTTGGACTAAAAAAGCAGGGTGGAGGGAAGGCTGGATTTTAGAATTCACATTTAGGATTCACATGCTTTCTTTTGTGAAGCATTAGCAGAAACTGAGATGCAAGCAGTTTTTAAAAGTAAAAAAATTAACATACATAATCCAAGGAGACAACACAATAACTTGAATAGCACCCATTCACACAGAAAACTGAGTAAAGATAATCCGCCTGTACTGTAGATATTTTATGCCTCCATCTGTACCTGGTCTTTCTGTAGATGGCTGATACACCAACCCTTATTACATTTCTCTAAAATCTCATGGCAGAGAGAAAACTTCTGTTTATCTTTCAGCTCTCTCCCCAAAACAGCCTGCAGACATCTCCATGCCTTCAAAACTATTAGAAGATGACTGACAACACCACTGCAGTTTTAAGGTGATTTGTCCAAACTGCACCAGAAGGAACATCCATAAACAAGGTGTACAGCATCCCAAGGTACATGTGCCAATACATCTCATAAGCTTAGTCTCCACTAGGATACAAGCATGACAAATTACAAAATAACTTGCAATTAAACTTCCTTTGAATGTGTAATTTGAAGTTGAAGAATTCAACCTTCGGTCATTCACACTTGCAGATGCTACTTTCAGCTCTCACTGTATGAATCAAGTCAGGACTCAAACATCTCATGTTACTGCCTGCCACCACAAGAACTCAAATCCAGAGGCACGAAATTCCTAATAGGGAGGGTCACAAGAGTTTCTGCCATTCTACTGTATATTTTACGTTAAGTTTTCTACCTCAATTTATTCATCTTTGGTGAGACGAAAAGTCGGTGGTAACATCTCGTGAATTCTCACAGGCCACCAGGTTGGCATATACAGCTGACAAAATACATGGCTGCCTTCCTCCCTCTCCTCCCATTTGAACATAAACCAAAAATATTACCTTTGTATTACACAAGCAATCCCTTTCCTGCAGAGTCTAGAGCTGTAAGCCTTCCATCAGTCTTTTTCACCACACTTTTAAAGCCACTTCAACATCAAGGAGCTCCATAACTGCATGGCAACTGGCTGGCTGCCAACCAGCTGCAAAACAAACACCCCTTGTATTGACATTAGGGGTTCCTTGATCATATTCAATAAAGCACCTTTGATGTTAGCACTATTGGCTAATATCATCTTACAGTCTTGAGGGAGAGCTTATTGAGTCTGTAAGACAGATCATAAAGCCAGAAAGGACCCTACAGTGTTAGAATAAAACAAAGTTCGTGTCTCTTGAGGCAAGAATAGTATTTATAGGTGAGAAAATGTCAAAATACACACATCACCTATTTTTTGTGTAACATTTGGCAAACCACAGATACTAAGTCATATTCTCTTGCTATCCAACCTTAACAGAGATCTCCCCACAGGACACTAAACAACCAGCCATGCTTGGGTTCTTTTCTGTCACTTCATATCCCCCTGACTGTCATCCCATATCCTCCTGACCTTCTTTACTGTAGCAAGGCAGCTGCCTCTTTCTTCCCCTTTTTGGCATGCTCTCAGAGCAAAATCTGTCACCCTGCCCACAATGTGGGACTTCAACACTCAGCAGACACAGAGCAAGACTTCTAGTGCTCTGGCACTGTGAGCTGTCCTGTTTAGTGACACCTCTTTAAGTACATGAAATTGTAAAAGCAGTGAGACTGACAAACCTCCTAAAAGTTTCCAAAACAAAAGGAACGCTGGCCCAGGAAATAAAAAGACACAGTGCCTTGCTTCAGCATCCTCTGGTCTGGGGAATGACCTCTGGAAGCATTGAAATCTTTCCTCATCATTTACTGAAATATGGAACCTAGAAGGTTTTGGTGGTGGCAGAGTCGGCTTTATTTCCCTCTTGCTTCATTACCTTGCATGCCCAGCCCTGTAGTGGAAATCATCTCCACTGACAACTCAGTGAAATCATCATCATTTCGTCTCATTTTCAGTTTTCTGCTCTGCTGTGGGAAACACCCCAGAGGTACAGGCTTCTTGTCCTCTTTTCCAGCTATCACAAAATTTCACCTTTCCCAGCCCTCTAGACCTGGAACAACATCTAGTTAAATGTCATTGCCTGGAAGATTCCTTCTAGTACTAAACTGGAGAAAACAATTTCCCTAAGATATAGTATCTTTTTGGCCATATCATTTTATTCTGGGCCAGGTCTGTTTTCAAGCAGGTAAAACGACCCTAATGGAAGAACCTGAAGTGTTGTGGCCTACCTCCAGCATTGCTATCAACAGATGTTAGTGAGCAAGTACCAAAACAACAGGTTTTCTGTTATATGCTTCTATTTTGCAATAACCAGAGGTTTATTAGCTCACAGATGACAAAAAAAAAAACAAACAAAACAAAACAAAACAAACAAAAAAAAAAAAACCAAACTAAACCTCTTTTCCTTTCTGATAACAGATAAAATTCAGGAAAAGGCTGTAATTTACAAGAGAAAATAAGACATTCCTTTTTGTGAAACTACACAGACACAGATGGAGATCATCATCATCTGTTAAATGCTGGATTACACTCTCATATAGGCCCGATTTATTCAGCAAGGCATAGTCATTCTCTGTCATTACACCTAGCCCCATATGAAACAACTGACATTATTCTGTTCCTTGCACCAGTTCTTCCCTCTTACTCCTCTGTCTCCCTAGTTTAAGGACATCCGTTTTGCTTTTTCAGTCCCACCACCTGTCCACATTCAGTGATTTTTTCCACCACAGGCTCAGCACCTTGGGCACATGTGGGTCTGGAATACCTCCCATCTCATGAACACTGATAGCACAATGCTGTCCACTTCTCAACACTGGTGAGTAAAACCCTGGGAACAGCAAACTCTGTAATATAACTCACTCTCATATATCACAAAAACAGTAGAAAAGGATTTCCAGCAATAAAAATATTTCCTCATAAATTTGCACACTGGGAGGGGCACCTGTGTGTTTATTTCCCAGCCTCCTAAATGAGATGTTTAGCCTAATGATTTGATGCTATCAGGCAGATATTGTAGAACAAGTAGCAGGTGTATGCACTTCAGACATGAACTATTCAGGTTCTTATACTGCATCAAGCCAGCATTTAAGCACTGTCCCACAAAACAATCTTAGCAATGAGGAATTTCCCAGTGCTGCAGCCTCTGAAAGAAGCAATAATGCCTCATTCCTGCATTTTTGTAGGATTGTTCTCCTTCAACTACATTCTTCAGGTGAACATGCGTGTTATTTTACATTCACTTTGGTGAGAATCTCTTAATAGGACTTGCTTTCTTTGAAATAGAAAACTGTTGAATAAAATAATCAGAATAAACTATGACCATACTACAATTAAAAATCCTTTTAGCAGAAAAAACAAATCATAAATGAGTAAAATTTCTAATTTCTGAAAGAACTGAGTAGGTACCCATCTCCACAAAGAGTTAGAAATGTAAGATTACCCCAATTTTTTTTATACCATGACTATGGCTCAGTTGCCTTTTAGAAGTGTGTATTCATGAAATCATTAAAAGTTGTCAGTTCTTATTAAAATTCATTAAAAAAAAAAAAAACAAAACACAACACCACCAACAACAAAAAAACAAACAACCAAAAAACAACAAACCCAAAGGAATAAGAAATTTCCTGAGATTCAAAAGCAAGTTTCTTCAGAAGAGGGGAAAAAGGAGACTTTAGGAGTAGCCAGCAAATTTTATAGATGGAAAGAAAAACAAATGATACACCCAATAGCATTATTTCAACTTCATAAATTAATTTTAACCACCCTTTCCAAATATTCACTTTTGAAGTGACTCCTCAGGAGGAATGAATTCACTGAATGTTCTCAATAACTCAATACTTGGGTGCTGTTTTTTAAAAATTAATCTTCTCAGGCTACGTCCATGTCCCCTTGGCAACCAGCTCCATGTAATAGTCTACAGGACTTTAAGCTCAAATGATTGTGGAAGATAAGTTCAAAGGTACACAAGTAAGTAGTCAAGGAAGGTATTCAGGTTCATCAAAAGTATTTGCAACAAGAGTACTTATCCACTTGAAGAACAGAAGCTTTGTTACAAAGATTAACTGACCATCCTAATTCCAACAGCACACACCAATTGCTTGCACAGAACACCTGATAGTAAATCAAAACAGGATATTGCTCCCAAACAACTCTAATTCTCCCCCCCCATAAATCAATACATTCTGGTAAGCAATTTTCTGAGCACCAGAAAACACTTCTGGTAGGGAGGAAACCCCTTAGAAGAAGGAAGAGAGGGTTGCAGTTGAGCTGTAGTGGAAAAAAAGGGTTAAAGAACAGGAACCTCTGGAACAGTCTTTTTCACTATGTTTAAGAAGGGGTATAGAGGCATAAAAAGGCAAAAATCCTATGACAGTATCAAATTGCCCTGACCCGCAATAATCATTAATGATTTCAACTGGTAAAAAAAAACCAAACCCACATGTACAAAATAATAATGTTTCTAATGGTTGGTCTCCTTTCTAAAGGAAATCAAAAGTAAATAGCTTAGAGAACATTGACGACTACTTCTAATTGTGAAATCTTATTAGAGATTGAAATGAATAGCTGAAAAGTCTAAAGAACCCAAAGAAAGGTACTTCCAAAGGCAGCCAGTTTTCAGGAGAGTAAGTGAAGAAAGAAGAAAGTGGAAGAGTTGGAGTCCTGATACTTCTAAATAATTTAACAAATTTGAGTTGAGCCAAAATACAGCAACCAGTGTACTTTCAACATTGGGTGAATAAAATCAGATCTTTTAAAAATATTGGAAACTTTCCCTGCTTTTTTAGTATTTCTATATCTGATTTGTGGCATATACTAAGCTATTATTTTTGTAATTCTGGCTTTACACACCTGATCTCCACTGCTGCTAAGACAGAAAGAAAACCAGAGTATCCTCCTCGTGTTAGACAGAATTTGGGTAAAGGGTTAGGAGCAGAAAATTCATTAAAAAAATTTAATGAAGTGAGATAACCATTTTAAGTATTGGTGTTCCAAGAAATTCAAAGGTGTCTAGCTTATATGAGACTTGTCTGTCATTACAGGTAGTAAATGTTGAAGATAAGATGCTACTGCCTACTTTCATTTTCCTATTAAAGTCTTTACAATTTATAGTTGTATTTTTTCTTTAATTTTCTTTCAATAATCCTATAAAATCAAAGAGATATCAGTGATTTAGCACATTGCTTATATCTGACAAACCTTAATATGTAAGAAATAAATGGTATTTGAGAACATTTTAACAGCTAGAAGGATCTGCACTATGGACATTTAGTTTTTCACATTTCTGTAAACCAGTAAATTTCCTTTTTAGAATTGCAATTTAGTATAATAGTCATTTAATATTAAATACTAATGTTAACAATGGAATTTTAAAAGGCAGGACACTTGTGTTCACTTAAGTAACTACACTAAAGATGAAGATTTTTGCTTCTTTAGTGCAAGACGAGTTTTTGGTTCACAAAATAAAAAAGCTGAAGCCAACAACCTGGGCGTTTTTTTTGTTGTTTTTTTTTTTTTTTCCAACCTACTATAGGTTTTTCTAAAATAACAAATTTAACCCTCAAAGATGAGTATGGCATAAAAGAGGCAGTCAACTGGTAGTTTACTTTACTTTTTATAGGCACATTACTCTTTATTTTCACTGAACAAGGCCACACAGCAATTTTAAAGCCTGATGACTGTCTTTTTTTAGTGAAAACCCTCAGCCCCTCCCTGTCTCCTCCCCAAATCCTCAGACTGTCTGGTGACTCGAACAAAGTATTGCTTTCTCGGCGCAAGCGTCTCTCTCCTAAGTCAACAGCTATATACCGATCCAAACACCGCAGCCCAGCCTATACCCTGGTGAAGGTAGCTTGTCATTTCCTGTCATAGGATACACTTCTAAATTACACTTTTCTTTTTAAGAGTTCAGAAAATCATGCTTCAAGAAATGACCATTTGTATTTCCTTTCTGATTTAACATGTTAAAAATAAACACCAGCCATTCCTGTTAAATCCAGAGCTAGATGAGGTTATTGTATATCAAAAAATAAACACCAAATTATTTCTTCTCCCAGCTATAACAACTTACATTTGAAGTTGCAAAAGAATGCAGTCTCTAGGCTGGATATCTTCAAAGGTATACAGAAAAGTAGAAATGGTATTTGAACAAATTGTAGCAAACTGTTTCCCCTCCTTTTATGTTGGAGCATGCATTCTTCATTGATAAAAAACAAATGTCTACAAGAATGCTTAATATACCTCAATTTTAAACTTTAGTAATCCAAAAGGTGTTGAAAGTAAGAGTAGTTAAAAGTTGCAGGCTTTCACACCAAGATGTTTTGCCTTGGAGTGGCCATGGGTTTAGACTCGGATGAGGAATTGCCACATATGCTGTACAGTTTTCACAATTTTCATCTCAGAGGAAAAGTTACAGCCTCAAATTCCAAGCAATGAAACTGAGAATGGAACTTTGTGAAAAATGGATCTCTCAGTAGAGTGGCCAAACCAAAAACTTTTAAGCAATAACAGATTTAGGCCAAATGGTAATAAAATATCTTCATTTGCAAATTAACTAACCTTTATTAAAGCTTCATTTCGACTATAGTTTCAACCTATGAACGTCCTTTTTAAACCTGCAAATATTTACTTAAAATCAAATCATATCATTACAGCAAATGAGCTATTCTTTCACATTTTCCTTGACAAGGAAGTCGGGATACCTCTTGAGCCATTTTATTACCAATTTACAGGTCACTAACAACACCTGGCCAGGCAAACCCTGCTGCAGCAGAGCCAGCTGAACTTGCCAGGATACAGGCTGGCCTGTGCCTCAGGGTTTGGTGTGCAAACATTCATTTAGGACACATGCTTACCCAGAAAAGAGAGATCTTATACAATCCTAAAACCATTGGCATGGCAAATTGAGGACTTCGATGCAAGTTTCCCATCTCTACAGTTCTGGTCATGCAAATATGTCAACACATGCTTAGCCTCTTACGTTTGAGCAATCCTATTTATTACCAAAGTTAAGCACATGTAGATTCTGATTGTCAGTTTCCATACACAGTTAATTTTATGTCTGTCAAGATAATTTTAGAAATATCTAAGTTTTAAATAAGGTCATTAATAATCATTCACCCAAAATTACAGCTTTAAAATACTTGTTGAGGATTACAATGGAAACAGAAAGTGTTCAAAGTTCTCCCATTTCTCAACTCTAACCAATGATGTAAAACTAATAATATTACAAAAGTCTTTGTTTACTAGTATCCTTAATTTCTGAATAACTTGTTTTTTTGTTTTCACATCTGTTTTATATTGACCTTTCACTAGAGATTCAAATGTGGTGGTGGGACTAAACAAATGGTCATTCTTTCTTCTGTAAATCATAAGGCAAAGCATCAACATGAATAGTAAAATGTCTCATGCCAAAACAAATATATGCACACATTTTAAAACAGGGGTGTTCTGCACAGTCCCTAATTAGTCACCTCATTAATTCATCTAACTTTTACTATTAAGCCTGCTTTAGTGTGTTGGTCAGTTTCTGAGGTCTCTAATAAGGCCTCCCATCACAAGAGTGGAATTTTTCTTAAATCTGTTGAAGGTTATTGAACATGAACCTGACTGCAGGAAATTCCCTGTTATAGAAAAGCACACAGACAATTTTCCAGAAGTGAGAAAAAGCATGGGTTTGATATACTGTTAGTTTAGGTTAAGGAAATCTGCAAATGTGTTAAAACCAGATCACAACTATAGATGTGTTTTCCACCTTTACTGTATCTATCTAGGTCTCACATATGACAGATCTTCATTACATTGGCTGCTCCTTTATTATTAATGAACACTCCAGTTTTATCTCTTGTTGTATAAGAAAGGCTCATGAACTTGCAGAGACTGCTTTTCTTCTCTGAGATAACCGAGGTCATTACTAGCACACTCGGACTAATGCAGTGCTCTGTATACTTATTGCCTTTGCTTACATTTGGCAATGTTGAGATTTCAGTAAAAACATTATTGCTGCAACAGTAAACTCGGCATAGGAAAGCATTATCATTGGTGTTTCTTTTCATTATGAAGTGAAAGAAAAGCTTTAGGGTAAAATACAGCTTTTCCATTAAGCTCCTTTTCCAGCTATTCAAAAAAGATTCTGTAAAAACTACAGTGGCTTTTGCTAATTCAGTGACTGTTAATTTACAATCAGATCAAAAGTTACAATCAGATCAAAAGGTAAGATAAGGTGTTTGAATTTTCTCTTTCCTCACTGCCATATTTTAACTAATTTCACCAAACAAAACGTCAGTCTTACTTTAATAAAACCTCGTTACTTGCTAAAAAGAAAAGTTGAGTAGTTTTCTATTTGGATCCTCTCATTAAGTTTAAAACAGGTTCCATCTCAGGCATCTGTATGTTAGTAACTAAACAACCAAGAAAGATGGATGTCTCTTATAAAGCTGGGGGCATTTGGCATGAGCTTTTTGCCACTTAGCATGTTAACATATGGGTATCAATGACTTGGAATACAAACAAGAGGCATCACAGTATTTCACTGAAGGGACTAACAGCTACTGAAGTCCTTAATTGATTTTGATGAGAGGTCTGCAATTTTTAAACTCAAGAAACCTAAACAGATAAAAATCCCGTTGTAATATCTGAATGAATACGGTCTTAAATTCAGAATAACTGCAAATATTTACAGATGCCTTTTATTTAACCTTTATCTTTAACTGTACAAAACCCAAATGTTCTGCTGTTTGTTTCTATCCTTCCATGTTCTCAGCTTTTCCTCTGCACCAGAATTCAAGCATTACTTCCAATAAGGGTTAATAAGTAAAAACACATAACTGGCTTTTTTTTTTTTTTTTAAATTAACACCAGACAAATTCAAACTTTATTACAGTAAATTTTACAATAGAAGATCTAGCTTTGAGCATACTTTAGCTTTGCTTTTTAATTTCTTCAAGAGAGAATTTTGTATTACTATTTAGACAAGTAAAATCCTGATGTGGTCCTTAATTTTAAATCACGAAAAATGCCTTTGACTTTAATAAAATTCCACATGCAATTAAGACAATAATTGTGCATTACACACCCTAGACTTTATCACAAAATTTCATCCTAGTACTGCATGTTCACAATAAGCCACTTATACATGTTGACATGTCAGGTTACTGTTGGGTTGTTTGTTTTTTTTTGCTCATGCATGCCAGTACATAATTAATATTTGAAAATTAATGCAATCTACAGCCATAAACACAATATTTTCTACACCTATATTACAGCAAAAGAAGCTGTCAATACAATGTTAATACCTTCTAGTGTGACCAAAATAATTTCTGAAATGATGGAATGTGCATTAATAGGCATCACTGTGATTTACATAAACAGGCTACAGACACCAGCTACAGTGAGCAGAGGCTTGGACTATGCTTCATAGCATCCCTACAGAGAAGGACTTGGGGGTGTTGGTTGATGAGAAAATGAACATAAGCCAGATTCAGTGTGCCTGAGCAGCACAGAAAGCCAACTGTACCCTGGGCTGCATCAAAAGGAGCGTGACCAGCAGGTCAAAGTAGGTGATCCTGCCCCTCTACTCTGCTCTTGTGAGACCTCACCTGGAGTATTGTGTGCAGTTCTGGTGTCCTCAACATAAAAAGGACATGGAACTGTTGGAACAAGTCCAGAGGAGGGCCACGAGGATGATCAGGGGACTGGAGCACCTCCCGTATGAAGACAGGCTGAGAAAGTTGGGGCTGTTCAGCCTGGAGAAGAGAAGGCTGCATGGAGACCTCATAGCAGCCTTCCAGTATCTGAAGGGGGCTTATAAAGATGCTGGAGAGGGATTCTTCATTAGGGACTGTAGTCATAGGACAAGGGGTAACAGGTTCAAACTTAAACAGTAATACTTCAGGTTACATATAACAAAGCTCTTTCCTGTTAGGGTGGAGAGGCACTGGAATGGATTGCCCAAGGAAGCTGTGAATGCTGCATCCCTGGCAGTGTTCAAGGCCAGGTTGGACTTAGCCTTAGGTGACATGATCTTAAGTTCCTTTCCAACCCTAACCATTCTATGATTCTATTATCTACCATCATTTGCCATAGACTAATTCACCCGCTGCTAGCCACATACTAATAAAAGCACTAACATGGTAGCTAGACTTTCAAATCTGCAGTGCTTCTGCATAATCCCCTCTTGCACTGCCAGCAGTGTGCAAAATAAATATATAAAAAGCTTACCATGATTAATGGTAGCCAGAGGAAAAAAAGATGTAAAAGAGTGGAAGGACAGAATCAAAAAGCTTTAGACTTGAGGGAGTTACCTACAATTTGCAAAGTGAACTTTTTATTTCAATTGTGATTTAAAATTATTGGTAATCAAAAGACCGAGCTGCCAGTGTGCTCTTCCTCAAAGAAGTCCCAGAAAGCATATAAACACTTGCTCAAAAGCCTTCACTCCCTGTCATCAAGAATTCCTTTTCCCGTCACATTCATTTTATACCACTCCTCCATTTTTCAAGCCTCCAACTTTTCCTCTTTTATGGTGGTAAACCCTCAGTGTCCTGACATTTTCTTCCTAGTCATCGACGTTTTCTACCGAGAGGTTTCTCATTACCTCTAAGGCTCACTTTTTGCACAGACAGCTCCTATGCTGCCCTCCCTTCTCCCCGCCCCCAAGCTCAGTGCCAGTCAACTGTGCTAAACCCAGACATTCCAGATGCCACAGATACTTGTCCATTACATTATCTCCCTTCAGCCCATCTGCTAAAATCAAATTTGCTGGACTGGGGACTGAACAAATGCTTCCCCTTCCCTGGCCTCTGGTAGCACTAACAGCAGAACTTTGAACTCTGGACTTTTGGTTTTACCTGAAGATGACCAACTCAACAGATTAAAATTAAATGAACAAATAAGCTCTCTAATCATATTAAGTACTGTTATTTGTTTAAAAATATTTCCAAAACCTCATCTTTGCACTATAGTAGGATATAAGTTCAGTGTTCAAGCCCTAGGATGGAATCAGAGCTTCTTAAATAAGAAGTGGCAGTATTTGTCAATGCAGTCAACTTCATAGTCCTCAATAACCACACTACTATTTTGTATACACATACACTGCATACCATCTGCTGATGCTTATTGTAATTCACCAGGAAAGGCCTGTGTTTAAGTTGGAATTTAAGTGACAGAATCAGAACAAAAGGGAAAGGGCAGCAGAATAAACTGAATAAATTCCAAATATGACTTGTAAAGGCAGACAATATAAAAGCTATAATCTTAGTTTAATCCCTGCACTTTTTAAACATAGTAATTACTAGACATCTGCTGGTAACACAGCCTTGCTATTGGATAACCTTAATTACCCTGTAATATTTCCTGACACTCCCCAAAATATGTCCTATGGATAATAATTCATTCACAGTTCAGCCCCATTATTAGCTACTAATTCAAATAATCAAGACAAAGACAATGAACAGATGACCTTGAACAATTACCCACTCACTGAACAGAATTTATTTCATGCTTTTCAAAGACTTTACTGCTTTTCTGGTTTCATAAGTACCAGTCAAAAATTAACAAAATACAAGCAAGAAAAGAGCTGCAGAATAAAAGGAGATTTCCTGGGGTACCCCCGTTCCCTTAAACATCATTTTCTTGCATTAACAACATAATGGCTACTGCAATAGATTTCATTTTCTACGATTAAATAGAGACCTAGGCAGACTAGGTGCAAAACCCGATATAATTGTTTTATTATACTGTATTTGTAAGCTTTTTACTTATCTGCAAGAAAAGTATTGGGAAACTTGGAAAAAATAATAAAATAATTAAATGCACAGAGGTAAAATGAATGGAATTCAAGCAACTGTTGCAGAAGCAGATACAGCATCAGTGCTGAAACAGATGACTGCAGATGTCTGAGGCTTCTCTGTGGGCTGCCCAGGAAATATTTCAAGCCACAGATCACACTTTTTCCTCATTTCAGCTGCCATAACTTCATGCCCTTCTTTCTGATTTTATAGATAAAATTAAATCCATACAATGAACCATTAAGCCAAATAAAACTGATCCCTAATATTTTGGATGATTACTTGTCTTATTTTGAGAAATTATTGTTTTAATGAACATTAAAGGGGAAATGGCTTTAAAAATTATTATTATTACTGTAATCAGGTTTTGGACATAATTTCTTCATCTTAAGATAAGGATGAGGTGTGAAAAGTTATACTTTTCCCTGTACCTCAATTAATTCTGTCTTTGAGACTCTAGGAGGTCCGTTGCAATCTATCTGAAAGCCAAAACATTCAGGTTCAGCTGGAAATAGGACTTGAATTGCTGAACTGGTAGGAAAATAAGGTTAAAACAAAATCCAGGAAGAAAAGAAAATGTAATTGAAAAGTCTAAGTCAAAATGACATCATCATTTCTGAAGTGGTTCTGAGAATGACACTGTCATTGTAGGAATCTAGTTGAATTTCTTAAACACTTAAAGTAAATGGCAGAAAAAAAGATACTAGAAATAAAATAAAAATATAGATGCTACAAAAGTTCTCCTTGTCAAAATCAAAAATATAGTAACTTCTAAAACCAATTTATTTTTTTATACACACAAGTCATAACTACTTTAAAGATAAGATTTTTTAAATGTAAAGTACCTAAGAATGAACAACCTTTTGGAGCTTAGAGCAGCAGCCAGTTCCAGCCAATCTGAAAGCCACAGGTAAAAGGACAGCTATAGTTCTCCTTGATCTTAAAAGGTATGCAGTCTGTAAACATAAACCACTCCAAGAAAGATGTAGTGGAAAAGGATTTTCTTCTCCAGTGAAAAACACAGGACTGCAATATCTTCAAAGAAAAATAGTTGTGTCCACATGGCTTTACAGACTACTTGAGGCTTCTTGTTGAAGCTATGGCCCTGAGCATGCTTTACTTACCAAGAATGCCTAACAAAACTTCTAATATTTAAAAGTCCACCTCCCAGAAACGAGGCATAGGTGATGAAATTTCTCTTCTAGTTCCAAGCAGATTTTTCAACTTTTCCACTGCACATCTGAACATTGTTTTTAAGGGCAGCATTGAAGTGTTAGCACACCTCCCTATAGTGCTGTACTTTTCTACTGTAATAAGAAATGAAATTCTCACTTCAGGACTGGACACCCTAATAAATTATTGCTTTCAAAGCATTTTTAGTAGCAATACACTGGATTATATTTGATTAATTTCTCCTGGCCTCAAAACTGATTAATTATACCAACATTCCTCCTAAACTTTTCTTTTGGCCATTACATGATTCACATACAAGCATTTAGAATTTTCATGAGGAATTACATATTTAATATCTAGAACTTCTCTGGTAATGGACATTTGACATTTCCTTTCTTGAACTAAAAGTAGCCTTTCAGGTCATAATCAAGCATCTAAGAAACAAACCTGTTATCAAGACTTTGTAAGAACATTATGCTCTGTTTCAAAAATCACTCATGTAATGGATTGCCAACATCAAATATTTTCATGTGGATAAATCAACAAAACAATCTCTTGGCCATGGGTCAGGAATGGCCTTTTCTAATGCATAAATATTCAAATTATTATTTTTTTATGGTAAAGTTTGAAGTACACTTGTTATTAATTTCTATACAGACCAAATTAATGCAACTTGCCTGAAGCTCATGTTCTTGTTCATTCAGGAACTGAAATGTCATGTACAGAAGATAATCTTTTCTTCTAATTAATGTGGTCATGAGACAAATGAAACACAATAGGCAAGTAAGAGCTATGATAATTAAATAAAATGTTGTCGCTCCAGGAACAAAACACTCAAAATAAACTAGATTCATATAGTTGATTTTGAAGGGCCCATCTGTTAAAACTGAAAGTGTTTTGCTTAAATTACTGGTTACTAATAGGTATTGTGTTCCAATTATTTCAGAGAAACTTAAAAGTCTCTGCTAGAGTTCAGGTCCAGAACAAGCTGCACAACTAGGTTCTTGTGTGTTTAATCTTAGATGCTGGGCCAAGCTCAAAATTAAATTCACATTTCTCTTCACATCTAAGAAGCTTCCTAGCAAGTCGATATTAATCTAGATAATTCCTCTAAACAAATGTGATGCAACGAAAAGACACATTAAAGAATACAGAACCTCATTTTTAAACCCTTAATCTTATGATTGCTACAAAATGGCACAATACCGACACAAAACAACCCAACTTATTTAGAGTGAGAGGTCCTTAAAAAATGGGATTCTAAGAAAAATTACCATTTTGCATCAGTGATTACATTGTTATTTAGCATGTTTGACCTAATATCCTGGAGCACATAATAGTGAGTGTCTTCACAATTACTTTAGAAAATACCCATTTATTAAATGAATGGTAGAAACAGGACAGAAAAGTGACCACATTCACCATCAGGAATTCTGATTCAAGCATTTATTTAACCAACTACTTCAATGGCGTCCGCTCAGACTGGAAAAGATCAAGCTGGTTACTAACAACTTCATATCAGGAATTAGACCTTCCTCCATGTTATCCAATGTGAGTTATGACAATGGATCTACCACCAGTTTTACCTACTGAACCCTTCTGGGGTGGGACATCACATACTTGTTCAGTAATCATCTGTTCCTCACTGAAGCCTCAAAGAAAACGGCTCCATCCTGTGACCCTGGAAATTTTTGGTTTTAAAAATATTCCATTTCAGTGATCTCTTTCAAGATGAAAACAAGACAACTCCATTTCCTCCAGAAAACCCAGAAAGTGACTCCAGTTGCCTGGCATACAAGAAACTAACATTTCCTGGAATGAACCAGATACAATAAGACCTGGCATGCAAATTTCTCCATCGTAATCATTTTGTTCTTACCACCAAACTGTGCTCTTTGTTTCACCAATCTAGACAGAGAGACCTTTTTGAATACAACCCCCATCAAAACTGCAATACTCCCAGGAGAAGTCTTAATGTCAAATTATTGGTATTTTTCAGTAACACATACTTCTGCTTGGTTTTTCAAATGAGAATACGAAGCCACTTAGAAAATTACAGGTACAGAAAACAGTCTCATTGCAGTGAGAAATTAATCATCATCAGTATAGGCAAAGACAATATTCTAACAAAATATACCTTTTAGATGCAAGAGAGATGTCCAGACCCAGAAAATGCTTTGAGAGCAGCACAGTTTCTTTTCTTCTCAGCTAGACTGTTAAGCAATCAAGGCTTCAGATCTACTAAGGCCTAATCTACACAACTCAATGAAAGAGCTGAACTTCAATTGCTACCACCTGCTTTTAATTTCTTGTTTGTTTTTTTCTTTTTTTTTTCCCCAGCTCCCCTTCACATGAAAGCTTATTTTTCTTTCTTAGACTCCATGTTTTTTCCTGCTTATGTTTTGGTTCTCCTTCCTGGAGTCATGACTGCTTTTATATATAAGGTAGCCAATTCCTAGTTTATACATAAGACTTCGACTACAATGTATGTTTTTTAATTGAAATAAACAAACCTGTCTACTTTTTCACTTCTCACTGCTTCTAATATCCCCTCTATGGTGCCAGATTCCATCCTCTTTTCTTAATTTCTACCTTTTTTTATTGAAAAACTGATTTGCTATATCACGTACACCATTATTCCTTATTATCTTTATTATATTTTTCTCCCCACCTTTATTTTCATTCACTGTTTCCAATGTTCCAATTTGGTTTAGATTTCAAGGCTGTTTGGGTTTTTGTATTTGTTTGGAATTGTTTTTGTTTTGTTTGTTTTCAAAAATAATACTTTCAATTCCTTGGCTTCATGTTGAAGCAAAATATGTTTGGTTGTTTGAAATTAGCAGATATCATCCCACCTTCTGAATGGTGGATACCAGCTTGAATCATTCAATCTTTCCTCTCTGAAGCTGTGTGCTAAGATTTCTGAAGCATATTTAGAAGTTGTGTCTTTTAGTTTTGCCACTGATATATCAGTCTGTTTTCTAGTTTTTTATCTGATGTGAAATCTCCTGTATACTAAACATTCATAATTTTAACCTATTGAAGTCTGACTTGAGCATTTCTTCCTGAAGATTTTTACATCCGCTCACTACAATATAACCCGTACCACTGCAATGGGCAGAAATTATCAATATCAGATTTTTATTTCATATATTTTCTATGTGGAATAGCAATTATGACCATGCATAAGAAGCCATTGCTGGTATAAGGAGGCAGTTTTAGCAAAAACAATGGTTTTTCCACTGCTTATGTTACCCACTGAAGCTCAAACATTGTCTGGCAACTATCCTCGAGGGCAATTGTTTGGCCAACTTAACAGTGGGCCCCCTGCCATCCTAACAGATGGGCACCAAGTGTAAGTAGCCATAAGACCATATAAGTGCATTTAGTGTGAAACTTGGGGCATAATTCCCAGCCTTGATCACCATATGGCTTTTCCATACTGGGTTTGTGATAAATGGGATGTGCAGTGCTAACCTAACTTTTAACATGAACAGCATTAAGTAAAATAATAAGAATAGCTCTCACCATGTGATATGCAGGGACTAAGTTTGGAATTAGCAGGAGCAGTAGAAGAGTAGGATTATTATATGCCAATATCTTTCCCCACCCTTTTATTTCTGTTGATCTGCTAAGCTTTCCATGAGAATCTCAACTTTTTAAAACAAGGAAATCTGCTCCTTCACTTCCTCCATACTCCTTTTTCAGGGAAAGAGAATGCAAAAATTGTGAAAACCAGCTCCTTCAAGAAAAAACCTTGAATTGATTCACTTAGTCTTGCAATTGGACTGAATCTATATTGCACAGTAACTTCAATCTTGAATTCTACAGGTCAGTTTTACAAGAGAAGCTCAGGATAACATAGACTCATTTACCACCCACATATTAAAGCTTTTACCATGTATACTGATTGGATATGGAATCCCAATCATGTCACTTCAAGGAAATGTTTTTTTCCAATAACTGCCAAGTCTAATGATCATGTTAAAAAGAAAGCCAGTATAGCCTATGTTTGCGCTCACCATCTTTATTCTAAGTAATTCCAAGTTGTGTATGCCTCATTGAGTGTGGATTTCAGTTATTGTAACAAAATTCATTTGGATTTGTTAGCAGGAAGGATTGAAAACAAACAGCAAGTAGTGAAACACTGATTCAGGTCCAGGAATGTGAATCTTTTAAAATTTATACATTGGCTTTGAGTATTTTTAAGCAGCACTTCTGAGCTCTAGTTACTGTCAAAAAATATGCTGTTTGTGACCTTTGAAGAATGAAAATGATAAAATTTCATCAAATCTTGAGAAAAGAGTGGGAACTCGGATGAATGATTCATTCAGATTTAAGAGTTTAAATTACAGGAAACCATATAAAAAAATTATCTGGTTTTGTTCTTGCCTTTTCTCTCTATCACACCTTAGGGCAGAATTCATGCTTGATTTACACCAATTTAAAACCATTAAAAAGGAGAAGTCTCACTTCTCCCATCCCCAGTTATATATTTCTGCTGGAAAGGGCAATGCTGCCTTTCAGTGAGGCATGACTTGAGTAGTTTCAAGTATTTGGAGAAATATTGTCTTAGATAAAAACAAAAGAAAGAGAGGCTTACTCTGGTGTACAGTAATATAGGTGGTGCTGGAAAGTTACAGATGTGCAGCTGGAGGTCTAACAGACTATATCTCTCTAGGTTCACTTCCTAGATCAGAAAGAACACCTTTCATGAATATTCATGTGAATTTACTTGCTTTCCAACTATACTCAAATAGTCAACTCTGTTGGCATGAACACAGAAAGCAAATGTCAAAGTTGCTTATGTGAGCTTTTCTGGAAGAAAAAAATAAATCTGGCCCTCCAAGAATGTTGGTTGAAACATTTATCTAATTAGGAAGAGAGATAACTGACAGGCAGCATTTCATCAGAATCCTGAAGCAATCATAATAGAGAATCAGAGTCATTCTTTTGGTTGACATATATGAACCCTTTCTGAATTAACTTCCTACTTACCTGAAAAAAAGAATGAAATTAGTGCCTATTAATGTACTAGTTACTTAGGCTACCAATATTTTTTCTCTTATATGGTTACATATGACTAGAGCTCATTATGTTAATTTCCTCTTAAGAAGACTGGATCTTCTCATTTTCTTTTTAACTATTAACATATAAAGCCTGAAGCTGAATCAGGTTATGTTTTGAAAATCTGGGAATTAACTGGGCATAATTAAATAGTATATTTTTGCAGACCTATGCATCAACAAGAGGCTTCAAATGCTTATTTAATAGCTGAACAGGTGGGAGAGACAAACCAAACATACCAATAGAATATGTCCTAGTCAGCATCAGAGTACAATTAATGCTGTAATATCTCCTTGGAAATACAAGCACTGGGAGATCAAGTTCATGACAAAGAGCACGTCTGTGTGCTTCAATTCTGGCTGTGTTGAGAAATGTGTCTAGAAGTGTCACCACTTCCTGTTTATTATCTTTCAGAAACTTCCAGGTCCAATTCACTCAGTTTATCTGAAAAATATTTTCCTCCATTGTCAGCACTTGAAGATTGACCTTAAATATGAGCCAAATCATGGACTCCTCATGATGAGTGCAGCAATGAATGCAGTACTGAAACCCATTGCTAGAATTACCATTACTCCCCTTTCCTGATATAAATTGCTCTATAATCTGTCCATTGTGAAGACTTAAGCATGCCAATTTTGTTACACAGAAAGAACAAAAGAAAAAGGACTTGACTAAGATAAAGCTAGGCATGAGTGAAGTAAAAATAAAAGGCAAGAAATGCTGTAATAGGCATATATTGGCCTATAAAAGCACAAATACTGTACTTCTGATAAAACTGAAGTTACAGAAGTTCTCTTTTGGTTACAAAGACAGGTACTTTTCTTACAGCATAACTAAACCTGCAGAACTCACTACCTACAAGTGATTAAGCAAACCAAGAGTTTCATTTTTTTTAATGGCTCAGATATTTGTCTATATAGTGAAATTAAAGAGGGTCTTTGCAACAAGAGAACAGCGCTCATCAACCCACTGTTTCATGTCATAAATCACAAGCTTGTGTGAGGCCAGGGCTGAGCATAAATTTCCTCAGTGGACAGCTGACGTGCAGAAGTTTCTGACGTTGGCAATTATAAGAGCAGTGAAAGTCACGCACTGAAAGTCACACACTTCTTGGCTGCATATACAGGGTTTCAGCTTCTTCACATTCTCCACTTAGTTGAGGTGTGCGGCTTCACTGCCAGCACAGATCATGATACAAAGCAAGCCAGGAGGGACACAGTCCTCCACCTGCACCCTGTTGAGCATCTGCAAACCAGCACAGTGTACATGCGCTTTCCAATGCCCATGTGGCCTCAGAGGTCCAAAATCAGAATTAAAGTTATGAACCTGCTACAAAAGTAAATTATAAAATATCGTGTGCAGCAGATATATTCAGAATATTACCCACATTTTCAGAATTAAGTAGCAACCTACTCTCTTGGAGAAAGCAATACATCTTTGAATGAAATTGCATTGCATACAAAACTATCAGAAACACACTTACAAACTTGTGGCAATTGTAGAAGTCTCCAAAATGCCTTATTTCTGCTTGTGTTTGCTAGTATGGTTTCAATCGTTGTCAGCCAAAACAGCAATGCATTGCAATTTAAGCCTTTAACTGCTGGGATCCCGTCAGTGGCCCACTAACACTGACTGGCTGTCCGTTTGCTTTCCCTCACGTCACAGCTGTACCGAGGGGCTCCTGAGCGCTGCTCGTCTGACCCTTGACACAGCCGGGAGCTGCAGAGCATGGGGGCTGAGGAGGCTGCGCTTGCCTTGCTGATGGCAGTGCTGGGCCTGGGGCTCTTCCTCCTTCTGCTGCCCCCATCCCTGCACCAGCGGTTCACAGCAGCACAATGTCTCCAATGCACGCCAACATCCAAAATGCTGTAGGTTGCTGCTACTCCTCACTAATACAAAACACAGTGGAACCCTCATCAGACAAAACTAGACCCATAATGGGAAGAATGAGGGAATTCTAGTTTGTTTCTTTGTTTTGCAGTATTCATCTCGGGTCATGGTTTTATGTAGACTACTGAATAACCTGGTGTCCTTTGCCGTAGAAAATAGGAATTAAACTTCTTAAAGACCTTTTGGAAAATTAATTTCAGAAATAATACTTCCTTATTGCTCACCTTATAATAAGTTGGCAACATTTTAAAATGTGTCCAGATTTCTCCCTGACAAGTTTTGGTATAAAGTATTAAAGACCCTGAAATGAGAAGTAAAGGCAATAGAAATAAGGTTGTTGTTTGTTGTGCTTTGGTGGGGTTTTTAATGACATTTTTCTTTTTTCCAAAATATTTTATTTTCAAAGGAATTGATCATTTGTTAAAAATTGCAAACTGGACAGTACACTGCCCCTTTCAGATTCCACTTTTATAATCCACAGAATCTTTGTGGTTAATCTTCTGTTAGACCCTGAAGTTCTTTGATGCATGCACATTATTTTCTAGAGATTGCCACCACATGAAAAGGGTGTTAATCCTCTACTAATTAACAACTTGTTGAGGTCGGTGGGGGTCAGCACTTTACATTTTTGACTTGGTGAATTTTTCGTTCATTGGAACTTCTTGTTCTCAGCAGTTCAGCTATTCCATCTTTTTTTTTTTTTTCTGGGTGTATTTTGTTCCATGTCAGCGATAGCATCTCCCTGTGCTGTTAGCCCACTAAGAACATACTAAAAGCTATTGGTTTGACATGGGATTCAGTTTCTTGTGACACTTGAGTAGCCATAGTACCTATTCTACAATTACTCTGATTACAAAGCCTGTTGCTTCATGCAGTTTAGGTGTTTTGTCTAGTTAGGAAATGGAGTTTCCACTGCTTTTGACAGCCATACTATGGACACATCTCACTGCATGCAACATTCCACAATAAAAATATAATAGAATACTTCCTCAAAATCATTAACATATTATAAAAAGTATAAAAAATGTTGCTATGGTAGAAACAAAAAAGTTAAAGGTCATCCCTTTTTACATAATTGGTGATATTTATATAAATATTTATTAACCTGAATTTAGTTTAATTAACTTCAGATAATTTTCTTTCACCATTGCCTTCACTGAGTGCAATGGCTTACACATACTTGAAATTGTATTAATCAGATTTCAAAATCAGACTTATTTCCCTTTCCGCCTGTTATCAAGAATGGAAAAAAAAAATGGTGGCTTTCTTTATGGAAAATGACACATGGCAAAAGTGTTCTTATATAAGCAACATCAACAAGATCTACCTTATTTTTTCCATAACATGCCAGTGAATCCTGTTTGTTCTCCAAACGACCACATAACAACCTTTCAGAGTACTGGCGAAATATAACTATGCTGCCCTATCTGTATATATTTTTTAAAAGGTTCTGCAGTTTGAAGCAGTGTAGATAGCAAGACAGTAGATGTTTTGTTTTGCATTCAGATCCCTCAAACTGAGAAAGGTACGTGAGAAAAGGCATCATAGAAGCAGATTAACAAAACTTGATGGGGGGGGGGGGAGACTATGAATGAATGAAGAACAAAATAGAAGAGCATCAAAACTGTCTGTATCCATACAGTAATTAAGAAACAGGTCTAACCTATGACTCTTCAACAATTTAATTACACATTGTATGAAAAAGCACATCCTTTCCTAAGAAAATGATTTTTCTATATTCAGATTAGATAGAAGACCTCTCTCATCCCTTTGGAGACAGACAAGGAACATAGGCATTCCCAATCTCTCTCCTCTACAAGCTTCAGTATTTGGCAATTTTATTTTCCTCATGACTCATTTTAATTCTTCTGCCTTCTTAAATAATCAATCATTATCTCTGCAGTCTCCTTCACCTAACTCCCCCCCCCCCCCATTTACTCGATTGCTTTCATCATTATTTGAACACCCATATTTCTAAAATAGCCTAACAAGAATGAGGAAATTCTCTTTGGAAGCTTGTTTCTTGGTCCAGCTTAAAATAAATGGAAACTGCTTAGAAAGAAAAACAAACAACAAAACAAAAACACTAAAACAAAACTCAAGGGAGCCCTGTGACTTTCACTCATAATGCCTTCAAAAACGCTTTAAAAAATACTAAACCATCATCTAAAACTGAAGTACAGATGCAGCAACATGCCTGCCTAGACACTGTGACTAATTACATGTTATGTAAACGGTATCTCGCAGACAGCACTGTATAGATGATAGACCATTAAGACAGTTTACAAAGGGAAGTGAGTGATCTTACCCTTCTGAATCTTGATTAAAGGAAAAAGAAAATTGTATAAATTGCTTGTCTTAAAATGATTTTGTTATCTGAAGCTCTGTAAGATCTTAGCACAACAGAGGTGACTCATGATCCAGAACTTGCCCTTTCTTTTGTTTTTGACAAGCAAAATACCTCCAGGGTACTGAAGCTCTGTGACTCTTCCTCAGGCATTATGAATGATGGGAGAATGAAGGTTTCCCTGAAGTACCTCTTATGAGTGCACACCTTTGGCTCCTATTACACAAAGCACTAATTATCTCCATAATTGTTTTTGAACAGTTATATTGGCTGTTGAGAAGAAGCAACTTCTGAGATTCCATTTATGCAGATGTATGTAAATATTAAAATAGCTGAAGAAAAAAAACAAAACACTTGTCTTCCTTTTCAGTATTCTCTTTGCAGAACTTCAGGAATTTCCCCTTTTTATTTATCAGCATCACTTTTCATTCCTTCACCTATTCAACTGTAGTAATAGATTTTCATGCAGATAAACTAATAATTCATTTGAAAGGCAATTCTTTCCTTAGCCTGTTAACAAAGTAAAGAATTTCCGTGGAAATATTGGCATTAAAACAGTACTATCATTTCAGCATTTTAAAAAGTTTCATTACTTGAGGAACTGAAGTATTAGATAAAGTTAAATTAGGCCACAAGAAAATATTTTTTTTTAAAAAAGGCGATGACCTAAATGGTGAATTGTGACAGCAGCCAAGTAAATAACTTAACAAGAAAAAGCTTTGCAGAATATTGATTTAATGCATCACTTAAGCAACAGAATATCTCAAACCCACATTATCCATGCTCTATTTCCCTGTACCTTGGACAGTTTATCTATTCACCTCTCTCAAAGGAACAAGCACATATTTCTACATGAATTGTTTGCCTATGATGTACAGTTCTTAACAGTATGATAATTTTTAGTAGAATTCTACTGTTGTGAAGGATATTCCTTTATACCAATTTTAGCATACTGGAATAAAAAAGCTACAGAACTTTAGCCAAGATACCTTATATATTAATTATCATCTTTACTCCATGAAAAGGTATCACTGCAAAATAAGGATTTTCACTATGTCAAAGGACTGTAAACCGCATAGCACAGAGTTTCTAAAAAGGCATTAAAAGAATGCCAAAAATCTGATACAAAATTACACTGATTGTAACATTTCAAGCCATGATTTAAATTCAGGACAAAGACTGTAAAGGCAGTGCTGTCTCACAGAAGGAGGAACCAAAAGCAGGAAAAGGTACTTACTGTTTTAATTTTTTTCTTTTTTTGTTTTTTTTTCTTAAGAAATTAAAGATTTTTTTTCCTACCAGCCTGTATTATTACCCAAAGTAAAATCTCTCTGTAAAGATTTTTTTCAGCTGAAATTCACCATTATCAATGTTAGGCCATTTAAAATGCATAAATGACAGCTTGATAGCTAGAGAGGCATCCAATCTGAATTCTCTGGTTTCCTTTCTGTGGCTACGGAGCTGAAGCTACTACTGCCTGACTCCATGGCACCCAGCTGCCACATCAGGTTCTGCACGTAGACAGGACTGCTCTAACATTATACACTAACATAGTCCTACCAAAGCCCTACATGGATGATGAATATAATGAACGAGGCCCTTTCCTACATGCCTGTCCTGAAGAAGTGTTTAAACCACCTTTTATCCAATAGTTTTGGTTTTCCCTGATTAAGCACTCAGTTTTATGTGAAATGGGCTAAGAAGATGAAGTTACTCAGCAGGTGATACAGGAATTGCACAGGGCAACAGAAACCCAAAGGAAACTATCATTTTTATGGCATTTTGCAAAACAGTAAATGGTCAGAACATTTTCCCCAGAACAGGTTTTGAATCTCTATTTGTTCGTAACATCCTCAGTAATTCCCATCACTGCTACCTAGTTTAAAGATTTCTTACCGGAAACCAGCAAAGAACATGGAGGTAAAGTTAGTGCTGATGAAATGAACTGCAGCTGAACTCGTTTTTAGCAACTCCCATTTCACCAATAGAAAAACAGGTTTAAGTTTTCAGGTCTCTTCTCACTCTTAAATGAGGTACACACAAGATCTTACTTATTTCCCTCCCCCTTTCCCTCCATGCTGTGGTAAAAATCTCCCAAGCTATTTGTATTCGACCCTTCGTGATATCTGCTAAGCAGATTTAAGGAATTACAGAAGTTACCTCCTGGCCAGTTTTATTTATCTTTTACAGCTAAAGGATGCTCCAAGAGTATTGTGGGAGCCTATTTGACCACCCTTAGTGATCTCCCCAGCTGAGCAAGGCAGGGAATAAGACTCATCTGTTCACCTCATGTTGATTTGTCATTTGACATCTGTGTCAGAACAACACTCTCTAAGAGCAGACACTTTGATGCCACTGCAGCTTTATCTCTGTCAAAACTAGAGCTGGGTGGACTATTACTGTGAATAATTTATTCAGCAGATTTCACCCTTTCTTCAGTTTAAGAGTTCTCTATACACATCCTAATTAAAAGAGATAATTGGCTTAATACTCAAGCACTTCATTCTTGTTCTCTTTGTCCAGAGGTGTCCTGAATAAAGGCAGGGGTGAAATCCTGGAGCCACTTAAGACACTGAAACCCACTTTCCTCCTTGATTTCACTAAGGTCAGGATCTCGGTCAAGGTCCCTCAAGCAAGAAGCTTCCAGTTTCTACTGTGATATATATGAGGTCCATAATTAAACAGTGGGAAGATACAAAAGAAATGGAGCAAGGGATACAGTAATAGGATCTTTAGATACCATCATGTCAGCTATACTTTAAAAAAAATAAAACCCAAACAAAAAAAATAAAACCAAAACAAAAAACCCCAAACCAAACCCCAAACCAACGCTATAGAGATTACTTAAATTAGGAGGACATTTAAGAGGGCTCAGGGTTGGATTTTGTTACATACAAGAACCAGACAAACGTGTGAGAATACTTTGGTGACTGTAATTATTTGAACAAGTGCAGTTTGAATTGACTTCCCCCTCTGCCTTCCCACCTTCCTTCCCTCTGCCAACAACCTATTTTTTAACTAGGATCAAAACACCCCCGTTAAAGGAATTATGTGGTCTTTAGTGTATAATAAATTCATTAATCAATATAGAATATATAATGGAATATATAATTAAAGATTAAAAGTCATTACTAGAGTAGCAGTTCTGTTCAACTTTTCTGTTCAACTAATAATCTATTTCTGAAAGCATCTCTACCCTGCATGCACCTAGCAAGGATCAGTGCCTGAAGGCAGCATTGAACTATATTCTCTGAAATGTCTAGTGTTTTGCTAGCAACTTCAAGCTCCTCTGTTCTTCAACATTCAGTCACTAAACTATTCTGCTTAAATTATTAAATCCTTTTAATTTAAATTTTCATAAGCTACTACAGGAGAAGTGCACATCCTTAAAGTAACAGGTCTGGCTTCTTGCAGGAAAACTATGGTATTAGTATTGCATTTATGCAGTATTAACTCCCCTTAAGAAAAGAACAAAATAAATTATTTCATTAAGGAGTAAAATGTGGAGGGCAGATGCTTAAAAAAAAAAAAAATACAACCCTTTTGAAACTCTCTTGGTTTAAGACCACCCAAAATTGGAACAGAAATGGGACAAACTAGTTACTATCTAACCCCTAAAAGACTGAGATATCCAACAGGAATAATGAATCAAGAAGTCGCAGGTCTCTTTAGATCAAAATTATTGAAAAAGAAGAAAAATAATTTCCAAGATGTATTATATTGGTCCCTGAGCAAAAGCTGACTTTGAAAAAAAAGTTGTAATATATTTTAATTTTAATATATACCAAAGAAAATGTTGCAAGTGCTAATGATGTGTTTCCTTGCAATGCTTTAATCTCACCAATAACACTGTAATTCTTTTTCTGACAGTACTATAGAGGTAGGACAATTGAAGGATTCCTCTATTAAATTCTGTTACAGATGAATGTATTTTACACTATATATTTCCTCAGTGGAGAGATTATTTATCCCAAGGATTTATATATTAAATTAAAAAAAAAGTATTCAAAACTAGACCACCCATGGCTTTTGAATGAAAAGACTTCAACATACAAACCATGAACTGCTAAATACTATCATTCTTCACAAAATACTGAATAACACAAAATACTGATACGTTTCAGATTTTGAATCCAAGAGAATATCTTAGAACAGAAGGAAATTAGAATATAAAATGCCACTTGCAGACTTCTATAAGGAAGTAGCAGTTTGACAGAAAACTTATAAAATACATATGTTTATTTATTATTATGGTTAAATTGGGAAAGAACTTACTTGAAAAGCAGAAAAAGCTATGTAACCTGTAAAAGTAGTCTAAAGAAAAAAGACCTGTTGTGATCACCAAGTCAGGCTGCTCCTACAGAGTCAATTGGTTTTGTTGTTGCAAAAATTGGGCCGGCTGTTTCAGGCCTGTGTATTTGAGGGAAAATAGTTTATCATGAAAGGAATTAAGGGAAAAAGATGACCAAAGAAAAAGAATAAAAATGGAAGGATTCAACAAAAAAAAGTCACAAAGGAAAAATAAATATATAAATAAATAAAAGGAGCATCATTTAAAAGAAATCATTAGACTTCCTGGAATATGCAGATGTGATATAAAAATTGTTCAAGTATCTTTCATTTCAATAGTACCTTAATGGTAACAAGGGATTTTATCTATTTTAAGCTTGAGGTATGTCAGCTTAAAAGCATGGCTGATAACTAGCTTTACTGATCAGATCTTTATGGGTGTCATAATTCTATGGCACCCTAAATTTAGGCAAGCTTTCAGATGTTTGCATCACAGTTTCATCTGAGCAGTATTGCAGTTACCAATCCACTATTTACATAAAATTCTGTTTTATCTAGAAATTTTCTCCTCAAATACATTTGTTAACAGATTATTTTAATATTCACTTGCGTAAACTTGTAAAAATTTTAGAATCAAATAGCTGAAAATCATGGATTTTTCCTGATGTTATCAGCTCGTCTGAATGAGATGTTGACGAGATACGAATTCCCCACCAACAGTCCTGTAGCCAACATCAGGTTTATAAATACAAAACTTATAGCTCAAACTATACATGAATTTCAATACATAAAGTTCAATAACCTACTGAATCTGATATGGTTTTTGTAGTAGGTATATCTAGATTACCTAAACTATCCACCAAACCTTGGCCCTAAACAGATCATGCAGCTAAAACAGGAATACATTTGGACCTTCAGTAGTAACTGGATACTTGTTTCCTCTCTACCTGCTGAAAATCTTCCCAGTATCTCACATGGTTTCATTCACTTTGTCTACTGAAACAGAAAAGACAGAGGTATAAAAAAAGTCTAGGTTGGAAAAAACCTCTACACACAAAACAAACTCCCAAAAGCTGTATAAAATCAGTTATGATATTGACAGCTTTGCTGGTGATTTTTCTTTCTGGAAATGGTAGATACTGCAACCTGGCCAGCTGGTTCATGTGCAGCACAGATGACTTCGCATTTCAGCTAGTTTCACCCCTTCAGGTGCAGTAGCAAACCTTCCTTAACAGCCCTCCCATACAAGATGCATTTGAAAACCTCCTTATGTTAGTTTAGGCTTGTAATTCACTAGTGTATAAAACCATTTCCAGGACAAATGCACACATGCACACACTGCAAGTGATGCGTCCTCCCAGGCTCTGGTAATTCCTCTCTTTGAAATGGCTTTTGGGTGCCCTTTGTCCACTTGCCTGCCCTCAAAGATTTTCAATGACTTTGCTTCTTCTCTGCCTTTTTCCAGCTTCTCCAGTATCTTCTGGTTTGGGTTTTGACCGATTTCTTCCTTCCTTATGCATTACCAACACTGAGGGATTTTACTAGCAGTGACTAATATAAGATTTAAACTTTAGCAGATACCACCTACTGCTGAATTATAAAAAGCAAAGGTGTATAGAACAGCAAGAATTCTCTGGCAAAGTTGCAAGCAAATCTGTACAGTAAAGTTCAATTATTTTCCACAGAAAGAAAAATGGAAAAGCTTAAAAATGCTGTGCAACATGAAACCTACATCACACACATTAGAACTGCATTTGATTTTCTGAGGAAACAGTTAAAATGTTTTCAGAAGAATCCATTTATATAACACAACACATCAACATGCAAGCTGTGTAAGTGCCTTCATTCTAAGCAGCTTCTGAAATAAATTTATCTGACTCTGTTGATTTTTTGCCTTTCTAAATGTAGCACACATTCCTAAAAAGAAGCCAAGAGGCAAATCTCCTCCTTCCCCCCAAACAGTCTTTGAGCTTAGATTTACACAAGAAAAAAAAAAACGCTAGCTTTTTTGTAAAGTTGTGTGGGAATGCCCTCCGTATGAGTGAATAAAGGCCATCCTACTTTTGTCCCCTCATACCCTATGCTTTCTAATAATTCCAAAGAATTAAGAAGAACTATTGTAGTGACTACCATTTATAACTGCTTTAGTTGTCTCCTTATTTTCCTAGAGTTCCTGGACAGGGGACAGTGAAAATTCTTAGGAACAAGACCCCTATTAGGCAGAAGTTAAATGTTTTTACCACTTTGCTACATCAGAGCAAACCCATAAATAGAAGCCTGTTCTGTCAGTGGATGGAATCACTGAGGACCACATAGCAGTAACAGTACAGTATCCATTCTAAGCCAGCCCTGTTCTCAGAGCAACATCTTGGCTCACATCTTAAATGTCATCACAATGATGCTTCAATTTGCAAATTAATGCTATTTTCCACACCATGGTAATTTTATGATGCTCTCATTCTTTGTCTCTTACAACCATGAATGCTTCTCTAGTAACCAATAACAGACAAAGCCGTAGTTTATTTTTCAAGAAGAGTGAACATAACTTTTAAATTTCTTTTCAATAGAGATAATATGGACAGTAAGATGTCCGTTGAAATACATAAATACATGTAAATATGCACTTCTCACTGCAGGGAACAGCCATGCTAAGTATTAATTTGGAGTCTTAAATACTATGAGTCACAAAAGCATCTGCTTGTATCACCCAAGTCTTTGATTCATGCCTCAAGAAGCACAGGTAAACAATCACTGTTCCAGATTCCCTAAATTTTCCTGAAATTCACTCATGATTTGTTTGAATGAATACTTCAAACAATATTTGTTTGAATACTAAATGAATTCAGATGTTTATTCCCTCTCTTTAAATAGCTTTTCAGCATTTTAAAATCAGAAATTGACATTCATGACAAAGATGTATTTAAGACGAGACCGTGTACTGGTCTTAAAACCAAAGAGTTTACAGCTCTCTGGAGTAAGGTTTCTTTTATTAGTATTTCTTCCCATTTTAATTGAATTAAAGAAAACCAAAAAAAAGGAACCAAAATTATGAAGACCACCAGCGCTGTAAAAAAAAGAAAATATCTCCCAGGGTTTCCAGTTCTCTCTCCTCAGTGCTCTGGAGTCCAGATGTGGAAAGCCCAGTGGAGCTGAAAACATTTTTGGAGGGTGGAGAGAAAGTTTTGATGCTACTGCTGTAGCCTTATTTTATCCAAACCAGACAATTACCTTTCTTCATTAAGAATAAAAAGCCAAAGGCAACCACCACCAAACCCCACCTTTTGTATATTAGTACACAAATTAATTTTAATTGAGCCTGGTAAAGAAAAATAAATGCTCCGCAACTTAGCACTTACAAGCAAAGAGGCCTTGCAAGGCTGCTGCCTTAACTCAGACCATATATCATCTCTGAAATCCTCTTTGTCCAGCGTGCAAGTATATTTTTAAGATACATATTTTTCCTGCTCCCATATTGAGCAAGCCCATATTGATTTGCTGCAGTGACACCAGGTCACAAGCTACGTAGGAGCATTCCCATATCTTATGCAGCTACACCTGGAATATGGTGCTCAGCTAAGTGATGACAAGGGTGGTCAGTGAGGTGATGATAAAAGTCTATAAATAGCTCAAGAGGGTGAACTCTAATGAGGAATAAGTATTGTTTTAAGGTGGTCTGAACAAGCTTGATTGGTAGAAACAAAAAGATGTCCTGACACCCGGAGCCAGGCACAAGTTGCTGAATAGGAGCTTGCACATGGTACAAATGCCAGCAGTTCATTTGGGCTTCGCCTTGCATGCACCACAGGCGTATAATGAATTTACTATTTCAGAAAAATCATTATGGTAGACTTCAAATATAGTAAAGACCTTCAACTGCTAAATTAGTCCCTAAATTCAATAGTCCACCAACAGGAGCCACATGTTCAGGGTATTTAGCTACACCAGACAAAGCCCTAGAAACAGAGAAGAAGAACTAAACCTGCCCAGAAAGGAGAACAGACATAAACCCTGACAAATCTGTCATACCTTCACTTTCCATGGTTCTGGAAAAACATGCACGTGGGACTTGGGAAAGGTCTTTTTAATGAGGGTTAATTGGAGAAGTATGTCACACATGACTGAGTACCATTTCAAATAACTGCTCATGCTGGCATAACTAAATCAGGCAAATGACAGAACACCAAAATAGGGAATACTCAATCTTCTTCCCTCCTATTTAATCTTTATAATTTCATTATTCTCAAAATATCCAAATATCTGACATTATAGATTTTATTGAATTTATTGCTTCTTTTAAAATATTATGAGCACATCAGTATATTCCCCAGTGATCCAATAGTTCTACTAAATATATTTTCTATTGTCATTCAAATTATTAGTCTATGCTAATTGGAACTGCTGGATTTGTTTGTCTGGCTTCTGTGATGCAAAAGCTCCAGTTATGTGATCCTGATAAAGCCCTTTCTGGGCTTAAAAAAAAAAAGAAAAAGTCTAGAAAGGAGAAAATAACCACACTTTAGCCAGCCAGAATAGAGTTATTCCTGCAAAAATCATCGTACAACCTGTAGCACTGCATTACTTAAAAAGTCAAGTCCCTAGCCCTGAACCAAGTCACTTCAGTTTCTCCGCGCTGCCCAAGTTAACTGCAAGCATTTCCTGACACCCAGAGCGCAGGCAGAAAAAGGAAAAACGTCGACTTGAGAAAAGCACAGCTTCCAATCCCCACCCACCAGCTTCAGTCAAAGGGATGACTTCAGTCCCTTTCTTAACTAATCCTGTCACTGTAAAATCCTACAGTCATTCTTCCACACATAAAGGGAAAACGGACTCACTAGGAGGACTTAGACTCTTTCAGCTTGAACTGTTAGCCAATGGTGGAAATGCAAGAATGCTGAAGTTGTGCCTTCGGAGCCAATAGAGTGGATTTGTGTGTCCCACATGACTGTGTTTCCCCTGTCTTTCACATGGGCAGTATTTAGTTCAATTCAGAACTGCAGATAGTATAGCGTGCAGAGCAGCAATGGGATGTCTGAGCACAAGTGGCTGACTTCCAGGCGACTTCAGGAAGCGCATTTGTAATATTTCTCCTGAATTAAACTGGGATTCTGCACTCTTGACATCCTCCGACCCTCCTTGTCTCTGCAGAAGGAGACAGCGACCTGCACAGCACAGCAAAACTGTGAGTACGGAGTCTATTTTTATTTTTACCCAGAAAAACAAATCTCTTCAAATTGTTAAAATGCTGTCTGCAACTGAACTGATGGTTACTTTTTCTGATGAGACAAACAAGTAGCTAAAGTGTTATTCAAATTCAGACAGAATTTTTGCATTCTTCAATGAAAAAAAAAAAGAAAAAGGAAAAAAAAAAGAAAAAAGAGAAAAAAAAAAGAGTTATTCTCCAGGGCAGTGCCTGCATGCACACTGCATGCCACACTGCTTCCTGACATAGCCAGCATGCTGCTTTGTTCATAAAGAAAAACAAAGACAAAAAGCCCGACACACGTTATGTTGTTCACTTTTATTTGTACTCTGTGTCTAATCAGGCCTGATCTGTCCCCAAGGGGCAAAAAATAAAGGCAAACTTTAACTCTGCCAGCAAGGGCAGCCCAGACTTTCCAGACATCTGACAGTTATTATAATTAGCTATGAAAGACAGCGAAGACACTTTGGGGCAAATAGCTCTTACATTTGGAACAATGAAGTCGAGCAAGGTTCCCATCCCACCCCTTCCACGGGGGGAGGGGGAGAGGCGAGCCAACGGAGGGGAGTGTTAGGAAAGGGTTATGGCTGGACTGAAAAAACACAACTAACATAATATCTGGACTCACTCAGCACAAGGAGAGGCTTTTTGATAAGCAACTTTACCTCTCGATAGCAGCTTGCATTCACTTGGATTCCTGGCAGGGTGGGAAAGGGTGTGGGGTTCTTGGCAGCATAACGTCAGAAGGTCGGGGTGGAAGGGGCAGCGGGGGCAGAAAGAAGAGAATATCTATAACAAGAGACATTGCAATTGCTTCCCAGAGCTTTGCTGGCCAGATCTCCTTAAGCCCAAGTTGCTTTCTGGGCAAGATTTACGAGAGTTCTCAAACAGAAGCAACAGACAAAGCAGAGTTGTTTGGTTTTTTTTTTCTTCCTTCTTCTCAGGAAAAAAAATTGAACCCAAACGGGTAACTGTGTAATAAGAAGCACTAATTTGCATTTTTGTTCATTTTCTCTGCCCCCACATGTTCATGAGACCTTTAATAAGATCTCACCCCCACACACACACACACCCCCCCCCCGACTGCATGCTTCTTCCCACCCCACCTTCCCCTACCAAAAGTTAGATTCTGAAAACTACCATCAGAAGGGAAAAAGCAAAGACAATAGAAATCTGACTCTGTCCTGGCTGGGCTGGATCTCTAATAGAGCATGAAGTAAAAACAGTTGCTAAGTGAAAGATGAGCAGAATGCTTTAAAAAAAAATTAAAAAAAATGAAAAAAAATAAGTGCAATAAGGAGAAATTGCTGAAAGACTCCAGACGCTACTAATTATGGCTTAAATAAATCTTCCTGGACAGATGTTTGCTTGCTCCCACTGCGGGAAAAGGAACGTTAAAAGAACACCCCCCCCCCCTTTTTTTTTTTTTAAAGAATTTGACATGAATGTCTTACCTTTTTTTTTTTTTTAAAAAAAAAAAAAATACACCATTTTATTCTTTGTCTGCCCTCCTGTTATCTCCCCCTCCCCCAACCGCCGCCCACTGTGAGCTGAGACACCTGAAGGCTAGACACAATGATCAACAGAGCACTGCGCTCGCCTGTCTGGATTCCAGCCAGATTTCTTTTTTTTTTCCCCTTCACAATCAAGGAGCCTGCACGCAATGCATGGCAAGCCCCTCACTCTGCTATGTGCAGATCAGACAGAAGTCTGAACCGCGTTGCAGAAAGATTAAAGGCAAACACAAGCCTTTCTTCCTTATGTCGGCCAAGCTCGGTTTCAACTTGATTGTGATTTGCAAGAAAATATGAAATAAGAAACTTTGCAAACATAGATAGGCACCTTATTGTAAAAAACATGTGCATGTGTGCACACACGTTCTAACACGGTGTAAAAAATAAGGGCATCCACTGTTCCCCATTTTACAGTGGTTTACACTCTAGCTGTACAGTCAATGCAGTATTTTATGTTAAGTTCATGCATCACTTACATAATTTGCCATGTAGCTCAAATACTATGAACAGATTTTGTATATGTACAGATTACACTACAGGCAAATAGATGGTGTACACAGACCTACATCTAAAAGGCAGTCAAACTGAAATATTTAAATATATTTGGGTTTAGAGAGATTAGCAAGATCTCCTAGACAGTTTTGTGGCAGTTTTAAACAAGACAGTAGTAAAATGCTTCACAAGTAGGTTGTCTTCAAGCCACAGAAGGGGAGCGTGGCAGGGGACTAGCTAGCTGGCCTCACAAGCCTCCTCCGCCTTCCTGTTGCCACAGCCCAGAGAAATGCTGACTGGCTCAGTGCCATAAAGTTGTTCTTGGGAATGCAGTACTCCCCAAAATAGTTGCTCTCCGTTTGGTGTGGCTATGGGTGGGGTTAGCAGAAGCATACAGGGAAAAGGGAGATTCAAAGCATTTATTCTATTTAATTTTTAAATGTATGGTGTGCAGACCTATTTTCTAAAAGTTCTTTGAAACTGCATTGTCTTTTGGTACAAAGTATGGCATGATGCACATGGCAATTATTTTCTGCTTTTCACTATGTATTTTGGGCAAAAAAAAGACTCAAAAGGAAAAACATGTTTTAAACACATGCATACGTACACTGCTTCTAATTTAGTCCTGGAAAGGCTTAAACTATATTTTAGTCACATTAACAGGTATTGTAATACAAAGATAGGCTTTGTTTTGTTTTGATATATAAAACAAAAATGTATTGCTTATAAGCAATATTAAAAAAAGGAAACCAGTATAAGTGTCCCATAAATTTAGTCTTAGAAAGAACTTCCTTCCAAATAGCAGTAGAAACATACAAACAAAAGGTTACATGTGGTGGCAACAATATCCACAGGCAAGGTAAATATACTAGAAAAGAGATTTCAGAGAAGTGGATGGAATGAATTTTCTGCTGTCAAATTTGTATTTATGGATTGTTTGGGGTTTTTTAAACAACAGATTTATCACTTTTCTGAAGGAACATTTACATACCTTGTATGAAATATACAAGCAAACAGTGCAGTGGTCATATGATAAGTATATACTTGCAAGTTACATGTATATGCATATACACATGTTCACTAGTATTAACATGCTAAATTCCTTTCTACTTTTACTGGCATATTATTCTTGAAAAACAAAATTTGTCACTTATGTTTCACAAATGTGTTTCAAAATAATGCCTGCAGCTACATTTTGAAGTGCTGACACTGAAGTGTATTTTCTTAAAGGTAATGACAATAACCAACCATATATTTTTATCCATTTCCTAAGACTGAAATCCTATGCAAATCAATTCCTCTAAACTTTAGAAGTCATATACATCCTTTTATTATAAGGGATTTCAACTGGCAACTTATTTATTGTTTACCAGTGCAAAAGCAACAACTAATCACATAAAAGCATTAGACCTGAGTATACGAACACAGGGCCCTTGCCTTCATGTTTAGTTCAACACTCTCCCCTTCTTCCAGTAAAGTCTCTTGGGTTTTGTGAATGCTGGGAGTTCAACAGTTTTGGCTTAAGTAGATAGGAGATATAAATGCCCAGTGTTTTTTGCAAATACGATATTATCCTCCAGCTGCTGTTTTCCAGGCACCCGAGATTTGGAGCTATGTGTTTTAGCTTTTTATACAAACAGTTTATTCATCTAAATGTGAAAAATTCTGACCTGTGTTTTTGTGCTGACTTATTTAAACTTTCAAATAGTTGATGTTGAGACAAAGCAATCATAGAAGTTTATGCATATTTTTGACTCCTTTCCCTAAGAAATTTATGTCTGTTACAGCTCATCTCTTAAGTCTATGGCCTTCAATTGGTTGTGCAAACTCGATGGTGTCACTTGCAGAAACCTCAAGTTCCAATTTCTGTTTTTAAACTCTCCTCTCCCCTCTTCCCCCATACTTCCTCTGTTGCATCTGCTTGTTTGAGCTTTTCCTAGTCTAAGCAGAAGTGTAACTTTTAGCCATAAGAATAGAGAGCTCAGGATTACTTCCAAAACTTTCAGAAAACTGGTTGTTTCACTTATACCTTTACACAGCAGAAGTAATTTGAGAGCCTACCAGAAACATCCTCAGTCTCAATAAGGTAACAGGTCCAAATAAGCTCATGTAATTACAGATAGGAATTCCTGAGAACCGTGCATTGCATTTTTATAGATAAAAAGCCCAGAGTGTTTTAATGTAAACAGATTTCTCTGCGATATTTTGCCAAACTGCTGCAAAGCTCAAACTACAGTTGAGCCAAAATGACTTTCGGCATGGTACAGTTAGACCAGATGGCCACGTGTTCTTTTCTTATTTAGATGAGACTTTTCCTTTCAATAACATCTTTCTTCCTGACCTGCTTAAAAATTCCAGCGAATGAAATCAGCACAGGATTTTCAATTCTAATTGACCATGTGCAGAGGAAGGGCCAGTAGAGAAATCAGTAGGGCCATTGTAAGGCACACTGCATCAATCTCCCCTTTGTCCTGAATCTTTTCTAGCATGAGCTAAAATAATTAAGATTATTTCATTTATATTATTTGTACAGAAGCATATCTAGTCATGTTCCGGCAAAAATCATTGCAAGTTCCTTTTTTTACAAACGCATGTAACGAGGAATATGTATGTCTATTACACACCAGATAAACAGGTACCCAGCATCATTAACAATCAAATATTTAAAAAAGAAAAACAAAAAAAACATACCAAAACTCAAGAAAAGAGTGAACAAAAGAAGGAAAAGTGTGGGTTCATTAAAGCATGAACTGCTTTGCCTTTTCTAATGAAGTCAGAAAGTCTGAAATAAAAAAAGCCTAAAAACCAGAATTATTTTTTTCACTGTCCAAAATGCTCACCCTTAAAGTGTCTGTAATCTTCAATCTATTACTTTGCCTGCATAGATTTTACACACACCACCCACACTATGTGGGATGGTGAACATGGTCTCACTTCTTTCTGTGTGATCTAGATGCAAAGTACAGATTGTAAATACTGTATATATCACACACAAACATCTATAGAAATATGAACACAGATGACATCATTACAGTCTTACCTTACTATTTTATTTGGATTTAGTGAGATTATCTGTGAAGCGATATAACAATATTGAGATTTAACAAGTAGTGTATGCTAAAGATGCACAAGGTCCTATCCACATGTTTACATAGCTCACGGATAAGGTAAGTGGGTAAAATGAATCCTTTAAAGGAAAAGTTGGGGGGGGGATCAATTGAAAGCAATACAGAGCAAATTGGGTTGGGTTTTGGCTTGGTTTGAGTTGTTTGCTTTCTGGTTTGTTGTGGGTTTTTGTTTGGGGAGGGGGGTTGATTGGCTTTTTTTTTTTCTTTTTACATAAGGAAATAACTTAGTAACAGATTTATTATTCCTGTACTATTTTGAACAATTCCAGCTACTATTCACAGTTTAATTTTGAGGGCCTGATGGTTTCAGATCGTAACTAGAAGCCTGAATCAGATTGTAACTAGAAGCCTGAATCAAGAAAGAACCAAACAGCTCTAAAAAATAATTTCTGAAATATAATTATGGAAATGTTTTCACTAAGGTAGCCTTCTTCAGTTTAATCAATTTTTTTTTCTGAAAAAAAAAACAGGTTTTTATTAAAACCCTGATCAGTTTTTAAATGTAAGGTGAAAAACAATCCGGAAGAAAATGCAGTGGGTAGCATGGCCTTTGCTGTATGTCAAGCATCCAGTCCAAGTTACACGTGCGTGAAGAAACATGCCTGAGAATATAAAACAAAGCACAGACTTTGGAACTGGCCAGGCAGACATGGTAAAAGGTCTGGTTTCAGCTCTCTAGTAAGATATTTTGTTGCCTTGGGCAAATCATTTAACTGCCTGACTTCTCATCTACGTCATATTAGTACAATTCAAGTTTTGAATTTGTGATTATTATTGCGAGTTCAGCATTGAAATACCACAGCAAAGGGTACTAGAGACACCTCAGATGCTTGAAAAGACTATAAAATCCCAGATAGAACAATAGCATTTTTGTTACTGTTGTTGCTATTAATTGGGTTATATTTTGTGCAATATTTCTGTAACTAGACAAAATACAAAGACTTGCTCAAGAGGTTCATATAACTCAATTCTAGTCCAAGTTCCTCAAGTTTTTCCATGTACTCGAACACTGACTTTTTATTTAACGTGCAACAAAACATCAGAGTCAAAATAAGTGGAAGATACTACTGTCTGTAATGACGCTCTATATTCAACATTAAGGGCTAAGACTAAGTCATGCAAGGCCTAACACTAAGAGGCTAACTTTTGTAGAGTAATAGCTTGTTTAACAGACTGTTCCATGGTACCAGTGAGACTAACTGCAGACTGAAGTGCTGCACTGCATGACCAGGAATACCAAGCCTGAGCCTTACCTAGACATTTACTACCTCCAGTATTTGTGCACTAAGGATTTGATCTTGTTCACAGCATTGATCATATTTTCACTTAGAAAGACTGAAGGCCACCTAGAGAATCACTTCCATGCTCAAAGTTCAGCACATGTGTAAAGCATCATGTTGAAATAGGTTTTTGATTTCTAGAGAATCCTATGCTACCCAGCATTTGCTGGGTACTGGCCATTTTGCTGGTGGTCATTATATTGCACTCCCAGTTTCACCTTTCTGTTTCTCTTGACAATTCTTCGATTCCCCCCATTAGACAGACTGAGTTAGAAACCCTAACAATCACAGGAACAGAGACCAGTGGGCCTGAAACAATGAGATTTCACAGAATATTTTGAGGCTGCCATTTTGTGACTACCTGAAGTGATAATATCACACAAATGGACCCAAAAACTTCCTTTTCCTTCAATGAGCAAATACAGGGGGTCGCTGTGCAAAAGAAGAAAAGCAATTTCTCTGCTGAATGTTTCTATTAAACAATGCTCATGCACAGTACGAAATACATACTCAGACGCTCAGCTATGCTGTGTCAGTGCTGTTCAGGAGTTCAGAAAATTAAGGCAGTGTGGCAGATCTGCTGGTCATCTCGGCAGGTTTGCAGAAGCGTAGGGGTAGTGAGATGCAGGAAAAAAGAAAATATCCTCCGTGGAAGTATGGCCTCATAGTGCTTCTCAGAACAAGGAGAGGAAGTCAGCAAAGAGCACATGGTTACGTGCAATTGATGGACTGTATTTCATCAGCCTATTTTTACTGTCAAGGCTCCAGAATATATTAGGACTCTATCCAGTCTCTTAAGCTATTGGATGTGGATGATGAGATCAGATAAAATGATTAAAATCAGCTTGGTTTCATGATTTCAGATACTAAGAGTAATAGGTACAAAACAAACAGTTACATGATAAAAGTACAAACACATCTTTGTGTCTTACCTCTGCATTTTTCCAGTTTATAGGAATTGATAAGTTTTGTTTGTTTGGGGTTTTTATTTAACAAACCTCCAAAATGGCAAGCAAGATTATTTTTTGCAGCATCCCTTTTGAAACTGGTTTCACTCATCCAAAATAAAAAAAGCTCAGAAGATACTGTAAAAATAAATTTTATGTTGCATCCCCTGTGATATTTTATATAAAGTCTGTGGTCAAGCAGCTTTAAAATCCCCGATGCATTTAAGTTGTTTACAGAGTTTGATGACTGCCTTTTATTTAGAAATAAAAATCTGATTATTTTCCATAATGTCTTATCCATGCAATGAACTTGTGTTACTGCTTTCAAGCTTTATTTTTCAGTTGATGTGAAGCCACTTTTCTAAGAGAATAATTTGCATAAAAGTATTTTAAAAGCTGGAGCAGTGTAATGAATGACAACAGCGAAGAAAAGCCGTCCCCAGGGCAGAGAAAGGGTTAAAATTTCAGATCTTTATGTAAGAATTAAAAATGAGAGTTAAAAATGGGATTGGGCGGAGAGCTAAGCTGCTGGTGACTTGAGTGTATTTATGGATTACTATGTCTTGAAAAGAAGAAAACCAGAGTTGTAAGATGACACTGCAGGGGTTGTCTGGACTTCTCACCGAGTGTAAAGTCTGTTTAGTCAGTGTCTTAATGCCTAATGCTGACCTTTGCCCTCTTCACTCCTCCCTGCTCCAGGTGCAACAATTTAGCAAGTGCTTTAGCATTACTGGGAAGTTTGTGCAGGTTTCACATGCTGCAAAGTGCACAGAGCATTTTGTGCAACGGCAGCATCCGTTACACCCACCCAAGATCAAGGCTTAGCACATTTTTATTATCCTAAGTACACAATGACTTGCTTTCCCCGTTTTCCCTTATTAGTTATTACTCCATTAAAGTAATAAAACCAAAAGAGTCTTTGAAAGGGTATTCGATTGGCATAATTCTATACGACAAGATACAAGATTAAGCTCATGTCACATACTCCCCAGCACCATGAATTATAGCAGGAATAGGCAACATGTGCCAGCAACGCTATTGATCTCTCAGATTAATTCTCTTTGCTATGGAAATAGGAGACAAAACCAGAACCCATTGCTACAAAATAGCCAACGAATTTCAGCTCATTTTCCTCCAAATAAATTTATGGTTTTGTAGTTATTCATTATATTAGGACTGATAGAAATTTTAAAGCAAAACAGTTTTACCGACTAATATTATAAAGAGCTAAATTATACAATGTCGGTATAATTTCAATTTTTATAAAAATGAGTGTAGCAAAATGCATATTAAATATGAGATGCTGTAAATTCTCCAGTTGTCAGCGATGCAGATAATATAAAAGCACATGCATGTTTCATGTTTATTCATTCATGTCTTATATTTAGGAGGTGGTTGCTAAGATTTCTGAGGGCTTGCAATTTGACTTTACTGCGGAGAAAGTATACATAGGTACCATCATCTCTGAGACCATTTCAGGTTTCATGTTGTTTCCAGAAAGCTTACATGGACATTCCTTGTTGCTGTGAGCAAGGAATCCATTTTTCCTATTCATATTATGCTGTGGGACTGATGGCTTCTTCAGATGTGGACCCAGCGTTAAAGATCCATAAGTTTTCTACTGCATGATACAGTGTACTAAAATGCACCACTGTATAAAACTTGCTGGAAATAGAAGACTGTCCACTGCTGCACTTTGTGATTTATTCCAGCTAAGTCTGCCTTAAAAATATTTAGAAATTATGATTTAGACACTTAAAAGCTTTAAATAGCTGATGTCTCCCACATTCCTTCCTCACTGAGCTATGCTGCAAAATGTTCATTAAGCTGAAGGAAAAGCACAGAGGAAAAGGAATGGTTTAAGAGGTGAACAGCAGCAGGAGTAGGCACAGGTCAAAGGATCAAAATATTCTGGGAAGTGCCCTGAAACAGTTCTCTTATACTACTTCATTTCATTTATAACATTTGGGCTACAAAAGAATAGAGAAAAAACATATAAACTGTTGTTTATTGCATGATAAACTGTTTCTAGAGCTGGGTAGCTTTATCTCAGCACAAAGAGAGCCCCTGTTCACAGTGCAGCTGCTAAGAACTCATCAACACCCCTTGTTTAAGAGTAGGGTACATAAGAAGTCAAAACTTGAAAGCAACCTGAAATGTTATTATTGTAGTAAGCTATGCAACTGGATTTGATTTCTAGCCAGACTGTATCCCTTTTCTCCTGACACTGTTTACAAGACATATTTAGTGCAGGTGGTACTCTCCTTAATTTCACTGAAGGTCAAGTGTACTTGTCATAACTACTTTTTGCACAGCTGAGAATTCAACTACTGTAGACTGAAAACAGACATTGATTTTGTGAAGGAAACACATAGTACTGAAGAGCTGGACCTGAGATGAAAAGAATTAATTTTTCACACTGTTTTCCCCTACTATCTCATCAAGATCATAACTTCTGAGCTTGCTGTGTATCCATAGAAGCAGTCATTGGGGCACTTACAAAAACTTCAGAATCCTTTGCCTGGATAAAGTGGTTTCGTTTGTCTTGCTTTAGGTGGTTACTATGAATCTTTTTCAGGACTGCAACCTGAGATTATGCTCTTGTCATGTTTGTAAATGACTGATTTTAAAATGATTTGTAAGTATAAAATAGACTGAAATTTGAATTAGTCAAGTTTCTAACTTAAGCAGAAAAAAAAAATAGATAACCAAAAATTTAAATTCATTTAGTATCCTGCTATTTTGCAACATCAAAGTCACATCTTTCAGAGACTACTCATGTAAAGCTTATTCTCTGTAAATTCTAAACTGATGTTACAATTGTTACCATACCAAATCCGCAGAAAAAATAGCAGGGTAAAACACTATACTTGTCCTGATCCATTTACCCTTAATAATTAACAGTTCCTGTCTACATGCAGTAAGCGCACTTAAAATACAGGAAATTGTCTATGGAACCTGCTTTTTCTGTTAATACATATTTCCCTTTTCTGACTTACAACTGTTCCTAATGCTTTCCCTATGCGTTTCACCTGAAGAAAGGAAATTAAAGAAAACTATCTTTGAGTTGTGCTTGGTTTTAAAGGTTTTTTTTCCATGTTAGTTGAAAAAAAGCCATTAAAAAAACCCCAACCAAATCCAGGTGTCTCCTGTAATTCTATACTACTTTGGTCTTGCATAACACAAATTTTCTTCCAGTAAACGACTCCTAATATATCACAGATATGGAAGAGATGAAAACCTTCCTTCCAGATCTGTGTACTGCCAGAATCGGCACCCAGGTGTGCTCCAAAGCATCAGTTCACCAAATTCTAAAACTAGAGACAGATTCCCCTGTGAAATCCATTTGCTGGTGAGCTGCTGCCTACCCATCTCCTCTACCCCCATCCAAACTTTTTCAATCACTCTGCCCTGAATCACCATATTCCTCTGCAAAGAGTAAGGTGTAAAGATGTAAAAATTGGAACTGCCTGCCATAAATATGGACACTTACTCTAGATAGGAATAGATGGTTTTTTTGTTTTCCTTTTTTGTTCTTTTCTTTTTGGGGGGATTTTACTTAAAAGCATAAATGTAAGTAAAATGCAAATAAAACAGTGCCTTTTGTAGGGCAGTTAATTTTCAGAGATGGATACATATTGATATTCAACTGACACAATGAAATGTAGATTCAAATTCCTAATCTTTCTTGTTAGTGGAAACCCCAAATAACCAACTTGCAATCTTATTAGCGTCAGTTGTCCTGCTTGCAAAATTAGAGCCAAGTTTCCTCAAAACACAGAATAGTACGGTAAAGCAAGCATTTTCTCATGAAATTTCACTGAGGGAAAACATGGGGCATCATTATTTCAATTTGTGGGATTCACTGAACGTTTGTTTCTAAACCCAAGCTTCCTCTTTCCTCATTTCATCAGTGACTCATGAACTTTATTTTTTCACTTGAAATTGTTTAAGTTATGATTATTTTAAAGGTAAATCCACATTTTTATTTTGCAAATCATTAAAAAAAAAAAAGGAAGAAATTCCCACTAACCATTATTCTCTGCCAGTTTTGTACTTATATTGGGGGAATAAAGTTTACATAACTTCATTTAGAGAATCATTCATCATGATTATTCTGTCAGTACCAATATTCCAGCTGATTTTTTCAGGCTCAGTTGCAAAATGTTGGTAAATTAAGACCTTCTCCATGGAAAAAAAAAAAAGATTGAAATCTATTGGTCATGTTAATGAAGGAAGTGAAACCTGAGTTACTCAAAAAGCTGATAAAGTTCATGACCTTTTCAAAGCAGGATTCACAAGTATTTTTCTGAAAGACTGGTTTAAATTTGTAAAAAACAAATCCCTGAACTTTAAGAAAGAAATAGCTCAAAGGAAACAAGGACGAACACTGAAGTATCAAGTTCATTAATATATCTTGGTTGCATAACAGTTTAAGTTGGTTCTACAAGGGAGGTAACACACCTGTACCCATGCAGGTCATGTTGGAGCAACTAACACAGGGGATTACATTTAGAATCATCCTATCAAGCTTCAATGGCTTAGGACTCCAACATGTGTTTCCAGCACACTCCTGGTGGAGGGAAACTGATGCCTTGCATGAGCAGGTTTATGAGAATATCAAGGCCATTGAGATTACTTTTCTGAATTCACAAATTATTTGTTGTACTAAGACCTAGCTCTCTACCCTGTTCTACTCCAGTGCTTCTTTCATTACACAATGCTTATGTCCACTCCTTTTCTTCTCTTCTTTGGGATTTACGCAGAAGAGACAGCAATAATTCCCTGCTGGATGCCCTCGGGATTCACTGCATGCTTTGGACATCGCAAAAGGACAGCAGACAGTCAAGAAAATTTGAGACTTTCATAGGAGAGGGAGTTGTGGCCTTTGGCTACAAGATCTTAATGAGCTTCCTACTCCTTTTTTCCTTAGCTCTCTACAACAGGAGGTGGCAAGCATAACGAAGGCTAGAATTGTTCATATCTCTCTGCCAAAGATTTCTCATCCATTATTTTTAAGTTTAGAAACTTAACTTGGCTGGCACTTCTTCTACCACGCATGTAAAACAAGTGAGGTTAACATAGCATGAAGGAGAAATGTGGGGGAGACCTACTTCTCAATTGTTCTGTTTGAAAACTCATAACTTCAGTTTGTGACTAGCAACAAGACTCACTAAAAAAGGCATTCTGCATTGAAAGATAGTGGGCATTCTTCATTATATGAGAATATTTCTGAATGAAGACCTCCTGTATTGTTTTCCATTTCCTTAAGAAGGCCTCAGACTGTACCAGCTGTCTAAACATATTTACAGTCTCTCCAAACTGCTGCAAGCCCACTGTAGTGGAATTTGTGCAAGGGTCAAAGGTAGCATGACTGAAGAGGTTTTCTTTTGGTTTGTTTTTAAGACACAAGATAGCCATGCATTTTCTGCAAACATAGCTACACATACAGCTGGCTCACTACAGAAACATTTGTTTATCCAATGTAGACATAAAACCTCTCTGAATTACTACTAACTGCTTGGCATACCTTTTTCTTTTTTTTTTAATTCAGTGCTACTTTCTGCAGCTTACATTTGACCGATTTAGTCAAATTTTTATCTCTCAGTGTACTTGCCCAGTTACATTCACTTTTACTTACTCATTTAAGTTTTGGGGAAAAGAAAAAAAAAAAGGAAATATTTTGATCCCATAATAAATCCACATCTGAAGCCAGGAAAAGCAGATAAGTACTAAATAAACAATGAAGTATATTTATCACCTGAATCAGTTTCTCAAGGTTTGACAGTTAATATCTTTTCTGAAATTGCTATTTGGACAATCCCTCCCCCATCTTCCAGAAAAGACATCTGGCTAGTACTGAATGGAGTTTAGTGTTTGAACATCCCATCTGGTTTCATCATGTTAACACATGATTCCAAGTCATTCAAGAAGTATGAACAATGGATATTGTATTCCACATAGTGCCATGTGGATTTAATCTTTAAAGGATGGTGGCACTGTAGAATCAAACTTTTTAGTTAAAAGTCAAAACATTTCGCGTACTGAAAACTTACTTCTCATAGCCTCAGAAACTTCTCACATATTATCCTACCCCAAGAACAACAAGCAGACCATGTCTTCCACACAGTGTCATTTCCATTCTTACTTATCATAGTACCTATCTTAATAAATCAAGAACACATTTCCTAAACATGGCAGTGAAAAGCAACATTAAGATAGACTTTTTAACGAGAATACTATTTTCATCCTCAGATTACTTCCAGATTGCTTAAAAACATACTCAGAAGTTTGCTATGAGGCAAATGGAAGTTGGGCATCTTTGTCTCCAGAGCTACCAACTCTACCTTTCACTGAGATTAACAAAATCTATAGCCACTTTCCAAAATAAATGCTAAGTAAACATTTTCTTCAACAGACCATCACTAATCTGTTTTAATGATGCTGAATGAACATTCAATTTCTCTATCATCTTGAACAAAAACATAACCAAATTTCAGTTATTAACATTTCCTATTCAAACACTTCTTTTAATTTTTTATCTTCATAAGGATTATTAACCCATTGGGCTGTAACACTGATCTTAACGTATATTTCTCTATTAAATGAATTATCCCTCGAAGGAACAAATATTCAATAAGTAGCTTGTTAACAAAAGTTAATAATACTGATTTCAGACTGAAAGAAAATCACAGAAACTTCAAATGTAGAGCAGGTATTTTCTAGCTGTCCTTTAAGCCACCTAATATATTTGTTTCATTTGAGATCCTGGGAAAGCAAATGGATTTTGCCAGCTAGGGCAAGAAGATGGGGAAAAAAAAATAAATAGGTTTGTTTGTATGCTTTTAGTGGAAAGAAGCAGGGCAAGCATACTTGAAAATTTATACACTTGTGATCATGTCCTTTTGCTGAATCTCAGCTCATTTTATTTTTGAGTTAAGATTCTGAAAGATTTGATTTCTCAGAAACCGCTGAAACTGAACCAGAAAGAGGGACTAATTTATCCTCAAAATTGTTAGGCCAGAATAAGATCTGTGCAACAAGACCTTATAGCTTTGTCTGATGAAAAAGAGACAAAGAATTCTGTAAAGACTGATAAAGAAGATTGAATTACACCATCCAACTTTTTCTGAGCTCTGTTGAACTCTATCCTTTCTTTAGTGTCATCTTAATTACCAGCCAGCTCACAGGGCGAAGTCAGATAAAAATGGGCAAGAAAAGCAAAGTGGCTCTCATTACATTAGTATTTTCACACCAATACCTTAATCAAGCATATTTAAGAGGCTACTGATGATACCTAAAAGCTCACTTTGCATTGTCTGGAAAACTTGTTTACCCACTATGTTACTTCAGTTGACAGAACCTATCTAGACTATCAGGACGGTATTGGGAAACAGAAGGCATGAAGGAGGAAGAGATTTACTCCAGATTATGGAAACAAATGAGTTCCTTGTGGAAGGAACTGGATATGTTCACAGCAAAGCTGGGTTGAAGGTTAGCTGTACCAGGTGAAGATTTTACTTAAACTTACGGAGATCATATAGACTGATAAATCAGTGGATTGTAAGGATTCGACAGTGCCACCGCTAGTTGATTGCAGCAGGAAAAATACCGAACTCCCTAATTTGTAAAGAACTATAAATTGCAAGACTGGAATAGAGATGACCAAACAGATTTTTTTTAACAATATTCCACTGTTCCTATCATCTCCAGTGATTAAATCGGAGATAAATTAGTGACTATGTTTATTCAGTACCACCTTGGATTTAGAGAACTGAGAATTGTTCATTTCATTTCATTTGGAAATACTTCTATCAATACTTTTCAAGTAATACTGGTTGAGTACTCGGCAGATTTACACAAGCTGTAGCAGACAGTCTGTGTTAGAAAGTCTGTGGTGTCTGTTTGCTTAATTCAGGTACTCTGTCTAGAAAGACATTGCTTTACTCAAAATCTATTCATTCAGTTCCTTCCAGGCACAAAGCCTCCAAAAATGCACAGTACTTTTCTGCCTCTAATAAACATCAAAAGTATTAGCTACCTCCAGCATCTGGAACACCTGAATTACTACAAGCACTTGTCTTGCACTGAACAAAAAAGGGAATGAAATAAGGGAGCTCAGGAAACCGAAGTCCTGAAGTGAGTCTGCCCGAATATACTTTTATGAGATCTTACATTTCTGTAGCCTTAAGACATGAAAAGCATGATTTTGCTTAGGAAAAAAGAAAACAAAAAAAATCCCTGTCTTTTAGAATTTAGGCAGTTGGTTAAATCTTGTTGGCTTCATACAAGCATTTTGCACAGCTTGACTTTTTATAGTGGAAATGCTTGACTTCTTGGACAAGATCTAGAGTTACAGTTGGTTCTACTCATGATCAGTTTCACTTAAGATGTAGCAAGAGAAATTTGAAGAGGTAACAAGATCTTCCAAAGGAGATAGTCTAACTTTCAGTAAAGCATTTGAATGAATTATGTGCTGGCCCAGGTAGTCAACGCAAACTTATTAACAAACATTTTTAGTTCTTAAATGGAGTATTTATTTTCTAGAACACTGTATTCAATAATCTTGCTCCTAGTTATGACCTTTTAACGTCCTAAGAAATAGAATTGTGAAAGCTTTCTATTACGCACTACGAGGGAGAAGTATCTCGGCAGTTAGAGTTTCAGCATTAAGAGAAAAATAAATGGCTTTATCAAATATATCTGCTCCTGCTGGATATCAACATAGAGCTACCACCATTAACTGAAACTAGTGTGTGGTCCTGACATCAAGTATTGCAAGGGCAGTCTGAGTTCTAACCTGGACTTTAATAATTTGTAACTCATGGCCAGCCTTACAGAGGCTTTCAGTGTGTTATGATCCAAATCACTAAATTCGAAATGTAACTAAGGTATTTGTGCACTGCAGAAATTTGATATCTCAGTCTCTCCTTCTTGCTAATACAATTTTATTTTCCACATATAAATGGCAAGCTGCCAATTAGGGAAGTACACATCCTGTAATGCAAAGAAAAATAAGTAGATATGTCTATATGTATTAACTACAACTCAGTATTGTCTAGTGCAGCTGGAATGAAAAACACACCAAAAAAGCAAATTACAACTCCATTATTTATATTATAAACAAAAGTTTTTGTGAGCTAGAGTTACATTCCTCACTGCATCTTATTTCTTGGTTTTAAGTCTTACTTTGTTTTTCTTCCTCTGATTCAAACACTTGAAAATAAAATTGTGTCAAAGCTATCAAAATAGCACCAAAAATATTACAAGGCAATTTATTGAAGTATAGAACAAAGAACAAAATTCTCTTCATCCATTCCACTACCTCTGTGGTTGAACCTTTTAGTTGCTTTTAGCCAGAGGTAAAACAATTCCGATATAGACACTGGAACGTCATTAAAATATGTAATAAACAAAGCCTATTAGTACTGATTGAAGCATTTTTATAAAGCTTTCTTATTCCCTTCTTAGGGAAGGAAAGAGCAAGCTACTGGTGAAGCCAGTAGGAGACCAAGATTCATCTGGGCTCCTGTTCCATATTCGAAATGATATATCATGAGAAACTCCACTTATTCCTAATTGTCAGGCTGTGGGAAGGTATATTAAGATTATTACACTTCATTAATTCCACTATAAAACAAAGTAAATTGAGACCATTTTGGACACTGCTATACAGTAACAAAAATATAGGCAATTCTCCATGACATATCATACACACAGCTGTACATTACCCTCAAAACCTAGCAGTAGTAATCTAGATCAGGATACTAGTCAAAATATAGGATTAACAAAACTAAAAAAAAAAAACAAAAACAAAAACAAAAAACACGCAACCCTGTATATTATCTATTTGTATTTACTGTCAAGGTACTGTAAGCATCTTTACCATGTACAAGGTTACCATCTTAGCTGAGCCTGCTGAAGTATAAAGATAGCAATAACTTTATTAATCCTCCTCTCTAGTTAAAGAGACTTAGCATAACTGTTTTGTGGGCTCTATAATCTCCACTTGACTGTGCTGCATTCTCTCTTCATGAAATGGTTGGCTTCTTCTTGTGCCACACTGCTCAGCTTAAGCTGCTTTTCTGTAATTCATACACCACTTCTGTACAGGACTGTTGTTGTTTTTCATGTGCAAAAGCAGCTATAGGAAGTGATAGAAGTTTCAGAAATGGAAAAAAAAAAAAAACATGTCTTTTAACTTAACAGAAAGTGGCATTTCATCTTCTAGCTTTGCCAGTGTGCTTGTTAGTAATGTGATGTGTCATGTAGGTTGAAGCGAATTTGTTTGCCTCAAGGATCAAGTGCCACTTCCAACCAAAAATGTAAGAAGATTTCACTTCATGTTTGACTCCTAATTCACAAGCAGTGGAGTCTTTGAATATCACACTTTGTCAAGCTGAAAAATATTGATTCACGAAGTTAAACTTTATGTGGGTTTGTACGATTTTTAAAGAAAACTCCTTCAGAAAACATTTAAGGATTAAAAGGGAGTTTATAGTCAAAACCAGAAACATTGACTCCAAAATAGCTGTTTCCAATTCAGTAACAAATTGACTGCTTTAGACAGATCTCTTCATTCTGCCTAAATATCACCGAAATCTAACACAGAACTAGTTTTGAACTCTAAAGTTTTCTGGGATGGAAAAAGGGAGTTTTCTGCTTACCTGTGGTCATGAAATATTTATCAGTTTGCCAGTTAAAAAAAAAAATGAATGGTATACAGTGATTCATTTCTATATCTGAAACACTTCACATAAATTAGCAATCTACCATTCAAGAGTCACATGTATTCAGAATCATGTTACATTATATCTCATCCTTATAAAAGCACAATAACATGGCCTCCCACTAAGTTTAGTCTTTAATGTAATGGGCCAGAAATACCTCAAAGTTGCTTGGCATAAGTAACAACCCAAGACAGAACTAAACACACAATTTGTGGGGAACTTCTACGAGACATCCTACCTGCAACAGCACCTACCACATAATTTCTAACTAAAAATTTCTAAGTAAAAAGCCTTTATTGTATTCTGGACAAGTGCAAGTCCTGGTGCAAACTTTTTAAATTAAATACCCAGTAAAACCATTTAATAAAGCATAAAATTGTCCTAACCAGTCCCTCTAAGTAGTTAATTTTAACCATGGAACTATCACTATCCCAGATCCAAACCCACTTCAGTTATTTAAAAAGAGAATTGCCATTGTTAAGGGGTATGGACATCTATTTGGCAGAGAACAACAACTTTTAGACTGACTAGTGCAATTCTGGGGGGAAGGGTCAGTTCTGTGTTTAAAATAATTCTTTTGCTGCCAGAAGATTCTGCCATGACAAAAGAGGTAATACCTGGAACAAACCAGGCATGATAAATATCTCAGCCTCTGCTTGTGAACAGAGCTAAGCAAATGCCTAGTTGATGAAGGGCAATTGATAACCTTTTCCCAGGTCTTTGAAACCTTCACCACAGTATTATATATAACAAAGCTTAGGAGATACTACTCTTGTTGAAATGCATCTTCAGCAGTTATCAAAATTATGCCAGTTACAGTACTGTGCTGTTTGGATGTCAGGCATTGCAGGGGACTTCACACAGAGAAAGTCCCCAGGTTTCACAGGAATCCAGCAGGATAGCCTAGCTATTACCAGATCCAGTGCCTTCTATTTTAAATCTTTTAGAAGGGCTAAGTACACACCTGACATGGATTTTTATAGAAGGTTCTCTATGCTTTTTAAGGCAGAAGTATCAGTATAATAATTTAAAAAAATAATCACTAAAAAGACATGTAATTACACATTTAAGAGGAAAAATGCTATTAACAGTCAATCAAAATAATAAGAGGAACACAAAACAGGTCTCAGTTCACTAAGTACTACTTGTGTTTGCAGAGAGAAATTTTGTCTAGTAACATGCAAAATGCAAAGAGTCATAGTGTTCTGCAATGTCAAAACTCAGTGTCATGAGGTACAATGTTTTTGCTAGATATAGATTTAAAACCTTTTTTTCTAATTAAAAGAATTAAGATGAACTGTTACCACCTCTTCAATGAACCAATGTCACTACAGCAGACTATAGTATCTGCAGCAGCAGTGCTATTTGCCAGGACACATGCCATTTTCCCACCATTGGAGCAACCTGTGATGGAGGAACAGAACCAAAGGCCAAATTCTTTCAATCGACCAAAATTCAGTGTACAGCAATATATGCCCCCCATAGGTTTTTGTTCCACTCTCAACAACGACCCTATTGCAGGCAAAGAGCAGATTTAAATTCTGGAAGTAAAACAAGATGAAGAAGAAACTAAACATTGTTTCATATCCTAACTTTCAGGCATGGAATATTTACATAATAATGTCCGTACATGCTATTTTAGTTAGTAAAATCAAGGTATTATATACCATACTACTCAAAAGCAAGACTTGCTTCATGCACCAAAATATTTGGCATACTGTGAAGAAAATTCTTTACTAAAAATTCCTTGTTGAATATTACGTTTTCTGTAGTTATGAAATACATTCGCCATATCAGTCCCTCTTCCTATGCTAACTTCAGCCAAGAAAGAAGTATTCTATAGAACTTGCTGCTTGTAAGAATGGAAAATTATAATCCGTTCAGAAAAAAAAAACCCTCACAAAAAAAAAAAACAAAAACCAAAAAACAACCCCACAAAAACCAGAAACCAAAGAAACCACACACACACAAAAAAACAAAACCAAAAAGCCCAAACCCTAAAACCAAGCCACAAAATAGTGGAAGAGCAAAGTATCCCTGACCTTTTTTTTTGTCTCCCCATATTCTGTACTACAGAAAGCAAAAAACTCATTTATCTAGTCACATTTAGGTTACCTGGGAGAAATAATGCTTCCAGAAAGAAGCAGCCTGAACTAGCTATAAAAACCTTTGAGAACATTCAAGAAAAAAAAAAAAAACAACAAAACAAAAATCCAGTTTCATCATCACATAATCACAAAAAGCCTGGGTGTTTAAAGGTGTGAGAATATTATACACCTTGATTTGATGAGTGAGATTAAACTAGGACATCAAGAAATAATAACAGTAGCAGGTATCCCCTTACTCTGTACCAAATGAAGATGCAACTCCTTACTACACCTTATTGCTTCCTCCAACTGACAGTGGTAGATGTTAAGTTTGAGTCTCTGATGGTTGCAATAGATATCACAAAATTTTTTTCTTTTGTTTTTAAACTATTGTTATATGTAAAGCAAAAGAAGTTCTTTCCAGAATCAGCACTTGGAGTACTGGAATTTTTCTCTTTGTTGGACACTACTACTGACTATCACAATAGAAGAGCACAGCAAAGACTCCCAGGACATTGATCCTCCTTCTTAACGCCTTCTAGGATGTATGACAGAGAGGAATATTTCAGAGAGCCAAGGACCTTCTTCACTCTATAGCATCAGCTTAAGTAAATACAGCAGTAAGTGTCAGGCATTTCACTTAAAAAAATAAAAAAATAAACAAGAAACCAAACCAAACTCCAAAACATTTAATGTTCCATGTTTTACAAACAAAAAACCAAAAGTTTAGAACTTTTTTTTAACTGAATCTCTAAAAAGAGGATCTTTGAATATTAAATGCCTGAACTCACGTCTTAATGGTAATCCATGGTTTTTATTACCTACTGGTAGCCTGGAACACTTTTTGCTTTGCACCACTTACTGGCAGCCTGGAGAGCTCCTACACACAGTAGGGTAAACTTTCCAAGGGCATGTTAAAAGTACATTTTAGGTAAATTCTCTAAGTCCTAATCCATTTGCATGTAATTCCACACATTCACAGTAATTCACATTATTTTCACATATACAATCATCATTTCATTCAAAAGGAAGAAGAATGGAAATACCTTTTTTAAGGCATGTGCCAAACTTTGATTCTTACTTAAAAGAAATAAGCAGAGCTTCCTGACTTCCATGAATTAAAGGGATTTGCAAAAATATTCCTACCCTGATGTGAAGCTGTATAGAAATAACCTCTTAGAATACTTAAATAACAACCTGGAATGTCATTAGAAACTTAAATATTTGAAGTTGAATGCAAATGCATTTTCCTTCACTTTATTCTACTACAGATAAGGAGCCTACCACTGAATCAGAAATAAACTTCTCTTTACCCTTGAGTAAATTAGAAAATAACAAATATTTAAAACTGGTGAAGGAATCCATCAGGTCCAATCACAAACACTCAATGAAAAAAATGCTCAAAGTAATCAAAAGTCATAGAAAAAAAGAGAAATTGTGTGTTAAAAGGGTGTGGTATAATCACAGTACCTACAGTCACTTTGAACCTGCGACTTCAACAGTGTGAAAAAATAAAACCACATAAACAGCCTTCATCCTTCCAGAAGAATTCACAAGACACTTCCAATTCCATATAAAATAAACAGAAATCTAGATAATGTCTTGGAAACTGCTCATTATCCAGAGAGTTTCACTCAGAAACTATGTACCTGTAAAGTTTAAGATTCTGTTAACAATATCCAGTGCTGTTAGGACTCTAGTTTTTCATATTAGACTCTCTTAGATTAAACCTGGGTCTATGTTAGGAACCTTATGTTATACTACTTACTATGCTTGCTGGTCTCTCTGAATTATGCATTTCAACAACCTAAATGCATTTGTGCATACAGCACCAGTCACATATAATCTGACAATCCAAAGAATTAAAATTGTCCACTGATGGACCACTTTTCTTTCTAAAAGAATCACTCTTTAGTAATTCAAAATGGACATTGAAAGCTGAATACAAAGATTAGCCTTGATATGAAAATTCTCTCTGGGATGTGTAATTGAGGATACTCAAAATGTTTGTTAAAATATCTCGCATATGGTTCTATTAGAGACATTTCTTACCCTAAATCAATTATGTGCAGCATATAAACATCTGATGTTCAAAGGTCCCAAAGAAGTGAAAAAATCCATACAATTTTCTTCCTAAGCTTTATTGTGTAATGTAACTTTTTTGTGGTACAGAAAATGCATTTTCTCCACAATAAACTTCCCTCAGAAATTGACTAGCTGTTACAATTCTGAGTTAGGGGAATCTCTTGACATACCTTATAGTTACCTCAAAAGTGCACCTTCAACAGTTGTCTTTTTGACTTTTCCCTATTACAATAGCTGTTTGAAGTGACATCTGAGATATTTATTTTCAGTAAGAGAACCCAAGCATATGTGTCAGGTATCACCATATTCCATAAGCTGTCTCATTAAGAGCTGTGAGTCTAGCTGACTACTGGTATGTATGAATCAAGGTGACAGAACTCAGAACTTAGCAGGGAAGGGAAATGCATTTAAAAAATAGCAAAAGTCCAACTCTAAACTACGAAAACACAATCTTATGAAGTTGAACGGGAAAAGCCTATGCTTAAAGTTAGGTTCCTGAGCTCAAATATCTCATTTAATCAGTCAACAGCAAAGGAACACTTGCATGTAAACATTTTAACCTGGCAAAATATAAATACTGTGTTTTTTCTTTGGATATAGTCTGTTGTTTTCATAGTATTAGTTACAGTCAGTGCAAAAAAGTAGATAAAGTTATGGAATACAGTGTTGCGGTATTACCTTTGAGTTTACTCAATTCCCTCCAAAATGCCTTATGGATGGGCTATTTAGTATTCACTGCCATGCTCCTGTACAGCAACGGCTCTTAATCTTCAAAAATGTAGAGAAAATGAAAAGCGTTAGCTCTACAATCAGGCTTATTTTGGCCTATCTTGTCAGTTTTAGTAGACAAGCTGTTGGGCTTTCTGCGGGGAGGGGGGGGTTTTAATTCCTGTAGTTAACTGTAAATTAAACAGGTAAAGTAGGAATTTAGTGTCTAATGTAGTGAAGAATCAGTGAAACAAATTCACTTTTCTCTTTTCAAGGTCAATACTAAGGTGACATGCAGTTGTATCATAGTCAACATGCCAGACAATGAACCGTAATTCAACAAGCTCGGACTTAAGGTGCAGCTCAAACATGGAATTAAATGTCCTTGTGCTTCTGAATACTGCACTCAGCCATTGCTGCTCCCAAGGAAAACAACTGCTCCCCGCCACACACAGAAACCTCCTCTTTTTCCTCCTCCTCCAACCTTTGCCCCTGCAGTATAACCTAAAAAACAAAGCAGCTCATAAGTATGGCAGGCAAGACTGAATTTTTGTCATTACAATGTGGAGTTGCTGAAATGCCCTTAACAGCTCGGTGAGATAAATAGCACTGCTCTGGTTTTACACTGGTAGAGATGGGGATCTAACTTCCCTTTTGTTGTTTAACTGATTTTAACAAGAGGAATTGGGAAGGTGGAGGGAAGGGTTTCCATCTACTTTCTGAAAAGCTGTCTTTGGAGGGAAAATACAATCTTCAACAAGAAGGCAGAAAATTAAAGGCTTTTCCTCAAGTTCCTTTCATTTCTTATCTTCCTAAAATACATATATACAGTTTGTTCCAGGAAATGTCTGAAATGCCTTCTGGTAGCTTTTAAATAAACATGAAAATCTCTTTTTGAGTTCCAAGAGTTTCCAATGCTGATGGGGGAAAAGTTCTTGGAGTATAACACAGATGTAAACAAACATCAGAATTCACTCTCAATAATTACAAAGCATTATCGTTACTTTTGGACTTTTAGTCTGCCATCACATAACTGAATTAGACTTGAGCAAAGCTCTAATGCGCTTTCACAGCAATCTTTTCCTGTACACTAAAACCAACAGACCTCAGCTACATTTCTCAGCTAGGAGCTAATGTTTCTCTGCACATGTTACTGTTGCAGATTCATTTGTCAGTAAAGCCTTATTTACTTGCTTCCTGTTATTAATAATGGAAAACAGGATCTCTTCATACTGTAGGAGAGGCTCTTTTAACTCCTGTCTAGACTTCTCAAGACAAAATATTGATGAGCCCTTTAATGTTTGTGCAGAGACACAAACTGAGCAAAAACCCCACATTACCTCAAACAGCTTAAGACTCCTTATCATACATGCCCAAAAAAAAAAAAAAATCCTTTAAATCACTTGGGCTCACATCTTGTTAGCCACTAAAGTAAGGTTTTCTTTCATAGTTGGATACTTTCTTCATCTGTCACATTGATTAATTAACAGTTCACAGTATGAGCCCTGAGCTTAAATAGCCTACTAAAATGAGGAGGAGATCAATGTTAATATTCTGTAGAAAGCTGAAGAGGAAAAATGCTTTCTTTAGTATGAAGGGATATGTCTTCTAATAAAAAAAAAAAAAAACAACTAACTTCTGTTTGGTTACATTTCACAAGGAGATGAAAGCACACAGCCTGCAAAGGAAGATTGCAGCCGAGGATTAGGACATGAGTTAGAGACTTTAAATGTTTTAAGTTAAGCTGTTGGCTGGAAACAAAAAGCTCTTGAACAGCAGTGAAATATTTTCATTGCCATTAAAAAAAAGCTAGTTTATCAACACACAATAAACCAGTCTATAAACACAGTACCACTCCTGTACAGACATATGGGGAAAAAGCATGCAATTACTTGAAACAGAGTTGCTAAAACCTTAAACCTAAACCTGGTTTTAGCCAAAACATTGGAAGCCCATTCTGCCCCCCCCCCCCCCAACACACCTTTCCCAGACTGTTACAGTCCAGCAAATATTTCAAGAGTTTGACTTTCAACAGCTATGAGCTCTCCCCCTTTTTTAAGCCCCTCCAGTACTGCTGAGTGGACGAAAATTACAGATGCAAGAAAAGCTGACAAATGAGTGCGAGGCCCCTCCTCTCCAGTGCCTCGACAGTCAGAGCTCCTGCCAAAACATGCCTGAAAGCTAGCGAGGAGACAAAGACACAAAGATTCCATTTTCTCAGGGAAAATACATTCCATGTAGTAACTACCAGGGAAAAGAATAGCACCCTGGCACATGTGTTGTTTCAAAAATGGAGCAGGAATGAATATTTAAAAAAATTAAAAAATAAAAATTTAATCCTATTTGATTATTCAGTAAGCTCAGACACCGTTTAACACAGCTCTTTTTAAGCTGCTAAGTGCCACAGGGGGTGGGAGGCGGAAAGCTCCCATAAAGCTGGAAAAACGTTTTCAGTCATGGAGAACCATCAGTTCAACGTCGTCCAAGCAAGGAGTTCACGGCTGTTGCTCTAAATCATCTCCTGATAACGCTGTAGTATGCACACAACCAAAACAAAGCAAATCCAACTTTTTCAGCTCAAATCCGTTTCAGTGTGTTTACTATTAAAAGATTCTTCCCCCCAGGGTGTCATTAATAAAGTTTCAATGAGTTTAAAACCCTGGCACCTAAGCACTTCCAAGTTTGCAAGCTTTTCATAGCAAGTTTACTACTTTTGGCTTGTTACGCTATCATGACTGGCATTCATCACTGAGCTGGAGCAGGACTGCCTGTGAGCAGGGATATCAGCGACCAGGTGAACACAGGCAAGCAGAGCAGAAGCAGCAGCAAGACCATGATTTCTCTGCGACTAGTCAGGAAGTTAGAAGAAGTGGAACTGATGGTGGGAAGATTTGGGATGATTCAAGTTTCTCACTAATTTAAAAATAAAAAGGATATTGACAACAGCAACATATGAGATTAAAAACTATCAATAACTTCAAGTGTGATTACAGTCCATTAAGGCTCAGTGGCAAAAGTACCTACTGCTAAAAATAACATGAACTCCCACTTGACTGGGAATTTGGGATGGAGAGTTGTAACATGGAGGCTTAGTCTCAAAACACTCCCAGCTCCAATAGTTACTGCTCATCAACATGTAACATTATTACAAGCTCTTCACTTATAATAACCCTTTTTTCTTTAATGAGAGGCTGCTTCTACATATCTGATGGCAGACCCACACCCAAATTCAGCCAAAGTTTTCCAATCTTTCAGCAGAAACACTAAAGAAGCATAACTAGAACATAAAAAAAACCATTGCATAGTGAAAATACTAAAAAATGTGATTGACAGGGTTCAGACTGAGGATAAAATACAGCTGCTGAGAGCTCTCTACAACAGGACTTTCAAGGGATCCCTGCCCTGCAGAGAAGACTGCAGGCAGTGAACCCAGCTCTCCATCTCCTCATCCTCCCATTACCCTCCCTTCAGGCCAGCCACACACTGTGGCACCTTCTCTTACCCAGCCAGATGCAGGCTGTGAGCATGTGGCTGGTGATCACCCTGACCCCACATGCTGCCTCACACTCCTGAAGACTGCTCTGGTGATAGGCTTAAGAAAGTGCTGGGGATCCTTTGACTAACTAATAAAACCATTTCAGGAGATCAGCACTGGGCATAATACAGGGATTGAGATAATCAAGAAAAATATATGAAAAAGAAAGACTGCTGAAATACAATCTCCTTATGACATCTGAGGTTAATCTTTTTTATACTTTTTTTTCCCCATTAGATTTCTTCACGTTCTTTGGTTGATCCCACTATCCTCCCACTTGTTAAGACTATGCATATTTTCCATGTCTCCATAGCCAGACTGTATCCAAATGCTTTTGGGTTTGTTTTTTGTTGTTTGGTTGGTTTGTTTTCTTTTTAAACGCATTTTACCATCCAGCTACCACTCGAGCCCCTTCTTCATCTCATGTTCTTGCTGTCACAAAATACTCTCATCTGCTCTGAGAAAATGACACCTCTTCATGCACAGCTATATGCATTTGGTCTCCATTCTCAACCAGACCATGTCACCATCAGGTTTTCATTTCATTACTACAACAGGATCCTAAATTTTGGCTCACAGAGATGTGGATAAAGTTTGCATCTACCAATTTGATCCTCTGATACTTTCCCTCTTCCTCCCTTCAAATTCTTACGAAATGGATCCCAACATCCTCCTGTACTCCCACTGAAAACAGAACCACTGCACTGTAACACAGAGATCAAGTGATTTGATTGACCAATTTCCAGAAATATTGTAAGCGAAGGAGACTTAATTTTAAGGTCAAACTCTAGAAGGATTACTCATAGCAGAGCTATATTTTAAAAAAGGAGGAAAAAAAAATAATGAGCTGCAGTTACTGACTAGGTGAGAGATACAGAGCAGAAAAAAAAAAAAAAAAATCAGGATTTATGAATAAAGTTACAAACATGCTTTCTTTTATACGGTTTGTAAACTCATTCCTCACACTGCCATTACAAAGGAACCTTCTGAGAAAACTCAAGTCATACCAGACTATAGAAATACTGCAGCAGCTGAAAAATATCATTGCTTGATTTCACATATCTAGTGGCCTGTTCCCTCAGTTAGCACTTCCTATTTGAATGGTTTTAAAGACTATTTGAAGACCAAATCCTAAAATTATTTTAACCTATAAAAAGTATTGAAAATGAAATCCTGCATCTTTGTCTAAATTCTGTTGTTACAACCTAGCTCATTTTAATGACCGCATGTCCAGGCAATATATGGCACAGAGCTTGTAAAGGAAGGAGACTTATGTTTTAGTTGGCACTGGTACAACATAGGTCTTTAGCATAAAATTTATTAGCATTAATGGGCATTATGTAATTAAAGCACTGTACTTTAATTCCCTAAGGGGTGGCAGGGTTAGGTTGGTTTTCTTCACATCCTATAAAATAAGCAAATAAATGTGAGATTTTTCAAAGCTATTAGAAAAATTCCAACTTGCACTTTCCTCCATTAATCATAGTGGAGAAGGTGTAGCTAAACAAGATGGATCTGAAATTCTCAAAATGTCTTCCGTGGAACTACTGAAGTTTGATACTACATAGCAGTCTTTTTAAGAATGCTGTGCAATTACAGTATTTTTCAGACCACAAACTCTTCAAAAAGTCATCATTAGACCACTGAAAACCATAAAATTGAAATTCTTTTTAGATTTAATATATACCATATTTACTTGATACTAGACTTATTTAGATGATCCCAATCTAATAGAGTCACTTCAACAAGCAACTGAAATATTTGTTACTTGAGCCCTGGCATTTTCAACCCTGAATGCCAAGAATTTAGAGCTTTGGGAATCCCACATAACCCACTGCACTTCAGGGAGAGGGGGTAGTCATTTATGTAGTTCCTTGGGTACTTTTGAACATTGCAGATTAAGGCTGGAACAGTTTTCAGAGCTGAATTCTGCAGGTTTTAATCAGAATTGGTGCATGGTACCAATAAAGATCAGAATATTACTGAGACCTGTATTTCAGTATTTAAGTGAGATTATTTTTCTTTAAGACAGAAATGAATTTAAAACTATCTTGTGGAAGAAGACCAATGCATGCAGGTTTAATATTTGAGCTTTCAGAAAAGGATTTTATCAACACTAATCTGCAACACTGAAAAATAAGCCTACATCTCGTTATCTGGTAATTTTTTGTTTCGTATGTCTGAATAATCTCACAAGAGCAGCAAACCAGAACAGCCTGAGACAAATATTACAGGGCTATGTATTTATAATGTTTAAATTATTGAAAAATATAAGGCTTATTCACAGCGTTGTGTCTCAGTTTAATATGCTAATAATCTAATTTCACTCAGAGCTAACTTGAAACATATCTTACCAAAAGAAAAACAAACATATCCCATGAAGAAAAGAATTTGTACAAATAGTACTGAACCACTCAGACCTTTATTGCAAAACTAGCAATTTTTCCTTGGGTAATGTCAAGACCAATTATCAGCTGATCTATTGATCTTACCCTAAACTATCACACAAAATCATTTATTTCTTTGTCTTCTAGACAAATCACTGCAGAGCTGCAGACCAGCAAAGGAAGTGAACTGAGGGCAATTTGACCAACATCGTCTGTGTCAGCTCCCCAGAGGTTGATGAAACATGTTATCAGGTCTCCAAGGTACATCCCAGAGATTACTTGGTTGTGCCATACAATTAGTAAATGATTAAAACAAGCTGTTTTTTTAATTACATTAAGATACTTGCAGCAGTGAGAACTATTATCTTCTACAGAAGAATGAACCTTCCCATATTATGTTGTTTATTAGCACCGCATTAACAATGAGCCACCTCAGCCAAATGGTCAGGCAGCACTGTGGTCTCAGGTACAAGGAAAAGATCATTATGAAACTCCACCTGCCTCATTTGTGCAAATCAAGTAAGTATGTACTTGATACAAATCACTGATTGAACAAGAATACTTAAATGCTAGTTTTCATCTCGGGCTTTGTGTATTTTGTGCCAAACCCATAAGCCTTCTTCAGAGGAATCAACAGAACAGTGTAGAGACTAGATTAAACAGATGAGTTTTTAAACAACAAAACTTTGTTTGCTTTTGACAAGAATAGGACCCCAGGTAAATGATGTTTTCTAATATAGCACAAGAAAATCTCAATTATAGCAATCATTATTCTAGGCACTATGTGCCATTTTATATTCCCAGCAGGATGTTTTTCATCTCGAGTTTCCAAGGCTGTTTAGTGTCTCTGTATATGCAAAATACATTTAAGCCCCACCCACCCCCAAAGATCTGCTAATTAAAAAGCCTAGTCAAGTGGTCAGACAGACTGGAACTTGGGGATTATAGGTAAGAGGGATGAAATGAAGGCTTGGAAACTATAATTTCTCTGGTAGCAGTAGAAGCAGCTGTTATAGACCAGGCAAATTAAAGATGTGGCTGACTAAGCCAGCAGTTTGGAAACAAGACATTGCAAAACCATAACAGCAAGTAATCTACACCCCACTTTTAAGAAGCCAGAAGTGCTGGCCATTTCTTTTTCTCTCTGTCTCTCTCTTCCTGTTATTCTTATCTGTCACAAATATCCTCCAGCTGGTATACTTCCAAGCCTTTGCTCACCAGTTTTAATTTTCCACCCCATCTTGGGGAGTTAATAGTAATTCCTAGGACTGCAGGCAAGTGCTCCACAGAGGGAGTTGTCAGCAAAGAAAGGACACTTGTAAAAGAAGAGCAGGTGAAATAACAGTTGCAGTTCTACTCCCCCCCCACCCCCATGAATGTTGCTCATCAAACATGTAAAAACAATCTGCCCATACCAAAAAATATTGACCAATCCTTGAAAGAAGTTTCTTCTGTCCTCTAAAATCAACCTCTAGATACAGAACGTTTAAAAACCAGACAGACTGCCACATTTTTTAGATACACTGATTGAGTGTCCTGTAATTTACTATCTTCAGTAAGAAGCTTCTCTTCAGCTTCTAGCCTGTTTACCCTGATTCTTCTAAAAATAAGTTTAAAAAAATCATTGTGCCATGAATTAATGAGGCTGTATATTGTTTTCCATATCAAAAGTGATGAAGGATCTATGAATTACTGAAAAAAGCTACCTAAAAAAAAAAAACACCACTCCAAAACAACCTTCTGTTTCCTCAACAGCAGGTATAGACTTCCTATTAGAAGGAGAACCAGCATTAGTAGCCTTAAACAGCATTTAGGTCAGTGTTACAGTCCTACAATTCGTCTCAATTTATATCAGCACAAGCCTGTAGACTATTTTTGATCTCAGTTTATACATCATTAATGAATATCACCCAATCTATTTCCCCTGTTTATTTGCACCCAGAACAACTCATAATTTCAGATTTGTGGTAGATACTGAAATGGCAATGCTTAAAAAAATGTATTACTCTAACAACTTTGTTAATAATGTTGCCATATTGAAACACTGCAGCTGATTTCAGGTCTTTGCTAACAATTATTCATTAAATATATCTCAAATCTTTGAGATCCATACCATAAATCATTAACAGACAAAGCTGATACAGGCAAAATAAGTGCCCCATTTTTAATCAGAAATTTATTTCAGATTGCCTGGGGCCTTTATCCAATACCTTTACCTGAAACGAATCAATTGCCAGTTTGCATTTTCGTACAAGTCTAAGAATGCGACAACAGCAAAAGAATTCTAAAGGTTAAAACCCATAATCAGTACCATCTCCCCCGCTGCCCCTCTGTCAGAGTGGGTATTTGAGGAGATTCTTTACATTTCCTCCCACACGGTTTCTCTGCTTCATAAGCAGAAGCCAGCTGCTGGTTCTTTCAAGTCTAGCCGTTAGTTGACATTTACCATTAGTTTATGGTTTGCATTCTATCTTAGCAAGCAAAAGAGCTAGAAATCTTCACTCTTTAAAAGTAATTAACGCTTTATATTTCTAATTCTTCCCAAACTGGAGGCTCCTCTAGCCAAGTTTTTTTTGGTGAGGCATAAGGAAGGGACAAAAAGACAATGCTGTGCACTAGCACAATGAGTAAGACCAACAAATCCTGGCTTTAAGGTTACTATTCTTTCCCCTGGAAAACACCTCATTGCAACTCTTGACCAGCAGTGTTAATTTTGTTATTTCATTTTCAATCTCAATCTCTAACAGTGCTGCGCAGAGTGATTACATCTCTGACTTTGCAAATTGGACAGCATTATTTAGCAACTGCCATAAAAAGAAAAAGGCCCACATACAGACCTATGATATAGTAATTGGAAGGAAGAGATAGGAGAAATGAGTTAAAGGTCTAGAAGGTCTAGAAAACACTTTATTTTTTACTTTTTACTTCTTTTTTTCCTATCAAATCCAGCTCAAACCTATACAAAGTAATATATCAACTCCTGCAGACAAGCCTTGCATTACATACCCATGGAAAATACTGCTGCTATAGCTCAACTCCCCCCCTCTAGACACACACACAGCTATGATACAGGTCTGACATCCAACTAGTTTGCAGATAAGTGCACTGACACAGGTCTGTAATATTTTTCCTTCTGAAATTTATCTTGAAAACAGATTCAATTATGAATTTTATATATATGATATTTTGATACCAAAGTAAAAAGAGACATGGCCACTATTTTAACAATAGAATACAGTTTCTAAAATGATTTTCAGATTAATAGATATTTTTAACTCAATGAAGAAAATATTTAAAGATTGTTTTCCTTTAGGGCAAGCTCATACATGAAGGAATCAGGAAAACAAGTGCTCTGACAAAGAAAATTCCTCCCCAAATTAGGAAGTCAAAAAAGCCGTATCTGTAGTTGTTAAAAGCCCACTATAGCCTTCAGTAAAACTAAGCTCAGAAGTTGATCAGCTGGTAATACTGTGTTTGTTTAATGGACTTTCACAGAGCAGAAATCCATAGTACATAGCCTTTTATCTGATGATATGTACTAATAAAGAGCTTTAAAAGAGGTAACGTTAACAAGATTGCTGTAGATATGGAAAGGGACTTAGAATGTAAAATTACTGGATGGCTCCAAAGTTTATCTAATGTGTTTAGGAGACACGGAAGAAAGCCATCCAATAGCTCAGTACATAGCGTGCCCGAAAATACCATACTGTGTTGCTGTAGGTCTAGGTCAGGGCATTTGAAGACTTCCATGACTTAATGTGTTTTTTCTCTCCTAAGTCAAGGCTTCCATGAGTGATCATTGTAACGGTAGTTATAATAGTCATACTGGCTCTCAACATCTGCAGGAACTCAGCAGTGCAGCTGTTCATTGCATACGTTAGACAGCTCTAAACACTGTAAAATCAGGTCAAAATAAAACAAACAAGGCCCCAAAACTAAGAATTTCAGACAGGTAACTGAGATAAAATGTAGAAACAACCTTTTCCCCAGGTCAGCAAGCTGAAAGCATTAAGAGAAAAAGCAGTTTGCAGCAATCTACACACAATAGGTTCTGAGCATTACTTCCTTTTATTGTGTATTGCACTTATGGGGCACTAGATTTTTCTAAACACTATCTAAAGCATACTTTCAAGTCCAGCCAACAAATATCTCAATGTCACAGCAGCCTTTCAAGAGAAAGTTACAGCTCTGAGTTTTTGAAAAGACAGGATGAAATATTTCAGGAGACCAAATATACCCCAATGCTATCTCCTCTTGTTGCCTTGAATTAAGGGAGGAACAGCTTATCTGGATGGCAGAATCCAACTAAAAATTCTCATTTCTAAAGAATAAAGGAGAAAAGTACCAATCATTTAACAAGGTGGAAACCCATCTGGATGGGACAGAAATGTGTGTTTCTTTTTCTAAAATAATGATTCAGAAACACACCTGAAAACACATTAAGTGATGAACATTAAACATTAAGTACTAAAAAATGAGGTGCATCCTGTGGAAGCATGATCCAACCATCACCTTTCTTTTCCCACTGATTGAAGGTTTAAAGCAAACCAAACATACCTGTGTTCAAGTACAAACAAAAATAATCTACAGTATTTTACCATGCATGCTGACCTTACGGAAAGACACTTTCCAAAGTTCAGTTAGCATGTACTTCAAAAGAGCTGCTGTGATAATCAACAATAAAATTAAGCTAAAGTTTTGCATGGTTTTATATCTGAATCTTTCTTTCATTCATACATCAGACTAATTATTTTTTACTCTTCCACAGAGTCACTTCAGCTTCATGACCAGGATTTTCCCCCTGCTCACACTTTTACTCATTAGTTTTGTATTTTAAGGCAGTCCTCACTTTTTTAACATTAGTTTCAGGGTTTTTTTTCTAGTTTATTGTAGTAAAAAAAAAATATTAAATAAATATACAAGTACTCAGACAGCAAGATGCTTTCTGCAGGACTCAGTGGAATAAACACAAGAGTTTTCCATTGCTCTAAACAGAATTCTTCACCTACAGCTACAGTGCTTTTCTCTCCATACATGTATATGGTGATTTCACATCACTGCTAAAGGAAAACTACCATTGTAGCTTTCTTTACTAGAAAACATGAACATTGAATCTATGCATTACTGTTACAGACTGACTGGAAAAGAATATCTATTTCTTAAAGAGAAAAAAGTTTTTGAATTGTTTATTTTTTTTTCCATTTACTGTTAAAGAGAGGTATGGCTAAATTATTTTAGTTTTCTTTTGGGGAGAGGAGATTGTAGTAAAGGAATGAGGAGGAGAAGAGCTAGGCAGCATGATCACTTTCCAGATAGATAGCAGTCTGATCGTTAAGACTTTCACACAGAGTATCGGAAACCCAGATTTCCAGGCCCCTCTCCGACAACAGAGCTCTGACATTCCAGAAGCACACCAAAAACACCAGGCTGTCAACCATTCCAGGGCAGCAAGGGGTCTTTTTGCTTCTTTTCACATAAAAGGCCTTTCCAGCAAAAAGTCCAGTGAAAAATATATTTCTTCAAAACATCCTATGTTTTCCCCGCAGGGGAAAAAAATTGATTAAATTTTCAACCGAATGAAGCTAGTTTTGTATACATCTGCAATTGCATGGAAAAACTAACAGAATCAGAAAAAAAACTTTCTTTCTATAAAGTTCTAGTAATACCTTTAATCATATTACAAGCTTAATGCATTACATTAATTTGTTAAATTAACACAGTTGGACTTTTAGATCAAACAGGAGAGAGAAGACTGTGATCCAACAAAAGCACGTTATAAAAGCACTGCTGTTCAAAACAGGCCAAGTATTTTCTTGTGCTTGAACTCTAACAAAGGGGTGTTTCCTTCAAACAGTTATTAGGTGTTTTACCTTCAATTTTGTTACCTTTTTTTCCTTTTTAATGGTAACATTTCATACTGCATTATTAAGTAGACTTTGTTCTTATTCCTGTGAATAGCAATTTTCTTAGGACAGTTTTTTGGTATTAGTAATAGTTGTGGTAGGATTGCTTTCTCTCAAGTTTGTTTTTTACAGAAGACCACAAACCCCAGAAGATCACTGTGTGGAAGAAACACACTGGGCCAACCTATTGTGTCGATAGTACACAAAGAACAGCCCAGTTTGGTATTCTTTCTACTCTGAAGAAGTCTCATGTCAGGTAGTGGAAACTAACTCACTCATCTCTTTACTGATGAATGTTTATTTTTTTTCTCTCCAGCATCTTCCCTTTTAAGAACAAATTACATGTAAAGATTCTGGAGAGATACCTGCTGGTGCCTAAGGGCCACATTAGATGCAGTCATTCCATCAAAATGTGGGGAAAGAGGCACTTGTTACGGGGTCCCCACACCTCTCCTTTTTCATATACCCAAGTAAACTCAATTATAATTGATGCAGTATGCAGAAAACTGAAGAGGGCTGATTGAGTTTAAAAGCTATACAGTTGCAGCTTCATTCAGGAAATCCCTCCAGGCATGCTTGAACGTTTAGTAATAAACCTAGACAACAAAGCGAGTATTCAACCCTACATGCCCACAAGGAGGGAAGATACTTTTCTCTATACTCCTAAACCCACGTTAGCCCCTCCAGTCTTTCTCCAGCCAAGCAGTATTCTAGGAATCCATGAATTGCCATCTTCATATTTTTATCCTGAAGGCAGAGCTTGATTTGTAATCTTGATTACAAATTTCTATTGCAATGATACATCAGCATCATCACCTGGAATCAGGATCAATGTCCTATTTTGCTACACCTTGTAAAAAAAAAAAAAAAAAAAAAGAAAACCACAAACAAAAAACTCAATCAAGCAAAAGCCCCTCAAAACAAACAAAACACCTTTTTTAGGGTAAACAGATAAGGAAAGTAGAAATAGCCACACACAGTTTAGGGACAGAACAAAAATTCATAGGCTTTCCTCCTCTTCCACAAGTACCAGTTATAGCTAGTAGTCAAGAAGCTTTCTTCCCTTGATTAGCTGCTCACTAGGGCACTGAAAATTATTTATGTGATCTGTAGTTATGATTTAAAACAAGATAATCCACAATCAGAATATCTGCAGCATTTAATGGAATAATTATGTGTGATCAAGCCCGACCCAGTCATGAATATGTTCAAGAAATTTTAACTCATGCAATTTCAACCAGGGTAGAAGATACCCTAAATACCCCCAGATGTGTATGCAATGGGTACTACTCAATTATCTGTCTATTCTGTGTGAAGTATGTGCACACCATCCTAGCATCTCCAAATGCCCTTAACTAAATTGTCAGTTAATCCTTGAGCTTTTGGGTTGTTTTTCTTTTTTCCACTGATTACATTAAAAGTTCTCAGAGTACAGAAAAGGAGCAGATGCAACATTACTTTAAAGACTCTAATTCCTTCTTTGCTTCAGTCTTTGAGGTAGTATCAGCAATCATATTGCAGCTAAGAGATCAGTACCCAGTCCATCACCATGAAGTATATATTGTCTGATCCTGAAGGCAGAAGTTATGGTGATAGAAAAAAAAAACCAAACAATGAAATACTTCTTCTGTGCTATTCAAGCTAATAGTTTCAAAGCTGTTAATAACTTAACATGGACAAACATACGACCATTTCTGAAATATTTAAAATAATCTTAACTTCAAAGTTTCCTTCTGAAAAATCATCTAGTAGTCAGGCACAGCCTCTTGAACATTACAAAGAACATTAAGGTCAAGTGTGTCAAACATGCTGCAAACTTTTCTAGCATTTCTCCTAATTTTCCTATCAGAACATGTTGCAACTGAAGGTTATGGATATAATATTAAAACATCAGGCTTTTTTTTTTTTCCTCAAAGTTTGTGACCCATCACAGTTATTAGCAATTTGGTTTGTGAGCACCTGTTACAACACCACTAAGCTCTTCCATAGACTCATTAACTATTCTTAAAAATACTTCCACTAACTTGAAGGACAATTTAGCATAGGTGGTGAAGCACTGCATAAATTCTAACTTTCTGTGGGATTCAAAATGCAGGGAAAAGAATTCTAACCTTCCAGGCTAAGCTTTTGTGACAAGGGTGCTAAGAAAGAGATTATTTTTCACAGGTCACAAGCAAACCTGTAAGAATTTTGCAAGTAGATAGTGCCCTTCAATGCTGCTTTCAGCAACTGATTTATACATAAAAGTTCTACATTTACAATAGAAGCATATCTCAACATTTTAATCTTACATGGAAAGACATGATGGAAATTAAAGAAACTAAAGTTTACCCAAAATTCAAACTTGTAGGTTGCACATCTGTGCAAATAGGACACAGCAAACCATGAGCTACTTGCACAGACGCACACAGGTCTGTAAAACACTGAACTTGAGAGGTTTACCATGAAGTCAGAGGCCTCTAGGTATTTCAATTACTGCATTGGATTTTCTTTTTTCAATAGTGTGTACACCTTAGGTTGGTTTAATCACTGTGACCAGCCATAGCAAGAAATTCAGTCATGCTAAGCCAAACGATAATGATTCTATTCAGACAGCAAGGAAAAAAAAAAAAAAACAACACAGAAGAAACCAGAAAAACAAGAATTCTCATTTCTGTTTGCATGATTCCTGTTGCACCATCAAGCAGAAAGACATACAAAAGTGCAGGGCAGTGAAAAGAGAAACTAGCAGTAAGGGTAGGAAGAGGAAATGAAAGGAAGACTTGTTTTCAGTATTTGTACCTCAAGACTCAGAATTTTGATACTTAAGATGCTTCAAAATATCAGTAAGAAAGACAATTATCTCTACAAAAAAAAAGAAAAAAAAAGCTAGAAGTGGTGCAGTTCCTTGACATACTTGAAGGTTATATCTGTTACTTTCGCTGTTAGAAGTTGAGAAAACTTAACCTTATGAAATTTGTAACTTGCAGGCACTATTTCTAGTTAAAGTCTCGGACTGTCTGACAGTAAACTTTATTTAGAGCCACTAAACATTTCTGCCCACTCTGTCCCCTGACAAAACTAAAAACCATTGGCTGTAGTACTCATGCATAGTGGTTTAAGTAAACTGTTCTGCCTTTCTGGGTATTGGTGAAGAAAAGCAACAGACAACTGCTTTCATTTGGTCAATGTATCTTTTTGCATTTTACTTACAGTCTTCTTCTAAGAGGTAGCTACACATGACAAACCAGGTAAAGATATTTTTCAATGACTTTTGCTGAGATACTGCTTAATTAATGCAGTAGCTCAAATTTTCTTTACCTCTCTTTATCTTCAGTAGAAAGTAGATCCATGTCATTTTTCAACAGACAAATAGGTATAATTTGTTTTAAAGTGAGAAAAAGAAAAGCATACATACCATGCAACATTTACCACACTTAGCCCTTGGGGCTTATGCAATAAAGAGACAACTTTTCTGAAGCCCCCTAATTATCCCTTCTGCAACCATTACTATTGTAGCTAACTTTGTAAGCACTGCATGAACATTTTAAAGAGTCCAGCAACTTAGCTAAAATTCGAAACTGCTAGCATTTATGTGGTATAGCACCAGACATATATAGAACGACCCAGCTGAAATTAAAAAAATGCCCAAGTGCAATTTACAAACAGTACATTCCTCTGTTTGCATCCTATCAGTGTAAAGAAATAATGCAACTATTATGACAGTCTCCTGCTAGAAATGGAAATGCACTTTAAACAAGTTCCACTTACATGGCATTTTTTTCTCTCCTCTTTTGAAATGCATGCTTAAAGAAAGCTTTACAATTAACATATTGTGCACATTTTGCAAGGTCCTCAAAAATCAGGAACTGTTTCTGGAAAGACTCACTCCAGTTTGGCAAACAATTATAGCATACATTACACTAAGGTGCATTAAACGTTTGGCTTCTGCGAGGGCAAAGAAACGTGCTTACCCACAGCTAAGCTCAATAAGCAAAGTAAAGTAAGTTATAATTTAAAATGGGGTTAAAAGAGAAAAAAAGTAGAGAAAGGGAAGGAACAACAGATCTAAAAGGCAGAGAATGTTACAGCAGTCAAATGGAAACAAATGAGATATTATAATGCAGTCACAGGACTATGTGTAACTCTGTTACAGCTAAACACCAATAGCTTCTGGTGAAATTAGTTCTGTGGGCTACTTTAGTAAAAGTATAAAGAAGCATATTCAAAAGCCAACAAGCACAAAGAAAACATAGTCATGACTATTCACAATAGTGAATTCTGCACCGAATGTGTGAATGGGACATGAGTTAGGCAAAATACAAGCTGCCTCCCTTTGCCTGGGATCTTTGTAGTGACACAAGCTAAGCAATCCAAACAGAAAATGTCTGTCTGTGCTAGGAGGAGGGGAAGAAATAAACCACTGCAAAAACAAAAACTGCTTTCCTCATGGAAGAATGGTAACTTTGGACAATATTTGGCACCACAAGTTCAAAGGGCTATTTCATCTGCATTGTAAGTACAGACCCAGAGATTTTAGAGTATTCCTGTCTCCGTGTTATTGCTTTTTGTGCCGTTAATGGCATTTAAATTATAGACCTGCTGCAGCCACGTAGTCAAAACACCACATCCCCCGATGAGACACTGTATCATAATGTCAGTGTGTCTAACTGTTCTTTCGTATACTGTACTTCTCGTCAATCACCCTTTTTCTCTGCCAAAGAAGAGATACAAGAGACAAGTCTATCTTTAGGCTTCACTGAAATTTCTTAGTCAGCTGCCATACACTTCATTCATCACATAGGCAAGACTCCTGTTTAGACCAACAAAATTTTTTGAGGAACAAGTAGCACAGAGCCAAATGATCATTAAGAATTTGAAACAAAATCATAGGACACAGGGAGTCAGATAGAAATCAAGTGCTTTACAACAAACTAACATCTAAACTAGATCAGGCGGGATTTCTTTGTTTCTTTGGGGTTTTGTTTTTTTTTGGGGTTTTCTCTTTTTTCTGTTTTTTTTGTTTGTTTTTTTTTTTTTGCTTGGGTTTTTGGTTGTTTGTTTTGTATTATTTTTTTTTAAGTATTTTTTCTTTCCACTTTCAGTAAAATAGTCCAGATGTCCTGTAACATTCTTTTCCAGAAGCAGGTATATATTGACCTATACAATAAGTAGTTATTCACAATAACAAATATGGATTAAACAACAATTTTCACATTGACAGCATCTGGAAAAAGAAAATTCAAATTTCTAAACAATTGTGTGACAAAGTCTGAGGCATTCCTTTTTCTAAATTTTTCTAACAATAATATTAAACTGGTCATATGAAGTCATTAATAGAGCTAGGTACTCAATTCAGACTTTTGGTCTGCATTTATAAACTTTTCTCCATCTCAAAAGACCATGAAAAGCTGTTTCAAAGTTACAAAACTTTTCGGGGGGGGGGGGGGGGGGGGGGGGGAGGGTCTGCTCCTATAAGTTCTTCTGCTGCTTACCGCTCTCAAACAGCCATATCCACTTAGATGAAAGCATTTATCTAATGATGAATTTTCAGGATTCCATAATTACCTATTTTCTGCAATGTAAATTACATGCAGTTAATCAGTTTGAACACTCAAACCCTCAAGTTACACTTTCAAAGTGTTCACACTAAGAAAAAAAACCTAACATTATTAAAATACAGTCAGCCAGTTTTATTTGGTATTGGCTTATTTCTGATGCCCTATGCAAAATATGAGTGATTTTTGCTTTTTGAAGGCATAATCCCAACTCAGAAGAGCTAGATATCAGGAATCCAGGAAGTTTTTTTGCACGTATTTAAACTTGCCAGGGCAAATCAATATATTCAACAGTTCAACTAACTTTTTTAAATTGTTTCCACCACAAAAAGGGGGGCTGGGGTGAAGGAGCAAGGGGCATGAGCCTACAATTTTCTTTTGAAATGCTAAAATAATTTTACTATTTACCTAGAGGAAACCAGTATCTTTTAAGAGTGACCTAGCTTCTTTATTTATTTCCCCCGTGCACTCCATTTTATGCCATCCAACTCTACACTGATTTGGCATTGGATAGCAGAGTATGTAAGCAAAACAAAACTTCCCCCAGCTCTTCACCCACTCCTTCTCACAGGCAAACTACTGCAACAAATACCCACCACAGTACAGTCATTGGAAAAAGTCATGCACACATATGAAGTTCAAAAATGCTGGGTGGTTTTGTTTGCTTGTTTGTTTCCAAGTGTCGATAGTCAAAAAGATACAATTATTCTCCCTGACCTTTAGAACAGAAAGGTCTGAGCATCCTTTGGATATACAAGTTTTTCCTCAGCTGACAAAACCACATAGAAGCAGATTTAGCCTTGAGCTGTCTGAAATATCTTTATCAAGAGAAGTGCCTCTGAAGCAGTTCTATCAAGACGCATCAATATATACTCAAAATGACTGAAATAAGAGACACTCCTGCATTAAGTGAGGTCAGAAGAGACCTCAGCACCTCACCTAGGCCAATGTCCTACTCAAACCAGAGCACAACCTGGCATTACCCTGTGCTAGGTGTCTTGTCCCATCAATTTTTAAATATCACCAAGAATGGAGAAACCAGCCTCTGCTGACATGTCAGTGACAATCTGAGGCAAAACCTTAAACATTTATTAACCCTACATACAGGTTTACATCATCAGCCAATGACTAAAGTGAAGAAAATCTATGTCTTAACTATAGCCTTTAACTGTTCTTTATGAATTATCTCCTTTGTAAAGAGAAAAATCTGCAGTGTGTCACATACTACCCCCATGGTAACTCTTGGTAAATGCCCTCATTTTAGTTTAGACCACTACATAAGGGTATATTAAACGACTTGCTAATGATCACTGAATCTTTGAAGATACTTTCAGTTTTTTGCACCGTTTTAATCTAACCACACTCATTAATGCCTTAGTAATATTTAGTTCTTTTAAATTGTCATCCGCTAGAACTGCCTCAAAGGGTCTTCAGAAGTTCATGCAGTCAGGCTGGGCTGGATTCATTCCAAGTACTGATGGCTTGTTCTGACAATTTGATCTGAAAAATCCTCCTGGAACTGAAGTACTTTGCCTTGCCTAAATTCAACTCTAAAATCCAGCATACAAATTCCCATTTGCCTTGATTGAGAGCAAAGTACCTGCCCCTGGAATACCTCAATTTTATAAGTGAATATGACAACACCCTTACCCCCAAAATCGTTATTAAAAGAAACTAGATTTGAGGACTTAACAACTTGTGATCTTCCACACAGAGTTTGCCTCCTTTAGTTGGTTCAATAAAGATTTTGATCTCACCTTTAAGGGTGAAAATACTAAGTATTCTTTTCAGATACCTGCTTGAAAAGATGTGGGTTTGTGTGAAAGCTTTACTTCATGCTTGAACACTACCTGGCTGTAATTTGTGTTTCAGGTATAATATGAAAGAGCTTACTGGGGCTCATTTGTTTTAAGTATTTCAGACCTGTTTGTCTGTTTTCTCTAAATTAATTCCTCAACCTTGTTCCATTTTTCAAATTGTGTGCAGGGGTAGCACAACCACCTATAATACCCAATTTGTATATTCAAAAATCCAGCCATAGATAGTTAATTTCTTTACATAGTCAAGTAGCAAGCACCAATATTCAGAGACAAGAGATGTGACGGAACTGAAGGGAACAATAACATAGAAGCTATGTGTCCACGCTGGGCTTTTCACTGCTTATCATCACCCGTGCAAAGGACTATAAAGGAACATGTAGCAGGGATACTGTACGTATGTACCTCTTTAATATTGTTGTAAATTTAATGATATGAAAAAAAAAAGGTAAAAATTAAGCTACCACAGTAGAGAGCAGAGAGTTTCCATATCAGTTTAATTATTACTCTTATAATCAAATCTCTGCCATAGACACTCTCTGGAGTTAACATGAATTAACATAATCTGTGACCTATTTTGCTGAGCTCATCCAGACACCTCAAGATGCAAAATTTTTAATGAAATTAATTACACATTTTTAATCATGTACCTGGCAGATAGAGCATTATTTTTTTTTCATTATTATTTGAAAAAAATATTGAGGGCCATACTTCAGGAGCAAAGAAATCAAAACCAACCCCAAGCAACTTCCAAAACCCATAACAATGTCTATGCCTGCATACTGGTCCTGAGAAAAATGCCTCTATTGCCTGTCCTAGGACAAGCTTTCTAATTCCTTCCCCCCAAACTTCAGAAAACCAGAAAACAATGAGAATGCAGTATGATGAAAAAGGCAAATCTAAACAGAGTTAGACCTCAATTGAATATCCATGTCAAGTTTAACAAGAAATTATATAAGTAGCTCACTATGTTATCTTCAGTTTATAATTACAAACTTGTCAGAAGTCACAGACATGTAACCCCTTTCAATGCAATCTACATTGCCACAGATCACAACAGAATACCTCCTGAAGTTATTTCCCTTTTTTCCTTCTTGCAGTGTATTTCTGCAACATATTTCTGTGTTCTATCCTTAAAGTCCAACTGGAAGCACGCTTCTGTTGTCAACTAGTATTCCCCCACAAACTATTCTTCCCCATGAAGTAAAGATGTAAGGACAGTACTGCAAAGGGCAGAACAAGAAGTAGGGAAGGTGAAAGGAAGAAACACATAGTAGTGCTACCAGACTTGTATGAGGCAGCATCCATCTTAGTCATAACAGCCCTTCAACTGCACCTCATCATAAGCTATTGCACACCACACCTCTCACAAGAATAGGCATGTTTTCCATGCTTCTGCATTTGTTTTACATAAGCAACATTTGTTCTCCTTCATTTTCTCAAATTAACCACTGAAAAATCAAATGCAAGAGAAGATTCATACTATAGTACATTTTTACAATTAATTTTCCCAAGTATCCCCAAAGGCAATTAGAGAGGACTAGATTATTTTCAGTTACCTGATCTTCTGAATAATAAGCAAAAAGTTTTTAAAGCAGCCTAACAAGATACTTAAGCAGGTGAACATGGATAAGGAAGCTCAAAACACAGTTAGCTACTTCCAGAGTCAATTAAAAGTAAAATCCCTTCTTAAAAAGTTCTCATCTGAAAAGGAATACACACACACACACACACTTTTTAAGACAGACTCTAGCTGGCATACTCAGAGCAGAAAAAACTGCTTCACACATTTTAAAGTTTGACTTTGTAGATAAGCAAGGCTTAAGACTCCCATACAATGAAGTTCAATCATAACATTATCCAAATTAAGGTTATTAAACAGGGCTTTTTTTTTTTAAACACAGAAAACAAGCTGTCTTGAAGGTGACACATTGCTTGCATTAATAAGTCTCCACATTAACATTTTAAAAACAAGAAATCTCTCAGAGCTGTTTCCCACCATTTTAACTGCAGAAAAGAACTTGTAACCTACAAGACTTCTGTTTCTGTCTGAGCCATTCAACTACTTGCTGGCAAAGTAATAAATAAACTCTAACAATTTAGCACATAATGAATATTATTTTCTTTTGTCTTCTCAGGTTTATTTTCAGTGTGGCTTAACTAAAAGTTAATTTGTATTCTAAAAAAAAATAAAAAATAAAAATCTTTCTCAGACCCTGAAATTCATATGGTAACATTTTCACTTATCAAAGTCACATGCACAAATACTGGGTTCATTCACTAGATTTCCAGAATTAGCAGCTGAAGCTAAATCTTTTGATAATGGAAACAGAGTTTGTGGCTCTGTCTTACCTGCTAAACCTCTTCCTGGAGAGTTATCAAGCTGGAGAGGACATAGCCTGTGTAGAGATTTCCTGGCTGCGCTGTGTTACACATCATGCAGGAGCTGTCACTTCAGTCAAAGGAGCAATATCATTAGGCCTAGGAAGAAAGGAGAACATCCAGCAAATGATACATCAGCCTTTTAGTTAAAAATAAGAGGAGTCAAGCAAAACCCACAATCATGACATCCATTACCTAATGAGGGGGAGGGCGAAAAATAAGAAGCCCTAAAGATAGATTAAGGCAACCAAATGACCAAAGCCACAGAAATAATAAATGTTGAAGTTATCTTCCAAGGGTCTATACCCAAAACATTCAAAGATTTATATCTAGGCAGCTATGTGATATATATTTATATATATATATATATTGCTTAAAAAACCATGAATGTAAAAGGACTCTCAGAAGTTCACAGGTTGAAAAGAATGCTCCTCAATCAGGTGGGAGAATGTTTAGAGTCACAGGCCTGGAACAGCACCTTGAAACTTTGGATTTAATGTTGCTGCCAGTACAACAATATCACCAAGAACTGTCTCTTGGCAGTGAAAATACTCCTATCTGACAGGGTCACGCTCATTTTTACTGCCTCCCTCTCATGTAATAGTTTACCACCCAGGGTATGGAAGACCTGGATTCAAATTCCAACTTTTCCAATGGGATTTTGAATACAACCCTCCCCCCTACTTGTGACCAGATATCCTAATTGTAAGAAGTTCTCAAATGTCTCCTCAATGAGCTTACACAATTTGCAAAGAGCAATTAAATATTCAAATGGCAATAGAGAATATGCTCAGCCACAGCTCGTTAATTGAGATACTAACTTCCCTTGTCTTTAGGATTTGCTCCAATGGCTGCTCATAGAAGCAGAAAGCACAGGGGAACAGAACCACATGCTTCTTCAGCCTGTTGTGCAAGACATGCTGAAACAAGGCCAGCTTGGCCTTTGGCAAGAATTTGGTTGCTGGGGGATTTGGGCACTTCCACAGTGAGATAAGCACTGAATAAAACCTTTTGAAGATTCACATTTTTAATGTAGGTACTATGTGCTACTGAAGCACCTAAGTCAGCTGTGCAGCACGTTTAAACAAAACAATGCAGCTTGATCTCATTTACTCTAGGCTAATTTTGTAATGATTAGTTTAAATGAGTACTAAAAATTATTTGCATATTGAAAGGGCGATTGTAAAATTCATTCTATTCTTTCTTATACAATCAAATGCCTCTTGGTTTTTCTGGAAAGTTCCCTGGATTCTATAAAAACAGGAAATGCCATGAAGATGCATTTCAATTCTGAAAGGCTTTGTTTGCGCATTAGCTTCAGCATTATTTTTTCCAAGTTTAGTTTTAACGCTATACAATTTTAATTTTCAGTGTGCCAATTCTGTACAGGCATCATGTGGGTGGTGAAAGCTGGAGGTATCTAAGCTGCTTTATAGGCATTCTCCTGGCTGACCTTCTGTGCATGTCCAAGGCAGTTTAATATTGATGTTTAGACTGATTGGCAGCAAAGCACTTTGTTTAAAATAGAAGAATTTCTAAATTGACTAAACTGAAGTCTTGGCAAGTAAAGAACTCAATGACAAATACACAGTAGCTGTGCATCAAAGCATTCCATGTAACATAAGACACCAAAAAGAAACAAAATAGGGCCTTGCTACCACTTGAGACCTATAGACCGGTTTAACTCCTTAACCGTGCAGGATAGGAAGACATTTGTTACATAAAAACACCATCTGAAGCTGCTGTTAATTCCTGCCATCTTTTCTCTGAAGAACAGAAGATTAGACTTCTACAGACTCTGAGAGACAGGGAGTGGAGCCAGCAGCAATATTTAGCACAGAATGACTGATTTCTGGCACCATCTAGCTTCTCTACATCAGGAATCTGACAGCCTGGTAGATGCTTTACAAAGACACTCATTGAATAGTTGATACTAGTGCTACAGAAAGCACAAGAATGAGAACGAGTAAGTCCTAAGCGGCAGCACTACATTATTCCCTCCCCCACACCTTTTTTTCCTTTTAGTTTTCCTTTAAAATAAATAAATAAATAAAATAGTGATAAAGAAAACCTGGGCCGAATGCCAAAGTCAAGAGAAGGCCGACCCTGTTCATCATTCAGCTTCTGACTATGCATCTCTGACAAAATATCTATAATAAATATCAAACATGCCAGGCACAAAGAAGCCTGCAGAAAGACTTAATTTTTATGAGACACTGTGTAACCTGTGAAGTACAGATTTTTTTAACAATAAAACTATCCTTATTTCCACTCAGAGCTGTAGAACTTCAATGAGTCAGTGTAATTAGAAAAATAGTGAATTCATACTCATTCATTACACTTAAGGAATTTTGAACTATAGAAATTCCAGTTCATCAACTACCTTCCAGCGCTGCAGGGAAAACTGCTGACAGTTTGAGAATAGCAGCCATGTTTTGCTGCTGAATGCCAAAATGGAATCAATGAGATGTACAAACTTTGAATGCTCATGCGCTGTGAAGTTTTCAAGAATCATATTTACTCATCAGCATAAAAACATGCTTACAGACTTGCACCTTGGGAAAGCAAAAAGGAAGACAAATGAAACTGATTTATATCCTCAGTAGAGAAGTAAAAGAGAAAAGAGGAAAAAGGTTAAAAACCCCATCTTTGGACTATATGAGGCAAGCAAGCACACTCTCTCCAGTTCGGAATGTTTTTTCTTTTCCAGTTTGCACAGTTAAACTATCCATTTGTCTGAAATCACCTGGAACATGCCTCAGGCGCTAATCCCTTCACATCTGATTTACTCAGCATAGGCCCAATCAAAGCAAGGATTCTTAAATGTGCGACCAACCCAACTCACTTCATCATTTACTTGGTCTTTTCAACTACATGCATGTGCAGATACTGAAACAGAAAGTTAGCTACATTTGCACACAACTAATACATCAGAGTTTCCTAATGGAAAGAATGGAACATAGTTATATGCTTTTTCCCAAAAAGTGATCCTTAAAGTGACATTTCTCTGCCTCTCCCTCAGTGTCTTGGCTTAACGCACTCAGTCTGTATAGACCCATTTTCTCAGTAAGGAGGTCTAGGTTTATTCTGCTGTTGATTCATTCATGATCTGCCTTTGCATTTTGTGCTTTCATCCAATAACTGAAGTGTATATACAAGGCAGACATTGTTGCCTATTTGTTTTAATTGTATTGCAAAGGTGTTTTGTTTGTTTTTAAAGAGGAGTCTTACATTCTTTTCACTCCAGGTATTTATGTTTCTTTAGACTACATATTGTCCACTTCTTTTGATTATACAAGACTATAAAGGACAATATATTTTCCATGGCAAAGGGGTAGTTGATAACTGAATATTAGCAAGACAGTATTTGGTGTGACATGAATTAAAGTGTCCAAGTAGGAAGGAATTTCAAGACTTAGATCTGAGTAAGAACTCAGATGATCACAATCTGAACTGCAGGCAGAAGTCCAAAATGAACTTTGAAGCTACTCTCAAGAGTTAACACCTGTTATCTGAAGACACATTAAGCTCATTGAACAGTTACAGATCAAAATGGAATAGCAAGTAAAACAAAATTAGGTAACAAGGGCAAACCAGAAAACGTTCAAAAAAGATCGGAAAACTGAGACATCTGTCAACAGCCTATAACTTGGATGTGTTAATGGTCTTATATTCAGTTATTCAACTGTAATTACTACAAAGTGTGAGCGTCTGCATAGTTTGGATAAGCCTCAGATGCTAAAAGAATTTTAGGCTACTGCATAGTCTTCAAAGATACACTGCATTGAATTTAGCATATTTCTATGATACTCTTGCACTCAGATCATACTTTTCAATGATAGACAAAAAACACAAGAATTTTTAGCAGAAATGCCACTGATTGTCAAGGGAGAGGATCTTTCAAAATTCCTTGGTCCTCTTGAAGATCCCTGCATGCAGTTTCAAGGTAACATACTGGTTTAAAAAACCTGGTATGCAGTTTCCTAGAAAATAGTAAAGCACTTGCACTAAGTCTTTCTCACTTTCTGTCTCCTGATGAGCTCTTATGCACAGCTATCCTGAAGCAGAGTGACTTGCACATGTGTAAACGCACACATGCTCTTGGCTGCTTACGTTTGCAACCATTTTTTTTAGTGGCAGCATACCCAATCTGAAGTTGCTTGCCCTATAGCTCAAATAATCTTTGTTTGAAGATGTTATGGCATTGCTTATGTCCTCTTTCTAGAGCACAGCTCTGCTGTTCTCTTCCCCATGAAATTAGATTTCCTGGCACGCACATATGCAAGCCTTCCCCTCTCCCCCCAAAAAAACCCAGTCAAATGTGACCTTCCTCTCTCTTGTATTCTCATAGACCAATAAAAATATTAAATATAGAAAAAAAATAGGGGGGGACACATGACACAGACAGATAACCCACATCCACCAAGTACTGGGCTTATGAAAATATTTTCAGAAGATACTTATGCAGATAATCCAGTATAATCATAAACAGCTGAACGATTCTGATCCTAACCTTCAGGTATCCAAAATAGGTGGTTGAATGTAAACATTGGCAAGAAGGCAATGAACAGAAGAGAGGGGAAAAACTGTTAAAAGTATTATAGTACTGGGGTAGTGCTACCCTTACTTTTTATATTCAGGAGGAGTTTGTCATGACTACAGTAGCCCACTCCCTTTTTGCACTGAATAATCCCCAGCATTTCTGTATTACCACATCTCAGATACAAATATCAAAGACTTAACTTTCTAATCTTGCAAGTGTGGGCAAAGAAAAGGCAAGGCAGGGCAGAGCAAGAAATACCAATAAGTTTCTCTCCCTTTTGCTCTCATGTTACTGAACATTACTCCTTTTTGTCCAAATACTTAAAGAACTCACTGCTTCTGCAATAGAGAAGACTTAAAGGTGACAACTGATTTACAGATGCATGATGTTACTTTATAATTTGAAAGTATATTTTATATGTATATTTTTCCAATAGCAGGGGTGAAATTGCAGTTCCAGAGAAAAAAAGTGACCAGGATTTGTCACTCTTATTGCCTTATTAAATGGATTTTATATATTAGGAAAGAATCTAGAGCTCAAACAATTGGTTTTCAACTTCCTTCCAGTTTTTGCCCTAGGAAAGGTGGGGCAAAATGCTAAGTATTTTAGCTCTCCTTTATTCTCCTTCCTCACTTCATTGTGTCTTGCATTTTATTAGCAGTGCTGTGAACAGCATATGACAGTAATAATGAGCTCTTACACAAGACACTCAGACTAGACCCTCATGCTAATTAAGCATGATCCACATTTCACAACAAGAAAAATAAGTTCCAGAGACATGAACGGACCGGTTAAATCCTTTCTTTGGTCATATTATGCTATTCCTTCCTTCCAATTCATGAATTTATTTCTTCCTCAGTCTCATTCTGTCTCCCACAGCCTTAAGGGACAGCATTTGGAACCTTAAACCATGGGACCAGCAAGATTAGAACATATTCATCCCAAGTCCAAGTGCAGTGCCCTATTCAGACAACCATGCTGCCTGCTAGTTACCAGGTTGAATTGAAAACAAAAGGTATATTAAAAGACATCAGGATCATTATTGCTCCCTTCTGCCTACCTCCTCAAGTGCCTGAGGTTATTTTCCACAACAAAAATGAAAGCCCTTCTTGGAAGTGTTTTTGTGCTAAACAGCAGTAGTTAATTTCTTGCAACTAATTAGTTATTCAAGTGAAAGTATAATGATCCTCCAACATGATTGAAAGTGCTTCAACTGAGTTTCCTGCTAACAGCATACTTCTAGAAAAGATGCAATAAATCAGCAGGGTTATGGAAATCTTTAAACAAAGCAAGTCTACAACAGGAATCCATTAAAGATACAGCCATGTAATATTTATGTACCTAGCTGACTTGTGCTTTTAACCTAGCACTTTCAGCTATAGCTTTTTAGCACCTGGGTCAAATTCACTAAGAATGAAATCCACCCTATCTGCTAAAAGCCAGCATAATGTCTCCATATTAGGTGTTCAGAGTAGAGTTACCACAGGATTTAAGCAATGGAACCTTCCCACCAAATGGAATTTCATCCAGATTTTTCTAAAGTACAAGCAGAACACCCTCAAGCACCACAGAAATTTTAATGAGAGCCTCAAACTGCCTGCTTACCTTGAGCAAGAAAAATCTGTAGGTACCCTAAAGAAAGGGTTTCTAAATCTAAGAAGGCACCAATGCAGAAACAAAACTTCCCAAAATAGCCAGACACTTATGACTGTTCACATCACAATTTGTTGATTAGGAGTGGTTACTGAGATGGTAATAGCAGATCTCTAGAGATTCTTAGAGAAGGTATAGACTACATAAAATACCATCCACTTACTCCAAAAATATGAATTTATTACAGGTTGCTATTTAAATGTATTAGGTACTACTGCAGAAAGGCAAGACCCAGGGGTGTCGTCTTTATTTTGTTTGAGCCTTTTGGATGTTACAGATATACAATTCTGATCCCTTTAAATCTCCAAATCAAAGACATTTCTCTATCTTCCATCACATTAAATTACATCTGCATGTGCGTTTATATGTATTTTTAAAACACACAAACATACATGAAGCAAAGCAAACAGTTTAATAATCGCTGCTTTTGCTCTATATGTTTTCCCTCATCCCATTCATTCATTTACTTTATTGCCAATGTCTCAGTCAGTCTTCCCACAGCTTTGGGGTGCATGATATGGAGTCATAAACCAGATTCAGTAGAGGCCCCAAACACTACTTCTTGGCCTACTCTTCCTTACTGCAGCAGATGGATGCTGTGGGGCTGGAAAAGGGAAACTTCAGAGAGGGATGTAGGAACTACACTTTCCAGGAACCCTGGAGGAAACAAGAGGGTTATAAGTTAACAAGAGAAAAGGATTGAAGGACAGAGAGAAAGAAACCAAACATCACCCCCCCTTCCCAATAAAACCACCTTTGCTCTCACTATCGGGCCAATGACCACTTTCAACTCACACTTTCTGCTGGAAAAATAAATTAGGAGTCCAGCTTAATTTTGTCAATAGAAAGCTTAAAGTGGTCACTGGAGCACAAAGAGCTTTTCAAAAGGAAGCTGAGTTCAACAGGGACAAGGAAGTGGAGGTTGAAAGCACCACAAAAATACAGGCAGATTAAAAAACATTAAGGGTGCACCAGTTTTGAAGAATAAATATAAGGCTTTTGTAACAGTTCCCATAATCTTGTATCTATCTATTGCAGGCTATTTTTCTTTTGATTAATATCTATTACTTAAAAATAACTTTGCCAGGGCAGAAAATAAGTAGTTCATGTTGGTCTTCATAAAGACAAAACCCAACAACAGAAATTAGTAAAAGAACTAGGCATTTTCTCCCTGAATACACAGGATTATGCTTCACATTTATGCTGTAAAACATTGGATCCAGTACAAGCAGTTGTACTGCAATGGGGTTTGCTATGCTAAATACTTAAACTGTGTGCCCAGTCCTTCAAAGTCTGAGCTTATTCTCTCTTCAGAGCTTTGTAGCGTTGAGTCAATAGCGTATTTGTTTTGAATGGCTGTTCCTAGATAACAGTAATAAAAATGAAAAACTTGTTTACGCCATTTAACATGTCTAAAAGCTTAGCTCAGGACACTAAAGAAAAAAAGAAAACAAGCAAGCAGGAAACTGCAATTCTTTAGAATAGTCTCCGTTATTGAAAATAAGTTCCACCAGCAAAAAGAGTGTTTTGCCAACACTGAACCAGAACCAGTCTTGTTTATCAACTGGAGCAATGACTGGCATAAAGAGATTTCAAGGAATTTCTTCTTCCCCCTGCAGATATCCATAAGCTTTTCTACTACCCCAGACTGCATGTTGCAGTGATTGCAAGATGGGTCCTAAGCAGTAGCCTTTATTTATCAGAGCACATAGAACATGTGATGGAGAGGCAATTCTACCAATCTTATGAAAACTTCTTCCCCCATTTGAATAATACCTTCAGATCTAATAAATGTTAGATCAGCCATTTAGAAAGTGCCCCTCCACTAGTTTTTTAACTTTTACTAGTATTAAGATTTCACCAACATTTATACACAGATACCCATGGACTGTTCAATGTTCTCAAGCTGCATTTGTGGTTCAATTTCTGTAAAGTATGGTGATATTTTCAGGAACAAAGAGGAGGCATAATCTCTCATCTGTTTTAAGTTACACATGAAAAATACCGAGTATGTTAGCAACAAGTAGATTGGCATGCAGAAATTTCACAAAGGAAAAATGTAAGAATGCCAAAAAAAAAACAATTAGAGCAAAGGAAATAATGCAAACAGGCAATGATTTGCCATCCTTGCATTTTCAAAATCACAGTTCTAACTGAATGCTGCCTACCTTCATTTAATATCTGCTACTGTGTAATAAGCACAGTATTTGAAAAAAAAAAAAAAAACAACAACCAAACACATACATCTTCATATTTACATGCTACCTAGAAAGCTCCTGATAATCTGGAAGCAGACAGAACTCAAAAAGGTGCCTCTTTCCCAGTAAGGATGTTATTTCCCCTCTAAGGGCCTGGGGCAGTGTCCCTCAAATGCTAATAGCTTGAGTTGTGTGCAATAGCCCTATATTGTTTATATAGCACTTCACATGTTCAAAGCACTATGAGATATCAGCCATCACTACACTTTTATGAGGCTGTAAGTATTACCCACTAAACATTAGAGTTCAAATGACTTGCTCTTGATCAAAAGAAACTTTGTGCAGCAGGACCATAATTATTTGAATTTGGCAATTCTTGCAGTCCGTTCCTATGGTGACTCCGAAAGAAGAGGGGGGTGGGATATTGAAGCCAGTTGCTACTGCACTCTGCTCCAGCAGTGATATGCAGACACATACAGAATCCCTAAGGTATCTTGTGCTCGAGCAGCACCTTTTCTGGCAGCTTCCAGAAATAATTTTAGGAAATCAAAAGCACAAATTAATATACGTTAAAAGCCCCCAAACATGTTTTTCTGAATACATTTATTTCATATGATCAGTGTGAAGAATGTATAAGACAACATACAAATTGTACTGAAACACTCCAGAAATCCTAAGACAGGGGTCTCTATTCATGTTGAAGCATTTTGGGCTTTTCTTTTTTTATTTTTTGAACAAAAAGGATTAGTGAAAAAGGTACAAGTATTCAGCCCATTTTCTGCAGGTAAAAAGCTGCATTTCGTTCTCTAACACTTGACTACAGGAGAATTCAAGAACGTAGAAATACAGAATATTTTTAATCCCTATTTTCATCGATACTTCCACTCTATGAAAACTTAGTTGTTATGCTAACATTTATAAATATAACCTTATGAAGTCTCTATTCCCATAGAATACATACAAAGACAAAAAGAAATGTTGAAAAACAACCAATGGATCCAGTCTGAAATATATAAATGCTTAACACAAAATGGGAAAGATGCTAAAGATTTTTTTTATAGCTGAGAACACTTAATGTGATGCAAACACTGATATTGAAGACAGAATAAGAGAACTCTTATCCTCTGCCTTCCCAACCAGCACCCATCCTATCATGCAATATTGTCTTTCCCACATCTTACATTAACTTGTATGGAAGTCTTGGTTTCCACATGTACTACGTTTTCTGAGCATAGCTTCAGTTACTGGGCTTTAGAATCTTGCCTGTGGGATCACATGGGAAATAGATCATAACACTAAAAAAGTGGACCGCTACACACAATCCAGATTTGTCAAGTAGGTAAAAGGTGCCCATTCAAGGCTATCACAGGAAGAGGGAAGGTAAGAAATACCCTTCAAAGGTAGTAATTCTCTGTACTTATTACTAACAAAACCTCTAGTGTTTTAGCAGAATTGATCATGTTGCTCTTAATATTTACACCACTCTGTCACACAACTTCCACTTGATATTTTTTGGGTACAGGCCACACAGAACTCCATGCCAGCGTGTTTGCAATTTCTACTGGTTTGACTTAGATTGACTGAAAAGATAAATTACCGAAATATTTGCTAAAACATTAAAGTTTAAGCATAATGTCAGTAGGTGAGCATTACTTCATAGATATTAATGTAAAAAGCACTTACCATACTCCATCTAGTGATCTAAAGAACAGATGTTTGCATATGCTTTATGGACACTGAAATACGTGCATACCTTCCATAAATAGTAATGTGTTCCAGTTACAAGGAGTGGAGAATTGTCATCCAAAAGGCTGGGAAACTCCAGGCAGTATTAGAATTTATTCACCAATTTCTTGGCTTTAAATAAAAAGCAAAGCTTACAGGTCCGGTCCTGCAATCCTGTATTACAATTTCAAACAGGACTAACAACATGAAGTAATAAAATGCAGAGTCAAGCTCAATAAGTCAGATATAAAAGTATGTTTAGAACACATGAATGAAACCATGATTTGTTAAATAAGAGTAAGAATTTATATCGATTGAGGTACAAAAGCCTAAAGCAGTAAGCAAAAAGCCAGTATTGCCTTGGATATTTTTACATTAAATTTGGTTTCGGAAGTGCCTTTAATATCAAAGCGTAGCAAAATACTAATCAAGCAAAATTCTAATGGGCAAAGCATAGTTTTGAACTCTGCAATTAAATTATTTCTGGAAGTGCAATCAAATATTTGATTGAACTAATATCATTGCTTCTCACATTTGTTCTGTTCCTAAATTAGCTTGGCTAATCAGCATCCCACCTCATAGCCTGTGTTATAAACATGTAATATTATCTGATGGGTTTAACTTCAAGAGCACAGTAAATTTTTGGACAGTAGACTTACTAAAAAACTTATTCAAAAGCTACAAACACACAAACTAGCATACTTGGAGATGTACTGGTTTCTGGGCCACCAGAACTCTGATAGGACTCAATGAACTGCAGATTGCTGTGCCATGGTTGTGTCAAACAAGTTTTGATTTACTTTAAAACAGTCCTGTGTTCATTATTTCAACTAAAAATCTGTTCTATGGTGTGCCAACATATTCCACCCCCTCATGCCACCCCCCTGCCTTATTTCATGAGCAAGAACTAGGATGATTCTGTATAACTTTAGATTTCTTAATGCCATAGTGTACAAAAAAGCAGTCTTGTAGAATGCAGAATTTAAACAAGGCAATCACAGTTTTTCCTCCTGTCTCAGGCTGGCATGCACTGTTGCTTCAAGATGTTATACAGCTGCTACTTTTCTTCAGAGATGGCCGTACTCCAGTAAATGGTGAAATACTCCCTAAAACATCATTTTTTTTTTTTTTCCGCAGAGGTTTAGAGTGATGTTTCCATAGGTTGAAGTTAACATGAAAACATTGCGATTGTCTAGTTGGATTTCTTGAAAAACATTGGCCTTAGAATTACTGCATTAGTAATTAGGACACCAATGCTATACTCCAGCACACTGTAGAAATAACTGCAGTTAGTGTTTGTAGAATACAGTAGTCTTGGATTACAGTAAAGGTTATTTGATTCTGTTCTTGCCATTTTTAAGACCACAAAAAAATTAGCACATCTCATGGTCAGAAAAATTACTTCCTCTTGATAGCTGCACAGAAATTTTTATTTCCAGCATATAACTCAAAGTCATCCAAGAATAAATTGAATCCCTAATAACAACAGTCAGCTGGATTTAATTCCTTTTGGTGGAAGCACAGCAGTGTCAATACTTACTGAGATTTAGTATTAGTGCTAATTTATTGCAGGTGAAATGTCAATACAACATGGAAATTTGTCACTTGAGAAAGGTTTAATAAAAAAGATGAACACAACACAAAACAGAAGAGGTGATAAGAACCCAAAGCTGATCATTCTACTTTTTTTTTTCCAGATGAGCAGCCAGGTGCCAGCTGGTGTAAAGGCAGATGCCACTGACGTCAATGGAGCAGTGCCAGTTTGCACTAGCTGAGAATCTGATCCCAAGTGTGTTAGAACCATTTTTAGATGCTGACACTGGAATTGATTTTTGCAACACAATTAAAAATACACCCATGCACTGTATTTCTTCCTGTCTCCAGGTGTATAACTGGAAGCCTGTGGGAGAGTTGACAGACTGTGGGAGAGGGCAAATAGGAGCTAGAAGTAGCCAACAACTGTATCCATGAAATAACTTTGCAATACAAGTATTAATACTATTGTTCTGTTGGCTGTTATGAATATTTGCCTTTAAAACGCCTTAACTCCACCACCCAGAAACAATTCAATGTCAAAAGCACAAAAGATGCTGAAAGCCACACAGATTATATTTATGTATAACCATATAAACATGTTAATATACTGCTTTAATCAGTGTGCAAACTGAATAGAATGTTTTAATACATCATGAGGGAAACTATCTAAAATCATAAGTCCCCAAGCCTGAGATCTGTGTATTCACCCAACTATTTGCTCCTAAGCAATCGCACAGCTTCATAAACAGTAATATTGTTAAAGTACTAAAACAGCTCTTTGAAGTAGGTATCAGACAGGTCTGGCTCACAGACTATCATTTATATTTCATCAAGCATTTATGTGGCACAGGGAGAAGTAATGAAGAGAGGAAGAGGTAGGGGGATAAGCAAGGCACAGTATCCCTTCATAGTTCAGGGAGCCACTCTTGGATTATTGTTTTACACAAAGCAGCCATTAAACATGTGTAATGCATGACAGTTGTCAGTATTAACCAGAACAATGAAGGAGAACATTGACCTTGATATCTTGAATAAGAAGTCCAAAATGGAAAAGCTAACCAATTAGAGTTAAAGATGCAGTTCACATAGCACTGAAGTAAATTGTCTGTGCAGCACAACACCCATATCTTCAATTTAGGTCAGGCCATCAAAAGGAGGAAGAGGAGTGAAGACTGAAGATGAGATGCTCTACTTCACACAGTTGCCCTCTGGAAGGGCTGGCGAAGGCAGTCACTTAAATTAAGTACAGGTCATCAGACAAGATATCTAATCTATTCCAAAAACAGGCAGCTCTAGCAATCCAAATCCCTATGGCCTTTACAGCGACACAATGAACTACTTCCTCACGTACCTCTGTCAATTCATGTTAGGTTCCAATTTTTTTAAAGTGATATTTCATGCACACCATGACCCTATTGCTCATAGCAAGGAAAGTGCTTTGGTTTATTTATGACCTACTAACCTTAAATAAAAAAAAAAACAAACCACAACCCATACATCCAATCTGAATGTTCACATGGGCCTGCAGATCTGAAGTGAAATTTAAAATAAAGCTGGCATTTGTAACAGCTAGCTAAGCCCAGTAAGGGATTAAAAAAATATATATATGAAAACAAGATGAGAGAAGATGAAAGCATTTTTACCCTACATAACCTGCACACATCAGGAATCAGGCTGAAGGCTGGAGCTCAGGAATACTTTTTGTGGTTTTGTACTTATAAGTTCCATCCTGTTTCAAGAGAGGCTAGGTAACTGAGGAAATACTGAGGTTTTTCCATTATAGAGGAGTGGGGATAGAGCAGTAACAACCTGTGAAAGTTATTCCCTAAAATGCAATCCACCCTGCCTCAAGTTCTACATCACTACTCTCCTTCCCCTACTCCACATCCTAATTGCCAGGTATCAGCCAGGCAAGACCCCATACTGAAAAATGAAGCGACAGGTAAAAACAAGGTAGAAGAACATAGGAATGAGTACTGAAAGAAATGGCATAAAAAAGAAAGCTTACAATAGGGTAAATGTTAAATAGGAGCCACCCTAAACCATGAAGTCAATTAATTTGGCTGAAACAAGGTGAACAGATGCACGAAAGGCTGCCGAGTTGGAAAGCCTTATTCTCTCATCTCTTTTGCTGGTGTAAAAAAAACTCCTTTCTTAACATCCATGGAATTAAACTGTGAGAAAGCCAGTAAAAATAAATGGAGGGTAAAACTAAACAAATAAATGAAATAAATCAAACTTCAGAGATGCTGCTGTATCAGAGAAAAGTTAAAAAAAAAAAAAACTGAAAAAAAAAAAAAACAAAAACGAAACAACCCCCTACCACCACAACCACAAAGGGTTTGTTTTGAATTCAGGTATATTCATGATCACTGTGGCCTTTATAAACAAAATATATCTAATCTACTATAAAAGAAAATCAGTTGATTCCTGTCTTGTCTAGTTCTCCAACAGGATATATTAATGATTCTGTCCTTTAGAGATATTTGACAGAAAATTCAATTGAGTTAAGTGATGCAATAAAAACCTCTACACGCAGAGCAATTAGCTGAAAGAGCTAAGACAGTCCTCATCATGGTTTGTTTACAAAACAGCATACTTTTGACTTGCAATCTTTTGGTGCTGGTTTTCTTTTTGCAAGTACAAAACAAAATAATACCCAACATTTATAAAGATTTTGAAAATAACTAGAAATGGAAGAGAGTACAAGACATCTTTTACCAAAGGTAAACTAGCAATTCACAGAAACCAATGCATTAGTTGCATAATTTCAGTGCAGAAAGCTAAGAGTGGACCTAGAAAAAAGAAGCCTGACCAGCTGAGCTGCGAGACCACCTTCTGCAGAAGAACCCTGCTCCCAAACGTAAATCAGGTAAAATTCCTGTTACCATGTTTTGCCTTCTAATCAAGCTTCCAAAACCCTTCCCCTATAATGTGAAAACTGCAACACTGTTTTATTTATTTACTTTAAGAATTAGGACAACAGAGTTTGAAAACTCAGAAGATTGGAAAAAATTGTTGTACCACTGTGGAAATATTTAGGGATAAGCACTTGTCTTTGCAGTGATTAAGTTCTGGATATACACAGCATGCTGCCACCTAGAAAATGTGTGTAAAGAAAATTAAGGCCATCAAGCCTTGATGTTAGTTTGCCTTTTTCCCCTCCCGAAAACTATCATAACAAGTTCTTCAGGTATAAATTTGTGAGGAAAAAAGGCCTCCTGTCCAAGACACTCATTGAGAAATTAAAACTTCTTAAAAGGAAAATGTAGATTTTATCAATCTTAAGCAAGTTTAAATCCGATTGAACATGTCAGCAGAAGAAGAAATTTTACTCGGTAATCTATAATTGGCAACACTAATTCATAAAACTCTTAGCCATCTCTCTTTATGTATAGGATCTTGTGTTTTGGTTTGCTATGAAGTTCGGCTTTGTGCAACAACAGACAACATTAATCCACTTGTGCCTGGATCCTAACATATATTGTTGAAACCTGAATAAGTGAAATATGTTTTCTTTTCATAGAAAGAAGTTTAGAAAAACCGGCAGCTCCTTTCACAGAGGCTCAAATAGGATGGACAGAGAAGGTTGTTGGTAAGAGAAAAATGAGTGAAGTTGCATCATCTGAATAATTAAAATCATTGTGTGAATTTTGATTTCCCCCCACCCTCTTTTCAGACATTTGAGGATGCTGTCAAGTCAATGGAGCTCTGTTGTAGTGGTTGCTTCAGTGAACATTCAACGCTGTCGGTGAGTTTGGAATTAAAGTGAAAACCATCGACCGTTGATTGTACCCTCCAGCTAACCAGCCTCCTCCTTACTTCATGCTTTCAGGCCTTAACATCGAAGATAGCAACCTAATCACCACATGATGTTTCTTCCCTACTCTGCCAAGCTTTACAAAAAAGGTCACAATCAACATTCATTGCTGTCGGTGGGTTTAACTATGTGGACAAGCTCACTGAACAATGAATGCAACTGTGGCCCCACATTTTGCAGTTACTGATGAGAGGAATATCAGCTCTGAAAGCAGTAGTGAGCAGCAAATATTTATAGGCTACATTTTTCTGTTTAAAAAAAAAAGTGTAGTTGGGATATCTACCTTTTGCTTGCTTGTTTGTTTTCAAGTTTAACTTAGCTGACTAGAAAGAAAAGCCTGTTTTTTTCTGGAATATTGTCCTCAATATTGAAACCATAAAAACTGTTATTCAGTATGTACATGGAAATAAGTAACAATACAGGGAGCTTTGTGTGTGTCCACTCCTGATGTCTCTGAGCACAAGAGGATAGAATATTTAAATGTTTTAACTAGGCATTGTGAAATAGTTCAGAAGTTCCTTCTATGTTTGTCGTAACAAATACAAAGGAGTGCCCGAGTTCTAAGATACAGATAGAATATTACATCAAATGAAATATTGATTTTATGTGAAACTGATTCAGCACTTAAACACTATTAGATAGCAAATATTATTACATTTGCCTTTTTTAAGGATCTGAAAGATGACAAATACATATCCAGAAATAATAATGAATGAGTAGTTAAATTGTAAAATTGCTGTAAACTTTTAGGCACCTATGTCACATTCAGTATTGCTAATAGTAATAAGAAAATAAAAGTGTAAATAAAGCTCAAGATTTGTTCTTATTTCCTTACAACCCTTTGTTACCCTGGTCAGACACACAGGAGGACCAGCCTACTTTCTTATATTACATGGTTATGCAAGGTAAGTTCAGCCTTTAGACTTGATTCAACTCGAATATTCCAAAGCAAGAATTACTTTCAAAAGTTAGGTAATCATATATCATTCATACTGTCATAATGTGGGGTCCATTAACAATACTTAAGTCTGATGATTTACAAAGCTTATTCAGCACATCAGTTAAACACTTGTCTTGTGCACTGTGTTTGCTTGATTTATCCATATGTCACAATAGAGCAACTGAACAGATACAGGACCTTTGTGTCAGACTACTTAAATTATAAAAATATATTTCAGTCATGAAAGAGATCAGTCCTCAATCATATGAGAGACTGATGCTTATAGGAATAAAAAAATAATCAGTTCCTCAAAAACAATCACACTAACAAATTAACTCCCGAAATTGTTTGGGGATATTTTTTAAAATTGATATTTGGGAAGATTATATTTTCTTGTTGTAATATTTACTAGAGAAGAACCCACAGGGTCTATTGCTCACTGAATATTATTGTGATCAGAGGCAGAGAAGTAGTAAAAGGAAGGGTTGCTATGGATGTATGCATACATGCATAGTGTCTCAGCTACACTGTTCAGAAGTAAGCCAGTAAGTTTACACATTACTACAAAAATGTGAATTTGAATTACTACCAACTTATGTATTACAGATGAAGATCATATTAAAAGCAGGACTTAAAGGTATATACTCTATCTAGAAGGAAAAACTTTCAAATTAAGCTGCTCTTGCAACAGTCTCTGTCAAGGTGTCTTACTGGAACCTAAAAATCAGGTCTTGTTTCTACCATATATTTATATTATAATTGTATTATGTATTTTTAACAAAGAAAATGCTTATGAAGATAGAAGATTCTGGAATTTGGCAGCACTGGAAAGAGCAAGTGTCCTAGAGCACGAGTTGTTTCTCTATATATGTTTTCTATGCTGACAATGTCTGAACAATTAGCATCGGGAGAGATAGATTCCAGTGCAGGAAAAAAGTAAACTCACACCCTTTTCTAAAACAGTATTTTTCCCCCTAAATACATGTTTTTCTCTCATTTCTATCAATTTTCATACATTTGGTAATATCAAACAGTAACAACTCAAACCCTACTAGAACAGGGTACAGAAACTTTAGCCAGCATTGACCTGGGCACAGATAATCAGTTGACACACATTAGAAATACAAAACAAATATTTTCACCTGGACTGCAATTTTTTACTGGCTTCTGAAGAACAGACTCCACAATAATAATCTCTTCTAGTGATGCCTAGGCTAAGTTTTACTAGTAATTTTCATTACATTGTTTTCATATAGATACAGAAAAATGTCTTAATGTATGGATATATAATTTCATATAATACTAAAAGCCAACTTCTACAGACTAGTAATTTACAGAATGTTCACTGGCAAAACAATACCATTATTCCACACCCCACTAGAGATGCTGGTTCACACACATCTTTGCTTATGCTGTAAAGCCACAGAACAATCCCAATTTGGTAACGATAGCTGTGAAATACTGTAGAAAGGTTTCACGGTCATTTTCATGTGTTTTTGTTAATGTAATACATATGTACCCAGTGCAATGCCCACAGGCCCTAGAGACATTCTAGAAAATTGTTCCTCAGTGTCACTGTAAATAATGCACTCACAGCAGTATTTTTAGGTCAAGCCTATCAAAGTTGCAGTAAATGCAATGGACCTTGACATAATAGGAGAACTAGCTTTGCAGCAGCAGCAGAGGAGAAGAAATATACTTTCTACACACAGTAGATCAGTTGCTGCTCCCCTTTGCATACAGTACTGTGCTTGAAAACAGTGGAGGTAGTAACAAGGCCTTGCTATAGGGTTTGGAGTTACTGGGTTTTTATTTATCTCTAAATGTTCTTTTCTTGTTCTTGCCTGACTTCTGGCATAAGATGGGTCAAAACATCCAACTTAACAGTTTCTACATCAAGTCTATAACTCCTGCTTAGCAAGTACAGAAGGACACTTGATTACACCTCTAAAACTACAAGTTAAAGAATTCCTGGGATAGAAATAGTCTGCTATTCAGGACCATGGTAGGATGAATACACTAGATTCACTTTCTGGCACAGCCTAACACTACCACACTAACATTTCTTGCTTTACAGATGGTGAAGTGACATGGAGCAAGTTAAAGAGTCAAATATAGTAGTAGTCTATAATTGAACTGGAAACAGTTTCTAGATTATCTTGGACTATAACCATGTGTCTTCCTGGGAAAAATATCCTATAATACTGACTTTTCCCTAATGTGAACACCATGTTTCTGTTGCTGACCACCCCCTTTTTCTTTTCTTTTGATGTATACTTTTGTTACTTGAAAGAACTATGATGAAAATGAATTTTTATTTTAAGCACTGGCATGCTGACACCCACTCCAGATTAATTTTTATAGCTTGCCCTTTATTTAGGTTTGTGCAGTCTTTCCTTTGCTTCTTCTGGTTTTTACTAGTCTTCCTATGCATCTTCCTTAAGTGCGAGTGCCACAAACATAGACCACATTCCAAACTGCCCAGCCAAGGCTAGCTGAACTAGTCTGATGTCTCCTTTTTTACAAGCAATCACTGGTCCTTTGCAACCAAAAATAGCATTTGCAATGGTACCACAAAGTTAACACATTTAAATTTATCTAACGTTATTCTATAGATACATAAACCTCCAGAAGTTCTTTCCTAGTTTGCAGCAGATTATTTCTTCTCCTTGAAATGCAGCATTTGTAATTTTTTGAACTAAGATTTGTTTTTCAAAATACAGCTCCTCCTCTCCCCAGAAAATACTCACTAGGGTTTCGAAACATAGAAACCGTGGCAGCATTTAGTAGAAGGAATGGGTTTTGAATATCTTCAAGGTGCATAGCCATAAGAGAACCATTAACACATTTGCAATTTGTCACTATTGGGAGATATTGCCATATAATTTAAGAAAACAGTTTCTGGAATGCAACTACAAAATTTAACTCCTGTTCAATAAGAAATATATTAGATATACTATTGCTATAGTAAGCAAAACAGTTAACTACCCCCTCCTGATATCTGCATCCAAAGTGTATCTACAAGCTCAGTATTTTACCTTTACCTTCATAAAAAAAAACCCTGTTCAGATACCAGGTTAGGCAAAGAGGCAGGAGAGCTGCAAAACATTCACCTGGCCATTAAAATAGTTCAATTTGAGTGCAAAGAGAAACTTCCAGTACAATATATACTAGTTATCTAACCTAAAATATCACCCAATAGGTAATAGCAGGTTATCCCAATAACCATGTTATTAAGCTGATTGATTGCATGGATCTATTATTTAGTGATTGATCTTAAAGTATTTTATCATATTCATTTTGAAACACTGAAACAAAAATACAGAAATATTAATTTTAGCTAGTGAGAGCTGAGCCCAGGTGGTTTCCCTCAAAAGTCAACGCCACCATCTGATGTGTAAAACATTCTTAATTATCATAAAGTACACCCCATGCTAATCGTTGCGTTCGTCTCAAAATAACAAGCCATGATAAGCCTAGAGTTCATGACAATAGATTTACAATTAAATGTCGTTCAGTTCATTGTCAGTGTCAATGTGTTGCTGGGTATCACACTGATAGACATGATGAAACCACTCCATCCACTGTACCACAGCGGGAGGCCACAAACTGCTAGATGAATACCAAAACTAAAAGAACTTTCAGACAGACATTCAGGATATAACTTTAGAAGAGAACAGGAAAAAAAAAAGACAGTACTTTGAAGACAGCAGCCAGCTGCGGCCTACAAAACATCTTAAAGTCTTTGCAGTCTCTACAGGAAGATCTCTCTATATCCCCAAAACAACTGTGACAGGTCATTCCAGAAGTTCACATGGATCATGATCTGCAAACTAACGAGTTCAGATTCTCTGCTGGTTTTAATCAACATATTTCTGTTGATTTCAGTGGAATTATGGCAATTTGTACAAGCTGAGGATTTGGCAAGTCAACACAAGAAAATGTGAAAGAAGTATGGTCCCACACATCCTACACTAAATAAAATGCAGTCAGAAGTAGATGTCACTCTTGAGAGGGCAGAGAAAGAAACAAAAGAACATGTACTTGAAAAAACACATGTTCTCACCTACAGAGAGTGCATTTCTGCCCACAGATAAACTGTAGGTGGTCCCTGGACACACAACACTTGGACACCTAACTGCTCCATTTGTGCAGATTACTGCTTTGCAGGTACAAATAAGGAACTTCGGAACACAACAGGCAGGAGAGTATTTTGGGGCAGAAACATCACACCCACATTATGATAATCTGGCCTTTGCCACCACATGACAGTCTCTGCTTCATGAAGCTTTAGGTATGTGGGTGGAAAGAGCTCACAGTATATTTTTGTCTGACGATGGCTTCCACAGTACAAGTGCGCATACTTGAAGCAAAGGTAGCTTGTTTTCTCTCTCCCTTCACGTTGTGCACTTTACATGATTTCCGATTGACACAGAGCTAGTAAAACTCTCCCAGTCATTGACTGCATTTGAGGAAAAGAAGAAGCTCAAGGAAAACATTATCACATAATTTAAAATAGCTTCTGTCACAATATCCAGGAGCATCTTCGTTTGCTGTGCCTATTGGCACCCATCTCTGGCCTAGAACTATGTACTGACTTCAGACTTATATCAGCCTTTACAAAAGATGATTTATGTTCTGCAAAATTTTAGACATTGGCAGGTATATGTACAAATGCTTGCAACTGCTGACTGGAAGTGTCTTCTGGAACCATATGACATGCATCAAGAGAAAGATAACCAAACCACAGGTCTGTTCAAAGCAAATACCACAAACTGACTGTTAAGAGTCAAAGACCCAGAACACCAAAAATCAATATCTTTGTGGAGGCAGACAGGCCTCTAAGACACTGCATACTTCAAGAAAAAAAAAAAAAATAAGCTTTCCTTCCTCCTTATAGAGACAGTCATTGTGTGGGAACACAACTTCTGCTTTAAACCCTGCACTGAGATTTTGGGGTACAACTGTACCGATTGCTAGTCAAGAGCAGTGCTCAGGAGTAAACTACATCTGAGACATCCATACCTGAACAGATTCTGGTTTTTTGCTAGAACTTAGGTGCATACCTTTCCAGCCAGTATTGACCAATCAATGTCTAGTGCTACTGGTTCCTCTACTTAGATGAGGTACCTCAGCTATACTTTCCTGAATGAGAAACCTTCCTGCCTTATTTGTTTTCTGAGGATGCTATGAGATTAGCTCAGGATAGCCATCATAAAATTTTTTGCCAGGAGGATATACCAGCTTTTGCTGAATTGAAACTGAAAAGCAATTCAATAAAGTGCCTGCACAAAATACACCATGCTTTAAGCACTCCTTTTAGTCATTACTAAATAGGCTTTTGTTTTGCCAGCTTTCTAACCACAAACTAATTGATGCAGATCACACCTACAAAGAAATCCCAGATCAACAATATTAGTAGCTTGCTGTGCTTGAGCTGACAGGATACTGGTGTCACTATCCTCCCCACAACAGGAAGATCCACAGTTATAACAGGCCCCCTAACTCCTTGAGCAATTAAGTTGGTACCTCTGCATTGCACAGACAAGACTGGTACATTCCTGAGCTGACTGCAGTTTATATACCTTTATTATCATCAAAAACTGTAACAGTCAGTGTTAACACAGAGCCTGCATAGTCACAGGCACAGAATACTGCAATATGTGCTAAAGCTCTATGATCACTTTAAGACTGTTGGCTGCTACATTTTACCATCTCTGCTTAAAATAAGGTTGCTCAGTAACTGCTTTCCAAGCTTTCACATATGTACAATTTGCATCAGCTACAAGTGTAAATTTGCAAGCAATTGGAACGCAGGCATTTGCACAGCCTGATGGAATCTGTATAGAAGGTAAAGCTGTCACCAGATGGCATTTTTAAGTTTTGTGCAGCCAGATATTCAGATGCAGCTTCTGAATTTTGGATGCTTCATTTTTATACTCCCAAAACACAACGTTTGCCCCTAGAAATAACTCCTGTGATATCTTGTGGATAAACCTCTAACAGTTCATTTTGCATGACTACATACCTAAACTGTAGGAGCCCTAAATTAGTACTTGGGCAGAGACCACTCAAAAATTCAGTCCGTAATGGCAGTAAATAAAGTTTTTATGAGTATAATTTTGAGCCAGCCCTAACAGTAGCAAAAATAAGTAGGTTGCGTGTTCCTTTCCTACAGGGAAATGTTGCCAAAAATATATAACTGTCACTTTTCATCTTCAGAATAATGTTAGCTACTGGAAAAAAAAGATTCACAGTGAGCAATTATGTCTTCATCTTCAATGTCATTTTACATCATTTCACTATCAGCCATCCTCAAAAGCTTAGAGGCAACATTCTAGGTCAGTGACTTCTGCAGATAGTTTATTTGCTGTTTGGTAATTAAATTAGATACACTTTAAATACCAGATTCTGAAGCAGACAAGCACTTGCTAACAGGCAACCAAATGTAGCACTGGCACTGTTGACACTGCATGATGAAAATTATACATGTTATCAATCATTAACTATCACTGAGGATTACAAATTTAAGGATTATGATATTAAGAATAACTGGATCAGCAAATCACTGCAGAGAAAAATCTTTAAAATGTAGCTAAAAGCCAGACTGAAGGACTGACCTACTTTTCAACACCAAGTTTTATTTATGCATGTATAGAATTTTCTTATGATTATCAAAATAGCTTCTATCAAAAAAGCTCTTAACTATTAATAAAACTAAATAGAGAAGGAAATACTGCAGTGGGTGTTCAGCTTTTAATAAGGTTTTAGCTTGCACCTCCTGCAAATACCCCCCCTAGTTCTTTCTCAGATAAAACTTTAAACAGCAAAAGAGACATTTTCATTTTATATAGAAATTTTTGCAGATAAATTAACTCTTAAGATAAAACTTAAAATTGGAAATTTAAAAACTCATATCAAACATGGGTCAGAGACTTCCAGTGTGTAAAAAGTATAAAGGTTTATTAATTAAGCCTTGAAATTGGAAATTAACATTAAAGAAGTCGGAAAAAGATCTGATTGGTCCTATAAAATATGCTTTTTTTTTTGCAAGAGAATTTCTCATAACTCTTCAAGGGACAACAAGTAAAAATCCCAAACAAACAAATAACAACTAAAAAACCCACAAAATTAAGCCACTTAGAGAGGTACTATACAAAAAAAAAAAAACACGAAACAAAAAAAAAAACACAACAAAAAACCCCACACATTTGTCCTTAATTTTGTGCATTTAATGAGTGATTTTAATGGTTCAAGGCATGCAAATGATAACAGAGCACCAAAAGAATACAAGTTCAAGCTGGAGTCTGCTAAGTCATGCAAGCGGTTCCACAGCAGAGGCTACTGGGTTTCCACTGTTTTGCGTGCTTTCTTTGGCCTTTTATTTCAAGATAGACACACAGGCAGAATGTACGGTCACAGATTATTAAAATATCCTGCCCACATAGCTGTGTCTGCAGACCACTGTAAGGACATTGAAGCCAGCCCCACAAACTAAAGATGACACAGTATAATCATAGCATTGCTATGGCTACTTCTACAGCACTGAGCTGGAAAATTAGTCTTAATGTTTGCAGGTATTGCTTTGGCTCAGACACATGGAAAAACTGGCTTCAAGAATGAGGAAAACTCAACCCACCACATATATATTTCTGACTATTATAAAACATGAGACAGAACAAGGGGTTTCTGTGTCCCTTCCTGTGCCACGGGTAGAGGTTTGCAGTGGTGTCACACAGCTGCCAGCAGGTGTTGCAATGGGCAGCCATGTAAAGCGCCTATTCACTGAACTCTGCCACTCCAGTTATGTGCTCTTTATGGCAAGGAAAACAGAAAAAACAAAGAGGCTGTTATGCTTTAACTTCAAAGCCTTCCTAACCCCAGGCTTCAGCTCTGTACCTCAGGCAGTGCAGCCCAGAAGACAAGCAGCATGGTCTCAGGTAAAGATACATTTCTGCTCCAATAACCTACTCTCTGTAGTGTTTACAAAAGAGATTAGATTTAAAAAAAAAGGCTTAGTATAGGCACAGTGATAGCAGAAGGTCATTGGACAGTTATCATTTGACTGAAAAAAAAAACACTTTTATTCTTAAGCTTTCCAAGTTCACAAGAAGGTTTTTACTGAAATGTCGTAGAGGAATAGTGAGTTTATCCATAAGCGCACAAGAATAAATGAGCAAGAAGTCAGGAGATCTTGATCTTCCAAGTTTACAGTTCCTTTTGGAGTTATTCTTCAGTTGCACCAATTTCCTCTTCATGATGGGTAAAGCTTTTATGAGCTCCCTGAAGCCTGCGTGAAATATTTACTCTGTTAGTCTAATTAAAGGTATTATGATGTACATAGTTACTGGATCTGTCCCAGTGGCACTTCACATCATAAATAACAGATTTGAAATGTATTCCTATTGGGACAAGCACTAGTATCAATTCTTCTTATGCTATCTCTTTAACCATTACATCACCTAACAATTCTTTTGGATTTTTCTTTTGAGGAAAAAAATTACCATTAAGATAATATTAGCTCATTATCCTTCCACTGTAGTTAATAGATAACTTACAATGATGTTTTTAGGATCAACATTTTTGGAAGTTGCACATCCAAGAATTTATGAAGTAACTTGGATGATGCTTTCTTGTTGCTGAGTACAGTAGATATGCTTTCCAACAATTTCTTCAATTTCCCCAACATACTCGTAGTCACAGCTCCCCTTTTCCCAATTTGATTCTAATCTACAAAGCTAGTGAAGATGCTCATGTTCAAAACCAGGTTCTCAATGAAGCTGTTGAATTGTTCTGAAATTGGGACAGAACTTATATATCATCATTCAATAACTTTTCATTTTGAAAACAAATAAGTAACAACTACCTTTAACCCTCATAATACAAATCCTGGTATCCCATTGTAGTGTAAATTGATAGTTTGTTCCTTACATACCCATGGTGACTTTCATTCTCCCTACATTTCAAGAGTTTTTAAAAAGTTGGATAATTTAGTCCAATATTAATTCAAGGAATTTAACTTCAGCCAGCAGACAGACAATTCTGTGACTCCTCTTAACCTGTTCCCAGTTCTTAAAGATGGGAAAGATTGTGTGGTGTTTTTTTTTTTTCTACCCATCCACTGTCCTCCACAAAGATCTTTCCTTGGAAACACATTTTTTCAGGGGAAAAAAAAAAATTGAGAAAGAAACTAGAAAGTTTTACAGATGATTGACACTGTAAGCACAGGACACTTGGCAGTAAAAGAGAAAAATTACTTGAGCAGAAGTATACCAGAGCTGAAGAAAAACTTGTAAACAAAAATACATAATCCAGTTTCTCACTACAGACCAATAGTGAAATGGAACAATGACATTCATTATGGTGCAAACTTGAGGGAAGTCACTGCTGGTCTTAGGAAGCCTTGCCTTGGGACAGCACAGACGTGAATGAGTGATTTGGGTACTGTGGGCATCAACCAGACAGCTGGACGACAGAGGGGATTAGGTCAGGAGGGAATGGTAGGAGGAGGTACATGATCAGGATAAAGAAAGTATAGCACTGGCAAAGTGCTGGCAAAATCTGGCAAAGACAGATTCTAAGTAGGAAAAGTTTGGAAAGTCTGTGTCCAATGAAAAAGCCATTAAAAAGCCATGCGAGAATACAGAAGCATCAGATGGTATCTCAGTACAGATCAAAATATAATTCAGAGACATTTCGCAGGAATGGCGAAAACAAGTCAACACATGCACCAGGAAAAGGAGCAGAGAGACATGCAACAAAAAGTACGCAGCTATTGTAGCCTTCTTGCTCACCTTTATATTTGACAGCATTCCTCTGTGATCATTAATCCCTTTGATTGTTTAAACACGATGACATATTGGCAGCCAGCTGGGCTTATCCAGTTTTTTAGAACTAACCATCCAGAGGAATCCACCTTCTCGAGATCACCTCATTTTCCAGGTTAACAATCTGGCTGAGCTGCCTTGCTGTGACTCTAAAGGTCAGACACTGGAATGGAGTCCACTGCAAAGGTAGACTTATACTGGAGTACAGACTGGTAATATCTAGCGTGTTAGTGGCATTAGTCCCATATAGCTAATGAGGCCTGTCCCCTGCTCCCAGCATATCATCTGATAACATAGCACACAGAATCTTTGCTAGTTCACTTTGAAAATAAGCTTTCCTATTTCTAGTATCACAATAGGAATAGAGAGTTAGAAGGATCAAAAATATGATTAAAATCTGTTTGTATAACTACCAGATTTTGCCTCTTTGTGAGCATTTTTCAGATTGAAGATTTCAGCTGTTTTGAAAGAAAATAATGTCTCAGAAATGCATTGTGAATTCTGGCAAATAAACAGCCTTTTTGTAGCCAGGCCAAGGATAAAATTCTTAAACATTTCATTACTCTATTAATTGAAATGTTTTGTTTCTGGGTGGATTTTTTGAACATCCTATTCCTGCCAGTGTGCTCAGACAGCTATGCCCAGGCACAGCTGCTGATTCAATGTCTTCCAGTGGAGTTGTCTGCACTGCCACATCAAAACAAGTCATTAACATTTTTCTTTCCCAATTTGATTAATCAAGATTTTCTCATTCCTTTTAAGAAATAACTAACTTTTTGTACTGTGTCTGTAGTAATAATGCTCACAAGTTGGACTTCTCTTATAGCAAATCTTTGTGATCTTTTCATATGCACAAGAGGATTGGCCTCATCCAGACAGTATACCTTGTGAAACCCCACTGGCTTTAGACAAGCTGCTGCAGTACCTGGCTAAATTCTTTCATCCTCTTGAAATAATATTTTCAAGTTGTTCTGTCCTAGGACATTAGAAGCAAGACTGCTGTTGCTTTGAACTTCAAAACTTAGCAAGAACATAGAAACACACGAACAACGGAGGCATTTGTGATATTCTTGCAAGTGACAAAAAATGTTTACCAGGAGTTAATTCTTTTCATCTCATTTTCCTTTTCTGTGAGCCAACATTTTTTTTCCCCCTAGACTGTTAAGAGTTCATAAAAAGAAGTCTTCTGGCTTCCAGCAAACTTATGTTCTACTTTCATCTAGAAAGGCATAAATGTGTTGAGCCAAAACCACGGTATTCACTGCTCTTTGAAACAATCTGTGTAGCTCTTTCACATGCTGATTTGCAGAGTCCCCTACAAAATTCTGTACAGTAACCACAGCACTAACTTTTCCAACTGTCCATACATATCCTCCAGGTAAACAGAATAATATACAGCATCAATCTGGGTAGTCCTTTATGACTGTGATTAAAATAGCTCCAACTAGCATGTGTGAATACTGTCTTTATCGTCTATCTAAGTGAGATGCCAAAATTAGAATTACAATGGGTTTTTCTACTGATCTGAAAGATTTAGCATCTCTTTTCTTATCAACAATTATATTTGAAAAAATTAATGCTTCCAAACCTAGTATTACTGTACACAATGTAGAGAAGGTATTAATTTGCTGTCTCAAATTTTTAAAAATAATGTTGAGCCAAAAAACCTCAATTCCCACCAATAAGACATTGGGGAAAACTAAAATAAGGTTGTATGACAGGTTCACTTTTTGTATCTTTTGATATGAACAGATTCACATTCAATACAACTCAAAATTGGAAATCATTTTTTTCAGATCACAGTCTTTAGAAACATGTAACAGCAGTTAAACAGGCCTTTAGTATAACAGCTGGACTTCCTGCCCCTCTCCCCCCCAGTTAAATAATGAATTAACCATAAGATACATTTGCTCAGAATAACAAGTATTTTGTGATCTCCAGTTTAACTGCATGATCAATGTGAATCAAACAGACAGGAAAAATCAGAACTCAGAGTAATTTGTTATTTTCAAGCAAAAACACTGAATATTTTTCATCTAAAAGAATAACCTCTTTTAATAAAGATGAAAAAAATATAATTCCTACATTAAAACAATTTCAAACCATATATTTGGGTTCACCTAAAACACTGATGCGAAAGCTAATCCCCACCTTCTCCCATCTGTTTTGGTTTGTCCTGAAACCATTTCCCCTCTCCCTTTCAAATGTATTAATTCAGTCACTGAACTGAAAAAGTCCAGCTTTATTTAACATCTGTGCTTTGATGCACATATAACTGGAAGATTGCAAAGCCTTTTGCTAAGCACTATTTAATTATATTGCAAGGAACATCTTTATATTTGTTAAGATTTTGCTAGATGTTGTCAGAGATCATTCAAACTGGCTACAAGATCTGGGACAATTTTCTCTGGACATCACTATAGAAATTTCGGTAATGGAAAAACAGTCACTTCAGAGAACCTGCTGCACAATAAATCCAGACAAAGTTAAGTCACTTGTTCTGTTTACACTACTTCCACACCAGCAGGCTTTACTGGAGTGAAGGAAGGAACCCTTGTTGCCACCATAACAGTTCTAAACCCTCAAACCTTTTTCACCCAAGCAGAGATGCACTACCCCCAAAAGCACAAGAACCAACATCCACATTTAAAGGCAGAACTATTCCTAGACAAATTAAATATTGTATGGCAAAAGCTGGTTCATTGGATCTAAAGGCTACAATTGAGGAAAGGGAAGTTTTTGTATTTTATAAACATTGTGTATAAGCATAGAAACAGGAGAAGAAAAAAAAAAAGACTGTGTCAATGCAGATTTCCTGAAACATTTCAACTTTCCCTTATACTGAGGTATTACGAGAATCTATGCATTTTTGGTGTACACTTGAAAATAGCATATACTCAAAATGGAGTCCTAGAAAAACGTGCAGGAAAGGCAATGAAAACCTAAATGTGAAGATATAATGATAAATTACATGACTCAGTGACCCACCCCCCCCCCACCCACCCATTACCACTCTTTCCCTTTGCAATCCAAAAATAACCAGGCATATTGAGAAGCAAGTCTTTCCTTCCTGTATGAATAATCTATTCAAAGGCTGAGGAACCTGTTCAAACTACACAACACCTGTTAATTATCCTGTGGATCTTTGAGGTTGAGGGGAGGTGGCATGGCACAAGGTGGCATAGAGAAGCATTTTTATTCACTTGCAGCTTGTTCAAAATTAATTTGGTTTCTATGTTTGCTAGTTTTAAGAAGCTATAAAAAGTAGTGTCCCTGTGAGAGTGAGCTAAGCTTGTATCATTCACAGGAAGCAGCATGGAAACATGCCTCAAAGTTATTTGTGGGCAATCAGAGTTCTGCTGTGTTAGATAAAGAATGAAAGCAAATGGTGTGACAATGAAAGGTGGCAAATTGAGAAATATTTTGCAGGGTAATTGTAACTACTAAGGTGGTCTGTGAGACAAAACTTGCTGTTAGTTTGTTCAGTTGCTTTTGGGGCTGGGATCTGTAATGTTTCAGAAGTAAAAAGTGAACACATGACTATCTTAGTCACCTTTGAAAAATCTAAGTAATAATACAGAAAGCAAATTTATGTAAACACAATCCATGATTTTTGCCCCAAGCATCCAGTCTTTGGAGTTTCTTTTCCACCCAGATAATTGCTCAGATACTCGAAAACTGGCAAGATGACCTGCTTGCTTTCCATTATAAAGGCAAAAATACCCTATTCAGTCTCATTCCAGAACTGTTACCCTTACTCTTAACAATGGAACCTGAAATGGGATCAGTAATACTTCTTTCATCACTGCTTCTGGAAAACATCTTTTTTTTTCCTGATGCATAACATCCAATTCAATATTAGATCTGAATGCTTTTGATGTGAAAATGCCAAAATGATAGTGCATATGAGCACAGAACAGCTAAATCTGCACAGCAGAAGACAGAAGAGAGCACGAACTGGCATCAGAAACCTGGAGTGGAATTTACATCTTGGTTAATGTAACGTAGTTCGCTGGGGGAGTTGTTTGGGCTTTTTTTGGTGGTGTTGTTAGGTGTTAATTTTAGGGGGACTCTTTTTTTTTAATCTTAAATTATCAAAGAATATGGCTTCAAATGAAAATGCTTCCCAAGAAAATAAATAAACCAAAAGCTGTTGTAATTCCTTAGTGCATCCTGAAAATAACAAGTTCAAAAATTAACAGATGTCAGACACTAGAACACTGCTCAGAGCTTGGGTTGCAATGCAGAATTTATCATGCATACTTGTTGCATATTACCTCACTACAGTAGCTGTAAGCTTTACTTAAAGCTGTAAAGTTGCTCTCCAAACTTACACAGAATAAGTTTTTTAATCTTGGAACACTGATGTTATTCATTGCTGAGATTTAAGAGATGCCCCAGGTATAACTGAGTGTGACTATACTGGTTTCAGCAGAGCCAGCTATGTCAGCTGAGAGTTTGCCCTTACTGATTAAGCAAGCCAGCACCTAAACACTCTGGGCATTCAGGGAACTTAAGGACATGAGTTTGCAGTTTAGGCCACCTTCTTCAACTTAAAAAAGCCTTACTAAGGAACCACAGCAAGTGGTGACCTTATGAAAGCAGTAACTGAAAGAACCTGGTACAGGATGCTGCTAACTGGCATCCTTTTGCTGCATCTGTCACAGCCCATACACAAAACAGAAAAGGGTCGTGCAGATCTATTGCTGGAAGATGCCCCTTTCAGTCCATCAGTAATAGCACCAGTACTTTAACACATTTCAGGTTTGCTAGCTGTTCAGTCAGCTCACAAACCACAAGAGGTGATAAAGCTGGCAGGTTGTGTTCTAAAGTCTCAAAGCTTTTTAACAAGAATAACATGGATATTATTACAAACTCTAAACCCATAACAGACATACTGAAGCAAGAGCACATCGAATTCAGAATGTTAATTTTGGAAACAGAATTTGTGCTGTACACTTAAGCCTATACTTTAACATGTCATTGGAGGAAAAAAGATATTCCTGAATAGCTTCCCCCTAGAGAAGTGGCTGAAAAATGCACATCGTAAGAAAAGTTGCATAGAGAAAACACAGTAAAGTTTCAGTGTCATTTACAGCAATTTTAATGCTGCTCAAGATTCAGGAAAAAAGTTTAATTTTTATGTTGAATTAATCACAGTATCACAGTATGCTGGAGATTGGAAGGGACCTCAAAAGATCATCTAGTCCAATCCCCCTGCCAGAGCAGGAACACCTAGATAACGTTACACAGGAATGTGTCCAGGCGGGCTTTGAATGTCTCCAGGGAAGGAGACTCCACAACCTCCCTGGGCAGCCTGTTCCAGTGTTCCGTCACCCTCACTGAGAAGAAGTTTCTTCTCAAGTTTAAGTGGAACCTCTTGTGTTCCAGTTTGCACCCATTACCCCTTGTCCTATCATTGTTTGCCACTGAGTAGAGCCTGGCTCCATCCTCGTGACACTCCCCCTTTATATATTTATAGACACTTATAAGGTCACCCCTCAGTCTCCTCTTCTCTAAACTATAGAGACCCAGCTCCCTCAGTCTTTCCTCATAAGGGAGATGCTCCACTCCCTTAATCATCTTGGTTGCCCTGCGCTGGACTCTCTCCAGCAGCTCCCTGTCCTTCTTGAACTGAGGGGCCCAGAACTGGACACAATATTCCAGATGGGGTCTCACCAGGGCAGAGTAGAGGGGAAGGAGGACCTCTCTCGACCTATTAACCACCGCCCTTCTAATACATCCCAGGATGCCATTGGCCTTCTTAGCCACAAGGGCACAGTGTTGGCTCATGGTCATCCTGTCGTCCACTAGGACCCCCAGGTCCCTCTCCCCTACACTGCTCTCTAGCAGGTCGTTCCCCAACCTATACTGGAACCTGGGGTTGTTCCTGCCCAGATGCAGGACTCTACACTTTCCCTTGTTATATTTCATCCCGTTATTCCCTGCCCAACTCTCCAGCCTGTCCAGGTCTCGCTGGATGGCAGCACAGCCTTCTGGCGTGTCAGCCACTCCTCCCAGCTTAGTGTCATCAGCAAACTTGCTGATAGTACACTCAATTCCCTCATCTAAATCATTGATGAATATATTAAATAATACTGGTCCCAGTACTGACCCTTGAGGCACTCCACTAGTTACAGGCCTCCAACTAGACTCAGCCCCATAGACTACAACTCTCTGGCTTCTCTCCTTCAGCCAGTTCGCAGTCCACCTCACTACCTGGTCATCCAGTCCACACTTCCTCAATTTAGCCGTGAGGATGCTGTGGGAGACTGTGTCAAAGGCTTTGCTGAAGTCAAGGTAGACCACATCCACCGCTCTGCCATCATCCATCCACCGTGTTATTTCCTCATAAAAGGCTAAGAGATTGGTCAAACATGATTTCCCCCTGGTGAAGCCATGTTGACTGCCCCTCATAACCCTCTTATCCTTGATATGCTTTAAGATGGCACCAAGGACAAGGTGTTCCATCACTTTCCCAGGGATGGAGGTGAGGCTGACCGGTCTATAGTTACCCGGGTCCTCCTTCTTGCCCTTTTTGAAGACCGGAGTGACATTTGCCTTCCTCCAGTCCTCAGGCACCTCTCCCGTTTCCCAGGACTTGGTAAAGATGATGGCGAGTGGTCTAGCAATGACTTCCGCCAGTTCCCTCAGCACCCGCGGGTGCATCCCATCTGGACCCATGGATTTATGGACGTCCAGATTGCTCAACTGATCTCTAACCCATTCCTCATCGACTAAGGCAAGTCGCTCCGTCGACCTGACTTCATCTAAGGTCTCAGGGGTATAGGGCTCTTCAGGACTGCCTGCAGCAGAGTAGACAGAGACAAAGAAGGCATTCAGTAACTCTGCCATCTCTGCATCTTCTGTCACCAGGGCACCCATCCCGTTCATCAGTGGGCCTACATTGCCTCTGGTGTTAGTTTTGTCTGCCATGTACTTGAAAAAGCTCTTTTTGCTGTCCTTGACCCTTCTTGCCAGGTTTAATTCTAAGGAAGCCTTAGTCCTCCTAGCTGCCTTCCTACATCCCCTAGCAGCAGCCTTATATTCCTCCCAAGTGGCCAGCCCCTCCTTCCATGACCTGTAAACTCTCCTCTTCCACTTGAGCATACCCAGCAATTCCCTATTTAGCCACACAGGTCTCTTGGCCCTCTTCCTTGACTTCCTACGTGTCGGGATGCTCCGATCTTGAGCACGGAAAAAGCAGTCCTTGAATGTCAACCAACTATCTTGGGCCCCTTTTCCTTCAAGCAGCCTTGCCCACGGGATTTCCCCTAGCAATTGCTTGAAAAGGCCAAAGTTTGCCCTGCTAAAGTCCAGGGTTGCAATTCTACTTGGTATTCTACTAGTCCTACCACACAAGATCCTGAACTTCACCATCTCGTGGTCGCTGCAACCAAGGCAGCCCTCAACCCTTACTGCTTCAACCAGACCCTCCTTGTTAGTGAGGATGAGATCCAGCAGCGCTCCTCTCCTGGTCGGCTCATCCACCATTTGCAGGAGGAAGTTATCATCCACACACTGGAGGAACCTCCTGGACTGCGGCTGGGTTGCCGAGTGGTCCTTCCAGCAAACATCAGGGAAGTTAAAATCCCCCATGACGACCACGGCCTGTGACTGTGAGGCCTCTCTCAGCTGCCTGTAGAAGGCCTCGTCAACTTCCTCACCCTGATCTGGTGGTCTGTAACAGACACCTACAACAGTATCCCCCCTGCCAGCCTGCCCCTTAATTCTCACCCACAGACTCTCAACTCGCTCATCATCTGTCCCCAGACAGAACTCGGTGCATTGTAGTTCCTCCCGCACATAAAGAGCAACCCCACCACCCCTCCTGGCTGGCCTGTCTTTCCTAAAAAGGACATAGCCCTCCATGACTATATTCCAGTCATGTGAGCTGTCCCACCACGTCTCTGTAATTGCCACCAGATCATAGTCTCCTGACTTAACACAGGTTTCCAACTCCTCCTGTTTATTTCCCATGCTGTGCGCATTGGTGTACAGACATTTCAGGGAGCGAGCTGAGCACACCGATTTCACCCTAGGATTATAGGAGGCCTCCCAGTCTTCATTAATTCTGGAGCGCTGCCCCACTGGGGCAAGCCCAGCAACAACCCCATCCCCCTTCGAATCTAGTTTAAAGCTCTCCAAATGAGCCCTGCTAATTCCTGCCCCAGTATCCTTTTGCCTCTGTGAGACAAACCTTTCTGACTTGACATTGTCCAGACTGGTGCCCTATAAAACCAGCCATTATCAAAGAATTCAAAGCCCTGCCTGTAGCACCAGTCTCGTAGCCAATTGTTCATGAACTGAATCTTCCCATTCCTTCCCACATCATCAGTGGAAGATGGAAGGAGTGCGGAGAAGATCACTTGAGCCCCAGACTCTTTCACCATCCTCCCCAAGGCCCTGTAGTCTTTCTTCATCCCCCTCAGACTGCGGGAAGCAGCTTCCTCCCCACCTGTCTGGAAGACCAGCAGCGGGTAGTAGTCTGTCGGGTGCACCAGGCTGGGGAGCGCCCTGGTGATATCCCTGATCCGGGCTCCAGGCAGACTACACACTTCCCTATGATGAGGGTCAACTCTGCATATCGGGCCCTCTGTTCCTCTCAGAAGGGAATCCCCTACTACAATGACCCTTCTTTCTTTCTTAACAGAGGCAGTCCTGAGGTGCAAAGTCGACCCCCTTTTCCTATGTGGCCTTGTGGGCTGGCCTTGCCCCACATTCTCACTTACCTCTCCTTCAAGATCCAGGGCCTCGAACCTATTACGGACGGACACCTGGGGAAGCAGGGCAGGAAGGGGGGAGGGTTTCCCCCGACGTCGAACTGGAACTCGCTTCCAACCCTCGTCGTCTTTTTGGTCCCCTACCTCTGCGCTACAGCTACAGGGCAGGGGCTGTCTCTGGCCATCCCCCTCTGCCTGAGAAGGCAGGGGGTCCTTTCCCTTTTGGGAAGTTAGTTTCAACACAGTATGAAAATTAAAGTCTGAAGTCTCAAAATCATAGTTAATGCTACATAAGGCTTCCTCTTGAAGAATAAATTACTACTCTTTGATAAGTCTAAGAATTTCCCAGGCACAGAAATTGACCCTATTAAAACACACATATAATATTGATCATTCAGCTTTCAAGTATTATCTAAATACATGGTACATTGAAGTAGTTGAGTAGGGAGCCAGCTCTTTATTGAATTGCCCACCAGAGTTCAAATGGATGTTATTTAAAGTGAATCAAATAATGAATTAGTTTAAGTCAAATTACTGCAGATTATTATCAACACCAGATTTTAGATAATGCAACATTCCAATAAATCTTTATTCAAGATCTTAAAAGTTCCTCATCACTCATCAGGCATGCAGAGTTAGGTGCTAATTAAGAAAGGCTCCCCCTCCTTACACAACAAGAGCTGTTGCAATTTTAAAATAATAAAAGTCTCTAAAAATAAAGAATTCTCACTTGATATCTTTAAGCAGCTGTTCTAAACCTGTATCTCAACAGCCCTCAGAAACAGAGATTGGTACTTCATATCACATACTAGAAAACTTCATCCCTTAAAGCAATCTTTCACACATTGTTCATTATATTTATAGATAAGCATAGAAGCAATCAGCTCCCACAGTGGTGCCCTGCTGTCTGTCTAGAACTACTCTTCTATTGTAAAATTTTCAGACAGTGCTTTTGTCCATTAATAAACAAAGCAGTCAAGCTTGCCTCTTTTCAATAGCTTGATCTGAGAATATCCAAGATGCACACAAACCCATATATCTTTATGAACAAATATTTGGAACAGAAACAAACGGTATTGAAGATCCGATTTTCAAGCTACAAATAAGAAATTAACTTTTTGATGGTCTCTCTTTATATCCATAGTACAAAGTACACCACTAATAAACAAACATACACCTTAAATTCCCAGTCAGCTTTATGCCAAAGCTGTCTTTATGAATATAGTATCTCCCTCAAAAGCCACTTTTCTTAACAAAAAGAGCTGTGGTACATCTGCACCTATATTACCAAAATGCACATATATAAATTAAAGGCTACTGCAAATGCATATTCACAAGGATGCATATATTCACAAGGAGGCCTTGTGATAAAGTGTTTAATTTCATATCTGTTTGGCCATCTCCCCTGTGAGGGCATAGCTGTGGATCTCTTCATTTCTCTTGAGCTTGTTCATCCCTGTTCTAAATCCAGTATCTGCTTTAAATTGTTTTGACTCTAACCCACTAGGGATTAAGAAAGCTCTTAGGAAGAGGCTTTTCAAGTTTTAACCATTGGAGATCACACTGTTGCACCAGGAACTTGGTGGCATGTTAAATGGTCACAAGGTCAGATATAGACACATTCCCACTTGAGTCAGAAGCTGGGACTAGCTACAGGAAAATATTAATAGGCAAAGTCTGCGGATTCAAGCAGGGCAGACACTGAATGCAGCTTTCCACTTCTTGCAGATGCATTTAGGAGAGGCACCACCTGCTTCCCCAGATGTTTACATGATCCTTTAGAAGACAACTAATCAACCAGCTAATCAACCCTGATTGTGTTATGAGAATTTTACAATTAATGGCTACTCTACATAGAAAACAATCCCCAGACTTACTGCATTTTATCTATGCACAGTAGTCCCATGAATTTGTAAAAACTACCATTGCATCTATGCTTAAAAGAAATGATAATGATGAGAAGCCAAACTGAAGTAAAACTGTTGAAACTTCCTGAGGGAAGCTATGCTTTACAGAAATTATTGGGCAGCTTAGCCTTCTTTCCAAAGGCGTTTCTTAATGCCAAGAAAGGCAGTGCTCTGCTCACTTTACAGGGACAACAGTTATATTATACACCATTCTAGTCATGCAGACTGAATTCAGTGACATCATTCAGTTTGTTTCTGCTATTTAAGGCAAGCTCATATGTAGTCTGATATAGCCTATGGCCTGATCTAATGAAGTCAAAACTGTGACAATTTGGTAAAACAAGCAGAAATACCTTAAAGAGATACCAAAAAAAAAAACCCACCAAAAACCAAAACACATCAGCTAAACAAACCTTTAATGCATATACTCAGGCTTAGTACAAGTACTACCATTAAAGTGTCACTTAGGCCCCAGTTTGAGACTATTCTGTAGCTCAGGAATCTATACAAATATTTCCACCCTGCATTATGAAGAGCCAGATGACATACGGGTACTTGCAGTTCATACATTTTTGCTAATCATCCAAACAGATCAAACTATTGCTTTCCTTTATGGCAAACAACAATATGAAATAATTAATTGGTATTTGATTTAGGCTATTTTTGTATGTGTTGATACATTGCTTCAACACCCTGGATAATTTTTTTGACCATTCTTTACTATAAGAGGTTGGAACACTGAGACATACTGAACATATACCAATTTGTCCACACAGGTTTTTTGTACTTCATGTTCATATCTAGTTTCTAGATGAAGGGAAGCTTACAATGGTTACCAAAGAAGCATAGCCTTTACTGTCCCAAAAGCGAGCTTTCACAAATACAGGAATACTCAAGTTATATATTTTATTTTCTTTAATCCCCATTTCCTCTTTTTTTTCAGAGCCCTTTCCTGTCCCTCTTCAGGTGCTGAGTTATATTTTTTTCCTTTAATTTCTGCTAAAGAGAAAAATTCAATTGGTTTTGCGTTTGAATCGGACTTTTAAAGCTATCACTGCCAAACTAGGCTCAACACCAGATAAAAGTAGTTTCCCATGAACAGAAGTTCTCTTGAAGCTCTATGTTAAAGAGACACAGATTTAACAGACACAGGCTGCTTGTCTTGCATATCATAGGGCATAAGGCTTTTTCTGCCATGTCTGTTTTATATACAGCCTATTATTTGTTCCCATAGCATACATACAATGTTTAATGACCGAGAGATTAAATTATTGCACTAATTTCACAAATCAAATTTCACTGATTATTTCTGTTAACATATTGCTTTTACTTCTCTAATTTTTATAGCAACCATTTTATGACTGAATCTTTCTATCAACAAAAATTGATCTTCCTGAAAAAAAAAAAGCAGATTTTGTCCTGCACACAAAGTGAAGACTAGGTTCTTAAACTTGACTTGATGATGACCTTCATCTTAGGGTATAAAAACACCTGACTCCACAAAATGGAATTAGCTGTCTCTGACAGACCTCCCCCCCACCTTAATCCAAGCAACTGCCAATAAACAATTTAAGGCACAGCTGTGATAGGATGTGAATGCAAACTATGCATTTACTTCACATTTCTTCACCCATGCTACGGAGACAAGTGATAAAAATCTAGAAACCTAAGTAGAACTTCTGGTCCTACTGGTAACAAACGGAAAAGAAAAGGAAAAAATTCTAGTACCAAGACAGGCATACTGTATATGCAATTGGACTGTCAACATTACAGAAGGAAAGCCAAGCCACTGAAGAATTCTCCACTTTAAAAAGCAAATAAAACAACCAGAAAAACGTATGCCTGTGCGCCAACCACCGACACCAAGAAGCCATATAAGAGATTACAGCACTATTAAGAATTCTCTCATGAATGTTTGCTAGGAGCAACCCTGCAATTAGAGCACTGCTTCAGCAAAACCTCTCCTTACTTTCCCTATACATACCATTTAAATGACCAAGCCTCCTCTCTGCATCACAGCACAGCCACACAGTCCTCAAACTAAAAGAGTGGATGAATGAAACAAAGCCCAGGAACAACAGAGCAGAGACTGCATTTACACAGGGAAGGTCCCACAGGCACACACAACTGCTGCAAGAGCAACTTTACCACAAACACGAAGCAAGGGCCTTTAAAATTGCAGACTCCAAGTCACCTTGAGGCAGGAAGGAAACGTTTCCTTCCCCTTGCTCCTACCACCCACGCCACGCTCAGATCCAACAGCAGATCCAGGCTGCAAAGGAGGGACGTTAACAGAAACAACCTACCCGCACATACACCAGCACTTCCCAAGCTGCTGCTGCTGCTGGAACCCTTTCCCCAAGAGCTTATTGCTGGCTGGAGACTGCCCTATATGGTGCTGAGGGGAAGGTTCTGGGCCTGGGGGAGGGTAGGCTCAGGTGTTGCCCTTGATGATGGTGGGCAGCACTACCATGGTTGCCAGCAAGTGGGGGCCTGTGCCAGGCCTTTGTTCTCTATTGTGGTTGCAAAAGGGAGATGGCCTGGGCGCTTGGGAGGTTGTGGTGGGGAAATGCAGAGCACAGAATTAGGCCATTTGCCTGAAGTGTCTAAACATGAATTGTCTACAGGGACCTGCTGCGCTACCAGGTTCCCAAATGTGCAACCTACTGGGAATGCCCAGGACAGGCTTTGGAAGAAGCTGCTTGCTCTGCCAGTCTTTGGGATGTATCTGTGCACATTACCTAGCTGGGGACGTGTCACCAAAGGGATGGCAGTAGGGCTCTGCCTGGGCAGGCTTGATTGTTCTTCAGAGACTGTGGAAAACAGATACTGGGAGTGTCTCTGCCCTTGACTGACCACAAGGGCTTGGACTTTTTTAAAGGCAATTCCAAAGCCCAATGCCTTCTGTACTAAAATGTTTAAATGCTCTATCACTGCCTGTGCCCCTCCCGCAGCTTTTGCTGGCTTTACCACCCTTCAGCTAGCTGTTATGTACTGGTCAGCTAAGGCAAAGCTAACGAGTAAGCTTTTTCACAACGGGACTTCACTTCAGATAATAAACAGCCAAAGAAGAAATTGCGCAGAAATCTATGGGTATAGTGAGCTGTTAAAAGTTTTCAGAGCACTTTTTGATTCATGCGGACAAAGAATTCCACCTTCTGAAGTCACGCCTATGGGGTTGGGGTGTTTTGTATGTGTGATCAATCTTTTAAGTTGCACCAATTCTTAATTAAGTACGTAAAGAGTCTGCACTGCCTGGCAGCTCTGTCCTGCTGTGACTTTAAAAAGTACCAATTCACAATTTTGTGAGCACTGCAAAGAATTCAGAATGTTTCTGCTTCTAATAGTCAGCATCTGTCTAGAAAACATATCAATCATATGATCACAAACAGCTGTTGCATTAGGCTTTTAATCAGCCATGATTTTCAAAAGAGAAAAAGAATGTTGGAAGGGATGATGGAAAGTTACTGCAGAGAATGCCCTACTTGAGAACTCCAAAATCCAGTTTTTGGGGAGACAGAACTTTACTAAGCACTGTAAAAACTCTTCATGGATAACATATTATATTACGGACAGTATATCTATCAGCTAGAAATAAAATACTCTGAGAGAATGCATGCACAAGGATAGTGTAAATGGTGCTCTGGGCAGTTATTTTGTCATTAAGTATAAAAGATACATATCGCTAGTTCGCACAGATTGAAAAGGATAAAGTTGCTGCCCAACAGTCTATTTTCTCTTTAAGTTTCATAAATCCCATTAATAAAGGGTTATGAAGCCTTATTGGATGTGCAATATATCCCTTTGCTTAGAAAATAATGTCCAAATCTGGCCAATTTCTCCCCCTCTGTGATGTTAGTGTAAATCTGCATTAGCTGTGTTGGGTTCGGGAGACATTGTAGGGTAGCTCCGGACTCATTTTGAACAGAACCTGCCAATTTGAAATAGTAATATGACTACTCCATGGTATCCATCTGCCATAAAACCACAAGACTGAATAAAAGAAAGGCTACTTCTAGAATTGCTTTGTTTTTTAAAAAGTCATGAACTCCTGACATTCAAGTATTATAAATAGCTTCATAAAGTACTAGAAGGGATATATCATAAAACCCCTTTAAAGTGCTTTTGAGTCCAGAGCCAAACTGAGCACCATTTTAAACTTTTCATAATAAATATTGCATATAACAGGTAAAATATGCATCCTTGATACCTGTCATGAGGTTTGACATAAAAAGTTTTACCTTTTCTCCTCAACCCTTACTTAAAACTCAGAGAGAACTTCCAGGTGAAAAAAAAAAAAAAAAAAAAAAGAATATTACAAAATTTAAAAAAAAAAAAATCAAAGATGAAACAAATGAATATTTTATTAATAAGATACCTAAAAGTTAGTGAAGTTGACAAAAATTCTTGAAAGTCATGCTTAACTCCTGCTTCTGTTCTGCAAAGCAGGCCCAATGAAATAAAAGCACAATATTCTCAGGCATTGATCAATCACATTCCGGAAATAAAATCCTATCATCTCTTTGGTTCCATTACAGTAAGAAAGTGATCTATGAATGAAAAATAATGAAGCACTCAGAAAAATAATAGGAGATTGTGTGTGTATTTTCCAGGTGCAATTAGCATTATCCTAAACTGCATCAAAAGAAAAGCAAATACAGGAAGATGGGAATTTCCATATCAAAACGAGATCCTAGATCCACTGTTACAGACAAAAGCTTAACAGCGTAAGCAAAAAGAATTCTGCACTAGGAAAGTATGAGATGATCTTTCTCAAATCCCAGGGTTTTTTCTTAAATCAAATCACTTGATTTGAACTCCATCATGTCTGGAAGTCATTTATGTTTTCCCTGCTAATGGGCATTACTTTGCACATGTATCCCAACTGACCTCCACATTTGCTCACAGTCCCCTGTTCCTCCTGACACTAAAGTCTCCATATTCAGCAAGAAATTAGGAATGCTTTTTTAGCTGTTAGTACTCACTAATAGTCATCTTGGAAATTTGTTACACCTGGGTTGCCAACACTATGAAACACATGTCTCTGACAGCCTCTTAATTTAGGTGTGCTCTTAAGAAAAGCATGTTCCAACAGCTCCACAGTTCCTGCCTGCCCACATTAACGATATGAATCAGCACTCCTGTTAACATGTCTCCCCATTAGTTTTGCTTCTTATAAAAGTGTTTGGGTTTTTCTTCTTTTTTTTTAACACGGAATGTATGCAGCCTTTTTTTTTTTTTTTTTTTTGCACAGAAAGACATTATCTACTTTCTGAGCTACCTAAATCTTGCCCTGGATTTCTCCAGAGGTTGCTGGCTGAGATGTTCACTCTTGGAGTTTTATTCCATTAACTGCATTGAAACAGACATGTAAATTTAATGGATAGCTCTGAAAGTCATAATTACTATTCTGTACTCACTCTGTCAAACTGGTGCAGCGTCTCATACTCATGTAATTTCTAGTACAGCAGCAGCCGCATGGCATGTATAGCTATACAGAATTCTCACCTATGAAACACAGACTTTGTTGTAGGGTCAAGGTATAACTGTACAATGTGAAAGATATGGGCAGGGATTATAGCTTACCAGTGCAACATCTCTTTACTGATCCCATCAGTTATAGATATGTGTATATAGAACGATTCCACTTACGCACATTTACATCCCACTTCCTCTTTGATTCCCATAAAGCAAGGCCGTTTAACACTTTCTTTTCCTAAAATGCTTGTTTGTTCCTCATTACTGGAGGTAACTTCACAGTCTTTCAATGTTGTTTTTTTTTATCTCTCAATAACTTAACACAATTTCAAAGTATTATATTCCCCACTTTCCAATAGCTTGTGTGTCTTTTTCTACAGAGTAGCTTCACAATCACAGAAGAGGAAGGAGCTGAGACTGCATCAGTGTTCCCTGGTGGGTATATGTCTCCCCAGCTTAGTCTTTCCTCGAAGCTGGGATTACAGTGCCTGGCAATAACAGCTCTGATCCAACAGAACCCCATTAGATGGAAGTCTCACATTACCTGGAAAGTCTTAACATCAGATTATGTTCCCAAATTCCTTTCTCCTGGAAGCTAATGCATGTGAGTTTATATGCTTAACTATTACTTAGCTTTTTAGACTTCAGAAATAAAATACAGACATACTGTTTGCAAAACATTTTTTTAAAGGATTCTACTGATGTAAAATCTAATTATTATAGATTAGTGAGTATACAAATCAGTCTTAGAGATCTCCACTTTGATACCTCAATACACATCTATGTGTTTCTATCTTCGTTTCCATTCTTAATATTTGTACATGCATATGAGAAAAGTTACTTTATTACAACTTCACCTTTTTTGATGAATTCATAAAGGCTTTTCAAGCAAGCATACTCAGAATTCTCTTGAAGCTGTACCAAAGAAGAAAAGCGCAGGAGCAAAACTATTTGTTTCGGATACAGCCTTGTGCACATTTCCTAGAGACAACCGATCTAATAAACAGTATGATCTGGCACCCATTTAAATCAGTATAATTTTAGCACTGACAACACTTCTGTATTGCTCCAATAAGTTCACCCAGGTAGTGGGCTCTCAAGGTGCTCTGTCTTTGCAGTCTGCCCAGGCAAAGCTGTCCTGCCTTTCAGCCAGGCTAATTAATTCTAATGAGACTGCTGGAATAACATTGCTTCGCTGCATCTGATTCATAGCTCCAAGATCACTGGTTCAGTATTAGCTGAGGAGCTCCTTAGCTGCCACTCAGATACTGCATTTCAGTGAACATTCATTGTACATAGACTCTCAATAACATTCAAGCTTTTGACAGTTTTGCCCTAGTTATATGGGGGATAAAAAGAAACTGCAAACCAATGTGTCAGTCAGCACTTCCAGTTTCCTTTGAAAGAGTTAATTTCAGGTACAGCCAGGAGGCCATGAAAGATTTGGCACCTATTACCATGTTCTCCCCCTCCAAGGCAAAAAAAGATTGAGTAAGACTCCCCTTTGTTTTTTGCAGAAAAAAACAATGTCTATTTGCTTTTGTAGTATATTCTTCTTATTATTATTTTTTATTTGGGGGTAAAAGCTGGTGAAATTTAGTTCTCATAAAAGTGAGAGATTAATCCTGGCCAGAGCAAGGTCTGGTGGAAGCAGACCCTGTGTAAACTCCCACACATGTCTCTGTCAATGCACTTCAGTCAGGAGAGGCAGTGAAACATGGCTGCTGTCCCGGTACTGGACCTTTTCTGATGGGGAGAGTGCCAGATCTGCTGAAAAGCTCAGTGGTTTTCTTGATTACAAATAGGTTTCAAGCCCACCAGAACGTCACATTTAATTACACTTCCCTGTTGCTTAACTATGACACTGTAACAAGTACTTGTGTGTCCTCCAACTATGCTCATGTAATTGGCCCTATCCAAAAATAAAACATTTAGTAACAGAAGTTGTATCTGTGAGAATAGTTTGTGGATTTCTTTTTTTTTTAAGACATGCCAAATTTTAATCTAGTGGACTGAACAGAAGCCACATCTAAGAGCAAATTCATGTTGCCTCTTTCTTTGATGTTTTACATGCACAAGAAATAATCCCAAGAAACAACTGATGCACAGGAAGAGAGCAGTGAGGAAAAAAAACACAGGCATAAGACTCTGAAAAACAGTATAACCAGGTCAATAGGAATTTCCCACTTGCTGTTCAAATTGCATGCCTGTTTGCCAAGGAATCATGGCTAACCACGTACAGTTTCCCCAATACATACTGCTGGCAAGGATCTTATCACTGAACCAAATTATCAGCAAAGAATATTCTTAGCTTGCCATTGGCTGAGGACCAATTTACCAGTGGGCTCCAGGTAAAACGTAAAATAGGTAACAGGGAACAGTTTATTATTTGTATTTTTTTTTTCCTTAAAGGAGCAGAATGTGAAAGTTGATAGAACCCACCGAAAAACATACCCTGTGCTGTTCTCCACTTACAGGGCAGTAGAATCCAAGACTGAATTGTTTCAAGCCACAGTGCCAAATGCACATTTTTATGTAGATGACCTCTGTTTTCCCCTCGGTTTGAGGGAGAAAATAAAGAGCTTATTACAGGAGGGAAACTTTCTGCGTACAAGCAGTGTTTGTGAGCGTCAGTATCTCTGGTACTGAAGGGCAAAGAAAAAAAAACATTGAATGTAATCTATTCATACTTGCTTCTCTTATTTAGGCCTCAGTTTACTGCACAGCAAAATCGTTGGAAATAATCCCACTAATTTCAGCTGATATAAGACAGAGTCCTGGCTCAGAAGAATGGTGTGATCATATTGACATCACTGGACACTTTTAAACAGCATTGCAAAAGCAGTTTGTCCATTGGAACTGCTTTTCCCCTGATCATAATGTGCTTTGTGGAGAAAAAACCCACACTGGGAAAACTCGGGGAAGGCTATATAACTCAGAGAAATGCTTACACATTTTCCTATTGGGTCAAAAATTTTGTTTTTCAAGAGAATATGAAATGCATTGGGCTTAAAAAGCTCTTGGCTTATATAACAGTTGCCAAAGGGCAGTCTATTCATTAGCCAAGACATAATAGTAAAAAGGCTGCTCCAAGGCCTTGAGGCAGCACAGTTTCTTGAGCTGTGCTTCATAACAGATGCCCTCCAAAGTCTGATTAACGTCATCAAAAATGCTCTTTAACAGAGGACTAAGATGACACACTTACTGTCACAGCATCCCCTCTTTGGACAGAAAAAGACATCCTCAGTTTCCAGAGCTCTCCTTTCTACTGCTGAACTCTAACACATTGGGCTCATCCTTTACCTCAAAGTAATCACAGCAGGAAAATTTGCTCTTTTCTTCTTTAATATAAACTTCTGCTTTCCTTAGTCCTTGATAAACAATGGATGCTCAGATATTTGTTATAACATGTACTGCTGGCCCTGCATAGTTCAGTCCTTTGTGAGGAAGCTGCCTTCAGCTTTTGAGGATCAGGGGCAGCCTTATGTAATGTGTGCTTCAGTTTTACATGGGAACAAGTAGGGAGCCAGTACCAAGAAGCAAAGGGAGTGAATGTGTTCCTTCCTATCATGATTTTATTAATTTGCCATAGAAATGATTAGTGCACACTGCAAATTTTCCCTTAAATGCTGCTATATAATTATATAATTAGCTAAAAAAAAAAAATCTTCCTCATTAAATCTAGTGTGCCCTTTTCCAATTTAGGAGTCCAGCAGAACAGCTGGGCACCTGCATTTACTTGTTGCATACAGCCCACTTCTCTGCCGGGGAGGCATACCCAGTTCTAGCTTCTGGGCTGGTTTGCTCATGCTGCCTTCTAACAGTCCTTTATAAGCTATCTCTGCCTGTGAACCGCTACAGAGGAGCCATCAGCACACAGTTGTAGCTGTTCAGAGCAGTTACCATCACAGGGTCACTCGTTTGTGTTTGTGATGTCTCTCAGCCAAGAGCGTCAGATTGCAGGGGAAAGTACTGGCTGGGATGTCTACTGAAGATCAAGCCCTTGCCAAGGAAACCTGAATAAACCTTATAAAAATATTCTCTTCTTCCTATTTATCTTAGATTTTTGAAGTTAAAACTATTTAATTTATCAGAGTTGGTTTACTGAAGTATTTACCTTGGATGCTGCTGCACTTGATGGTTTTGAGCAAAGAAATGACTAATTCATAATGACAGTTGGATGAAAAAAATTGCAGCACCAGGAATTAAACTAAACAAACTCTTGATTTATTTATATTTTTAGCTACAAGCAAAAGCTTGAAGTGAAGTAATAGAGTGTTAGATGCAATTTAAAAATATATGCAATGCAGAAAGGAATGAAAGCAAGAAATTTCCACAAGTATAAGGGAAAACATACCCACCTGCTCCATCCTGACACTTTGGAGGAGGAAAGAGAGAAGAGATTGAAACAGCTGTTGAATAGCATTTGTTCAATGACTCCTGAGCATTTCCTTATAAAACGAGCATAGGAGTGCGGGACCATTCCAGTTCAAGCTGTTTTACTCCTTCTCCAACAGTGCCTCCTCCTCGAAGCATCCTGTCATGCACCACTGCTTGTTTCATGCCTGCTGTTTTGGCTTTGTGAAGCTCCTCACTACAAAGGGGAGCCTACAAGAAGGCTATGGGGTGCATTCACCAAAGAAGACACTTGCAAGTACACAAAACATAGTCAATTGGCCATGATATTCTTGAAACCAATCTACATTTATTTTGTCTAGTTGCATGTACATCAAACAGTTCAATTTGCAGAGTGCTGCTATTGCTCTAACACCGAATCAGCCTTTTCCCATATGAATAGGACTGAGACCACCATTTTACACAAATCATCAATTCATAATCACGCCTGTTACGTATGCATTAGACTAAAACAGGGGCCCAGGCTTCCAGGTCTTTAAAACTCAAAATAGCTAAGACAAAAAAATGACTGTAACCAAAACTTAAGCACCTATTTGTACTGTAGCCTGTCATGAGTTGTGATCTTGTCTGGATACATACATCTGTTGGAACAAGGAACCTTTTCCTCCTTCTTTGGGTGTGGATGAGAAAAAAGGAGTAACTGGCATCCTAACTCATTTGTTAAAAACAAGAAGAGAGAGACAGGTCTCTCAGAAAACAATAGCAATTAACACAGCACTTTATATAGCTCTGTCCTGCAACAAGAAACCACAAAATGATATATTATAGTGGTTGTTAATACATTTCTGTGCAGCAGTACACAGTTCATGACTTCAAGAAGTACTGAATTAGGTATTCAAAATTAGCAAGCTTGCAACTGTGACTCTTACAAAACACTGTCAGAAAGCTGTTTCTACGAGATGGAAATGTTGAGAACAAGATATCTGGTTTGTGGGTATCTCTTTTCTACGTTGTCTGTGATGAACTTTCAAAATAAAATCTCAGCTGACCAGATGATACAGGAATACACTTGGGATGCAGAAGATGCAGATGTAGCTCGCAAAGTAGAAATGGGCCTTGAATGAAACTATGCATCACCATTCAATCTGTAAGTCAATGGACTATTCTAACTTGCTTTTCTCTCAGCTTTATATATTTAACTCTAAATTCTGCACAGACTACCATAAACTAATACTTCCTATCAATAAAGTTTCCAGTTTTAGTCTATATATTCAGGTGATGCTCAGCCTGTGGCATTGATTTTACCAGGGTCAATGGTTTTCCTATCATCTAAACATATATGATCTAAAATATTAGCAGTCTTCAGAAATAATAAAACCCATGGAATGCTGCACTATGATACAACAGCAGAGCTGATGAGATGCCATGCTGACATCTCCTAACTGACCAAGCTGGTATGAGGTTTTCAGGATTCAGGACATCACTCAGTAGCTCAAGCAAGAGCTACAAAAGGAAAAGTCAGAGACTTTGACTAATTGGACTGTGGAGATGTGAGCAGGGCTACCTGCAAAGCAGGGGAAGCTGCGAGCCTTTTCTACCCTGCATGGCCACAGAAAGAGTCTTTCCATTGGGACTGGAGTGAGACAAGGCATTATTTGATAGTGGAAATGCCTTGCTCTTTTTGGGAGGAGATATAACTCTTCATGGAATAATTTATTAATGCCATTTAAAAAATTGAATTCCTGTTCCATGAGATTTTTATTAATGTTAAATCCATACATGAAGTCAGAATTTCATTTTATTGCTGAATAGAAATTATATTAAGAAAGCAGTGTAGAAAAAGGAAACACTTAATGGTACTGAACTGCTCTCATCTTGAAGCGGTTTCAATGACATAATGATATATTAAAAATAATATATTTAAATATTTCAGAAAAGACTAGGAGTAAAAGAAAGTACAGTGCTAAACTTAGAACAAGATACTGTTAGTCTCAATTTGACATATTAACATCAGTAAAATAGGATGGAAATGATTCATTCTTTCTTTCTTTAAAAAATAAAAATAAAAATTGACACTTTAAAAAAATATTCACCAAATAAAACAAAAATATTCACCAAAATAAAAATTTACCGAATGTAGACATTTGGCAGAAACTCTGCGTTTCAGTGGTAACTTTCTATTATCTATTATCCTTTTTTCACCACTTTTCTGTGTTGAAAAACATGCACATTGACTTCTATTGCAACATGAGGAGAGCTGACAATTTTTTAGCAGCCACTGATGCCAGCACAGATTAACTTTGTGACAACAGGCGCTTTCTGCATGCATGCAGCCTCCTGTATTTCATCTGTAGCTTTTATTTGCAGATTCAGTTTTGAAAATCACTCATATAAAGGCCATCAGCCACCCAGTCCAATATTGTCTCAGTGCTGCATTGCCCCACTAAAAAGTTAACACAGGCCACCACATCATCCCTCTTTCTTCAATTTTAATATCTTTTAAGCTGCGCAGCTGCTAAGTCAACAACTCATTGATTTCTGCTTGGGAATGTAACCTCACGCATAAGGCTACGAATGACACACATGCAAACTCACCCTCTCACTCTGAACTAGTGTTTGGTCTTGGACAGACACAATCTCTGAAGTGCTGTATAAACAAGTAGCACCTTCGTTACCTCGAATGGCTCCCCGTTACTGAAATGTAGAGAGCTGAATACATTCCGGGAGTGCTGTGGAGAGCAAAAGGCATTTGAAGAGTTTCAGCACAGCCTGGCGGGTAAGCTCTGAAAGTACATCAGGTCCACTACAAGGAATGTCAGTATTGCTGCTAACTTCAAGTCAAAGTCAGGCTATCATGAAGTTTCGTCTCCAAACCCGAAAATTTGATAGTGAGTGCTAAAATTGGTCCAAAGTAAACTTCTTTTTCATTTTCCTTCTGTATGTTAGGCAGTCGTAACTACATTAGTACTGCCAGTCACAGAAGCGTGCAGCTGTGGGATTCAAGAGACAACCCAGCTGTAATCAGTTATATGCCTATTCCTCTGAATAAGTAATAAGAATATATTCTGTTAATTTAAAAAATTCAGTAACATTTTGCATTGCTGATTCTGACAATCATGAGTTTAAGGACTCAACTACTTAATAAACCCCTGCTTTTCACTAAGTTAAAACAATGAGACTAATATTTTACAATAACCTGTACTAAGTATCCTTCCTAAATAATCATTTTTGTCCCTAGAAAGGAGATCTTTTAGTATAAACTTGCTTAGTACTTCTGTAGTCATCATCTTTCTTCAATTTGCATTGGAGATTGACTTGTAAAGCTTTTGTATAAAACTTTTATTTCTATGTTGCTATACCTTAAAACTTATTTGATTTTGTTCTTCTTCCAAAACCTCATTTTTTTTCTGAAGTAGAGGTGATGCATATAGGATTGTGCTCTAAGTGTAACTGAAACTTTCCTTTTACTCTGTTTTGGTTTTCCCTAGTCTAAAACACAGCACACTGGTTCTTGGCAAACAGTTGCTTTAGGCATGGAAAAATAGCTGCAGTACAGCGGTGTAAACCCCTCAGGGAATTTCTGATACTCTTTTAGAGGCCATCTGGAGAGTGTACTATGTGAAAAAAAATGGGCCTTTACAAAAGCAAGATTCCTTAGCAAAGAGGTAAGTATTGCTACTGGAGAGTTTTTCTGAGGAACGCAAAATAAAGGATATAATTTCCAACTTAATGAGACACCTGTCTTTACTCACTATCCTTTCTTACTTCCTTTGCCATCTTACACAAACAAACAGCCAATAATGCTCATATTTACTTCCCTTTGCAGCTCCTTCCTACCTTCAATACTCACTACCCAGCTCTGCTTGTGCCTCTCATGCGAGATCTAACTTAAGTTTCCTGTTTTGAAGCAAAGCTTGAGCCCCACTGCTTTCTCCACTCCTGCAGCAAACATCCCACTGCAGCTGATGTCCTAACGGGAGCAGTGACAGGTGGAGCAGGAACTCATTGATGCCAGGGGCTGCGAGGTCCCACGGCATCTTCCAGCTCAGAAGTGGAGAGGGGTGAGTTCATAGACACTGGCTGCCTGTAAGGGTGGGAAAAGGAGCAGGCACAAATGCAGCAATGGAAGCTGGGGTGTGGGAAAGCAATGGTGTTTTTGTCATCTCCTTGAATGGCACCTCTGACCACCATGGCTCAGTGCACTGGCCGTTTTGTGACATATATCTCAAGAACCACAACATTGCTGGTACTCCTAATGTACAATCTCTGAAAAAGATTTTTATATATTTACCTTGTTTGTTACAGAGCACAAGAAACATAAAAATCTAAGCAAAAGCCAACACAGAGCTCATTCCCCACTGCTGTTACCTGACCAAGCAGAATCCCGTGGATCCTTTCTCTCCCCTGTCTTCCCACACTGGACTCCACTAACACAGCTCTGTCACTTTTCCATAGCCACTTTTCTGTCAGCTTCTACCCAGCAAATTGCAGGTGAAATCCACTCTCTTTGGTCACATAAGCCCTTGATGACCCTGGTTTGTTGCCTGAAGTCCTCTCCCAGCTGATTTCTTACGTTGTCGTTTTTATCCTGGACTTCAGATTATAAAACACTTCAGAATAACACCTACCCCTGAGCTGGAAGCAGCAGTTAGCAGTCTGTGCAGTTCAGCTCTACTTGAGAAAATAAACATTCTGCATCTTACTTCTCAAGTTTGTTTCTCAGCTTTCAGGTTATGCCAAGTCTCCAGCCTGCCACAATGTTGTTCTTGCCTTAACAGAGCCAGAGCAGTTTCCTAGCAGAGCTTGTTAGCTTGGGCTTCACGCCTCACCTGTAATATGCTTCACTGCGTTCCTGGGAGACATCAAATTAAGCCTACAAGTAAATAAGCCAAGTGACCTCGGAGCATCCAGTGTAATGACCTTCTACAAGCTCTGTGTCACCACCTTGCGGATTTTTGAAATTCAAATGGGAAAAGAGAAGGAAAAAACCCATCCCTGGTAAGTACATAGGGATGTATGTACATAGGAACATAGAAAGTTCCTAGAAACACTTGGAACTTCCAAGCTGTGTTAAGACTGGCTGCATCAATTGTCACACTGGGATTTAATGAGATTTAATTGAACAAAATGTTACTTAATTTGAAAATAAATAAACGCCAAGAACTCAGTGTGTCCCGTCGTGAGTATAAGGAACTTTACTCCAGGAGCGGTTTACACTAAGCACGCAAGTGCAGTTTTAATGTAAGGCTGTTTCTCTAATTTGGCTAATAACAAAGACAAGTGTGAGGCAAAGTTTAACACAGTTCAGGGGTTTTCTTTCAAAACACATGCACAAATCAAGTGTTAATATGGCACACATTACACAATAAAATAAAAAAGCAGTCAAAAGAACATTAAAATCATTCTAGGAAACAATTCAAGCAAAATAAAATCCTCCTGAAGTTTTACAGCCCGGGTGCTGCAGGAGCTAAAAATCTGCAGAAATATTTTTCAAGGAACTGAAATATATGAGTGCCCTCAGGTTTAACACAGAATGAAAATTTGGGCCTAATTTTTGATTTGGGAAACACCTGCTGTTATTCCTAAAAGCGTGGCTTAGTCTCTGCCTTCACAATCTCACAACAGGTAGCTGCATTCACCTCTTTTTTGAACTACAGAGGCTTTACAGTGGCAAAATTTTAGAGTAAAAAAATATATGAGTGTTTCTCCGTCATCCAATAAGCACCAGTGGGTCAACCTGCATCCAGGGTGTGATCTTCAAAGGTGTGCTAAAGCTGAAATTTTGACATGTTCCTCTAAAAACAGCCAACAGGATTTGCACCTATAGGTGTTTTAGATTATCTTCACATTAAGTCTCAAGAGCTGACCCCCTCAACTTTGTTAGTTTATCACCTAATACAGCTTCAGTGGAAAAGGCAGTTCAGCTCACAGCCAAGGGGAATCCCACTGCCTCTGTGGCTGTTTGCTGCCACTTACCCAAGTAAGACTGACAGGAAGCACTTGCCTGAGCTGATAGCTGTGAATTAAATCTTTGATCTAGAGTAGCAGCAAAATTCAATTAATGTTTTACCAAGTGTGACTGTACATGTCACAGTCACACATTTGCATGGCTAAGTATTTTCTATTATGTTTTGTAAAGAGAGATTAGGAATACGCAGTGATAAACTAGAAGCACTTAATCTGTTGAGTGACAGTTCCTTTAATGACTTCAAGCAAAAGAAAAATGAAGTTTCCTTCCTCTGTAATGAAAGAAACATCACACTTACCTGGAATCACACACAGTTTTTTTAAGAATTAAACTATGTTTTCCTATTGAAATTTGTAAATTTTATCCATGTATGGGATAGCACAGGATTTTGGGATTTTGTGCATCTAGAAGAAAATTATCAGTTTGCAGAATACAATAGAACAAAACAATTTCCACCTTGTCAACTATTACCTTTTTTATTTGTTCTAAAAACAGTAGGCTAAACTCCAGCAAGAAATAGCAAAAATATCACAACTGTAACATATAAAACCTCATAATGAAAACCTAACAAACAAAAAAAAATCCTGTACCAATTAAAATCTACAAGGTTTGGAGGAAAAGCACCCAAGTATTTTCCAATTCTGAAAACAGGTCATATGCATTCATGGAGGGAGTCCCTTCAAATAACAGTAAGCATAAGAAACAGAAGTGCAACCACGCTCTATTATAAGCTATAAGAATAAAGATGAGGTGTTTTCTATCAGAATGATTGCAATGATTCAAGTGCCAATCTCCAAATTCTTCGAGCCTAACGTTGAAATCTCTGATTAATATATGTGGAGCAACAAGGACACCTTGAGGCAATTTAGAAAAATGCAAGAAATTTCTATTCCACATTGGAATGGGAGGGCTTACAGATTCTCCGTAAACCTGCATTCCTTGGAAGTGCCATATGCTGTAAATGATTAGCTCTTCAGACTATTTGGAAAAGTTCCACAAGTTGCACAGAGTATTATGAAAGCAGTTCTTCTTGATTAGGACTCCTGAAATGCTAGAATACATGCTTACCAATTAGGTTAACTTACTAATACTGTTGAAGACAAACCTGTTGTTGCAACATGCTCATCTTGTTCTGAATTGTTTTTCTCCTTGTTACAGAAGTCAAAAAAATTCCTTCCCACTGCTCAGCATAGTATTACACTGTACATATTTTGAAAAGAAAAAGTATAAAAGCAGTGAAAAGGTTTCTGAAGAAGTATTAAATGCAAATCTACACAAAACTTAAATTTTCACAGCTCTTCATCGCTCTCACCAAGTTTCAAGTAATCCTTTAAATTTTTATCTTTGAAAAACTGATATAACAGTTTTCATTAAAAAAAAAAGTGGGAAGAAGAAGAAGAAATCTTGTACTTCTTTTGCTTAAATCTTTTTGCACATGAAAAAGCTTTTGTTTTTGTTTGGTTTTTTTTAACATAGCTTCTAAGTTACAACTGGAGCTGAGGGGCCATTTGCAGAGTTTTCTGCTCCCTTAGTGCTATCTGCAGCCTTAGATTCATCACATACTTCAGAAGCCTGATTTTCCTCTTGCGTTGGTGGGGTAAGATCAACAGTGATCAGATTGGTTTCCTGATCTTTTTTTTCTACTTCATTGCAAAATTCAACTTTATCTTCCTGTTGGCTGTTCTTCTTTATTTGTCCATTCTGTGCAGGGTAGGTGCTGGCAATGGTGTCATAAAGAAATTGGTAATGTTCCTTAAATATAAAGAAAAAAAGTTAGTATGAATCGAATGCTCAGAGACCAAGAATAAACCCATTCTTTCCCTGTTTTCTTAAATTTTATAAATCTAACATGGAGTTGAATATGAACATTGCACATGAAGCCAGCTCCACAGTTTTTGGTGTACAATATTGCTTCTATGTTTTATACAGGTTTCATGTCACGCTGGTTTTGGCTGGTGTAGAATTAATTTTCATCAGAGCACCTAGTATGGGGCTATGTTTTGTGCTGAAAACAGTGCTGATAACATAGGAACATTTTCCTTATTGCTGAGCAGTGCTTACACAGAGTCAAGGCCTCTTCTGCTTCTCACACCACTCTACCAGTGAGTATGCTGGGGGTGAACAAGAAGCTGTGAGAGGGCACAGAAAGGGCAGATGACGCTAACTGACCCAAGGGATATTCCATACCCTTTCCATTCTATATGGTGTCATGCTCAGTATATAAAGCTGGGGGAAGAAGAAGGAAGGGGGGTGGACATTCAGAATGATGGCATTTTTATATCTCAAATAACCATTACACATGATGGAGCCCTGCTTTCCTGGAGCTGGCTGAACCCCTGCCTGCCAATGGGAAGGGATGAATGAATTCCTTACTTTACTTTGCTTTTGTGTGTAGCTTTTGCTTAACTATTAAACTGTCTTTATCTCAACCCATGAGTTCTCTCACTTTACTCTTCTGGTTCTCTTCCCCATCTCAACACAGGAGGAATGAGCGAGCGGCTGTGTTGTGCTTACTCGCCAGCTGGGTTAAGCCATGACAGCATGTAATGTCTCTGTAGCTGCTTACAAGTTGTCACTTAGCACCTTCTTGGTCCACAAGTACCAAACCCATGTTTTTTAGAGTACCCAAGTTGTAAACATGAATTGTAACACCTAGGTCTGGATTGTTACTAAATGCACAGTGTATTCCACAGAGACAAAATTCGTCTGGAGTGACCTAAACAAAACAAGTTGGTGGCTGCTAGCCTGTGAAATAGAGCTAGCATCCTACCTGCAGGAGTTAAGGGACACTGTGCATGTCCATCCCTGAAGCAATTGCAGAAACATCAGTTTATGCAATTTGTAATTTTATAAGATGTTCCCTTCTTCCACAGTGCCATAGAATTGCAGCTCTGGATATCTCACAGACTCCTTCATTCTTATCGTTAACAGCCAGTTCCCAAGTAGCGGTGAGTGGCTGTGAATGTCCTCATTAGAAGTAGTGTTCCCAATGAGAAAGGCTATGAGGATATTAGTGACTGTGATAAGTAATTCCATAATTTTTTTTCTGGCAATTCATACGATTTACTTACAAAGGTGGTGACCACCCCCAGCCTGGTGCGACGAAGAGCTTTTACTACTTGGAAAACATCTATTACTTCTTCTGTGTCTGCACTTTCCAAGAGATTCATTAAAGCACAAAATACACCAGTCTGCTGTGATCCATCACTAGAAGATGAAGTAAAATGCATTTTAAATGTAAAATCATCAAGTCCTCTAACTAAAAGTTAGATTTATTTAAAATCTACATAATGAATTACTTTTCCAAAATATCTTTTGTTGTACTGAATTTGTTAAAATTAAGAATATTGTTAATATTAAGAATATACACAAGACAGTTTTTCTAGAGGCTACCTGGATCTTATGTGGCCACTTAAGGGGTAAGAGAGAAATCAGAAGCTTTAGATTTACAGTCACAACAATTGTTAGCAGGATTAATCTCTGTTTTAGATGGTATGCAAGGCTATTCCTGGAAGTGGTCCTAAAAAAGTGAACTTATGTACTGGAACAAGCAATGAACCTAAAAGATCTGCTGGATCCTCATTAGTGGTATGCTACAAGAGCACTCTGACCTAGCATTTATTCTCAAAATATGTGTACCAGGGAAAAGCAGCTAGCTCTGAACACCTACTCGAGCCCACACTTGCCAAAGTGTGCTCACTTTCCATCACTCCAATCAGAAAGGGCAAGCTTGAGCAATTCAAGGCTTTGGGGAAAAGGTAGGCATTCCAAAACTGTGGTTGCTATGTATATCCAGAACTCACAGCTAGGTTAAATATGCGCTAAATTCAGACCCACCGGCAGTGGACAACAAGCGGGACACTGCGGGTATTCTTCTTGTCCTCGGTGACTGGTCTGACTGTAACTTTTTGTTTAAGGTTGAGAATCATGCTGACTAAATCTTTGGGGTTTTCTGGGACATCAAAGCCACTCCACTTGTGATACTGATACTGATACACCTTCTGTGTTTCTTTCATCTGAAAAACAGCAGTAGAGTTGTAGTCAATGTTCAGGTTAAAATAAAGATTCACGTAGTACATCTATTGCAGCTGATTTACAAAAGAAAAACTATATTCCTGAGGAACCGCATGGTGATGCAAGTTCTACCTCATGAGTATAAGGTAGGTAGACATCCAAGGTTTGCTTATAGTGCAAAAGACAGCTGAACTCCTGAGATTCCCCTAGCACCATCTCAGCAATTCACTAATGGGAAATCTGAGATAATTTATAGCACTTATCAGGATTGTCTGCTGGTCTGGAAGAAAAAAAATAATTGCATTTCTTAAAGCAGGAGATAAGTGCAGTGGGAATTGTCCCTTCTGGGTTTTTTAGGCTAAGTTTGAAACGGGGAAAGAAATTTGAAACTTCCTTTTTGAATTTGCAAAGAAACTTCTACCTTCAGATGTGTAACATCAAATGCACGTATGGTATAGCTAGGACAACAGTTGACATCTGTCATTTGAACCTCTATGCCATCATACGATTGTTTTTCTTCTCCCCAGTATTGTGCACAGAGCTCCTAAAATGGGTAAAAATACAAGTCAGTGCTTACCACTGTTCAAAACTTTTATTTCATCCTCCATATGCACTTACAGATGTTATTGACTTTAAAGTAGTAGGAGTGCCATTGTATTTTAAAATATACCATCATATACTCTTCCCCTCAAAAAAAAACATTAGAAAGTAAATTAAGAAGGTAAATAATAGAACAAATAATATCAGAAATGCAAATTCGTCATCCTATGAAACACTGAATTGGACAAAAGGAATGAGAGAGTGTTTTGCAGTGTTTCCCTTGCTTATAGAGGACCCTTAATGTGCTACTGTGAAGACAATGCCCTCACCTGATCGCCTTCTTTCAGCTCTGTCAGCATAACAATGACTTTGACTTTTCTTTGGAAGACCATTTGCCAGAAGTCAGAGATAGTTTCCTGCAGTGGTCCCTGTGTTGCAATCATGGATTTCGGACCCCAGTAACCCTGTAAAAGAAGTTTTTAATTTTTTTTCTTAAATTAATTTGAAATGTGATTGCCAAGCAAAAGAATTCATCATTTAAAGAACAGCCTATGAAATAAACTACTGAACCCTTTTCTTTACAGGGAAAATATGCCTATCAGAATAGGCAATGGTTTTACAGGAACTCTATGAGCCAAATGACAACTCCATTAACAGCAGGATCACTTCCAGACTGACAGCAAGGTATTTTCATGCTGCAGTGGGTGAGACCTTCCCCTGCTATTTTCTGCAAAGCATATTTTTTAAGGGCTAAAACCACTAAGAAATTGAGTTTATACCACACAAAGTTGGAGCACCAGCCAGTTCACACTGAACTACCCAAAAGTAAAAAAAATATATTTACTCTGAATATCATAACTTTGCAGCATTTTAAAGCATTCAGCTTTACCCAATTTACCTAGTAATTCCATTAAAATTAGTCACGCCATTCATGATGAATAACTGCTCTCCTTCTTTTGGAGGTATATATGATACCAAAAAATTGATGGCCCCAATTTTCAGTAGTAAAGTTTTGCATATGTGAATAACTATACTCATATTTCACTAATAGGGAAAATACCAGTATGAAACAACTTGTAGGCAGGTGCGCACTACTAGAAACACCTGTTATCATGAGGCCACTTGGAAAGTTAGTGGTTTTAAACATAACACACATGTGGGGAAAGAAAAAAAACAAAAAACATTTTCCGTGTTTAATCTCACTATTTAAGATTGCACAGACTAAGACCATGTAGAGGGAGAAGATTCATCTTATTACTCCAGCAAAATGTAGAAGATTTTGATGATTAAAACTATAAACGGATTTGCTAATTGACTGTCAGAACTTTCTCTCCCATTCAGGTAAATCCTATTCTATATGTGAACCAAAAGAGTAAGAGCACAAGCTACAGTATAGTCTTAGCTAAGAGTTTGTGAAATACTTATAGTGCATCTTCTAAATACGTACAGTTATAAAGGAAGCATTGATGTATTTGCTTGATTCCTCACAGTCACTGTCCTCATCTGAGGAATCATCTGAATCATGTTCACCCTCCTTACTGCATTCATCTTCGTGCTTGATTGGTACTCGGTTAAAGTCATCTGCATGAGACAAAGTGTCACCATCATGCCATGCTGCTGCTCAGGGTTAGTGTTAACAGGGGGCTGTCCCTGCGTGTGCAGGGGGGGGAAATATATAGAAAAAGGCTAATCCTTCAAAACAGAGTGCAGAACAAAGTCTGCCTTGTTTGAAATATATACTACCAGGAATCCACATTTTAAAAAACTGATTTCTTTTTTAAATTACTATGAGAAATTCCTAACTTTATAGTGCTGAGAAAATTAAATAATCAAATACATCTCAGTAAGGTAATCTACTGTCCTAATTGTTTTCAAAATTTAGTAGGTTTTCTTATAGAACAGAGAAAATAAGGGAGAATTTATGAAAAATACTTACATGGAATTATGTTGGCATTCCTATTTTTGCTTTTATTTTCCTCACGATTCCCGGTGTTCTGTGTCCGCCACCCCTTATAGGAAGGTAATCTCTAAAGAAAAAGGATGTTCTGTATTACACTTGATTAAAATGGCTCCTGGGATAACTGTCCCCTCTGGACACCCACATCCAGTCACTTTTAATTCTTTAAACTTTGGTCACATCAGTACTATAGTTTAAAAATACCTGTCATACCATGTACAATGGCACAGGAAATCATGCACGTAGATATAACTAATCACTCTATGCTCCACATAGAAGCATATATATTATATCTTTGTTATATATTATACAACAAAGATAAATAACTTTGTTAAAAATACTAACATCAAAAGCAGGAATTAAATTTTATTAATTTACTTATTTTTTCATGAAGCTAAAGAAAATTTCTGTGCCAGAGAGATAAAACAGCGCAGCAGTGATAGATGAAGCATGTGGTATCTCTCTCTCACGACTATTGTGCAAGGCACTTTCTAGTGGAAGTGGGAGGCAATGGCACCAGAATGCAATGCTTACTTACCTGAAACTCTGCCTCCAGCAGAGAAGGATCACTCGGAGGATCTTTTCTTTTCAGATTGTTAAGATAGGAATGCAGTTCTGATAGACTGACCTCTGTTTCTCCATACTGATTGTATTCCACTAGTGCTTGATGGATAAGGATGTACTGTGACTGGTGTTTCCCATTTGAAGGTTTTAAAAATGATGTTGTTAAACAGTAAAGAAAAAAAACAATAAAACAAAAAAAACAACAAATTCATACCACTTTTTAAAACCATTATGATAAACTATTATTCCAATGATGGTACTAGCCATAATAATATTAAGCATTAATGTTAAATAAGCATTAAATAAAAATATAAAATATATTATATATTAATATATCAAATATATTAAATAAATATATATTTTATATATTTATTATTTACATATATATTTTGTATATATAATATATATAAAATATATAAAAAAATATTATATATAAAATATAAAAATCAGACATTTTGGATCTATAAAAAATCCAAATTAGACATTTTGGAGCACATTTAGTGCGTTGGATGAAAAGTGCTCTGCAAATAAATGTAATGACATTCAAGAAATACACAACTGAGTTAAAAGATCTGCAAAATGCTTAAATAAGTTTAAAACATGCATTACATAAGTCCATAACTTTTGTTATATTCTCAACTCAACTGAACATCCCACCTAGACATTTTTTAGAATTTGAAAAGCAAGTTTAACTATGCAAGCTCAATTTTGCATTTGTGAATTCTACGGCAAAAGCTGGATTATCAAATTTAAGATCTTCTTGCTTTCCTTTTTTAAAGCCTAAACTTAAAATGTTGAAGTTTATAAAACTAAGAACGTGTTGGAAGTTTTTATCTCTCCATATTTTTCAGAGCTATATTTTCTAAGAACAATTTCAAATGAACTACAGCTGTACCCAAGACTGAGCAGTGCACTTTTGAGAAATACTTATGAAGCTCTAGAGAACAGTTCTAAGTGACAGGAGTTCTAGCAAGATACCTCTACTTGAACCATAAGGCATCGCTGCCGACGAAGCTTCACGACATAGCCATAAACATCCACTCTGCCTTCTGCATCCAGCCCTTCCAGCATGGCATCAATTCCTATATATGTCCCGGTGCGCCCAACACCAGCACTGCAAGGCAGAAAGTCATCTGTTTATCAAGAAAGTTATCTGGGTGATCAAGTCCCAGTCCCACTCTTGAGAGGTGAAGAGTCAGTGAGGGAGTGAAAGGCAAAAAGTGTAACAACAGGATATGGAGCAACTGAAAACAGTTCTTGCTGTAAATTAATTGGCAACAGAAACAACGATGAGTTTGTATTTTAAGTATTTTTTAATGAAAGTAAGGCAAATACTGCCAATCATGATGCCTGTAGCCAGAAAAGCACAATGTTTATCTGCCTGCTTTCCAGAAGCCCAAAAGTCTGTGTTTTCTCAGATTTTATTGATGTGAATATCCTTCAGATCATTCAGAAAACGGGCCTTTTTATGTATCTGTGAGTGCCTCACTATCAAGTAATCACATCACAAAATTTGGGATCAGCCAAATACCTTTGCCAGGTCTTTTCTGAACAGCATCACTTCATTTAACATTAACAACACTTTTAAAACGTAACATATCTACCTGCAATGAACCACTATTGGGCCACTAAAAAAGTTGCTGAGAGCATTAACTCTGCGTCGAAGTTTGAGAAGGAGATGTGGATCCTCAGGGACTCCATGATCTGGCCAGCTTGTGAACTGAATATGAGTGACATCTCTTCCAGCTGTCCTTTCTCTTCCCTAGACAAAGTGAAGTGTGGGTGTTTTTTTTTATATATATATAAATATATATATAAAATTATATATATAAAAAATTATATATATTACATATAGAGTATATGCATATATATGTATATATATACAGAAAGCCAAAATCAAGTGCAGATATACAAAGCAGAAGAAAAATAAGAGCAACGGTCGTCAAATGTTGAAAAAGAAATTTCAGTGTGTTGTAATATTATGATCCCAATGGACTCCAGATTATGACATTTTTCATATTCAATTTTAATTTTAAAATATCCATGAATCAAGGATACACAATGACAAGCAATTTGTTCAAAGTGTTGCTAAAAATACTTTTATCTCAGGTTAGCCTATGGCTCCGAATGTATCTCCCACTCTATTCATAAACAACTTGGCCAGTGTATAGCCCTGCTTACTTCAAGGGGTACAGGTTGGTAATTTTCTTATGTCTCCTAAAAGTAGCCTGATGAGGTTACAACAGATTAATTAATTAATTAATTAAACTGCATCTCAGACTTTTACACACAAATTACAGATTACACACAGAAAAGTAAATGTGATTTCAGATGTCTAAAACAAAGCAATTAACCAGCCTTAACGATTCTACACATAGCCAAATGGCAATTTTAAACACTTATGTTTACAAATGCAATTGAGATTACCTGCATTTGTGATTGTCCCACTATATAATTATCACTAGGGTAGATAACAGTGCTCTGTGAGCCACATTGATCTTACTTGCAGAAGGTTATTCTGAGATACACAAAACCAGTAAAATTTCCATGTTAAAGCACAGGCTAAATATCTAAGGGAACCACAGTGTATTAAGTTTTCCATGCTTAACAGCATATTAACAGCTTCCTCTTACATACAGATACCAAAGCAGTAAGAAAAATACATTTTTAAGTTTGGAAATATACGTCTAACTCCTATTTCTTTAAGGAATGACACCATCTAAGAAGTTTCCTCTTGAATTATATGTTGTTTAGGAAAAAACAGCAGAGCATCATCCACTGATAGCTGACTCTTCTCCTAGAAGGATCTCTCAACAATACCTACAGACTCCAAATAGATGCTCCCCTGCCAGTCTTACACTTTTGAATCAACTTACATTTGTGATGTGTAGTTTCTGAATTACATAGTCTGGACATGTTTTATTTTCATTGATCTTCACAATGATGTCCCCATATGTTGCAGAGCTGCCCTCCATTGACGGCCAGTACTGGGCACATTTGTTCTATGAAGATATGAAGTTAGTTGACCAGCACTATAGCAAAATGGCAGAGAGCTGAGAGCTAGAAGAAAGTCTGATTTAAAACAGATGGCAATTCAGTACAGTTTTTCCAACTTCTCTCAGGTATTTTCTTCTCCCTGAAAAGGCTGTCACTGCTTAGGATGTCAGTGTTAAATATTTCCAAATATCCAAAACTTCAAGTCTCTGACCTGAAGTTTATGCCCCTGGAATTTAACTTGGAAAATATCATGGGGAAAAGAATCATGTGCACTACTTGAAAAAGTGAACAGCCATTGTTGCTGTTGCCTGAAGGCTGCAGAAAAGTTTGCAGCTACTTCTATGGCTTCTTTTTGAGTCTTCAGTGAGGGATGTCACTCCTGTCTGCCTAAAACCTCTGCCTGGGGATGCTGTAAAACTGCATGCTGCCAGTATTTTAATCTTTTAAAGCAGTTAAAACACCAGTTGCCCTTATTCCTGCTGTACATGGAATATGGAACAAAAACAAGCCAGAAACACCCAATCTTTCAGTTAAAGGAAGAGCAAAGACAACAGATTAAACAAAAATATATATTCTGTCTAGAATTTACTGAGGGCATTGCCAGGATATCAGAAGATAGTCTACAGGAGAAAAATAAAAACAATACCTTTTATGAGAGGTCTATGAGGAGCTATAGTTCTATCTTGAGCCCTTTTCTGGATTTATTAGTTGTAATTTGGAAGCTCGCCCTCTGCTACTCACAGCTGGGACTAAAGTGACATTTTCTGGTACGACTGGTAATTACATAAGACAGCACAATATTTTGGCATGCTTTCCAAAATAAGTTCTGCCACAATGAGAGAATAGCAAAGAATGAAAATAAAGTACTAAGAAGAAAATGTAATTCACCACAGGACAGCAACCCATTCAGTTTTCAGACAAAAGATGGGTGGGTGGATGGATGGGTGGGTGGATGGATGGATGGATGGATGGATGGATGGATGGATGGATGGATGGATGGGACGGATGTTTCTCACCCTCTTTCCTTCCTCACAGCGAGTCACCATGACAATAATTGTTGCCTTCTGTTCCCAGATCATTCTCCAGAAATCATCTGTGGTTTCATCCTTAGGGCCTAGTGGGAGGTATTAAAAGGGAGTTTTTCAGAGCACAGCTACATGAAAAAACACTTGGTTTCTTGACATGCATAGCCATTCAGTCTGAAAAGCTAACCAGAGATCACACAAATAACAGCCACATGCTTGATTTCATTATGACTGTTGCCATTAGGCTACAAAATTTTAGAAGTCTCATATAGATCTTTACTGCATAACTGTGAAGTCTGAAAACTTATGGTGTAAAATTATACATCATGAGAAGTCTACCATCTGCATAAAATTGCCTAAGCAAAAAATCATTTGCAAAATTTTTCATATTAAATTTCAGAATTTCAGATTTTCAATTTTTCTATAAAATTACTAATAAGTTTTTACTCATCTCCAACAAAAAATAGGCAAATAAAGCATATTCTTTTAAGGTTAAAAAATACCTTGTGCAGCAATGTATTTTCTTGGTTCTTTAAAGCCCTGTAACAAAGTACAATGTTATCAACCCTTAGAAAGGAAGTATGGACAATTTAAAAGATTTTCAACTTTAAAAATAAATTCAATATGCAAAAGAGCAATATTACTGAATACATTACAGAGATGGAAAGAAATCAAACAGAAATCACAGAATCATAGAATAGTCAGGGTTGGAAAGGACCTTAAGACCATCTAGTTCCACCCCCCTTGCATGAAATACACAGAGAAGAGAATTTCTTCAGTAGTGACTTTTTTTAAGCAGAAATCACTCACATCAATATAACTTGCATTGATATAGTCTGATCCTGGGTCTCCTGGGATTTCTGAGAGCTCAACACGGTTATGATCATCTGTTTAAATCATTTAAAAACAATTTTAAAAATTATCTCAAAGCACTGAGAGCATAAATATTCATAAAACATACAGAAACTGTAGCAAATACTCACATGGAAGGATATCAATATAACGGTTTTTGTTCTGATTATGGCTTTTCTTGGCCTCCTTTATTGAAAATTTAGTGAAAACTCTAGGAATACTCTGTAAAATACAACGTTCCTTTTTTGGGGTAAACATTTAAATTTGCTTCTACTTGCAGTCAAATGGAAGAAATTTACTACTACTGAGTCTTGAACATAACATTCTGTTTCATGCATTACTACTTCATATGTTTCTTAGATCTAAAGCAAACAAATTTCTTACCCTTAATATAAATAATATATATCTCCACAATTATATATTATTTATATCTCCTGTATATTAATTTATGTACGGCTACGCAGTAAGAGAAAGCATTAAAAAAAAGTGTAGTAAACAGTACTTTAGAATTAGAAGTATTCAAACTGTGTATTTTATACTTTTGCTGAAAAACACCTTCAGGAAAAACATCACCTTATAAGGAGGAGAGCTTGGTAACAAAACTAACTGAAGCCTATTTGATCTTAATAATTAGCTCAATTGTCTAGATTTATTTCTAATCAGTGCAAATACTTCAAACATGCTCTTGAACAGAAGTCTTCCAACCGCTTGGCTACAAATCTGTGGTATTTTTTGAGCCAATAACAAACCTGAAATTCATCTAAGAAAAGTCTTCCTTCATCAGCAATCTTCCTCTTGTATGTGTCCAGCAGTTGCTCTGAAGATATTGGCTCTATGTTCAGAAGTTGCCTATCATCATCTTTAACTGAGTAGATAACGTAGAACATTTATCGTTACTGACTTTGTAAATTACATTTCCATAAACATGATACTTGAATTGTCAGATAAATTAACAAAAGGGAAAACCTCTTTATTTTAATCAAGCACATTCACTTTAAAAAAAGAATGGTGTTAACTGAGCCAGTTGTGAGCAAACAGTCCCTGGTAATAACAGAATTTGTTCAGTTCTGATGCCTGACTGGAAGCAAGTGAGGAGGACGCCTGCAGGGACACTTCATTAACAGCGCTTTATGTACAAAGTGGAAATTGCCATATTCAGGTCACAGTAACAGCTCCAACACCCACAACAGTTGCATGTCATTGCCTTCTACTCTAATTCTGATCACTTATCATCAGTGGTAAAATCCATTACTGTGCAAAGAACCAACAAATGTAACAACATGTATTGCCTGCTTTTCCAAATTTTCTCCAACCTATTCTCTGAGTTGCAATAACATGTAATATCATCTTTAATGATAAAGCAATGATTGAATGACTTCTAACATCTCTAACTAGACATTAATATATTTTTCATTTATATTGAAAAGATTTAATTATTTTTAGCAACTGTGTGTTCAAGCAAATGGATTTGAATATCAACACAGTATTAATTCCCATTTAATGTAGTTAATTACTGTGGTCTTGAATATCATAAATCATTTTTTTCTTGAAGGTTTCTGGTATTGACTGATTCTGCCTTTCTTCAGATGCTTTGAAAACTTTGGAAAATATTACACATAATGTTTGGTTTCAGTCTTTGAATTTGAAATCCTTCAAAATTTTACAGTAGAAAACAATTGGTGTATGTTTACATTCTTGCTTTGAAAAAGGTGCACAGGAAAGTTTTCTTGGGCTATTTTTCCCCCAGTTGAGCTGTTATTATGTTGGTATCTGTAATCTATGTATACAACCCAGAATTTAAGCAATCCAAAGGTGGCAGCAAGACATGTGACTAATTTTATTTCCACTTGCTAAATGTGTAAAGATACTCACCTGTAACAAGGTTCACACCTTCAGAAGAATTGCTGTAAAAAGCAAAAGCATCTGTAAAAGCTCTGACTAGTAACACATACGTGAGTTAAATAAAAGCAGGTTTGTAGGTGAACACCAAGATTGTTGATAATTTGCAGACTGCATTACAGTCTGTGAAACAAGAGTACTACAACTGGGACTTGCAGGCCCTACACATAGGAGGGGGAGAAACAAGGGAACTACATCAAACAGCTTAACCACTTTCATAATTTTGTCCGTATTACCTACAGCAAGTGTATCTTTAATTTCTTCACTGGAGTAACTGCTCACGCCATCTTTGTTTCTTTTGCTAAATAAGTGACAGAAACCTAATACATAAAATATTACAAAATTAATTTTAAATGCTAGGTAGCCAAGAACAAGCCAGACTCTCTTGGGGGGTAGGTGAAGAGGTGGTAAAGGAGTTGGAAGAGATAAGTCCCCAAAGTTCTGCTTTTGCAGAAGCTTGGGCTGAGAATTTCCTGAAAAAAATTGCCCTAGCTCCCATGTCTCTACTAGCAGAAAATGCCCTCTTCATACATTGCACCACCTCCTTCCACAGCAATAGCAGCAGCCAGCCTGGCTTTCCGGGGCACAGTTATCAGGGAAGGCAACAACCATTTTTCTGTTACCATCCTCTCTGACCTACAGAACTGCCACATCACCTAGATGACTATCATAACTGACGCCTCCCTGAGATATTGTTTCTGGTCAATATGCATTTGAAAGAGTTCCAAGAAAGCATGCATTATTTTCAATACTTTTAGCTTAAAATGTTAAGGAAAGGTTTTCCAGTATTTGTGCATATTTTTTTCACAAACCTCGTGACAAAAGATTTTGTTCTAGCAGATAGGTTCTTGTGTGCACAGAGAAAGGCTATAGCAGAGGGATTTTAAATCTACTTCATTGTATTTGTGTTGCCAGACAAAATACCATAAATTGTGGGGGTTTTTTTTGAAAGAATTAAAAGGTAAAAGGATGTATTTTCCCATTTTAATAAAATACCAAATTTGTAACATTTTTGTACTACTGATTGGAAAACCTTGTGGAAAAACAGAAAGCCCACACACCACACCCCCATTTATATGACAGTGAGCAAGAAACATTAAGCTTACCTAAGCTTATTTTTGTGAAGACCATAGATTTTGTACAGAACTAGTAGTAAAGCAATTGATGTCACAATGATCAAGAACACCAAGAATATAATCAGGGCTTTAGAATTATCTAACAGAAAAAGAATACAATTATTATTTCTTCAATACATAATTAATGGAATGAAATAATTATTTTTCAGTGGTTTAATTAATTTTGTTATTCCAAAGTGCCAAAACCTTTTAAGCTTAAAGAAAATAAAGTCACTTTTTTTTTCATTAAGAAAACTTTCATTTAAGCTATCCATATCCACCTGTCAAAATGCTACAATTCAGTCACTGGTTCAGCATTACCATGCTTGTCCCCTCTCAGATGTTCAGCTCCTGAAATACAGGATCTGAACACAGGAAAATATTCCTGAAGTGAATAATTTAAGTTAGAGAAATTAATTTCCAGTTGCACTTGAATGTTTCCTGAAGAAACCACAGCTGTGTAATAATTCTGAATTACAGTTAATGACTTGTCAACATGGTCTGTTAATGCTGAGTGAGGATATTATTTTTTCAAGTGCAGATCAACTAATAAGCATAAAACCAGACAGCTTGGACTTTTAATTAGGAGTAACTGTAACAATTCACAATTTACACTATTCATACTATGCTAAAGTCTAAAAGTAAAAGTGCTGTATATATATTTACTTACATCTGGTTTTTATACTTGTCTTTACTGGCTGCCCTCTATATTCTCCATTAAACACCAAGATCTGCAGGCAGTGGGTGAGAATAACAAAGATAAGATATAACAAGTCAAAATTTCTGCATAAAAAGTTTTTAAGAAAAATGAAGTACAATGGATATTCAAAATGCATCCGTGTATTTTCAATAAATCAGCCTCATTGACAGCAAGATTTGCTGTCAATCTTTGTACAGACATTTGTGGTGCAGCTCAGATTTCTACCTAAGTCATAGAAAGATCTAAATCGAAAAATATGTAGGTGACCGTTTAGTTAGTGAAATAAGAAACATATTTTACAAAATAAGTACTAAGTGTATCTCAAGGAAGAAATCAAATTATCTCTTACCAAATCCCTCAAATCTGAAAATTAACCATGCAATATATAATTAAGCATCATTATTTTATTTGCTTCAACAGTAAATATACAAATAGTCAACAGAGTTGGATATTTTTAATAAAAGTTCCTGTGTGGGAAGTAATTCATAAAATTTTGAATTATAGAAGCCAAAATAAATTTTCAAATAAGCTGCTGTCTTGTAACATTAACTTTGAGGTACTTTAATTGGTGTTAAAACACTAACTGCGTGTGGATGTGTTTATATTGCATAATACATATTACATTTATTGAATCTTTTAAATTGCAATTAGGGTCAAAACATCACTAAACCAAAAGTATCCTAGGTAGGCTTCTGTTTATTCCCTGAACAATCCAGTCCAGACTGAAGGAAATCGTGACATCTGCCAACTCTCACAGGTGATCTGTTGTTTGTTGTTTTTTTCTTGAGCGTTCTATAACTTGACCCAGAATTCTTTCACTACTAGTTAAGGCCATTAAGCTTTCTCTCTTTTTCCAGTGAGAATTGGACAAAACAAGGTAAAAGCAGAAGCCAGGGGTTAGAGCCAAGCAGAAGATAATATCTTTATAAAGCAAACTGTTCACTGTAATTGGTGTACAAAAAGCTCAAAAGAGTTCAGGGGTCTCGTACTATGAGGGCAATGCAAGCATTTCTTGATCCCACAGGACCTCGTCTTTATTTCCCAAATACAAAGCTTTATGAGCAGAATCTCTTGAAAAAATACTGACAAAGTCTTGGAACAAAACCAAAACTATTTAAGTTCTCTGATACTTCATTTTCTCAGGAAAACATAGAGAAAAGAGGAAAAGATTGTGAAAAATGGATGAAACTGGTTCCTGAAAGTAATAAAACTCCATCATTACTGCTTTTTTGTCTAAACTTTATGGAGAATTGCTACCAGGATATGAAAAATATTCTTAGTGGCCACATTGTGGGGGCCACATAAGACCATTGGCTTTGCAAACAACAAATGCCGAAAAGATGAAATGCCTCAAAGAACAGAAAATAGCAGGAGGCCTTCAGGAAAGTGAAGCTTGTAAACAGAGGATGATATATTTTGCATGGAAACAGCAACTGGGAATGGGCCTGAACTGCTTTACACTAACAGTCCCTGAAGCATGAAAAGTCTTCACAATGAAAAATACTGAACAATTTATTTCTGAGCAATTATCTCAAGACCTAAATCCCGTATTTATCCTCTGATGGAAATGACATTAAGTGAAATGTGTTTTAAACACTGAAATATCAGTTATACTTAAGAAACTATTTTAAAACTTATGGAACACCCAAACTTATCTTTGTCCCAAGTCCAAAGAATCTATTCAGCTTGTATTTTTCATGCAGTCAGAACCTACGTGGAATAGCACACAAGGGAATGCTTGCTTGCTTGAGTGATTGATTGATTGATAGGCTAGGCACATATGCATTTTGTTTCCAAGGCCATAGCTACTTCTTTACATCTGTGGCCTACAGACCCACAAATTAACTATTCTGACATCATATTTGCTTTTCCTAAACCCAAGTACAATACACTTAAACGAGGAAAATACAGCAATATTTTATATACTTAATTTAATAAGCCTACTTACCGTAAATGTATAGTTTGTTAAGTATGAGAGATTTTCTTTTTTAAAATCACACTTGTGTCTGGAGTCATTTGTTCCATCATTTTCCCAAGTCAATTCAAATATTTTTTGTGCTCCATACACTTGTTGACTTTTGCATTTAATGTGGACAGCATTATCAGCTGTCAGTGTTGCATTAACATCGATCACTTGCTGTGGTTCTGTTAACAAAAAAAGTGTTACTGGTTCTATTCTCATAATTTCAAACCAAACATTTCAACAGCTGTATCTATTAATGTCTGTCTGTCATCTTTTCTCTTAATAATTTCAAACATTTTATTCCTCAAAAATTTCAATCCCAATTTTACAAGATTAATAAAATCAATTTTGAATTAACCATAGGTTTAACTGAAACTGGAAAAGGCTGGGAAGATCAGAACTCTACTGACAGTCAGGCTGCAAAGATAAGGATCTCAACTCTCTCTTTTGCATCTGACATCACTTTCTCATTTGGGAGACAACAGGGGACAACAGACAAGACAGGGGAACAAACAGTTTTCTGTGTGAGTATACGTTTTAAAACTTCAATATATGTTTCAGAACGTCTGTAAATGAGGTTTCCTACTAGGAGTTACTAGCATATTTTAGTATCTGATATAGTATCATGTTATCAATTTTTGAAACAGCTGAGAGAGAGGAAGAAGCATGACAAAAAAACCCAACAAACCACTTCTGCAAACTATAATTGCATCACTAGCACAAAAAGAATATTTTATTTTTCACTAAAAAAAAAAAAAACAATCTTTTCCTTATTTAGTGAAATTAAAGGAAAAATTTAGTATCCTACTAGGTATTAAACCGTCATAGTTCCCTTATAACTGTAACTGTATATTAGCTGAGTCTGGAGGTGGTGGAAGTAGAGCTAAAAAAGTACTGGAAGATTTTAGATAAACATGGGGGTTTGGGTGGGTTTGGGGATTGTGGTGTTTTGTGTGGGTTTTTTTTACCTCAAAGAAGGAATTAAATCAGTATGAGGCTCTACATCTGAAGATTCTTGGCAAATAACAATAACACATATAAAATATAATGAAGTACAAAAAGAAAGTACATATTCTCTATGTTGCTATCAGCCTTGTTCGTAACAGTTAGCAAATGAGAGACTTACCTGCTGATTTTGTTCTAAAGTTACATCTTCCTGTTTTTCCTCTATATAGTCCCCTATTAAATGTGCTTCGGGTATATGGTGTCACAGACACAGAACCATTGGTATATGGTTCCAATTCATGGCAAATATGGCTAGTCTTGCTGACAAGTTTTTCTTCTTTGAGAAAAAATGAAAAATTAAATTAATGAATTAAATTTATGTTAGTAGGACAGGAACTCTCACACTTCATCAGAAGTACCTGGAACCACTAGCATGTGTGCTTCTATTTTAATTCCCTTGTACTTTGTTAGTTTGTCTTGCTTACTAATGCGAAGTGAAAGCTCAGGAAGAAGAAAAATACATTCCATAGTCAAAAAGGTAGAAAGTTGATGGCTTTTTCCATTTGGTTTGATTGTCTTTTTTTTTTTTTTGTCTTTATTTTTTTTTTTTTTACTTTCTCAGTATTTCATTAAAATGGCTGTAATTAAAAACTAGCAGAAAACAGACTCATAAGGAGACGCTGATACTTTCGTCTGCGTTCAGCTTAGGGGTTCATAAAAGGATGTCAAAAGTCACTCTTTACACTGAGCAAGTATGGGGCTTTGGTGGCTTGGGGAACTGGCGAGCAATGGTCTTTCCATGTTTCATTTTGGCAGCTTCAGTTGTGACCTCCCTGCAAACCAGCATACTACCCTGGTCTCCTACACTGGCCAAGCCAGACCACCCACAGAAATCGGTGCATGGGGCTGCCACTCTTTTGGGGAGTGATCAAATTCAGGGCACAAAGAATGGAAGAGATGATTTATATCTGGGAAGCACAGGAACATGACAGCATTTGGTTTCTGTGGCAGTCCAGGTTTACAAAACACATAGTATGTTAAGAGAAAGAATAAATTAACTCAGAACTGGTTTAAACCTGACATATATTTCCTGGAGTCATCTATCAGGTTCTTCATTTTCAAAACATCATTTTCCAGGCCTGTTTTGAAGAAAAGCTCAGACCTGGAAAATATGGTCCTAGTATAATGGATACAAGCTTGTCCATCTAGATGCAAGTTGGCCTAATCCAGCATATCTGAAACAAGTGACCGTTTAGTAGAAGACAACAACCTGGCTTTACCTCTCTAAACATGTTTACACTAACTGCCATACTTGGGACCCAACTTTTACATACATAGCTGTTACTCAGCAAGCCGGTCCCTGACTTCTCAGAGAATATATTAATCAGCAATAGCTGCTTTTCCCAAGACAGAGAGCACCATGCTACAAACTAATCAGGCTGCTGATAATCTTATGACAACTTATTCTTAACACAAGAAGCATGAGAACTGAATGGTGACAGAGTTGTGTCCTGAAATGGTAAACTGAATAGACACAGGGTTGAACTGGAATATCCTTGAAGGAAAAAAAACATTTGTACCAAAAGAAAAAAATAAAAAGGCACAGTCTGAAGAGATTCCAAAATGGAATGACAACGCATCATGCTTAGTGCTCTGTAAATGTTAAAATATGCACTGAATTATTGAATACTGAAGGGGCCTATACTTACCTCCGTCATTGCATGTCACTAAATAACCATCTACAGGACCCTTTGAAATGTCGCTAGGTTTCTTCCATGTAACAGATACATATCTGGCCTCAGAAATTACTGTAAGGTTTTCTGGTGCTTCTGGAGCTGTTGGAAAAGAAAATTCCTCTTTTTACCTATTTTGATTAAATTAAATTTCATTGGATACTAAAGCAAGATGACAACAACATGCAATCTTTTTTGTAGTCTATTTCAGTCAAAGAAATTATACATAAGTATAAGCGAAGTATATGCAAAAGCATCACAAAGTAGTATCATAAATTTAATTAATTCAGGACAAGGTGAATACAGCAATATTACATATTACTAAAACTTTTGAGCATTTCCAAATATTATAAATATATTGATTTATGCTGATTTCCTTTTTAATTTAGGAAAAAAAAAAACAACCAACAAACCAAAACAACCTGTCCCATCCCCCCTCCCCCCCCCCAAATAAAACCCCTAAGCTATTTCCAAGGACAATGCTTTGGAAAAAACACACAAAAACATTATTTGCAATTGTTCTACCACATCTTTCAAATCAAGAACACTCGATTTTGACTAGGCCTACGCCTTTTTTTTCTGTCTTCATTCAAGTAAAATTTCCTTATATTTTGTCATGCTCTCATCCTCAAAAATAAATCACACTCTCTGAAAGAAGGAAAGGAAGGCATCAAAATGGAAGACTGAGACTGGGGCTGGAGAAGGACTTCAGTCAAAGAAAACCACAAGGGCAGGATACCAGGCAGGAAGAGCTGGAGCAGAATCAGAGAAATGCCTGAGCACAGCACTCAAAATATATCTTCAACCCCAGGAAACATGGATAGTGAGATTTATAGTAGGAGTTTCTAGAAATATGTAGAACATAAGGCAGAAATAAGCATTCCACTTACCACCATAATCTGTTGTTATGATGAACTCTTGGTTGACAAGCTTTTTTTCAAAATAATGTATGGTACCAGTGCAGTTGTACTGAGAGTTGGTTGATAAATTATTCAGTTCTTTACAAGATTGATTGAATTCTGTAAAGACTGGTAAACCTATAGACACAAAAAAGAATTTTACCAATATTTTTCACGACTCCAAGTGTACATTCTAACATTTTAACTGGGATTTGTCTACCACAGTTATTCAATGTAATTTTTAATAAACTGTCATAATATTCCAAACAGAAAAGTGTACAACCTAATCCAGTGACTAGGGCATGGGTTCTTTTATACTGGAAACCTTCAGGCCCGGACATTCACCACACAGTTTTCTGGGACATATGAGGATGTCCAATATTCATACTTTCCCTACCACACTAGCTGCCCTTGAGCCATTGCCTCCTCCCACTGGCTGGTTCCAGGAGCAGAGAGCCTGGCCTCTTGCCTCCAGGAACCCACAGAGCAAGCTGTCGAGGTAGTCTGCAAGGGGTCAGCTCACAGCAGACCCACACATTGAAGGATTTACAAATTCTCAGCTCCTCATCAGACCATCAAGCAGGACTTCAAAATTTCCACAAGTCTGCAATTTGTGAAGCTGGTAAACTCAGGAAATGAGCTCTCTGGGTTTGTACTTTCCCCAGATCTGCAGTGTGTGGGGACAGCAGTCCCCAGTCTGGTGATTCCGGAAATTCTGAGCAGTCCTTCCCTCAAACTGGCACAATTAATTTAAATCTGATAGTCTGTCATCAAAAGACATCAGTAACATTGCTTTTTTAAATAAATAAACAACATATCTTAGATAAGTCTTACCTTTGCAGCGAACAGTCACATTAGCTAAGCAGTCAGGTGGCTTTTTCCAACGTAACATTGCAGATGTGTTGGTTTGATCCTCAACTGTGAAAGGATTCTTGGCAATGTCTGAAAAGGATTAACATTATATGCCACTGTTACACTGACTATATTGATTCTTTAAACAGCAATTTGTTCTTTTATGTTTGTTGACTTGTTCTGCAATATGAAGATACAATTGGCACAGAATAACATACAAAGAATTTAACAGGAAATGGAAAGTAAAAAAAAAAATGAAAAATCTTACATGATACAAAGACACTGCTGGCATTCAAATAATAAATGAAATTTTGAATCCAGCAATCTTTTTGGTGAACAAAATAACCAGCATAAATAGCAGCTTTCAAGTGCTGACTCATCTTGTTATAGCTAATCATGCTGCATATGGCCAACATAGTTAACATTCCCTTTTTTCCTTTACAAGGAGAAAACTACATTTTTTTCACCCTACCTTAAGAAAATACGGAAAGGTTTTAAGCTGCAACTTCAAAATATCTTACAAACCAAGCACAAAATATGAAAACCTGTCTGAATCTCTGAAAAGACACGAATAGACTAAAACACCCAGGAAAGTTGGATGACTGCATGTCAAAAAAAAAATCGCAAAAAACCTACCAAACCCCTTCTGTACCTACCAGGTGGAACAGAAAGATACATGTCAGCGCAATTTTTAACGCTAACTCTGTATCTCATGCATCTCTGAAGTTCTATTGTATAGATGCCAGATTCCACACTGAAGTTCTTGTTAGCCCCCAAAATTACATATTCTCTGTTTTTTCTGAGATTTTTCAGTGTAACTTCAGCCACGTTATTCTTGCCTTCTACACTTTTTATGCTGTAGTCAATACCAACATCTAAAAGAAAAAGATAAAATGGTAAACAATATTTTTATGACAATTTTTAAGAACCATTTAATGTTTTATGGCACCCCAAGCACCATATGTGTTTTAAGAATAAGGAAATACAACTAAACTATCTGCCTCTTATTCTATATTTTAACTTTTTACTTATCTTTTACTTTAAAGAACCGTTTTGTCGAAACAGAACATTTCCGTCAGAAAATATTCTTTTAAGCAATTTTTCAGTTAGAAAAACTAAAAAATTAAGAAGCTGAACATTCCAGAAACAGATTTACTTTAATTTAAAATATCCATTCAAAGTGAAATACTTTGTTTTGACACACTGAATAACTTGTTTGAATAGACATTTCAAATTTTCTCACTCAAAGCATTTCTTAACCATCTAGCAAATAATCACTAGAGTCTGTTCCTGAAAATAAGAAAGGAGAGGTCTCTAAATCTGAAGAGAGAAAAACAAATATCCAAACTTTAGTTTTATTTTAGTTTTGAATTGCAGATTGCTGCATGTGGCTATCAATATGATGGGTAAAAATTAGAGAGAGGAATGAAGGCAGATCTCTTCTGCAGCCCTGATATCAACAGCCTAGTGCAGGGCAATTTAATAGAACTGTAAATAAAGATGAGAAAACCAGAAATGTTGATAACATTAAATCTACACTCACTGAATTGGAAAACAGATTATAAAAAGATCTGAGATGCTATAATTGATCAGTTTTACTGATCAACTCTTCATATTTTAGTTTACTGATTTGGTCACATTTGAAGACTGAGATAAAATAAATGGGTTAGTTCTTACCACAGGGTTCATCTGTTGTCACTGGGGGAGTTTCTATAAGAAAAGAAAATAAAGTAAGGTGTAGCTCAGCAGGCCTGGGGGTTTGTTTCCACAGAGCATTAGAGGAGTGTGATTGATACTGCCCAAAACTTCATTCAGTATATTAAATACAAGTAACTATATTTAGCACTCCACTCACACTTAAAAAAGCAAAGTAAGCATCAGCTACATAGAATCCCAATCTTAATTAGTTATTTTAGGCATCACGTGTCTTTTATAATTTTACAATGACATAGCTGCCTACAAATCAAACTGGCTACTAATAACATTTCTACATACAAAGTTACAGAACAATATTCCAAAATCGCACATTCTCATAGTGATATGATGTGATAGCAGTTTCCCAGGATACATATGCTGTGGAACGGCTAACTGAGCAGCATCCAACATCACTAAAGAAACAAAATTAACCTTCGTTTTATACTGTTTGGAAAGAGATTTCTGCAACAATACAGATTGTTTTACAAATATATTTACATCAAAATACTCAAAAGAAATTATGAGCTGGTATTTAGAAAATATGTACAGATGCTTGAGCAAAGAACTTCGTGCTAAAACAATTACTGAAAATATACTAAGTATTACCAAAAGAGACTGATATGTAATTTTTTTCAAAGAAGATTGGCCCTAGATTTGCATTTCTCCAGGCTGGAAGCCATCTGGCTGAGTAGTGCCCCTAAAGAGAGGGTAGATTGAGAGGGTCCAGTGGAGAATTACCAAGATGATTAGGGGCAGAAGACCCACAAGTAAAAGCTAAGTTTAGTCAAAGAGCTAACAGAATGATATAGCTACTTTGAAGGGTAGTTACAAGGATGGTAAGAGTCTGACTCCTGGTGTACTTTGCTCAAGCACACACATGTATTTTACTGACCTGAGTAATTCCTAACATCTCAATTGGAATAATAATGTGCATAAGTGTCTGCAACTTAGATCCCAAGAAAATGTTAATGCTGAGTGAAACAAAAGGGATGCCACCAGAAAACAGAGAAGCACATAGATCTTGGATGTATTCATACATTTTTACTGTTTGGGCAAGTTTCTGTGAATAGCAAGAGAAGTACTGATGCAGTAATTGACAGTTTTACCCTTGTGCTATGCTACTGTGTGGAAATTCTATTTTTCACTTTCTTGACAAGTGGCAAATCTGGTGTCTTTAATGCTACTCATAAACTACCAATGAGATTTCTAAAAACCCTTAAGTTTAATGCAGTTGTATTCCTGATTTGTATGCTTAAGTTTGATAAAAATATTCAAAATTAATTCCCTCATTCTAGCACATTTCTGCACTTGCAGCATCGTAATTGTGATAACTGTGTGCAAGTTTGTCACCTATTGTGTAAGTGGGGATGATCCCAGTGTTTGCTGGCATGCTGACTGGTGAGATGGTGCTGTGCAAGGATGTTGAATTGTAATCATCTGTAAGGAAATAAAAAACATATCAGCATTACAAAGTAAAATTCATTATTTTGTATGGCTCTATCATCAGAAATGTCTTATACTACAGAGCCCTCCTCTGTGTATTTTTTTTCCTTCCCAGGATTTCTGTAATTTAGAGGAGAGTGCTGAAAGAAAAATTATGTCAATATATCAAATAAACCAGAAAATAGGAATATACCACTTATTAATGAATTTTGCAATGTATAAGCAGATTTTTTTCTTTATTTAGGCTTATTTCAGATAGAATCAACATAAAAATGGCATTAATAATTGTGAACTGGGAAAAACTGTAACATTTTACTATATTCTTACAGTAAAACGCAATTATGAACAGTCCTTGTGCTCTTTCAGAAACAAGCACTCCATTAGTGTTCATTTGCCAGATCACATACATTGCACACTATATTACTCACTAGGTATCAGTATTTATCTTCCTGCTTATAAATCACTGACTGGTTTCTATATTCTCTTTTAGGACCACTCCTATTGCTCTTGCTTTGACAATGGCCTTGTTGACAGCAGCTAGAGTTTTGCTAGTACTGAGATCATGTCATGGGTTAAACCCAGCCAGCCATAAATCACGTAGTCTCTCTCACTCCCCCCCTTCTTTCCCTCCCCCTGCTCCTGGAGGGATGGAGAGGAGAATCAAAAAGAATGCAACTCCCATGGGTTGAGATAAGAACAGTTTAGTAACTAAGGTATAACACAAATCACTACTGCTACCACCAGTAATAATAATAATAAAGGAAATAACAAGGGAAGAGAATACAACACCTCACCACCAGCCGACCGATAACTCACCCCACCCAGCCCGACCGAGCACCAACCAATACCTCCTCCAACCCCGCAGTCTCCCAGCCCTTCCGGGTAACTCTCAGTTACATCCTGGGCATGACGTGCTGTGGTATGGAATACCTCTTTGGTCAGTTTAGGTCAGGTGTCCTGTCTCTGCTTCCTCCTGGCTTCCCCTCCTCCCTGGCAGAGCATAAGACTCACAAAGCCCTTGGCCAGGCTAAACATTTGAGCAGTAACTAAAACCATTGGTGCTATCAGCACTGTTCCCAAGCCGAAAGTCAAAAACTGCACTACAACAGTAGCACTGCAACAGCTACTAAGAAGGATAAAAAAATGACTGCTACTACTGAGCCCAGGACAGATGACTGCAAGAATTGGCTATCAGATACCACATCCTGGAAATAATTCTGGTATTGCCACTTTGCCAAATTGCAGATACCTTTTCTATTTGACAAACCAAATGCTGGAAAAGGCTTTCCTGAGGCTGAATTACTTAGTTTCCCATTACAGTTTATAGAGCAGTGAGTGGCATCTAAAGGAAGATGTCAAACCTGATGAAGCATTCTGGAAGGCAGTGGGAGTGCGTGTGGTGAGGGAAGTTGTGCTGCTGCGTGGTGGGTTGCTGAGTGCCGTGCCAGGGATGGAGCCTGTGTGCGTGGAGAGGTATGTGCTGTCTGCAGGAGAGAAACCTGTGGTGAGAGTTACAGCAGTTTCATTAATGCTTCAGAAGCTTCCTGCTCAATGAAGGACACAAAGCTCCACACAACACAGGGCTGCTATGCTGGAGCACTCTCATACTGAGGCACTGTGAATCTGTTTGCAAGCAAAGACACATGCACACCAAATGCTCAGGGTGTTTGGAGGTCCAACAGTTGTCAGCTGAACATTCTGCAAGTATAAGACTTTTTGGTGCTGACTATACCTCTTTCTTGCTGTTTTAAAATATACTCAAATTCATGACTCAAAACCAGACTTGACTGATATTCTTGCCTCTTTCAACAGCACATTTCAACTCATTGGGCTGAATGAAAAGGCCTGACATGCTCTGTGAGAGAACTGTGTGCAGCAAAAGGGAAGTAGAAATTATCAGTAAAAAACACCAATGCAGTTCAGTCATGTAAATTAAAAGTTTCTTACCAGGCATAGTCACTGCTGAATCATCTCCTTTAAAAGAGAAAGAGAGAGAGAAATTGTAAATTAAACTTTCAAGGAATTAAACACAATCATATGCCAAAAATAAAAAAAGAAACATTTCTTCCTCCCAACAATCAGCTGAGTTTTCCCCAGTGAATTACACATTCTTAAGTAATTACATTCTTAAGTGATATTTAGTGGCAAGCAGCAACAACCAGACCCCCAAAATATCAAACATGTGATATATGTGGACTGATACTGTCCACATTAAAAATCACTTTTTCTTGAGCCATGTGTTTGTGCTGTGCAGCCTAAGGGGTGGAGATAGCATCAGGAAGGCTGTACCTGATGCTAGTTCAGCTGAAACAGAATAGCAGCAATGCCATGGTCCTGAATTCACCGTTACCTTCAGTGGTGCCTGGAGGTGAGAGTGATGTGGAGCGTGCAGGTGGAAGTGACATGAGGAAGGGAAAGCTGGTGTTTGCCAGATTTTCATCTCCTGCTGCACAGTGGGGAAAAAGATACCAACAGGTGAGCAACGTATGAAGGCGAGTAGCTCACCGTAAGCAGCTGCTCTCTGAATTATATTTCCCTTTCCAACACTGGCAAAAAAAGAACAAATTTAAAATTCCCCTTCATTTCCTGTACAGGCTGTGCAATAGATCTGCTTGGATTTCTTGAAAGAGCACGGCTTGCAATTAGGTCTGCAAAACTTAATTCCCACAAACTTGTCTAGAATGCCTTTGTGGGGAAGAGATTTGATCATTCTTTAGCAATGTGTGGGGCATGCACTGATTTCAGGTGTTTCAAAACACCAGCTGAAAGGTGTGAAGTAATGTACAGTTTGCAAAAGGCCCAGACTGACTGGAGCGTTTTTGTTTTGTGCTTTTGACCCAGGAAATACCCTCTTCCAACAGTCATCAGATACTGCTGTGGTGCCTGCATGAATTGCAAGAAAGCTTCACTGTGACAACTCATCATGAAAAGCCTATCTGAGAGCTCAAGGGGAACGGGGGTCCATAAAGAACACATGAATTTATAACAGAATGTTATACCCTGAATTCTTTGAAGAATGTGTATCAAATCCCCACCTTTGATTTAATTAAAATAAACCCCTAAATATGTCCTAATTGCATTAACAATATTAACAAATATTTCTGTAATACAATTGACCTCAGACAACAAAAAATGACCAGATTGCTTTCACAACAATGGAGTTAACAAAGGCACGATAGAAGTAGATGTCAGTTCAGCTGAAACAGGAGAATAGCAGCAATGCCATGGTCCTGAATTCACCGTTACCTTCAGTGGTGTCTGGAGGTGAGAGTGATGTGGAGTGTGCAGGTGGAGGTGACATAAGGAAGGGAAAGCTGGTGTTTGCCAGATTTTCATCTCCTGCTCCATAGTGGGGAAAAGATATCACCAGGTGAGCAATGCATGTAAGTGAGAAGTTCATCTATAGTAGAAAAAGTCCTTTTCTGAAGCTTTTCTGCTTCAGCTTTTCTGAACCACATTTTCCAGGACAGATACTGAAATATTTTCTCGGGATACTGAAATATTTTCATGTTTATTGATGTATTTTGCAATACCAAAAGCTAAAACTCTCAAAATCTTTTTCATCATCACACAGCAAATGTATACATGTAAAAGCAACATAAACAAATAGGGGTGACTTTTCACTGAATGAAGAATGACTGTTGCTAAGAAGAGATACCAACATTCTTTTTCAAGAAAAATCCAACTTGTCTATAATCCTCACTATACAAGAGCTGGAAAGCCAATCCTCAGCATTTCTGAAAGCCATTTGCTTTCCTACTACTAATTTCTAAGTGGCTGTGCCCTTCCTGGACTATCCTGCTGATATTTAAGAATCTTTCCTAATAACTCCTATCCTCATCTTATAAATTACCTCCTGACTTGAGCTGGGAGCTATGATTTTTTCACACCTATAAAAACAAGCCTCATTTTTACATTCTGTTTTGAAATCCTGACCCAAAGCATTTTGTATTTGTGTAACGTAAAATTTATGTTGCAAGAGAGACAAAAAAAATGGCAATAGCTGGCACCATGAGTTTGTTGTCAGCACTATACCCTTTACTCATTTTGAGGATTAGAAGCTTCCACTTTGACATAAAAATCCTGAAATCTGCTTTGACATAAGAAACCTTGACAGGCTTGAGAGGTAGACCAGTGCAAACCTCATGAAGTTCAACAAGGCCAAGTGCAAGGTCCTGCACCTGGGTCAGAGCAACTCCAAGTACAAATACAGAATGGGCAGAAAATGGATTGAGAGCAACCTTGAGGAGAAAGACTTGGAGGTGTTGGTTCATAAGAAGCTGAACATGACCCTGCTGTGTGCACTTCCAGCCCAGAAAGGCAACCATATGCTGGGCTGCATCTAAAGGAGTAAGACCAGCACGTTTTCTTCCTCTCTGCTCCACTCCAGTGAGACTACACCTGGAGTACTGTTCTCAGCTGTGGGGCCCCAAACATAAGAAGGACGTGAAGCTGTGGGAGCAAGCCCAGGAAGGCCACAAAGATGATCAAAGGGCTGGAACACCTCTCCTGTGAAGACAGGCTTGGAAAGCTGGGATTGTTCAGCATGGAGAAGAGAAGGCTCTGGGGAGACTTTAGAGCAGCTTCCAGTGCCTAAAGGGGCCCTACAAGAAATCTGGAGAGGGCCATTTTACAAGGGTGTATAGAGATAGGACAAGGGGAATCGTTTTAAGCTGACGAGGGGTCAACTTAGATTAGACGTTAGGAAGAAGTTCTTTACTGTGAGGGTGATGAGGGACTGGAACAGGTTTTTCCTGAGAAGCTGTGAAAGCGGCACTGTTCAAGTGAACACTGGCAGTGTTCAAGGCCAGGTGGGACGGGGCTTGGAGCAACCTGGTCTAGTGCAAGGTGTCCCTGCCCATGGCAGGGGGGTGGAAAGAGATGATCTTTACGGTCCCTTCCAACCCAAACCATTCTATGATTCTATGAAATCCATACCAAAGCAATGCCTCTTCCCTCAAGACATCTCCCTCTAACACAGCCTGCTATGCTTTCATCAAGGAATAAAGCCATTTATTCATACATGCCTCGCTGTAACTGTTCACAAACTTTTATCTGCTTATTTGGCTTTTCCTTTTCTGCCTTTTTCTACTACTTCTTTCCCACGTTGTTTATTTCCTTTTTGTTTGTTTTTTTTGTTGTTGTTATTGGTTGGTTGGTTTTGTTTTGTGGTTTGTTTTTTTTGGGGGGAGGGGGGAAGCATCTGTGTTTTTCAGATAGTACTTCATTGTTTATAATTTCTCTGTTTCTTCAGCTTCCCTACATGGTACTCCTCAAATGTAGCTCTACTGTTTTGAAAATAAACTCCTTCAACCTTTAAAGCAAAAATCCAGGTACTGCAGTACTTATGAAGAATACATGTTCTGTTGCCCTGTTCATGTGCAAGCACCAAAAACACTTTGCTTATCTCTGACACAGAAGCTCAACATAGGCAGACTTCCCAGAACTCCAAAGATTTTCTCCTTATCGATCCAACAATCAGTGCTACATGTGTTGGCTGCTCAATAGCCTCCATGGATTCTGCACCCTGTATGGACAGTTCAGAAGACCAGCAACAGCCACTAAAAAAACATGATCAGTGATGACAACGATACCTGTGGAGAGTAATTTCTTTATGCTCAGAACTGCCATGAAACATGTATAAGCCATGATATAAAAATCAATGTAAAAAAAAAAACCTAAAATCTTGTAGGTACTTTTCTAGCGAACAGTTGCATTTGTTGTGGACTGTACATTATTCAAGATCTCTTCCTACAAATTAAAATTTGGAAAAATCCAGAAGTCTGATATTTTAAAGAAAAAGTATCAAGAGAAGTCAAATGAAGCTCACCTAAAAATAGTAACGCAGAGCTAGCTACTTCATTCTTTATAGAGGTTGGGATTGTGTTGCCTAAAATCTGGCCCATGAAACGAGGATATGGGCCTGCCTATAGTTTGTCTGAAATCGTAAGAAAGATTCAAAATAAAATTGCTCTTAATTGTAAGAATATAATCTGTAAAAAATGTAGTAGACTGACAAGAGACTAAATAATACAGGTTTAGAAGCTACATATTAACAGCTCTAGTTTGTTAACTCATTTATATTTTTGTATCTCCATTGAAACACAGGAAAACCTATGCTTTTCAGAACTACAGAATGTTAACTTAACCTGGCAGATGCTGTCAAAATACAAAAATACAGATGATCTTTTGATCTATCAATGTATCTGCAGCATCTGAATAGAACATTTATTACCAGAAATTCTATAATCTGACTATACCTTAAACTGCCAATGAAGTTTAGAAAACATGACATGTATATTCATTCATATTTGCCATGAGACATAAATTTTCACTGTATCTTCATGTTTTTTTTAAAATTCAGCATTTGAAAGCTGGTGGTTGGTTGCTCTAAATTCCATAATATGATTTTTCTTTCTTCAACTGGCTTATCAGTTGAAGAATCAATTATTCCCCCTCTTTCCCAAATTTTACTTTGGTTCAGCACATTAAATACACCTTAAGCCCAAAATTAACTTTCTGTGGCCATCTACACAGATCAACTATCACTTAAATAACTGTTTCCAAGAAAAGAATCAAAAAAGTTGCAGAAAAAGTCCTAAATGAAACTCCACTCAGAGATCAGTGAAACATTTAGAAATATTTTTCAAGCTATTTACTGTTCTCTAATGCAAATGTGTATTTTATAAAGTAATTTTTTTCCATCCTCTCCCTTGTAAAGTCAGAAATAATGCTACTGCCTTAAATATAGCATGAGGTTTATTGCCCACTCATGACAGATGCTGAATTTTAGTCACATCATAGAACTCAAGCTTGGAAGTGACCTCAAGAGATCACCTAGTCTGCCTTGCTCAGACCAGTTCAACTAGAGCAGATCACTTAAAACAGTTTGAAAATTAACGGTCCTAGATTGCCTTTTTTTCCCTCCAAATGAGCACTGGCATTTTAAAAGAATTTCATGGCAGTTTTATGTTCTTCTAAGCATTTTAAAGGTTTCCTCCTCTTTTATGATTTTATTCTATTATATGATTTATTATAGCCATAGAATTGGACACAGTTGAAAAGAATTCAATAGGTGGCACCAGAACACTAAAAAAAATCTCAAACAGCAAAGCAGATGCATTTTGCCATATAACCTTCTTGAGAGGTACTGGGTAAATTGAAGGAAAATAAAGAAGAATCCCAACATACCAGACTGGTACTCCAATACTAATTGGCATATTCCTACAATTAATTTATTTTCCCCAAATGTCCCACAGCTAACAAATATGTCTGGGCTAACCTCGGCTTAACAAAATTAACCTCAAAGTCAAAACTATCTGCTCATGTTTATATTCTAAAACATATCTCTGGAAACTTGAAGGCTGAAATCTAAAATATCTTTACAATTTAATAAGGATGTCCAACCCAAAAAAAAACCATGCTGTGTGGTATGAAAGCCTGATGATTACAAAACTAAGCAAGTAGGTCTGGGTTTAAACAGGAACTATCCCAAATCTTTTTACAGATTTTAAACTGCATCCAGCCATAAGACATTTTTAAGATAAGAGGTGAAGGATAAGCTGAGATAACCCAAGTGGCAGAATTAAAGTGTACACCAAGTTCCTGCTAATGAAGGAACTTTCATAAGTTTCCATTTCCCTTCTCTTGATTTGGCCACCAATTTGTTCCTGCTGACTTACTCAAAAGATTTACAGCCCATCAGTAATATTTAAGTTGATCTGGCTTTAGTCTTGTACCCCGCAAAAAGATTCAACCAGCACAACCCATGGGCAGATGGGAGCTTGGCTAATCGCTTTCATTCCCTTTCCTCTTTGGCTACCCATTGGCAGACAGAGCACAGCTGCTGCATGAAAGACAAGGTTTTCATGGAACGGCAGTCTATCAACAAATTACAACTAAAATTTATGAGCTGACCGCCCTTCCTCCTGAAAGCTCAAAGACATACAGGTCCTGGGACTACTCTATTTTGAAGAAACCTTTCAAAGTTCAACGAGAAGAGTAAATTAAAAAATTGGGAAAAAAACTAGGACACAAAAAAAGCCAAACACTTCAAACCCCAAGGACAGCAGGCTGTCCAGGCCACATTTGGAGGTGCAGGGGCTGCTATATCACTGCTGTAGTAGTGACTGCACTTGCAGAGGTGCACTATGATCACACCCATATGCAAGAAGTTAACTGCTCACTGCTTGTCCTCTCACGAAAGACAGGCTAAGGTGAAAATGCTTCTCAATTCAACAGAAGATAGTTCAGACCTAGAATATGTTAAAAGACACTGTGTTCCAAGGAAGCCCGGGGTCTGATATTCTCAAGCAAAAGGAAGCACCAGCACAAATTTCCTGTGTGCGTGTCTTATTAAAGGAAACTCCAGCTGATAAAATGAAGGTGGTGTTGAATCTGGATTAAAAGCCTAAAAACGTTACCATGTTTATACAAGCAAAAATACATTAGCTGATGACAGGGAACGTGCCTTTTGACTCCATTCCGCTGCTTAATTTGCACAGGGGGTTGAATGGACCCTGTTTTGTATTTCCTGCTCAGATGCGCAGGGGACTGCACTTGCATGCCAGAAGCTCAGGCTGTCCCCTCTGAGCACAGTAGTGCTGCAGCATTGCATTCCTTAATGCACACACAGCATAGAGAAATGTGGGAAGGAGGATGCCTTTTTGCTAGTCATGCATTTGGCGTTTTATCTAGAGCGGTACCATACCAGCTGGCTCTTCACATCCAGCTGCACTCTGAGTGGGTTTGCCAGACCCGGAGAGCGGGCAGAGGAAGTCATCCTTCCTCTCACTCTCGTGTCTGCAAAACCAGTGGCAGCTGGGGTTTTCTGCCAGGAGAAATGCTTAGTGATTCTGCAGAAGTGCTGCCCTTTTCCCAGGATCTCTTCACCCTTCAGTATATTGGACAGACCCCAACAACCCCCACTGAGCAGCACTTTACACAAAGCAGCTAGTGTAGGTCCAGATTCTGTCTTCCCTCTTTTTCAGCTGAATAGCACTGCTTCAGCAAGGTCAGGGCTCTTCACATCTGCACAGAAAGCAACAGGATGTGGTCTACTTGTTCAGATAGAGTAAAGCTCTTTGAGGGGGTCTTCTAGCAAACAGCACAGACATTAGTCAGCTCCACTGCAAGCCAATACTAAATTGCAGAAAAAGAACAGTCCCTGGTGGGAGGTGAAGGGTGAGTAAGGCAAGGAGCCTTACAAAATGCTGCCAGCCACCCTGCTTTGATTTATTTTTAAACTTCAAGTAGGATGGGATGTAATTCACACTTACTTTAAGGCTCCCTTGTGCTGCCAGAACTAGCTAAAGAGACAAAGTAAATGAACATCAGGGACAGAGATGTTACTGCTTTTTGCTGCTAACATGAAATAAAGGGATCCATTCCTACTTCACAAATAAATCTGGCCAGACCTATGAATAGGCTAGCAAACACTTAAACATCTGAGTAATTCTACACCACAGAGGACCCCTCAAATTTTATAGGTAGGATCATGTATGCTGTAGTGCTTTCATAATCACAGAGTACAGAATTGCACTTAATTTATCACCAATTCTGAGGAAGAAAAAAACAAACCAAAATTGGTCCCAGTTTCTGGAAAAATTGCTGCTTTTTGAAAATTGATTAAAAGAATGCCATATAGAGGTCACATTAAAGATGTGTGAAACTTTTCATGCTCCTAGTCAAAAAGGAAATTACTCATTTGACTTGAACATGTAGAAACTTCTCAGACAACTGGGACATTTCAGAGGGTCCTAACAAAAACAATGCCTACGTTTTTGGTCATTGAAGATGCAGGCATGAGATCACTTCAAAGTAATCCATAATCTAATTGGTAAAATTTTCATAGCCCTACAGCAGTCATAGGAAAGCTATACATTTACAGTAGCTGAGAATTAAAACTAAATAAATATTACAATTTCTGTTCCCACAGGCAATAGTTACAATACTTTTCACCAGAAATTAGGGATAAAAATGTGAAACTGTAAATTCTAATTTAACAGAAAATTTAAGATGTTGTGATTAAGAAATGCCAATTGTTTCCTTTTGGCATCAGGATGTAACATTCATTCCAACTCTAAACATGTAATTAAAACAGTTTCCCTTTAGAATTTCTTAAAATATTACCTTTTATACAAATTCATTAATAATTGCACTCCCTCTTTCCCCCTCACCAGCCCACCCCCAACACACTGCAATCATCGCCTAAAAGCCTGATTCTATTACTCTTTCCTACCATTTTCAATCTTTGGTTAACGTATGTATCTGGGGAGCCAAAGGCTTTTCCATTCCTAAGACACATAGCAGTGTTCAAACCTGAATTGCATTATGGAAGGCCTAGTCTTCCTGCAAATCACATCTCGGGAATTATAGACCCACACTATAGCTAAATATAAGAAGTGATATTACTTTTTTTTAATGAAATTTATGCTTGAAATTTATGCTTGTCATTGGTTGCCAACATCTCTGACCCTCTCCTTGCTGTCCAGCTTCCAGGGCAGGAGCTGTGTCTCTCCTGAACTTCAGTGCCACCTATAAGCATCACGCAGCATTTACAGCACTGGATAAGGCAAAAAAAAAAAAAAATAAATCAAATTAAGCAGCAGTTAAGTACAAGGGCAGCATCCAGAAGAAAGAGATGGAATTAAGAAGAATCTATAGCTGGCAGATACAAGGAGGAACATAATGTTGCAGGCTCAGCAAAGAGGAGGAAATACAAACACCAAAGTCTGTCGACAATCATCAGTTAAAACAATGTTTATCAGCTAAAACAAAAAACAAGCATAACTGCTCCTAACACACAGAGATTGTCTGAAGGAAAAAACAACAAAAAAAGTCGCAAGGAAAATACTGATTTCTTTTTTTCTCACCTAAAATAAAATCAGATTAAACATTTCTGACCATTTAGAAAAAGGAATTTTCTGATTCTGATCAGAGAAAATAAATTTAAGAGTTTATTTTTTCCAGAGAAAAATAAAATCACAGAGAAAAACAGAAATTCCCCTCAGGAAATATTAATTACATGGAAGCAACGTTTGTTACCAACAATATCTAGGACTTCTGAAGTAAACCTGAAGTAGAATAAACACTAAAAGTAGCAATTCAAATACTTTTTGCTGTGTACACAGTTCTTGCAAACTTAAAATAAATATCCAGGAATATTGTGTATTTAGCAGGCAGAAGGACGGCGTTTCTATCAATCACTCTGCACTTTAAATGAGTCTTCATAGGGGGACTTTAACTACACTAACCCACTTGTACGACCACAGCTAATGACACCTTTGCTGCTCTGTGGTTTCTCTCATGCTGTTTACTTCTGTTTTATTTCTACAGAGCCCTACTCAAAAGGAAGAGGGTGCAGCATACTGTGGTTTAGAGCTTAAGTGCTTAAAAATGGTGAAACTGAGTTACCATGGTACCCACATGCTCAAGCAATCGGATCTATCTTAGTGCTAAACCACAACTTCTCTAGTGCAGTCATGACATTTCCGTATTAAACATCTTTTCACCAAATTTGCATCTGTAATTATTTTTACTTGTACAGGTCCCTTAATATGATACAGTGGGGGGTGCCATCTTTGGGATACAGTCCAGGCTGCTTTGCAGGGAGTACCTGTCACCATGTGAAATGTCTGCAAGAGTGGAGAAGATCAAACCTTCAGTTCAGTTACTTCAACTGTGAAATACTGGCTACTATCAGCAGTCATTAAGAAACACCTATACATGAGAAGTGGAAGATCAGCTGTGACATTTGCTTGGCAATTTTGTGCTACATGCAAAAGAAAACTTGTGTTAGTTTGTTTTGCCTTTTGTATATTTTCAGTATTTGTGCATGTATAAAGTCAGGAGCTAGACTCACACTGATACCATGCTGAACTTGCCCGTTGTCAAGGGCCAGTCGCTAACTTTACCTATGACTTTTCTAGCCCTCCTGTAACTTCTTCATCTTTCTTTCCCACATCTGCCATGAGCAGAAAGAAACACTTTGTCCATATTGCTCTGCTTAATGATACTGACAGGCATATTCTGGATTTGCTGAATGCATATTGTTTGTGGCAAGCAGAAGGAGGAAAGAACATGTAACTATTATATTATCCTCCCAATTCCTACTCCCATGTTTTGGCAACTGTCAACTCCATTAGTCCTGGGGAGCTATCGAGCACAGCTGGGGGCAGCTCAGCTCTCAAGAGTTTTGATCAGAAAAGGAGGGGCTGCAGCCAAGGACTGACTGACTATTGCTGAGAGTGTGAGGTAGGGGCAAACTTCTTCATCTCAGGCTATTGGACCATGGTTTAGTTACACATCTGACTGGCTTCTCCTTCCTGACTGCACATTACTTTTTACCAAGTTTTGCCAGAAACAGCAAATGGGTCCTTTGCTCTGCAAAGAAACAACTTGCAAATATTTCTCTAAACTGCCTTTAATCAGCTCAAATGTCAAACCATAAACAATCTAATACTGTATGATTAGCAGCATTTTAGCCACTGATAATATGAAGCCTTCTGAAATCAGACATATCTTCTGTTTGGTAGAAATCTATTAGCATGAAGTCCATGGATCAACAGCTCTGTACCTGCTGGGAACATTATGTCAGTGGGGACTCTAATCAGTGATTTTCAAAAAGATGCAGCCAATGATTTTTAAAAACGAATGAACATTTCTGTCAAGAAATAACATCTGTCTGTGAGCTTTTCCTTTCTGTAATAAGATTTTTCTCTGATCTGTTGCTCTGCTAAAGACTCAGACAAAAGCAGCAAACTGGCCTGGGGGAGCTGAGGGAGAAGCACAGATGACACAGATAAATAGGTTGATATTCAGGTCCTCTGAACATCTATGTCTCCAACTGACATCACCTGGATTTACAAATACTTAGCTTTCCTACAAAATAAGATCAAAGCACAATCAAAAATGGAAAGAAAACACACAGGTTCTGAAAAAAAGACCATAACATTTCCTTTAATTTACTTTTTTGTAACCTTAGATACATGTTGTATTCTGAGCTGGTAAGGGGTTTTAGATAGAAGTCTTATTTTCACAGTGAGATTGCTTCCTCTTCATTTAATTATATTTATAATGCAAAAATATCAGTTTTCCTCAATCCCAACCATAACTCCTAGGTGCTATATTCTATGCATGCTGTATAAAGCACAACAATCCACCAGACAGCAATGCTCAATACTGCTGCAAAGGTGTAGTGCGGTGTTCCTAGGGGCTACTCTGATACTCTGGCAGCACCTGCCTATTGTAACCCTCAGCAGTAGGGGGAGACAGCAGCTCAGAGCCCCACAAGTTCTTCCACAGTTGCAGAGTATCTCTGGTTTAGTAACACAGACTGCTCCCACAGGACAGTTCTTCCCCTCACAAGGTGAAACTCCCAGTAATTCAGTAGTGCTGCAAAAATCAGAGTACCCTGAATACAAAATTCCTCACACTTGCAGGAGATGCCAAGTGGCTCACAGGAGTGGTGCTCTGAGGCCTGAAGTGATGTTTGCTGCTACTGAAGCATCCCTACTACAGGCTGAGGCTGAGGAGAGTCAGCTACTGTCTTTGAAGAGAACAGATCCCGTGGTTCAGATGAGCACACTGGAGTCAGAGTGAGGATCTGACTTTATCTACTCACAAGAATGACATGACTGTTTAATTGACTTCTCTGATGGTTGTGCAGTTCAGGCTTAAAGAAAACTGCCTGCTTTATTCTGCAGCAGAGTTACGTACATGTCATTGCTCTGTACCTCCAGTGCACAGCACTGGGTTTTACTGTGCTGCTACTTTGCCAGCACAGCCCCAGCCTTTGAAAGACTCTTTACAGCAGGAAGGCGCAAATCAGAATAAAGATATGGCACAAAAATTTCACTTTCCAGTGAACTGTCATTTGTATTTCTACAGCTTCTTGCTCCAAGCTTAACAGGACTCTCAGCAGTCCCTATGCTCCATGAGCCAAAGTCCCAGCCTCACATCTCCAAGGAGCAATGCTCTAAACTATCCTGCTAGCCTCAGTCATCTCCTATGACCCGGATTTCTTCTAGCATGAAGAGAAGATCCTAACCAGCACTGGCTGATAGACATCTAGCTTCTGCTTCTTAAAAGGATAGAGAGTACAGAGGATAAAAAAATCCCACCCGGCTCAGTGGAGAACTGTTCCCACATCAACTCTGCCTGCTGGGCAGCTTCCTCGCCCTCCCAGGGCTGTCAGCTGCAGCCAGCAAACCCTCTGTGTTTCAAGGGAGAGTGATTTTACTTGGTTACTGTCCTGACTTTTTCTCTCCAGACATTCAGGCCAGAAATAATCAGAACTTAATATCATCCACCAAATATTTTACTGAATAAAATTTTTGTTGTTCATGAGATGTAGTGACAAACCATATTCACTGATCAGCAGCTAAATCAACTGTATACTTAGAATCATAGAATCATAGAATAGTTAGGGTTGGAAAGGACCTTAAGATCATCCAGTTCCAACCCCCCGGTCATGGGCAGAGACACCTCACACTAAACCATGTCACCCAAGGCTCTGTACAACCTGGCCTTGAACACCGCCAGGGATGGAGCATTCACAACCTCCCTGGGCAACCCATTCCAGTGCCTCACCACCCTAACAGGAAAGAATTTCTTCCTTATATCCAATCTAAACTTCCCCTGTTTAAGTTTGAATCCATTACCCCTTGTCCTATCACTACAGTCCCTAATGAATAGTCCATCCCCAGCATCCCTATAGCCCCCCTTCAGATACTTGGAAGGCTGCTATGAGGTCTACTTGCTAGGGTACAACTTAAAACACAGTAAAATATACACACAAAATGTTGACAGGAAACAGGGTCAGATTCTACCACCATTACTCATGCAAAGAATTGTTTGCAAAGTAAGTCATTCAGTGAAACATATCAATATCTTTCAGGAAAACTGCCCATTACAAACTATTTATATGTATTTCCTATATAATCTAATATGGAAACATTCATATTTTAATTGAAAAGCAAAAATTATCAGCATTTAATCAAAATTTCCTGTATTTGATACATAACCTGACATCAACCTTGTACTCAGCCAGCATAAGGAAAGTGACCAAGTCCTATTCAGAAGTTCCACATTTTACTACTAGGTGAGTGGCCCTGTAACATCCCTTGCAAAGGGGAGATGATAGCACTATCCTACTAAACTGGAACATTGCAACTGAAATTCATTTAAAATTATAAAGATTGCAGACAAGGGATCTGAAAGTTCTGTATATATATATATAAAAAAAAAAAAACAAACAAAAACGCTCATATCCTTCTCATTGTATAAATAGGAACAGTCATAGAGCTGCAAACAAGCTCCTAGAACACAAGCTCCCCAGAATGCCGTGCATGCACATACAAAAGCCTCTCCCTATCTCAAAATCTGGATGCAAAACCTAGGCTCTGCCCCTTACGGGAAGCTGAGCCAGCACTATCAAGAAGAAACCTGTACTTCATGTCATGCCAGAAGCAATGATGAATAGATTTCAAAAGAGAGATAAGCATGCTCGACCCCTCCTGAATTCACTAACAGCTTTGAGTGAAAGTGGTTTCTCAATCCCTTTTCCTTCTGTATTTTTCTTCTGAAAATCAGATCATCAATTTTGGTGTGCAATTCTGGGCAGTAACCTGCCTTTAAAATGTGTCTTTTTTTTTTTTTTTTGCCTCTATTTTGTTATTTTCATTACAAGAAACTGGAGATGTGAGCCCCGACTTTAACTATCTGATAATCATAAACAAAAAGAAGGGAAAACAAGTCATCTTATTTTGCTTTGAAACCTGTGCTGACCATGCTTTTCTAAAAGGCAATGTATTCTGAATGCTTCAAGAGATGAAAATAGAGTCTCAAAATGCAAGGATGCCACTCTTCTCAAAGATTGTGGCTCCCCATATTCCAGCAAGGAACCTGTGAAATCTAAAGCTATACTTTAAACAATTCAAAGCAGAAAGAACATAAACAGTCTATGTTTCCATCTTTTGTATGTGGCAAGCAATTTTTATTAGCATTTCATAACTATTTTCCTTTTTCCTATTTTTTATTATAATTTTTTTGCAGTGAGCAGTCTTGGAAATAAAAGTAAAATCAAAGATATTAGATAAAGATGCTAGACAAGACTTCATGTAAGAAAAGAATTTTATGGACCTTTCAAAATATAGGGACCCAGGGGAAACCCTTAGGCCAAAGATAAGAGAACATCCAATTTCATGCTCCAAATAATTTTACACTCTTTATATAGGCAGAGCAATACACAAGCCAGCAAATTCAGCAGACCTGTAAACATTTCTGATGTCTATTAATAAGACAGATGTATATAGTAGCATTACAATCTGATGACAATAGCAAGAACAGCTCCTACTTGAAAGTGGGAGGTCAGAAACCTTGATCTGTAAAATAAGTCTCAGTTTGTATACACACATAGATGGAGCAGTTTGGAAGTTGCATGTGTAATGTCTTCTGTGAAGACAGATGGAAAAGCTGTAGCCTGAAAGACACAGTATGTGCTAATGTGGGTAAGATTTTACTCTTTCAAAGTCTATAACAGCTTTTGATGGAATTTATGACCATGTGACCTGTTAAAATTAAGTGCGCTTTCATTTTTAACAAAAGGAATATACCTGAAATTTTTCAGTTGTGTAGATTAAGACAACTGAAGATATTACTTAGCACCTGTACAGCATTTTATACATATGCTGCACAAATTTCATAATATGACCAAACCAAACAAAAGACAGAAAGTTCTGGAAGGTGTTCAAGAAAGCACTTCTGCACACAAATTCATCACTGGCATCAGTAGGAATTAAGCCCATAGTTTAAATTTAGATGGTGCTCCAAATTAGGACTGCTTAGGGTCCAGCTTGTAAGCATTTAACAGATCCCCAGTACCAATCCAGCAACAAATATTAATAGGAAGTGGGGACTGACAGTGCCTAATTCAGCATTCAGCTCTGCTGGCTTGGCAAGGCACTTGAGCCTTTTCTGTCCCTGCCACTTGGCTTGTGTAGACCAGCTCCAGTGTGGAATAACCCAGCTTTCCATGGGCTGCTCTGCCCTAATGTATATGCTGTTAAGAGTATGTGGATAAACTGAACTACAATCAAAACCCTGCACAATCTACAGCACCCACAGCCAAACTCTGCATCAATTTGTGTGTTTTCATAACACTTCATACAGCAAAACTGAAAATTTCAGGGCAGTTTCCTTCATATTAAAATTATGAAAGACAATTCATAACAGTGCCAAATGTTAGCAAGGCAACAGAGACCACTATACCCAAAGACTCAAACAGGCTGCAGCATTTCAGTTAGGATTTTCAAGATTACCCTCACATCCAGAAACTTTGAAAAATATATGAAAATAGTAAAATTCTTTTTGTAGGAAATTCCATAGTCAGGAATTCATGATGCTCTGCCCATTGTAATGTCTGCTGCAAAACCAATTGATTCTGCACTGTTAACGCAATTTCTTTCCTTCAGGAAATAAATTATGCTCTTTACATACATTTACATAACCAAGACCCAAAGAAACTAAGGGCAGACAAACAACATCTGCAGCAATGATGGTGTAAAGCAGTTTGAAATAGTGTTGTGAAAGATAAGGAAGGAAGCCACCAGCTTTCTTTAGGCAGACAGGGCCAAAGAAAACCTTTACAAAGATTAGTAAACTCCCAAGAAAATAAGGAACACAGTGATCAGGGAATGGAATTCCCCACCTGGGACATAATGTGATTCTGTTAGGGGATGAGTAACAAATCCTCTAGGGCTACAGCAGATGGTATAAAAGACAATTGAATTAAAAGTTGACAATTCATTTTGGCAGATGTCTGGGGCAGATAGATGCCCCCAAAGGAATATGGTTTTCTACAGAAGCGTTCTCCAAAGAATACAAGAAATGGCACTGAGGTCCCAAGTATCTCCTACACTTACATGACAATTCCCTTGCTCAGTCCCCCATCATGGATGGCTGGGAAACTGGCTGTAGTGGAGGAGATGGCTCTGCAGAGCTGAGTGGCTGATGGCCGAGTGGGATCCCACTGCACTTGGTATCATGGGGAACTTCTCAAATTAGACCAATTACAGCCTGTTTGACCATGGCTTTTTCTCTGTGAGTAAGGGTCTACATTACATGAAGAATGTGGGACTCTTGCCAGAGCATCTGCTTTCCAGCCAGGAGTGCAGGTGCTTTTATTTGCTTAAAGGTACACAACGCTAAAACGTCTTAATCACCAAGCATGTTTTGGTTTCCAGTTTTAAGTTATTGGCAGTTGCTAATTAAAGTAATCTTTTGCCTCATCAATGTTAATGAGCTTTGGCACTGTGCTACCAAATGTGGTTGTAAAAATCCTGCTTCTGCAGGTAGTTATTTCTCAATCAGGGGCCTCTCTGTCTTCCTTTGCTGCACCCTGAAGTCATGTCCTTTGGGGCTATGAGTCATTACAGTTAGTCACATGGTTAAACTCCCACTTCAGTATAATTCAACTACAGTTTAAATTTGAGTGGCTTAACTATGGCAGGGTGTTCCCATTGTCTTGTTAAGTTTCTGCCTTTGGACCTTAGAGCACAAAACTGAGAGGTCAACATTGGTGCTTACCCATTAACTAGCTTTAGTTTCACATACTGGGTTTGGCAGAGAGATAGAGATATCACATAAAATGAAGAAAACCCACTGCAATTCACCACTTTGCTAGGAAGGGACAGAAGAATTATTTGAACACCTAAAAAGTAACCAAACTGTTGTCAAATGTGTTTGGTCTACAGTAGTAACTTCATCCAGAGAAATACCTTGTGTTCTTTCCCAGGCTCTGCATTAACGTTGACAAACAGCTTATGATGCACTGCTGATACATCCATCCATGGGCTGAGAGAAGGGGCTGGGGCTAGCTGCAGGTCCTGCAGGGCTCCACTGCTTCCTGCCTATGCAGCAGACAATGCTACCCCGCTGGAAAGCCTCAAACTGCAAAAGCTGTGTGCGGTTGGCTACTGCTTGCTTTTGTTTTTTTGTCTTTACCCAGCCCTCTCCACCACCCCACCCCTCCACCTGCCCACCCCCCATGGTTAGAAGTTCCCGATTCTCTGCTGCTTCTGAAGCAGTTTCAGCAGTCTGCCTCTAAACTGCAGTGGTCCCATGCTCAAGGGGCTGATCTGTTCCTTTCTCTATTCATTATCTTATCATCATGCATCTGCTTATGTCACGCTCCATGACTCTGATGATGACTTCACAGAACAAATATCCTCATCTAAAAGATATGTGCTGTCTCTGTAGCCTAAACACTGACCCATTCTTACATCATGATTTCACTATGAACTTGCAGTTGCTTCAGAATTGCCACCTAGTTTGCTTATTTTGGGATGCCTTTGCAGTTTGATATCTCTAATCTAATTCTGAGATTCACAGATGACAAGATTAAAGAGATTAGTTCAGCGTTCTAGAGATAGTAATTTAGATCTGCTTGCCCAGCAAACCTGTGACATGTGACCATGGCACTGTGTTTATCTTCCTAGTATCGACCAGATTTCACTGGGGAAATATTGTTTGACTGCAGGTAATGAGCAAACTTAATGAAAATTTATGTTTCTTTTCAGATGATAAAGAATTTCCAAAATAGATGCAGTCAGCCTGGTTCAATATTTTTTGGTAAAGATATAAAAGAAATTAAGTTCCCACCATTACTGCTGCCAAACACAAGAATTAAAAGAAAATGTTCATTTTCACCTAGTCTATAACTCCATCTGAAATGCATTTGTATTCCAGAAATATAACACAGTTGGATTTTTGAAAATTATTTAAAGTTGCATATTTAACAGTTTTTGAAAAAGGATAAGAACAGACACAGGAACTAACAGCAAATGATGATTATAGATGTACAAGAACAGCTGGAGTAGCTATGAATTACAGGAACATACTCATGTTCACCTGCAAAATTAATATGGCAGACAAGCATCCAGAGCTGGTTTTTGCTGCTTCTCTGACACCACCAGGAAGAGACTGAGTTTCATCACCAGAAGATTTAGCTCACAAGATACACTTTCAACTGTACACAGTATAAGGTAAATCAAGCATAACTAGTCAAGCATTTTGCTGTTTTAACAGTGTTTGGAACTAATGGACTTCTTTCAATTTCCTCGTAAATGGCAGCCTGGTGTCACAGGATGTGGGTGCCTTAATTTTATCTCCACTTTGCAGAGCACTGGTCTGTACTTAGCAAACCAGCTCTCAGCTTGCATCGTAAGCAAGCGCCTTCCCATTCCCATGGCAAGGCTGCCTGTCAACCCACAAATGAGTAAACTTCCTCAGCTGAGGTAAGGTAGCAATAGTAGCAATGTACAAAAATATTAACACTTCAGCCTACATCACTTTAAAAACTTTTGCAAAACTAAACTACCAGAAAGTTTAGTTGCTCTAATGCATCACCTTTCACTTTTAGCATGCTTCTTTAGTTACAAAGCACCACAAAAAGCAGCCTCTCCATGACATAAGCCTCAGGGTACATCACAGAATGAAACAATTATCTAAGAAATAAGATTGACTGTAGTTTATCTTCCATGAGCATTACACTGTATACAGAAGATCCAGTGACTGTCCTAGATTAGGATGATCTGAGGTGCCCAGTAAACACATCCAAAATACTTTCTCCTTTTCTAGCTCTGTCATTGCTATTTCAGGTATTCTTTAATTACTGAAGGTTCACTGAACTAAAGTCCAAAGAGCCAGCTTTAAAAACATAATTACTGTAGCACACTGACTACCTCCACAATAGAAACTGATGCTTAGGGAGTTGGTTTCTATTCTTACTGCAAGTTCACACTCGTAAGTCCTTCACAAGAACTTTTGGGTGAATTCCACATCATTCCGCTCTGAAGTTTACTTCCTGAAAACAACTTCTACAAGCCTTATGCATAGTTCTTTCCTAAAAGAAAATCTAGCATCAAGACGAAAAAGAGGCAATGGGTCACACCTCTTTCCCACTGCTCACAGTAGCAAACACCCTGTGCTGTTAAACTGCTGTGACCCCTTTCCCGCACCACTAACAGACTGTAGCCAACTCTGGTTTCTAACACTGCTTTACACCTTCAGGCAGTGAACAGGAATCTCTCTGGGGCCAACTGCATGAAAACTTTGTGAAAAGGCACTTTTAGTCTTCTGTTTCATTGCTCCTGTTAGTTTTTAACAATATAGCAGACCCACCGAGTTATTCACAGCTTTTCTCATATGCTAGAATCAATTGTTATTTTATTACCGTTTATGTTATTTCCTGAACTAATTTCTTCATTTTGGTAATAATTACTTTGAATTTTACATATGGCAGTTGATAATATCTTTAGTTAGTATCACTCCAGATGGATTTAGAGCTTCAGAAGAAAACCTCTAGTATCTAAACACACACTCATAAGACAGCTTTTATTTTTCTCTCTGGCTTTACAGCTCCTTCTCCTTTTAGGCTCAGGCACACACTTGCACAGTGTGTTAACACAATTTTCTTACAGGTTCTAATATTTCAGTTAATTTCTTTTATATTTTCTTTCAGTTCATTCTAAAATGCTTTATCCTAGAGCCAACTTCCAAACACCACTTGTCCCAGAGAACACTAGTGCTTACATTCTTCAGAAATAGCACTGGGGATTTCAGGGGAGATGTAACTTTTACTGTTTAAAATACACCTAGAAGATACCATATTTCTTTGCAAGACATTGCATTTATGTAACATCCTCACATCTCTCACTTTCTAATACCAATTGCACACAGATTTGTATAAGGCTAACTCAAAATACCTAGTTATAAGATAGGAGCTCTTCATGGTAAGCCTCTACCAACATCTTAAACTGTGCAAGTTCTTTGGTCAGGTATAGTGGAAGCTTAATGCAACCGAGTGAATTAACTTTGCTTCTTTGCATGCCCATTTTCCAGTCTAACTTAGTAGTATTTGTAGTGAGACTCTATGAATTCGTGCCTTGTCCTCACAAAGAACTTGATTACTGTGCAATTCCAAAGTACTGAGAACAGAGAAGGATTTTTCAGGCCAATTTTAAAACTGACAGATGTAAAAACAAATTACTGCATCTGCACATTGTTACCTGTGGCTTTCTTAAAGTAGAATATATTCTCTGTAAAAAAGTATCACAACATGACATTAAACTAAGTCCCTATTTACTTTAAAAAGCGGTGACTCACTGCAACAAGAGCAATGCAATCACTGGAAAAACTATACATTGCCTAACAGGTTTGGACACACTACGATCAGAGGCATCCAAGTAGCCTCAGATTTCACCCTTACGCATTGATAGAAATGGATGACTATCTCTATACCAGCACACCTGCAAACATTTCCAAGCTGACAGGTCCAGATTAAGCATACAGATACCAAAGGGGAAGCACATCCATCTGCCATACTCTGGTTGCTACATGAAGGAAGCCTAAATCTGCAGGAGGTAAGGGAGCAACAACATGTGCCAGGATGTTTCCCAGTACGGTCAGAGGGCCAAGGCTGTGCGGGACAGCTTAGAGCATATTACTACCTGCAGAAGAGATCCAGTCAAAGATGTTTACACCTGGGCATTTCACATCTTCCTTATAATTTTATTTTTTCTTTATTTCATAGCTTGCATTATGAAGGTTTAAAAAAAGATTTCTATTAAAGCAGTTTCTTTTATTTAAATATTATAAAAACCCACAATCAAACAAATAATTCTTTCTGTTTAACAGAATTGCAAATGTTAAGAACAGTAAAAAAAAAAAAAAAATCAGTTGATTTCAATGAAATTGCCCTGATATAAAAATCATAAATGCCATAGAAAATAAGAGTTCATACTGTGGATTAAATGTATATTTATATAAAGAAATACAGACAGTTCATTCTGACAGATTACTAGTCTGCTGGCAGTACAAAGTGCTACGGACTTGGATGTGACCTTGAAATGCCTGTGGCATTGGGTTTTACAGAAGATGTACAACCCTTGCATCTCCAGAGAATCCTTTGACTCCCCCAGATCTAGAGTATCTGTACTATATGATGTTTAAACCTCATGGTTGGTGGGTTTTTTTCATTGTAGCATGCAGACAACTCCTGTCTAAGTTGAGAAACTCTAAGGAAACTTTTCCACTTCCTCTGTTTTCCTTATAGCAAGGCTTCACCTATGGAAAATGCATGAGCTGGTCTAGTGCTCACAAATTTGATCATTATATTAATAAATACATCAAAAGCAATATTAAAAACATGCAACAGTAAGATTTTAAGCATTGGATAGTTAACTAATATTAAATCTAATTATTTTTAGCAAAGAATCATCAAAGAACTAAAATCCAGAAAGGATTTTGAATATTGTAACAACAGCAGGCATATGAAAAGGAAGTGTACCACAAAGATAATGAGCAGAGAGACCAAGCTAGGATCTATTTGCAGTCAAAGTGGTTTCTTCTCCAGCAACTACATTGTGAAGCTTCTAAATGGAATCTGCAGACAAGAAACCAACATCCAACACTTCAAATGCTCAGCATCACACACTGTCAGTCATTCCCAGCATTCTTCATTATGAGTTAAATCTCCTGTCTCACTATGAGAAGAAGTAATGGGGATTTGGTTTTGAGTTTGTTTTTTAGCTAAAAGCTTTGAATCACTTTTTGTTCTGAAATGTGGCATTACAATGAATTTCATGACAGATCATTTCCCTAATGATCACATTTCCTGGAGTGAGTTTTCTCATCTGCCTCTATGACTGCATCAGCACTGCAACCACACGCACTCTGCAACACCTTCTAGCTCCAGCGAAAATGCTATTATATGTGCACAGATTGAAACAGGACTCAAAGAGATATATCACTCTGACCTAAGACATAGACTGGGAGTCTGCATCACAAGCACAGCTGAACTGTTTTGATTTTGGATTTCTTTTACAAGGAAAGTACATTGTAACTTTCACAGAAATCTGCCTCATTAAGGTCTATTGTTGTAGTCCTGATCATGTTAATTTGCATTTGCATTTGCCTCCTGCAGTACCACAGTATATAGAGATCATAAAATTAAATGCAGCTGCTAAATGTACTGACCCCTGATGCAAAATTACTAGTGCATTATTGTTATTTCCCTGCTCTTGATTTACTCATGCTCATACTCCAGAACATCTGAAAGGTGCTACCCTATGATCTGCTCCAACTGCCCAAGCAACCTTTTTATTTCTGCTTCAATCTGATCCCCCGCCTGGATATAGGCAGAAATTTTCTTTTGAACCTGACAGAAATCTTCTCCCAGGAAGAGCGGTTAATACCTTCATGCCTTCCTTCACTAACCTTTGCTGAACATCAGATTAAGTTCTTATGTCCACCCATTGGTAGGGTGACAAGTACATTACACAGAAGGTTAACACAGGATTTCTGCAACTAGCTGAGGTGATATACAGGCCTCCTACCACTTTGCTGACTGACTAACAGGATTCGCTAAATGAATGGTTTATTGTTCACAATAATCAATGTTACATTCTCCTCATGTTGCATTGCTCAGTATTGACTTTCGGCTTGAGCTTGCTACAAATTATTACTTCCTTTATGAAATAAGTCACAACAAACCAACTTAAAAGTTTGAATTCAAAAATGCTCCGTCTTCATTTCTCCTCTTTTTTTTTTTTCCTTTTTACTTTGCAAAAGTTCCACAGTATTTTTCATGCCTAACAACTTTTCTTTTAGAAATCAGCTCTCTGGATCTGTTTCCATTTACCCTGGGAATAACGACTTTTCTTTACTAAAGTGTTTTGAGCTCTCTTACAACAAGATATTTATGAAAGTGCATTGAACTCCATTTACGAAGCAGAAATATTTTCTATTAGCTGTATAAGGTGACAATTTGCTATGATGAACATGTGTCCCAAGGCTCTTTTCTTTTGCATTTCCTTTAAGCACTAGTGTTTAACAGCACTTACTAAATAATCACACGGTCTGATTTGCACAAATACATACTTTTCCCTGTAATGACACAAATATTTTGCAAGGTAATGTTCCATGAACGAAAAACGTTCCATGGTTGTTTTAAGGAAATTACATTTCTTTGTTTCACCAAGATGTATTTTCTCAGGCAAAACTCATATTTTCTCAGGCAAAACAGCATAGTTTGAAAGCTGCTACAGGTAAGAATTTTCTGAAGGGACACTACAATCATTTCAATAGTGCCGTTCTAAGACATAAATGAGATGCCTTCCTGACTGGAAAAATTATATATTTTCTTAACTAGATATTACTTCATAATATGCTTACTCCCCAGAGAAGGGAGACATTCTCAGCCACTTCTTTGAGACAGAATTTCTCCCCTCCCCTTTAAGAATTGCCTTTAGTCTTTGTTATAAATGGAAGAATGAAAGTATTCGGCCTACACTTCCTGGAAACTCAGCCTGGGCCCATGTATCTGCTTTTATCAAAATATCCTTCAAAGGTCAGGTAATTTTCCACACTCATCTAGAGACAAAGATGCTACCTATCTTGATGAATCAGTGCAAGAGTGTTAATGCTTCTCCCTCAAAATAAGTCAGATATAATCACTAAGAAAGTGAAGGACATTATTTCCATGACTATAAGAATTACAATCTTATCCTATTCCACAGCTTCTTCCACGGTGGGCCTTCATTCCAGCTCTTCCCTGGCTTTGGAGTTGGTTACAGGAGACAAGGGACCAAACAGCAAACCAGTCAGTAGTGAGCTAGGCTCTGCACTCTTTCTGTCTGCTGTCAAAAAGTATGAGGTCAATTAGAGAGCACAAGGCACCAAATGCTAGTTTGAAAAAATAAAAAATAAGAAGGGCTTTCTTCACGCTACCACTGAAGAAATGCTGGAGATATTAGGTTTTCATCCTTTTAAATCCATTTTCTCTTAAACCAGTTTCACTGTCCTTCATCTGATGTTCTGGGGTAGCAATAGGTGTACCATCACATCCTGACTCCCTGTCCCACAGCACTGGTCTTCCCCCATTTGGCTCCATATCTGATCAACATTTCTTTCTGAATGTTAACTCTTATAACTACTAGAAAATTTCACTAAAGATGCCAACTGCATCCACTAACACCATAAAGATCTGACAACAACCGTAAATTAGAAGACTTATCATTCTATCAAGAATTGCAGTGCTTTTCAAAGACTACAAAAAAGATCTTCAGTGATTTTTTAAAAAGGATGTGGGGTTCTGTACCTGTTTCCTGTTACCTGTGGTTGCTCACTGCCACAATGACAAGCTGACATAACAGACAGAGCTCAGATTTTACAAAAAGACAAGTTATTATTAAGAACAGATATAGAAAAACATCCTTAAATAGTTATTACACAATACATCAGCTTCATTCAAGACTCTACTCACAGACGTACCTTATCATCAACTACTGTAATAACAAACACAGCTATTCCAAACCCTTAGCATTTCACAACAAAATCCTTTCAGTCAAACCTGCAGCCATCTAGAAACCAAGTTCTTACAACCCTGAACCACAACCCAGCAAATTAATCACAACCAATTAAAAAGAAAAAAATAAATCTGTAGAGTTCAATAAATATTTCAAAAAATATTCTATACTGTAACATGGATCCAGGTCACACTTGAATTAATTGCAAACAATTCCCACAGTTTGTGTCTAAACAGTTCATCTGATATTCAGGAAACATGATGTCATCCTATGCAACCCTGAAGATAAGTTCCATATTTCTTTCTCCTTGCTTTTTTTCAAGAGAAATTTTCCCTCAGTCTAAATAAATCTGTTAGGTCAACTACAGGTCAAAATCAATTTATTGTTGTTATTACTACTTATGAGCACTTAGATATGAGCATGCTGAAAGCAACATAAAAATTCTCTGAAGAGAATGTGGTCCCTCTCTTTCATATACAGATGTTGTTCAAGTTAGCTCATCTCCTGTGGACAGACTATCTGCTACAATACTTAAAAATCAGAGGGGTGAGATTATGTGCTCTCCCATACAAGAGTGAATGTGTGTGTGTGTGTTTGTAACACATTATCTGCACATTCTGTTGTTTGTTTATGGTATTTCACTCACTGCTGAGAGAATGTAATATGTTAATGAAAGGATTAAACAGCTGGAGAAAATAATAATTGCAAACAAATATAGTACTTTTGTACGTGACCTGATCTTTTATTGTTTCTTTATATTGAGAGAGGAGCTTTGGACTACTCTAAGTTTTTACCTGCAGCAGTTACAGTTTTAAGAGCTGTCTTCCAAAAATATGCGCATTAGTTGTTGTCACATAAAGAAGTTATAACGGTGCAATGCGAGACCTGCAATACATGGACCAATGTAGGAGAGTTCATTTTGGATCCAGGAAATAATTTATTCAGTTTTATGCTGCTTTGAATGAGATGTTGCACGTCCCTTTCTCAGAAAAGTAAATAAATAGCACAGGAGATTATACAATCTCTTTGGCTGGGCACATAAGCTACTGCTACTTTTTCCCTTATGTGTCCTTCCTCTTGCCTCTATACCATTCCTTTTTAAGAAATACCTACACACAGCTTCTGCCTGACTTTCCAAGCCTTTAGTATTCATAACTTCATAAAAAATTTCAGCAGCTGCACCCTCCTCAGTGATGAGCACAGGAAGGCCTTCTGAAAATCTGATCATTTCCTTCTATGAAAAAACAGTTCTCAAATGATTTGGAGCTTACAGGCAAATCTAGGGATGTCTCCTCCAAACAGCTTTCTCAGGGCAGCTCACAGGGAAACAGAACTTTGAGTCTGAATATCTCCAATATGTAAAAAAATAATAAAAGTGGACTTTATTTTCCTGTTCTAATATAAAGCCAAAGAAAATTCAAAACACTCTAAAAAGACCACAAAGATAAAATAAATCTTGTAAGACACTTGAAAGCCTTTTCAGACTTTCCACTGACGTCACCACTGAGGTGAGACTTGGGTGATCAGCAAATCTGTTGCAAAGAGAAACAGAGAGCATAAACTGCCGAGAGAGCAGCCGAAAATGCCACATCTGACATGCTCTGCGTTATTAAAATGTCCTCATTGCTCAATTAAGAGAGGTTTTTTAGAAGCTGTGGTTTGCAAACAATCCTTCCCTTGCCATTTAAGGCATGCTCCTGCAATGACAACACACTTGCTGACATCTCTGGAGCAGAATCACTTCCACACTGCGAATGGCTCTCTCCCCAACAGTGACACATAACCTTAAACCAGCTACTGCGTCATACACTTTCCCGTTTATTCAGGGTGGTGAGAAAACAAAAAAAAAGACCCTTTAACCTAGGATTAATCACAGAATTAAAAAAAAAAAAAAAAGCATTTTTATTAGGTTTTGGAATAATCTAATCCTCAAATCTCAGAATTTTTGTGGAATCTTTTCTCCTGAACTATTCTGTGATTTCTAGAGAACTTAATACATCCTGTGTTGATTCAAAAGGCATATGTAGGCAAGATTTCCATAAACAGTATGCCTCTATAAATCTTACTACATATAGAAACTTATCTATTCTCTCACTTAAAAACCCTCATGGCCAAACTGGCCAATCTTCAGAAAAGTATAAAGTACTAAATTCAGGAGGCCAAACATCACTGGATTTTATGAAAGTTTCACCTGTAAGTATTATGAAAACTTGAAGTATCATGAAACCTTGAAGTATCACAAAACCTTGATCCATTAATATCAAGGATAAATAACTCTTTACAGATCTCACATTCATCTCTTTGAAATGCCTCCCTTGCATTCAGCACCATTCCACTATAAACCTTCTAAACTGTTGTAAATTGACACTGCGTTAAGATGTTATTATTCCTGACGTTTCTTAAGAGTAAGAAGATGCACTGGGTGGCTCTCAGAAACATTTGTTTGTAAGTCATTTTCTTAACAGACTAGGACAGCAAAATCAGAAGTGCTGCTAAGTTATAGTAAAGCATATTTCTTACCACTGTTTCACATCTTCCCCTCAAACCCCAACCACATTTCATACTTCAGACTAACAAATTAGACTGCAGGTGTGTGGAGGATGTAGAAAAGTCTTTCAGTTCTGTTGAGACAACACAGTTGAGTACAGAAGCATTAATGAAACTGCAAACAAGGCCAAGTCTTTTTGTGCACTTATTGGGCAGTCTCAGGTATCATAAAGGTTAAACTTCCACTCATACACAGATGCATGGCAAAGGCATGCACATTCACACATATTATTTGGGGATGAGGCAACTTATATATCGCTTTCAAGAGACTTAGCGCAATAGTCTCTCACTGTCATCAGGGACCAAATAAAAAAATATACATAATTTTAAATATATATGCTTCATTATAATTTATTTTTTTCCAAGAAAGAGTGATATGAATAAAGAAATCCTTCACACTCTATCCAAAACTCATAAAAACCAAAAGATATCTTTAAGGTGAAGATTTATGTGATACTGCATTCATTATAGACAGTGCAAGTCTATCTCAAGATTAAATAAATTGCTGCAGTAGCAACATTGATCATCTTTCCTTCACTTATGGCAGTACATAATTTTAAATCATATGCTGACAGAGTCATCTTGGCCCATATTTCTCCAGAACTGTTGGTCAATGTTTATAAATGCTATCACTAAGGTACCTAAACTACCCAATTTACCATACAGGCTCACTATTATATTTACACCCTCAAGTGTGGAGGGTGTAAATATAAGTGTGCTTTGTAACATGAAGCTTTTCGCAGCTATATTCCATTAAGCACACCTTCTCATCTCATCCACATACAGTGGAAGCCAAAAGCTGGCAGTCCTGTTCTCGTGTCTCACAAGGACTCAACCAACTTCAGTTATTTCATGCTACGTTGGTTTAAATGGAGACTACATTTGACATGATCCTGTTTTATAAAATTTCAGATTTGCTGAAGTTAAGCACAGTATGGGTTGTTCCTACTTAGCACTAAAGTATCAGCTCCCCATTGACAACACCTGTGCTTTAGCACTGAGAACAAGGTAGAAATTTAAGTCACTTGTTTCATAGTTTTTATTTTCTTTGCTCAGCTACACTATTTACACTATACACTTTAATGCACAACCAGTTCCTTCAGATTAACTTGTAGCAGTTTACAGGTTGCAAAAGACAAGCATCCCTCAGAATATTTAAAGAATTATGATTCTACATTTTGGAACAAGGTAAGCATTACCACCTTCAACTTAACAAATGATGAAACTAGGTCTGGAGAAATGAAAATGACTTAACACGTCACACCATGGGTTTCTGAGACAGGCTAGACTGCAGCTGACATCTGTGTCTTAGATCTTATTCTAGAAGCTTGACTATGCTCTGCATTTATCTTATGCTTTTTTCCACTTACATGTCTTAACTCACAAGCATCCAGAAACAGTTCAGAGACTAATACCATCTTAAATATTCTAGTCACAGCTTCTGCAATATATATGATAACCTGGAAAGGCTTTACTAGCCATATATTTTTGTACCATCTCAGATGAGGCTCTGTATTGTACTGTATTTCCCCAAGTGTAAAATCTTTCAGTTCATATAGGACATAGATGCTTCATTTAATGAACTACTATTTCCTTATATGATATACAGAAAGCTTCATTGTATGGCTTCATTTTTCTATTAGACAGCTAGTTTGATTATTTCTCTCTTTGTCAGGAAAAGAATGTATTTCAAAAGGAAATTAAAAATATTGCTCCACGGAGTCCACATTTTTGCAACAACAAAAAATGTCATTCACACACAACAAAAGATACCTCTAGAGCTCTGTGCAGGGCAGTGGGATTATGAATGAAGAATAGACAGATTGTAAGAGAAGTCTTTGAAATCAGAGAATAGAAAGATAAGCTTGCAGGCTAGCCGAGAAGGCACTGGCACAGAGGGAATAACTGGAAGAAAAGTACTGCAACATAGTGGTATAAAAGAAAAGAAGTGGATTCTGTTAGCTATACAACACTATGGATAATATAAGCTGGCACTGAAATGCTCACAGCTAGTTTCTAAAACCCTGGCACTATAGCCCCCAAACTGCTTTACTTGGAAGGGAAAGCAGCCTGGAAATAGAAAAAGTGCAGTAACAGTTACTGAAACACCAGTAGAACAAGATCTGTTTACAAGAGTATGTATAGCCTGGAAATGCATCGGGAGACACAGTACAATAGTCTGAGAGAATCACAGCACAAAAATCTGAATAAAGTTGCAGGGGAAAAAACCAGCTACCACAACTGAATGTTATTTTAATCTTGATATTTACAGGAGGAAGTCAGACTTTTACCACTTTAAAACTTATTACCATCTTTTGCACAGAAGTGCTTCAGAGCCTAACCTGAGCTTTGAAGAGAGCAAGTTATTCCCCCCAAAATGTATTGGCTGTTCTGCACTTCATAGCTCGCCTGAAACAAACAACTGCTTCATTTCTAGTTATATACAATCAAAGATGATTAAATGTGAACACTGGACATCCCCACAAAATGCAGAAAGCAGCAAAGGTCTGGTACAATCACTGCCTCCCAGAGAGTGCTGGCAGTCAGAGCCCTAGGAGCCAGCTCAAAGGGCATATCTGTCCCAGGCAGGTCACAGACATCCATTCTAGCCCTATCTAAGCTGTTACATTCCTGTAACACATGTTGTTGCTAGGGTTTGAAAGGAGTTCACTCACAGCCATGAAAAGCTGAATTCATGCTAGCAGGCCTTGCCCAGCACGTGGCACTTTCCTGTGATGCTTCTCACTCCTCTGCTGTCTCGGGTGCCATCTCTGCAGCCACCCCTGCGCTGCGGTTCCCCTGTGGTACTCACCTCAGGGCTGGCAGCACCAGAGGAACAGCCATACAGAAGGGGAATGACAGAAGGGCAAGACTCAGGGCAAGTCTGTGCTACAAAACACAGGGCAATGCAGAGACAATCAAGCTAAACTCTGAGCAAGGTAGTTAAATGAGTATGAAGAGAAGTCAAGTCACAACAGCAGACACTTCATTGTGGGCTAAGTTGCCCTGCCTTCATGGTCGGTGAGATGTATGCTTATGAATATTAACTCTTAAAACTAGATCAGGAATGTAAACAGAGGACAGAACATTTTCATGGCCTGCTGCTCTCCTTTCCTTACTCCCAGCATGGTACAGTATATACCACAACATAGCTGCACAGCAAAAGAAAGCAGGATATTTTTTATGCGCTATATACAATACATTCACAATTTCAGTCTGGAGACTGCCTACTTGTTTAATGCATACACACTCCCAGGGAGGTGGGCAGCTCTGCAGATAGGTCACTGGAGTCAGAAAAAGAGAGCTTGATTCCTAATACTGGGAACATTTTGAAGTCGCTTCATCCTGTTTCCTTCCCCCCATTTCCTTCTGCCTTATCTCATTATATATGCAATGTTTCTAATCCACTCACTGTCAATTTCTTCTTCAGTACCTAAATATATAAATGTAAATTTACCAAATTAAAACTGAAACTAAAGGAAGCGGTTCCAACATACCATGCCACTGAGAGCTGGACTTTCTTTAGTACTTGTCTCTGCATGGCAGTTTTGGAGCTTTAAGTCTGTCAATATACTGATGTGAGTGAATACAGAATGACTAGCAAATATCTCTTCCATACTATGTAAAAAAGACTCATCAGACAGAATCAACATCTCTTGCCTTATCTGCAGTTATAACCTGCATACCACATCACCAATCCAGCTACCTGCTTGCAATGTCTGTGCAGGTCTAGGTGAACAGGTAAACAAGATTATGTTCAGTTTAAATCAGTAGCTAATTCTAGTCCAGAAACCATGTAGCTATGCGAGTGTGCTGCTGTGCTCTGATTAATGTGTGTCTTGCTGGTGGCTTAGGCACAACTTCATAACGAAACTAAATGGCTTCCACCTTAGAAGTGACTTGCATCTGGCCAGCCCAGGAAATGAGCAGGACTGCCTGCACCTCTGCGCATACACAGATTCTCTCAGTTGATTTTGAATAAAGTATTGGTAATGTGCAAGATGTGAAAAGCGGGCAATTTGTTTCAAATTATTAAGAAGTCCCTGAGTGCAGGATTCTGAGGTATTTTTTTCAGAAAGCCTCAAATGCACTAAAAAAAAAGAAAATAAAAATGACAGTTGTAATCAGAACCTGCAGTGTGGCCATCATAAGAAGAAATCAGAGGCAGTGCTCTTAAGCCTTCACTTCACTTTCATCTACCTTAATACCTATCCTCCTGCCAGATCAATTCCCCTAGTGCTAGTTTTGGCTGCGACAACATTAATTTTCTTCACAGTAGCTGGTATGGAGCTAAGTTTTGGATTTCACTGAAAATAGTGTTGATAACACAGAATCATGCTCAGCATATGTAGCTGGGGAAAGGAGGAAGGGGAGGGAGCATTTGGAGTTATGGTATTTTCTCTTCCCAAGTAAAACATGATGGAGCCCTGTTCTCCCAGAGACAGATGAACACCTGCCTGCCAATGGGAAGTAGTGAGTGAATGTCTTGTTTTGGTTGTGCTTCGCTAACTAAACTGTCTTTATCTCAACCAATGTGTTTTCTCATTTTTATTCTTCTGATCCTCTCCCCATCCCACTGTGGAGGGAGTGAGTGAGTGAGCGGCTGTGTGGTCCTTAGTTGCCAGTGAGGTTAAAACACAACAGTCCTTTTTTGGCACCCAACATGGGGTTCAAAGGGTTTGAGGTAATAATAGATTTGATTGGAATATGCTGGATCAAATTCATAGCTGTTATTGCTGTTTAGGTATTATTGGACAGGCTCCTGTGCTTGCTATGGAGCTTATTTGCCTCACACTGCCCCAGCCAAAACCAGCACAGTGTGCCTGCTGAAGCTTGGTACTTTTAACTTGGAAAATAAAAAAAGCCACACCCAGAACTATCAAACAATTATTTAGTTTCCTGAAATAAAGGAAGTGGCTCAGAAGTGGGTGAAAACTTTTGAAAGCTGTCAAATTGCTATTTCTGTGGAGAGTGGGGGAGGAAGATGAATTAATGATCTAATGGAAAAAAATAGTGTTTGTCCTGCAAGCATTACTCTTTCTTTTTTCTTAAATGGAGGCAAGAAGGTTTTAATGAGTTCAGGTGTTGTTGGTTTTTTTTCTGGGGGGTAGGCAGGGTGTTGGGTTGGTTTTCTTTGGTGTTGGGTTGGGTTTTTTTTAATTGGGTTCTTTAGAGGTGGTTTTTTTTCATTTGGGTTGTTTGGGGGTTTGTTGGATTGTTTTTATAGACAGGCATAGATGTATTGTATCACGCATGTCGGGATAAGCTTTTTAATTGAGAGATCGGCTCAGATATTAGAAAGCCTTCTGTTATCAATCTTACACTAAAGATTTTAAGAAGTGCACATTTGACAACTGAAGATTTATTAAAGCTAGCTATTCCATGTACGTAGAGATGAAAGACTTAACAAACAGTACACAAAACACTGATGAATTTAATGGGATGCCTCAACAATGCAAATATTTAGAAGGACAGACTGAACTCCAAATTTCGTATTTACTGGTACCATATATAGGTATGTATAGGTACATCCACAAAAAATATTACTTGTGTATTTCTTACCAGGATAATCAGCTGGACACATGCCTTTTACTTGGGGGATTTACGTAGTGACCAGGCCTTTGTGCAGGCTCTAGATATTCCTAACTTTTCTGTTGTTGCTTAAATTTAGTTTGATGCTGTGAAAAGTGGTTTGGTGATTACAGGAAATCAGAGATGTTTTATACGATGTCTGTGCATGTGGTAGATGCCAGACACTCTTAAATTTTCTCCTGCTAGGTCCTCAAAATCGTTAGGTACAATAGCCTGTTGAAGAATAATAATAACAGTAATAATTAAAGTCCCAAAGCTTACCCAACACTTACTAACGAGCACCTGAAAATTGTTCTTGCCATAAAACCACAGCACCTTTTCCAAATGCTGCTCCACAATTAACAAACCCCTCCCTAGAAGACAAGTAACCTATAGCTATGAGGCAGAGTAATCTACACTGTAAAGATGAAATATAAAGGTTCTGGCACCCTGACAGGAGAAACAATGTCTGTGCCAACTACATGGTGAAAACAAGGCTGTGAAATTGAGTACTTGATTCTACAGTGTGAGGCAGTTTATTGCTTTAACCATACTAGACAAGAGTTAAAATGTTGTTTCTTTGAGGCTCTTCAGTTTAGTAAAAGCATATAGAGAGGAACTGGCTAAAGCTAAACCACTGTGTGTGGACAGAGAAAATAACTATCACTTGAAATAAAATACTGCTACCCCTCTGTCTTTCGGCCCTTTCTGTTAGCTAACACATCAACTGACTGTGGAGATGGCTGAGAGAGCAGACAGTAACCTGCCCTTTCTGGAGAAAAGGGAGCAGTGGGAAGTCTCAGAAAGACTGACAAAATGGAAAGTAGGACGGCAGATTAAAAAAAGAAAGAAAAAAATTAAAAAAAAAATGGGGACAGGAAAAGCAAGAGATTTTGTTCTTTTCCTCTACAGTACAGCATTCACTTGTTTTCTTACAGTATCCAACAGCTACCAATCAGATTTATTCAGTGCTGCCTCTCTTCAGAGACTTTAAGGACAAAAGAACTAATGCTTGTGCTTCAAATGTTCTTCTTAGCTGGTTATCAACTAAAGACAGATCATTTTCTTGCTTACATCAGTATAAACCTGGAGTTACTATAGTGACATGATGATAGAAGCACTCATAAATTCAATTTATGTAAAAAAAGGTTTCAGCCCTGCATATAATCTGCTGCCATTTCAGAATATATGTTTCAAGCCACTTTTTAGGGTGAATATTACTTTAGAGAAAAGCTTTTGTGTCTGCCTCAACTATCCCAAATTACATTCACTATCAAAACCGATGGAAGGTACATATACATAGAATGCTGCATGTTCTAAAAAAAGATTTTCTTAAACATAGATCCATTTTTGTCTTTATATAAAGTGTTACCTCAAAATTAATTGCTTTTCTTGTTACTCACATTATCTGTTACACCTAACATGTTTTGCAAGATCAACCTCTTGAGCTCTTTCTCTCAGAAAATTAAGAGTGACAAACTCACCTGCAGTGAGGTAATTGAGCAGACAATTAAAAACTTTGAAGGCTCTTTAAGAAGTGTTTTTTATAAAATAAAATAATTAATTTTGAAAAAATAATTAAAAAAACAATTATAGAGATTAACCTACAATATTTAGATTTTTCTTACTAACCCCACTGCAGTAAATATCAAAATTTGAGGAACTGTAACCAGATTCTGAGATCAGGGAGTGGCTAAAATGGAAGGGAAGATTTTCTTCTTAAGGATTTAAACACTGAAAACAAAGTACTGCATCGTGAGCTCAAACCAAACATAAAGACTGTATTGAACAGGTTCATAAGTGATCTATATGTATTCTTTTTCAAATACAACTACAAATCTTTTTTCTTTCTAAATGGTTCGTATAGCTCTCGTGTATGACCTTGCGGAAGACATTTTAGCCTTGTACATTATGCGTCAATCTTCTGAGTTCTGACACCATTGCATACAATTGCATTCTAGTTTCTGAAAAAAATTGTTATTTCTCCACTTTGCAAAGCTTTCATTTGTTTTACCTCTACAGAGGACATTCAGAGATCAAAAGGTGAGAAAGAAATATTAATTTCTACCTACCTTTGACAAAAGCATCCTGTCTCAGAAATGCAAGACCAAATGCTAAGAGTTTAAGCCACAAAAACATGGTTATTCCTGGAAATCAGGCGTATCCTTATGAAACAGCATGTGTGTTTCTCTGGAAAGCAAAATAAGTGTTATCTGTCTGCAAAACAATTTCTCTGCAAAACTTAAACCAAAAAGGAGAATAACTAGGCACCTACATTGCACTGCCTGCTTATCTGTGAAGGAGTTGCTTCCTCTGTTACCCCGAACTAACCACTCACAAACTCACTATGCAGTTTAGTGATGTCAGAGACAATTACTTCTTCAAAAAAAAAAATTCTTTTAGTTCCAGGAAGTCAAGAGGGTTTTTCTCAAGTTGCTGCAGTAATGCTCAGCTTCCTTAATTCAAACAAAACAGGGTTTTTTCAGCTATTTCTTTCTACTGAGCAGCTAAACAAGATTTGGCAAAGATCTGGATTAAACAAAACCATTCTTTGTATTCACTTTTTTATTAAACATGTTCACTGAGCACCTATGTTTTGGAAGCTAACTAACGTTCTATGTTATGGATGCTTCTTAAGATTTCGGTTGAGAGAAAGAGAAACTCAAACCTTCAGTCAACAAAACCCTTATACTAGAAACAAGGCCTTCATAAAAAGATGCATCATCGAGTGAAGTGACTGCTGATTCAATGAAAACCCTCTAAACATGGGATTTATTTCTGAATCTTTCTGCAAGGATGCATGCAATCCTAGGTATAAGAGTAATACAACAAACGGATAGAGGCAGTTTAGTCCCGTTTTCTGTAATGTTCAGTTCCTAATTAGATAGCTCAGTGCAATTCTTTACCATGATAGTGCCAGAAGATTGTGGTCCCTTTTCTGGAGTCAATGAAAGGTACACCAAAGACATTTTCTCTCACTGCATGACCTGAGATAATACTCAACAACTTGATGATGCATGTCTGTTGTACAGTGTATTACAAATGGAATAAACATTTGGATTGCCTCTCATATTGAAGGTTTCGAAGGTTTTAAAAGAACAAGTAGAATCCTGCCACAAGACAAATAAAGGGGAAGAGAATATATTTGTACTTATTCTTCATATCATAAGTCCTTCCTAAGAGGAAGAATTCCTAAGCATCACATAGAAAAATATTGCACAAATTCACATAACAATTCACAGATGACATAAGAGAATCAATCTCATAAGATTAAAACCAGCTTTCTACACATCCAACTTTGAGTCAAGCCTTACAACTCAGGCCAAAATCTTAGCTTACCTTTCTAAGCAGTATGTATCTATGCAAAATAGCTGTAATCATAATTATGTTGTAAATTTGTTCAAAACAAAACTGACATAGAGATACCACTCTGACACTCCAGAGACCCCAACTTTCATATACAATAATTTCATCATCCTGGAGTTGTCACAAATTGAATTTGGACTGTAGCCATACATTTTCTGCAGCACTGACATCTTAGTCCCTGTTATCCTACACAAAACCAGGATAACAGAAAGGCTGAAGTGTGCCATCTGATGAATAGACTGCAACACTTATCCTGTGGAGAATTTGACTTAAAGGCTCTCAACAAGAACCAAGCTCTAACAAGAATCAGGAGCCATTTCCACCTGATCCTACCCAGTCCTCAAAACTGCTGCAGACCTGGTCTAAGAAGGAGGAGGACATACATATGTTTCAGAAACCAAACTTTCTCAAGATTCCTCCCTCAATAATGACCCTTTGCAAGCAAGTAATTATCAACTACATACACAAAGCTGAAATTTACACAAAAGAAAGTTCAGATTTAAGCAAAAAGCATAGAATGAAAGGGAATCAGTGTACTTTGCTAGCATTTGCATTAGATCGTAGGTCACAGGATATAAAGCTGTGTATACGGCAGGCCTTCAGAACCCACAGAGTAATCTCAGCTCTACTGGTTAATGAAGGAGGGCAGTTTAGTTCCTCCCAGCCACAGGGAAGGTCAGAAAGCGGTTGCTGTAGACTTGCTGAGTGGAAAACATGCTCCATAAAAGCAGTTGGACAAGAAAGAGAAGACTGTTTAAAGGGGAAATTCCTACAGTGCACTCTGCGCATCATTTTTGCCTGATGCTTTATGAGAGATAGTGCAGAAGGATGAGCTCAGTTTTTGGATTTATCCTTCAGAAGAAGACTGCAGTTTATGTTTGGAAGAAGACTTTGTGTGTTCTAATAGCCTTAAAAACATTTATGATTAATTCTGGGTAAGCCACAAATGGGAAATGATACATGGGGTGTAAATACACTGGTCTAACCATAATCTATTAATTTATCAAAAGCTGCAGACTGAACCTCCACTTCTGGAGGAGTGGGAGGGAATTAATTCACTTTATTGCAGATTAAGCAATGGGCTTTTAAAATAAACCCTTTCTCAGGACACAGCCTTAATCTTTAATCAAACAAATAATTATGTCAGTGCATAACTATAGTGGTATACTTCCCCTGTGCTGGAAAGAAGCAAAACCAGAACCAGCAATTTGTACTGTTAAGGATTTCTAAAATGGCATTAGAAAAATGTGTAAATGCTTAAATTATCCATCTTTTTGTAAGTCTCACTCTTTTGTAAGTTATGAAAAGAGCTAAAACCCCAAACCAAGAAGAGAAACAAAACAAAAAAAGCAACCCACTTGCAAGAAGGTTAAATCTTGTTCGATTTAACTGTCTCGCAATACAGTCATTTGTTAAATTACCATAAATGTGTCCATATTCTGTGCAGTTAAATTCCAGCTCAAAAGGGTAATTATACCACAACTCCAATAAAATTTAAAAATATGAAGTGCCAATAACAATCAGTTTCCCTCTCAATTTACATGTGAAGCCATTGGAAGATATCACAAATATATGCCTCCTGCTTCATACCAAAACTTTGCATATATCAGTATGAAGCAATTCACACAATTTTACATGAAAATACACTGAAATCTTAATCAGAAAATAGATTAATTTTATATGAATTTAAAGTGTTTTAAGACATAAATGTTTCTTATATGAACTAATTATACCATTTGAAAATACTTCTATGATGAAGCTATTATATATTTGCAGATAAATTAACCACCCAGATCTAGTTTAAAACTTTAAAACAAAGAAAATAGAAAGGCAAGCAACAAATGAAACAAACTCACAAGAAATAACAGAATCATAAAACAAGTTGCATTTCAGAACTAGAAATCTAGCTAATATTTTACAGGGATATATGCAGGCTATAATCAGCCTCAGCACCTAAAATACATCACAACTGGCTTTGATTGACAGTTGCCAAAACCAGCTTGGCTTTACTGTGAGAGTGAAATTAAGTCACAAAGAAATATAGTATTGGAGTCTGTATATACAGATACTCTATCCTTGCAAAGATTTCTGAAACAGATGATATAAGGAGGGAGAAAAATCAAATTATTCTATGGAAAGATGCAATGAAAATTCTGGTTTTTATTTGCATTGATTTTCATGACATATATGTCCCACATGATGTATGCTGCTAATGACACCACAGCATTAGAGCAAGTAGTTGTGATCCCCAAAACAATACACATGCCTATCCTCCGGCTCAGTCTCTCATAACATCAGGCAAAAATGTTGCAGTTACTCAGTGACTGACAGTGTAAAAACTCTGCCCAGATCCCAAACAATCTTGGAGCTTGCTGAGAGAGACCAGGACCTCTGATAGCCTCCACAATCACTACCACCTTCATTTCTACCAGGAGGTGTGTCTGTAGTTTGGTTTTGTAAGTTGTGCTGCACAAAGGCATCAGATTATAGAGTGCACTGAGCATGTCATGATCCTCAAACACTGCTACACAATGTCACATTTTTATTTCTGAAGGCAGTTAGCAGTGGTCCTGCTTGGCCAGGTCTTTTTTTTTGCCACTGTGTAGGCAAAAGCAGGGCAGAGGAAGAGAAAATTCAGCTGAACATGCTTGATTCTGTGGTCAAGATTTCCTTTTGCAGAGTATTTCACCAACTTTCAAACAAAACCAAATGGACAGCCTGGGCTGTACTTACTCTTGCAGGAGCTCACAGGGAATGAACTCACACATGAAGGTAATTGCATTCAAGTGGGAAACCTGTAAAAACGGGCCACAGCCTTTTCACTATATCTAAGGGGAAGGAAGAGCAACAGCTGGAGTGTAAAAAGGTACCCACATAGGCTAGATACACATAAGCACTTCCCCATAGCTATCTGCTCTACAATAGCTTTACTAAGAGGCAGTTTAGGGTGCATGGCATCTTGCCTTTTTCAGTACAGACTCCTGTCTTCTTTCCTCCCTCCAAGCAACAATGACATTTGTGTCTGCCTAAGGCAAGGGGTAGGAAGGAGCACACATGACACCTCTGCTCCAGAACAACTCCATCATATGCTAATGAAGCTAAAATACCCCTACTATACTTTGGGTAGAAGCCAAGGAGTTGGTTCCGATTTCAGTGAAGGGTAGAGAAAACTAGAGAACAGCCATAAAACCCACCACCATCTGCCCTAGAGGCTGAGAAAGCATGGACTCTTCATCCTTATAAGCAACTTTGACACTCACCTTTTGTACCCCAGTGTCCCCTCTCTCTGCCTGGAACCACAGGAGTAGGAGGGAACAGACTGGAAAGATGAGGGAAAGGCAAGTGTAGCAGTAACCAGGGTATGAGCAGTAGTTTCATACAGCCACAAGCCAAATAAATGCATCCCAGCTTGGATTGTTGTGAATTGCCCCCAAAAGATTGGGCATCTGCCCTCAGGTATCAAACAACAGCCATGTTTACCCTGCATACTAATACTTACTGGGCCTGTGCCACCCAAAACCTATTATTCCACTGTGTTCAATGCCATAGGAACTGTTACTGAAAGTTGTCAATTTCATATGATTTCCACTATGAATATAGCCTGCATATATCCCTGTAAAATATTAATGCTCAGTTCCACCCTGTGTTCATTTCCCAAAGAGTTTAGTCAAATAACAACGGGGCACTCATACTCCTTATCCAACACAACTTCCAAGTCCAGATTTTCAAAGTCAATATGGTGTCACTTTGGCATTTATCACAAAGAATTTTAACTGGACTACATTTTGGGGGAAGGAAGAGGGGTTGTTTGGCTGGGTTTGTTTGTTGTTGGTTTTGTCTTCTAATTCAGACAATGGTGTTCTCCACCAGTACTTAAACTTGAGGCTGTTTTATTTTAATGTGCTTACAAAATGTTGTATAGATTAGTTTTCTCAAGAAATGTACTCTTGAAAACCAATCTTTGGTCTCTTCTTGTCCAGGGGCCTTGAAAGAGCAAAGCATCGGAGCATGAAATTAAAAAAAAAAAAATTTCTCTGCATACTCCATACATCACTTGGACTTGAAATTATGCAGACTTTCTTTGATTTGCATAATTTTCCTTGCATGGAAGTCAGCTCTTATGGCTCAGCTCAGTTACACTGATATTCAGCATAGCTGCACATCAGAATTATGCAGTTCCAAAGAATCTGAAGGCACACACCTTAGAAAACCCTAATAGACACAGGATAAATTCATCCCAAGGGCAACTCTGTTTAAATCAAGGAAACTACCTCCATAATGCATTTCATCCTGTAAAATTAATTTGACAGCCTTACTGTGAAAACATTATTCATGCTAGAGAATATATGTTATAATAGTCTTTTGTTGTTGTTGAATATTTGCTAAGGAATCTATTTTGCACATACTTTTTCTGGCTTGTTTGCAATTGCCAAGAACTACTTCTTGAAGAAAGAAAACATTTCTACTTAATTTGTCAAATCAGATCAAATTATTTTAAGGTCAAGAGTAAACAATACAGCTTTTTGTGCAGGCATACTGCTATGCTGCTATCAACCCTCAGGCAATGATGATTTGACATCTTTGCTTCATAGGTTGCCTGTATGACCTAAGCTGTACCTGTTCAGGACAGGGATCATATTTTGGTATCCTTGAGGCACTATTCACTATCTGGCCCAAAATGAGCAATAAATCTATGATAAGCTCTCAGAAGTGCCACACACTTATTCCTTCCTTACACATAAAATCATTCCAGAATAACACTGGGCACAGTTATTCTGAAATGGGTGTTCTGGAATAGCTTTAACATGCCCCATTATAATTTTGTGCCCTTAGATGGTGGCAGCACACCCATAAGCACAAAGTCAGATTTATGATGAACATCTTTTCTTCATGGTTCTGCATGAATGCTTGATGCCGAGAACAGCTCAGGATTTAGCTTTGTGTATGGCATTCAAAAATTGCACGATGAATGAGTTCATTTTACACTATGAAACGTCGAATAAACATTCTTACCCATTGTGTCTTTTCTTCGATTCTTTCCACCATCCAGTTTAAAAGGGAAAATGAAAAGGAGAAAGAACATTATTTGAATAGTTGTTGCCCATGGACCACTCCTTGTTGAACTCTCATTCAGAAGAGCCCTTCAACAATGGCGTATTTTTCCTTCTTTTAGTCTGATATTCCTTTTTTTCAGTTTCATTTTTTTCCTAGTACTAACTTCTAGATTCTTATAGATACTAATATGACTTTGTCTCAGCAAATGAACAAACACAACTTTAAAAAGCAATGAGGTGAATGCCAGGCAGGGAGCTGTGCTCTGTGCAATCACCCTGAAAAAGGACTACCACCTCAGAAGAAGGTACTAAAAAAGCTCCGTGTGGGATCTACCCTATTACCTCTACCAAATCCACCCTGCCTTTAGCAAAACAGATTACTTGCTCACTAATTGCTTCCTACCAGTGAAGCTGTGTCTGCTAGTTAATTGTCCCGAATTATATGCAAAATCACACGACTATATGACACTCTGCAGTAAATGACATCTTACCTACACTATACAAAAGTCATAGTTGTGTCATGTTTGCAGAAGTCCTGACAGAACTAGAGTCAAAGCAATAGTAATGCCACCCAACACAAAAGAGCCCACACAGAAAAAGAAGAAAATGCCGACAGAAACAATCTTTCCCATAGTATTTCCATTTTGGTTACAAAATGGCACTCACATACTTCACTGCGGTTCACAGGACATCTCTTGGATGTTTTTTCCTGTGTGCTCTACAGTATACTTAAAGACAGGCCTGTTCATTCCAAAGCTAGTGCCTGAAATAACAGGGTGGGGATTTTTTTTTTTTTCTATTCTTTCTTTTGTTTTATATAAAGCACAGCTTTAGCTGAAGCAAGCCATGACCACTGTCAGGGTAGGCTTCTGAACCTCCATTTTGGACTATCTTTCCTCAATATGATACTTCTGAGCTAACTGCTGGTTAGTCTGTCTCTTAACGAGTAGACCAGCTTGCTTGCTGCAGGTTCTCTGTCCATTTTCAGTTTTTCCCCAGTAAGTATCTTATGTGACAGTAACTTCTGTATTGTTTGCTTCTAACACAGTTTTCTGCTTCCACATGGACTGCTTCCCACCTAGGATGCCAGATTCATTGTCATACACAATTAGCTGTGGTCTGCAAGTCCTCCTAGTGTTTTGCTATCTGTCAGATGACAAGAGTACTTGTGTTCATTTTTCCAATTAGATACAGGATAACTTCATATTTGATATTCCTAACATCCAAATTATGATTATTTTGGGGATAGAAATATATTCCTACAGCTGATTGCAGTCATTATGACATGGAAGCACAAGAGTGCCTTTGAGCAAGGTATTTACAAGCATAAACCACAAATATTTACCTAGAAGGCTGGTCTGCTTATAGCGATGCTGTTGGTCATCTTCTGATAGTGCATCTCTTACCCTTCTCCACATTTTGACATGATTTTTCTCTCTGGGGATGTCTGAATGGGTTAGACAGAAGTCTCCAAAGAAAGCACATGGCATGCATTACTTCTTCCTCAGTGGCTTGTCAAGAAACTATTGCCATAAAGCTACAAGAGTCCAGAAGATTTTTATAATCTTAACTCATAATACCCATCTTTTAATTTGAAACAGTTAAGAAACAAGACTGATCCCATAGACTTAACTTGCACATCAGGGTCTTGCACATCTCTTTCCCTCAGTTTCCCTGCCTGTAAGCTCTTCAATTTATATGTTACACACATACACACTCTAAGCCATCTTTAAATGTTCATAATGCTGATACTCAGAAAAAGTCTGTCCAAAGATACACTGGCTGGCTTTGTTTATTCTCACACTATAAAAACAACAAAGTAATTAGAACAGGCAGTAAATTCAAAGCTTCTTTACAGAAAAATAGTTAGAAGGAATATAATAAATAATATAAATATAAATAATATAAATAAAATAATAGAAGGAAATATTGAAAACCAGTTCACTATAAGCAGGCGCAACCTTCTCTGAGAAGTTTATGTATCACCAAAACACTTCTGTAGCACTGAAAATCCCAAGAGCCTACATCCTGGAACATGCATTTTGAAATATATTTTTGAAAGTATTGTCCCAGAAACATGTTCTATGAAGTCTTGTGAAAGTCCATGTACCTGGCTTATTTGCTCCATTGGTAGAACTGATAATAGAATCTGATATTACCAACCATCTTTCTTGACTGACATAATAATTTTCACAATACCAGTAAGAGATGGGGGAAGAGGGGACAGAACAGAAGTAAAAAATATGTGAGATGCACTGCAGTAGCACGGAAAAAGGTTACGTGCTGCCTATTAGATGTACTTTATGGACAAAATATTTCAAATTGATTAGTTGCCTGCAATAACAGTTACATTAAATCAAAATTTACAAAACTATCAGCCTTCTCATTTTGTCTGCCTCCTCCAAGCCGATTTTATCCTTTCTTTTAATCAAGAATGTTATTTGTCCTAGGACACAGAAAACTTTTACTGCAGATTAAAAACAACAATGGAAGAGAAAAACTGAAGACAACACTAGATTATTCAATAAAAAAATCAAGACAGGCTGGTCTTTTTAGATAAATATTAATTTGGCCTTTTCCAAACTTCTACTGTATTCAGAAAGTTCTGTGAAAATCACCCTACTTGGGTAGACAGGTGAGAGTCTGAGGGAGAAATGCAGAAGGTAAATCTGAGCAAAAGTTAGATTCAAGTAAGCAAGCATTTCAATTTCATTTAAAGGATTAAAATGAGTTTTATATAAAGTCATTTATGCAATTTCAAATGCTTCTCTATCACCTCTTGTTAATGGGCATAATTAAAGTCAGCAAACAGAGGTGCAGAAATATTAGAAATATATGCTTTTAAAGTAACAGCCAGGTAAACAGTAGGCTCTTGTATGAGACAAACTGTGGCAAAGAGCCAAGTAAATATTTGAGTGATTTAAAGACAGGTAAAAGAAAAGACAGCACAGGGAAATTAAACACTCTGAAATAAAAAGATTTGTTTCATTATTTTTGTTTTATAGCTTATTACTATTTCACTGTAGGATATTTTGTAATAAATGCTTAAAGACACTTAGCACAAGTTGGTTGTTTTAATTGTGTTAGAAAAGCTCAAGAAAAATATTGCTAGGACCTTATAAAAACATACAATTCATTTGCTGCATGCAACACAACAGAGTAGCCAAAAAATAGCCAGAGGAGGATGGTAGAAGGGAAAGCTTGTAATCTATCATGATGAAACAGTCCATATTCTCAAAACACTTAGAATTCTCAGAGTATGTAACAACTGAATCACAACAGGATTAAAACAGCATCAGATTCCTCTGGTTCAAGAAAAAAAAATCCTTTCACATATCTCAAAGAAATATCACAATGTCACAATAGCTAATTTTATATGTGCTCACGTGTACACTGGCAATAATCTAATCTCTGTCAAAAAGAAGAAAAAAATAAAAAGGTCTAGTATTGCTATTATTTCTTCAGTTTGTTCTGAAAAGTGGTAAAAGGTTAGCAACCTAAATTTTGGCACAGCAAGAATAGCTCATTTTTTCCAATATCAAACTCAGGCTGACATAGCGTGGTAATGTGATGTGCTCTCCCCCTGCCAAGGTCAGCACACACATCCTCTTTCTGCCTTACAATAAGTGCTATTTCCTAGAGTCACTAAGTTAGGAAATATCACAGAAGATGAAACCCCATGCAACAATTATTTAGCAAGAGGCTCTGTGTGTCATCCACTCATAAGAAGATTCGCTTTAGAGTTTATGAAATTCTGGGTTAAAATATAAAGGCATCACTTAAAAATGGTTTTTATTCAAAAAACAAACAAACAAAAACACCCAGAGTTGTGAGCTAAACATTACAGTTCCTAGAGCAAAGTTAGTCTATCAAGCCTGTAAACTAGTAAACAAAAATTAAGGTTTGTCCTTCAGAAAAAAAAGTGTACTGACAAAGATATCAACCTCATTCCAGTTTGACATCCCAGCTTTATTTTCAGTTCGCTGATGTTCAGTAAGTTGGCCCACACTCATCATTGGAAATGCATTCTGGAGGGGTGAAGTTTCTGACAGATTTTATTCCCTCCTCCAACACCGTGTCATTTTAGGTAGAAAAGACTAACCAGTATGGAAAAATACAGATTCACAAAGAAGTTTTGCTAAGAAAAGCAATCTGTTCATTTTCCTTTTCTTCTTCTATGGTAAACAGGCACAAAATTTAAAAAAAAACATGATTATTAAGTTGAAGATAAGACCAGCCTGTCCTCCACTGTTGCTGACCCAGAAAATCCTTCATGCTATTCCTTGCCTTGAAACCTTCCTTTCCCCAGGTTTTCCCACACTTGCCTGAAAAAATACCTTCCAATGTCTAAACTTGCTCACTACTGTTCACAGATGATAGCTCATCTTCTTAAATGATCAACATTTAAGGTCAAACTTACACTTCCTGGAAAAAATCTGTTGCATACTATTACAATATTCAGACAGTGAAAGTCTGAGGAAACCAAGCTCCAATCAAACCTTTGACTTTGAGGTGCTTGGGGTGAGGCAAGGAGTTCAGTCTTTATTCCCTTTTCTTTGCATGAGGAACAAAAGCAGGATAAGAAAAAAGAAGTTCCAAAATGAGGTGGGAAGAGCTTTTCTCTGCTGTTTCCACAGTGGCCTCTGCTCTGCTCCAAGGGGTAACAGGAAGTAGAAAAAGTGGTTTTGAGACAGTATGACATATGTCTTAGCTCAGTGTTGGAAAGTTGTGAAGCTGAAAATGCACATATTCTTTGCACAACCATCCAACCATGTGGATTCTCTGAAAATCATGCATCTTTACCCATTTACTTACTTTAAAGGGTTTTATGCTTTCACCCACATTCAACTTAATTAAGAAAAAAAAGTTTGCATGATCTACAACAGTTAGATTATGTAAAAAAAGTCATAAATTATATACACCAATCTTCAAAACCTCTTAAAATCATTTATTGATCAAGTAAAAGCAAAAAAAGGAAAAAAACTCAACTGCCCTGTCAAATTGATTATTTATTTTAAATTCAAGCAATACCCACTTAAAATAAGGGTGGTACTATTTTTTATGCTGTGTTTATCAGTACTTCACGTATTGGAAGCAAGTTTTGTTTAGCTGCAACATTAGATACATTTAATGCCTTTACTGTCAATTACGCCATGAAAGATCAGCAGCAGTGTTTCCAAGACTGTCAGATTATGACTATTAGGCCCCCAAAAGATGTAACTGAAATTGATATAATTGAAAACCACCAAAAACTCCTGACTGCTGCTTCCCGCTTTTGCCTCAGCTTAGCCTGCTCACAGCTTTCCAAGCCAGTTTCACTTTCTGGTTCCTGTATGATAATTACCAAGGCCCAGCAATGGGGCAGAGCTGCAAATTCATAACTGGGGCCTGAATATAACCACCTTTTCTGGCTAAGTGAAATTCAAGATAAATCGGTGAAGCAACGCTTTCACTCATGTTGTCTCTGGTAGATCTCTTTAAAGATGGACTTTCTGAATGTCCCTGAAGTTAAGAAATATTCTGGGAGCTGAAAACAGAGGTGTTAATATCCAAACCCCCACTCTCCAACTTCAGTTTAACATATTGACACCTTCTATCTCAGTGCATGCCTTCTTACCTTTGGATTGTAATTCTTACCTTTGATTTGTAAACACTGGTCCTTTGGGGACAATCTAATTAGTATCTCTGATTTCACTGTGTACATCAGAGGTACCAAGCTCCTTGTCACCAGTCTGGCTTTGTATTTGAAGTGCCACAGGAGCCAGCACTTTCTTACTCAAAGTAGAAAAGCACAGTGACAGATAAATACTACACAAATTCTCACCTAAAGACTACTTTGAAGATCCAGTAAAACTTTTTCAGTCAGTTGCCTCAGGTCCTTCTATAACTGATAAGCTGGTTTCTTAGCTCTTGTCATGATACATTGGATGATGTGAAGTTTGCACTGAACTAAAGCATACATGACACTGACTTCCAGGTCCTTGCAGGACCAATGAACCCTACTCCAGAGCAGTGGAGGGGTTACCAGAAGTGTCCAGAAATTTGAAGTTCTGTCCAGTCCAAGTGCTGAGAGCACATCTCTCTCTGCCTGAGCCACAGCTGCTTTTTCAGCTTGTTGATGGCTTCCTGTTGACAAGATAGGACTTGAATATGTTGTACAGAACAAAATGGTTCATTACACAGCTCTCCCTAAGACCACTTTTTAGTAGTGCATTCAATGGGATGCATGTTATGTCTCAGTGTGTTTTGGCTTGCAGTTTAACCACACATTTCAATCTACTTACTGGAGACACAGTTGCTAGTGTCCCTTCCCTTTCCAGCTAATGAGGAGTGAGGTTGGGTTTTCTGTGTTTAGAAAACCATAGCTGTTTATGGCCATTTATGCAGCATTCTTTGGAATAATTTGAACATTTTAAACTTTGGAAGACATACTGTATTACTAACACAGAGGTCTGTGCTGTCCTTCACCTAAACTGGGGACAAGCACTGACAGCGTCTTTCTTTTTTCACCGGATGCCACCTAACTGTACTACTGTTCAGGGAAATGCACACTTTGATTGATCCAGCTCAATGCAGCACACGTCTTCTGGAAGAACAATGCAAATGTGTGTGGGAAGGAAGTGGGAGGAGGAGAGCAGAGGAGAAAAGTAGATCATGAAGTAAGAATTGGTGATGACTCAGAGCACTGCAGATGAAAGCAAGATGCTGGTAATAATCTCAGCAGAGAAAGCATGAATGCTGGGTACAATGTGCTTCACTATTATCCAACTCCATTTAGATGCCAGGTTGCTGTGCTCTACACTTGGTTCTATAGGCATATAGGAAATACCAAGGAGTATTTCAAAGGGGCAGTGATACACAGGATCCTCAGTGTTTATATAGGAACATGTACGTGAGTATGCACATGTCTGGATTTGCAAAATGGTTATTTTTAGATGGAAAGAGTATCAGGCTAAGAGGATATTTTACATGTTCTGCATTTGTGTAACATGGAATATGTTTCGGGTTCCATGTTACATAAAAAAAACCTTTGACCATATACTACTTTTAAGCAACTCATGCTACCAAGCTTAGCCAGGTTAATGTTCACATTTGCTGCTAAAATTAATGTTGATAGCATTTAAAGGGTCACTTCTTGGAAGCTTTAAGCTCTAAGAACCAGGGAAAATTCATACCTAGCAAAGGACCTGGTAACTCAGATTTATAGCTTGACCTTGAATTATTGGAAAATATTTTACAACCTTCCAGATTTATGATTCTCCTTCCTAGAGACCCTAACCATAAAAATGTGGCTGGACTTCAAGAAGCAAGTTCACTTCTGGTTTTCTTAACAAGATGATGTCCTTGAACTGTACGAATCTCGTAACAATTCAACATAAGCCAGAAAAGCTTTCAAGTAATCTAAGTGCTCCCTTAATTGTCTTACAGCTAAAGTCTTTAAATCTGTGATATGTATTTCCTTAAATCCACAAGGGCAGAGACATTGGGCAAAAAGGCTAGCTTTTATTAAAACACTTTCTTGAGATTATATTTTTTTCTCCGTTTCTAATCTTTAAAAGTAGATTTTCTCTTTCCAGATTTGTAGCCCACAAAACCTTTGCACTATAGCATATCAGAATTTTCAGAATTATATCAAACAAAACAGCCATACTTTGCTACAGAAAGAAATTCAGATGTAACTGCTTCAAAACCTTATGGCCTCACTCCTGCATAATGTGTAAAACAGACCGTTTGTCCTGTGATCAGTAAAATCTGCTAGACTAGAATTTCACTATAGAAAAAGATACAACTGTTATTCACTTGACAGCTGAAGCTGATAATGACAGATATGCATATAATTATTTGCTTTATTTAGGAGTCAAAACAAAAACCTACTTATGTGTTACTGCACTGCTTTCTGTTACAGAGTTTTGCACCTCTCATTTATCTTAATTATAAAAGTATAGGGAATTGGAGCACATTATGAAGCAGAAAAGAAAAAAAAAAGCTAAAAGGAGATGTTATTGCAGTCTTCAAGTACCCGATTTGTGATTATAGAGAAGATGGCGTTAAATGCTTCTCAGAGGTGCAAAATGATACGGAACAACAGGCATCAATCACATCAAGCAAAAATATGACTCCATGTTAAAAGCCAAATTTCACAAGCCCAGTCATCCAATAGAATGAGCTGCCCAAAGCAGCTGTGGAGCAACCATCCTCAGAGTCAAAACTCAATTAGAAAGGGCTGTGAGCAACAGTGAAGTCCTGCTCTAATCAAAGGACAGAGGCAAATGATGTCCTGAGTTATTTTGTAACACCACTGCATAAATATGAACCAGAAGAGTTCCACCAAGTCCTTGTGGAAGGTATGGAAAGTTGCTTTCTGAATCTTGGTAATTTTTGTAGGATTGGGGTTTTTTTGTTGTTTTCAACAGCTTCAAAACTTGTGAGTTTACTTGCAGTTATTTTCCCTTTTTTTACTTTCTGGAGTTACTATAAAAACCTTAGATTTTGCTTTATTTTTTTCTTCAAAGGGTTGCTAGAAATAGATTTCAAATTATCAGAGGTTCCCTTTTTTATTTAGGGCCAATGAGTGACCACAAGAACATGTATTGAGGCACGAAATGCATTTGTTTGAAATACCTGATATTGAAATTCAAACAGCTCTTCAAGCAGAATTCCTAACAAGAAGGATTTGTGACAGTGAGTCTACAAGATTTACTTTCAAGAAAAAAAATGTGTGTTTAAGAGACCCATGAACCTTCAAAAGAACACCTTCAAAAGGTCCCACCTCACAGCTATAAGGGATTTTCAGAAGTTAATGTATTTACATAAAGTGGAAAGACTTGCAACCTGTACAAGGCAATTACTGGAAACAGTGATGTAGTATTGAACAGAATGGTCCTGATTTTCCTTGGTTTTTTTTAAAGAAATCTATTATTTCTTTCATCTACACTAAAACTATAGGCCAAATCCTCTAGTCCTCACTACAAAAAAGTCATTTTACAGACCTCCTGCTGGTCTTCTGTACAAAGAAAATGAGTACTCCAATGAGGTGAAGGGCAGAAAGAAAAGGAGCTTGAAAATACAGTCCATATGGAAACAAAAAACTGCATTTAAAATGCACCCAATAAACACTAGAGATGTATTAGCATGTAATTGAGCAGCTTTTGCTGACACTTATGTAACTATTTGTACATGTCTATACAGACACATACACACACATGTACATACACACTTCATTCCACAAATAGCTACCCAGATTAAAAAGCCTACCTCTTGTTATTTTTGCTCAGAACCCATTGAAACCTACATACTCTTTGGTATCACTGAGATAGTGCTCTATAGTCTGTTATTGTGACACGTTTCAAATCAACTTTCTGAACATATTAAAACTGTATTTCAGGATCAGAAGGGCAGAAAAAATAAAAGATACAGAATAGCAGTATCATGGCATTTCTTTTAAGCTTTTCTTTTAAAAAACCTTTCCCCCCCCTTCTGGTTTATGTATAAATACTTCTGCTTTCTGTCTCCCACCTTTATGTTTTCTCCTGATCTCTGGAATTAGCCCCAAGATGTTTCAGAAAGAGAGGGGGACACTTTAAAATTATTTTTGCAGCACAGAGTAGGACTGATAAAGCTTTTCATCAACATGTGTGTGCACACATACACACTAGCACATGTACACACAAGCACACGTACACACTAACACATGTACACACCGACCACTGCACATTCACAGAGGATTCTTCCCTGATTTGTGTCATGGTTTAAGTGCAGCCAACAACTAAATACTTTGCAGCAGCTCATTCACCCCCCTCCACTCCCCCTCACAGTGGGATGGGGAAAAGAATCAAAAAGAAAAGGTGAAACCAGTGGGTTGAGATAAGAACAGAATGACTTACGCTAGCTGAATGCTTCATGCTGTTTAAAATAATGTTGTATATATGAAGAGCAAAAATATAATCATTTTTCTATACATCATGCACAGCATTCAAATGCTATAAAAAAAATCAAGGTTCTGTAGTTGCAAATATCTACATAGCTGACTAAGAAGATTACAGACGTAAGTATCGCCTAATTATTCTCTGTGTAATTAACAAGTTAGCTCTGAAATGCTAGGACTCTGAAGTGACATTACTTCTTGTAGACATTTGCATGGTGAATTCTAAGGATGGTTATGAATCACCTTTCTTTTAATATCTAGAGTTTACAGATTTACATACAAGCTATAACTGAAAGCAGTTGGCAGAATTTTGCATGAAGTTCATTTGAGGCACATTAAATGTATTTTTTCTGAAAAGTCAGACCATTATTTTATCAATAGTAATACCATGGATGATAATATAAAGACAGCAGAGGAACTTCAAACTATGCAGTGTAGGGGGAGGGCTTTCAAAACTAATCTCTTAATCCTGGCATATGACTTAACGTAACAGTCCAATACACATTGCAGGGAGAGAGAGAAAGATGGGTAACAATCTTTAAAGTCAATACCGATCACTGATAGAGAGCTAGGCACACTCCATACCAAAACTGTTAGACATTCTCTCCATTTTTATTACATTTCACCAGAAAACAAACAAGAATAAAACTCAAGTGAATAAAATACACACAATTCCACCTCTGGAATGAACAGTCTACAAAGAAAAAATCTTTTACATTATGATTTCAGATGAGAAGCAATGGTTTTCATTAATACCACTCTGGAGTGACCCTACCTGCCTTTCCCCACCCTGTCAATCCATCTTTACAGGAATCTGAAATATTTCTGCTTTGAAACATTCTTTTTAATGTGAGGGTTTCCTCCAAAATGCAGAACCTGCTGCCACTCACCTTATACTAGAACTCTGAGCATTAAGAGTCTGTGTAATCACTGCAGTAAACGCAATGAAATCTTCCAACCATTCCTTTGCTCCACTCTTAAGATTTCTGTGCAGAGACTGATTTAGTAACGTTACTGAAAACCATAGGCCTGAAAACATTTAACTGAGGTCTTGGTGAATTCATAGGAAGAAATACAGCCTCTCAGGCCTTTCTATTTTCCCACATGAATAGGAGTGCTAGCTCTAGGAAGCATTTAGAGGCTAGATGTATGCAGCAGTTTTCCTGCTTTATGTCCCTTGAACAAATGCTAGAAATGAACCTTCACTCATTAAAGTAATATGGGCACACTGCTTGATACCCACTTCTGCCTATAGCTGTTAGACAACTTGAAAGGCATCATGCAGTACAGGAAAAGACCAGGTCATACCTGCATCTCAAGACCAGGACACAGACAGGCTGTCCATGGACTGTGAGGTAGAGGTTCTGCTGTGCCATATCACCCATAGTTTTGCCTCTGGGGACTAAGGACACCACTTTGCCACACACTATTAATCCGCTCCTTCAGACCTCAAGCAAATTGCTGATAGACAAGGGACTAAAGCATCTTCATTCTCAAATGCTGCTAGAATTAGTATGTTTATATCATGTTCTACTGAGGGTTCCACTTGCAAAATTATTTTCCAGGTCAGTTTTCCAAATTAAACACAGATTCTTTGAGAAGGGAGAGTGTTGAGATGTGATTAAGATTCTTTAGCCCAATAACAGCACAAAATACATCCAGGCACAGGCATAAGTATCATTTCACACAAACCTTTGGCTTTTTGGTAACAAGCCTATCAGATACTGCCTGGGGAGGTGAAGTTTCCCATAAGCAAGACATCCCTTTGTATTTTTAATCTTCAAACTTCAAAACAGCAAAAACTTGTATAAAGGAAGTCAATGTTACTGTAAAGTGTCAGTTCTCTTACCGCCAGCTCCCCTCCCACCCTTTAATTCATATACCTATTGACAAAACTATCTATGCTGTAGAATCTTGTTATTTCTTCAGTATCATCATTGCTTGTAATAACAAGTGTTTCACATACTGCAGTATTGCAAAAACAGAAACGTGAGAGGGTCAGAAAAAAACACAGGTATCGAAGATAGAGGAGATGATTTATACTGGGAAATTGCAGGGAAATTACAGTGCTCTAACTGTAATTCTTCAAAATAGTCCCCAACATTATAAAATATATTCCTGTTTTTTTCCTGGAGTATACAGGATATAGTAGGCACATTATGAAAAATATATCAACCTGCTGCTATTAGAGTTAGTTTGCACAACATGCAAAAAGCTTGATGCTGTAACAACAGTTATTTGATGCAGACAGGTGAGTGCTTCCCATCACACTTCACTTTAGCTCACAGGTAAAAAGTCTTGTCTTTTCATCACCATTTTGATCCCTCTCCTTCCCAGGTGGGATTGATAAAGACACAGCTGCAGGAGTGAGTGAGTGAATAGGCTGGCAGTGCTATGCATGCAGAAGCCTGCCTGAAAGCCATACTGAACACGAGGCTCTGGACAGCCAGTACTGAAGGAGCTGCTGGCACCAACAAAGCCCAGGCACTGCTCTCCATACTGTCACAGGTTATGTCATAAAGCCAATGTCATTTTTGTTCTGAAGGCAAGGAGAAGTGGTCAGAAAGAGGGAGAAAAAGAATTTCTGAGATTCTCAGTACTTTGGCATAAGGAGCTCACCCCTACCTAGAAAAAGGAGAGAAGTGAAATGGACAGCTGAACTGCTGTAATATTCTGAATTCTAGGACACATATCTACAATCGCCTCTGCTATTAAGAGGAGGATCTCAGGTGGTTTGGAAGGAAAAGATCCAGTAGGGCACACTGACAGAATAAAATCTATTACCTGCTAGGCCTTTACTAAAGAATTTCAATGGATTTAATTTAATTTCAAGAGGGTTTGGGGAGTTAATATTGTGTAGTCTTTTATCAAGGGTTACCTTACCATAAGCATGAGGCTTCTTTTTTTAATGTATATTCTGAGGTTTTTCAAAGAAATGTGGTGTTTTTTTTCCTTTTGAGAGGCTTCTATTACAGCCTGTGCCATGCTCTGCAAGAGAAGGTTTAATCCATGCTGCTTCTGCTGTTACCCATAGTGTCAAAAAAAAAGAGCAATGCAAATATTCACAAAATCCTCAGACAGAAATACAGAGACACTTTTATGCTTTCATAGCAGTCTAATTCCATTTATTTCTCTAGGTAAAGAAATCTTTCCAGGTATTTATTTCAAAGAAAAATTGGGCAGCTGCTCAGAATAACCAAATTGATAATAATTTGCCTATGCTGTCATTTCCAGCAGCTCCTATCTGACCATGTGTTTCCTAGAGAAAACTTTACATATTAACAATAACTGCATGTTAATGAAAATCCATTTTATAGCAAAAATAAAGCTATTTAAAAAAAAAGTCACTTGCCTTGCTCCTGTGATGACTTCAGCACAGCACGGATCCGTAGTCAGAAACTCCCCTTTGAAATGCTGCATGAAACAAAAAATCCCATGGCTCTCCACAGGGCCAGAAAATAGTTCCCGTGGGTAGACAAGGAACTCCCAGAATGTTCCTGCTGTACAATACTTAGTTCCTCTTTGTTCTTTGTATCTCCCAGACAAAGTTTGGCCCCTAAAACTTGTGTCCAATAATCACAGAAACACAGGCCCAATGTCTCCACACAGCAGCTGAGGGAGACATGGAGGGGCTCTTCCATGGTGGGCCCTGCTCCGAGACCCACCATTAAAAGCACAGTTCTTGTCAGAAATGTGCCTTTTCAGTCTTCTATGCTTCCAGGACAATGACACCCGTCATCTTTGACCTATATCTGATCACCACTCCTGTTGTTTTTCATCCCACACTAAGGACAATCTCAAACAACACTGAGCCAAAAGCAAGGTTTAGAGCCGGGTCTCACCCTGCCTCTGGGAAGGCATTTTGAAGGTCCCCATTTCTCTGCATCTGGCTCCCACCGGCTTTGTGTTCCCATTCCCAATCCCCTACCTCAAACCAGGCTCATAATCCCACATCTCTCTCCCTCACCTCACATCTTCCTCCCCACCAGTCGGATTAGCCCAACAGCTCAGGGCCTGACTAGCAGGCAGCCAAGCAACGGGCACGAGTAACACAAGGAGAAGGGGGCTCTCTACTGCACCCCAAGCTTTACTTGCCTTTACCGGTGATGGCTTCCTTACATGTACAAGGCCACCCATGCACAGTGCTGTTTTTCTGTATGCATTACCTAGCTCTAACTCTCTAATTGTGGTCCCCGTGTTTTTTCTTCATAGTTCTGCCATAATCTTTGCACCTTAAGGACTACTGAATGGATAAAAGTAATGCTTTAAAAAAATATAGTACTGCATTAGGAACACTGGTTGATGACGCATCATGCCATTGCCCAAAATATTTACCAGCGCTGGCTCACAGAAGATAATCTGAGGTAATTTTTGCAGTGGCTGCCCTCAAAATATACGTAAAACCTATCAGGAAGGCCTTAGGTATATCTCCTTGCTGGATAAAGGAGCAATATTCCTCATGGCAGAAGGTGAAGTGTGGTGCATGCAGATGCGCTGGTGTTTTTTCATGCTCTGCATGCAGCAACATAAATCACCTAGCTTGTAAAGAAGTCTGACACTAGAAGTCAGGACACATTTAATGTGCGATAATTGTGCTTAGTTTAGCCAAGATCTGAAATTACTTGCAAGTGAAGTCTTTGACAGAAAAGCAAAACTAATGGAGAATTTCAACCCTTTTTCCAAGCCTGTAAGAGGGACAAATGTTTTCCATAAAACACAGAGATCCTGATCAGCAGAATTACTTTTTGCAAAGCAAAACTCAAGCCCCTATGAGTTACTGACAGACTTGCTTAAAAAGAAGTGTGTTTACTGCATGAGGGCTTGACAAGTCTTTTCCCCTTGAAGATGAGGAACTGCCTGACATGCAAGACTTGCTTCTCACAGCCACATGAGGAGTGAGAGAAACAGAAATACTGGAGACATGATGTAAGATGGTGAACAGGTTAAAATTAGTCAATGTTCCAACTTTTCTTATGAAGGGAGGTTCTTTTTTCTCTCTATATATATAATCAAACCGAAAAACGTAGAGGGCATTGGAAAGTGAAGAAATAGAGATTTGAAATCTCAGCGCACAAACTCCTGCTTGCTTACCTACACATGCAATAGCACAAGTACATATACACATTTCTCATTTTAGGAGCACTAATTCAAAAGAGGCCTTATAAAATAAGGAGAAAAACACCTCCTTCACCTTCATAATTGTATCAGGAATAATGTCAGGCACTAGCTTAGCTAGGGCAATGTCTACTTCGCTCTTAAAAACAGTCAGTATTCATATTTTTTTCCACCCTATGTTTTGTGTCTTACCTTTCTAAATACTCACTTGCTTTATGAAAAATGAAAGAAAAAAAAAGAGCCACACAGAACAAAACAACCCACAACCAATTTTCCTTCTTCCAATTGTAGTACTAATATTTTCAGTAGAAAAAAAAAAAAAAAATTCTTATTCCTTTTATTCTTTTCCAGTTGCTCAGAGCTGGAATGAAACACAATGAAATGACTGAGTAGAAAATTAAGATTTTATCAAAGGTCAGCAAATTGTTTAAATGACCTTGAGCTATATACAAAGCAGCAGCACATAATTACAGTACAGGTTCAGCTCCTCTAGGCTGCAAAGTTGACCTGTTCTTTGTTCATCTCAGTAAATCTGAGACAGGACAGCACTGAAGTTTTCTGATATACTATACTTGGTTTTCTTCAAGCAAACGTTGAGCTGCAACATGGATGCGAGTTGTTGGTTAGCCTACATAGTTCAAAATACACTTACAGGACTCCCCACTTCCCTTCCCCACCTGCACACATACGCTCGTGAGGCTGCAGAAGTCTTTTGTGGAAGGCAGCAATATTAGAAAATCTTCAAGAGGATGTAATACAGGAAGAGGCATGCTCTTTGCACAGAATGGTGGGAAATAAGACAGCAAATAGCTGCACTAGCAAAAGACTGAAGAAAAGATAAAGAGGAAATATTGATTTAAATTAAATAATATTGCATGATGGGTCTGGCTGGGATGGCGTTCATTGTTTCATCGCAGCCCATACGTTGTGGGCTTGTCACTATAACTGTGTTGATAACTGTCCTGGGTTCAGCAGTAGCAGTCATTTTTCTCCTCCTTGGTAGCTGGTGCAGTGCAGTGTTTTGACTTTCGGCTCGGGAACAGAGCTGATAACAAAGATGTTTTGGTTTGGCCAAGGACTTTGTGAACCTCATGCTCTGCCTTGGAGGAGGGGAAGCCGGGAGGAAGCAGAGACAGGACACCTGACCCAAACTGACCAAAGAGGTATTCCATACCACAGCACGTCACGCTCAGGATGCAACTGGGAGTTAGCCAGAAGGGCTGGGAGACTGCGAGGCTGGAGGAGGTATGGGTCAGTGCTTGGTCGGGCTGGGGGGGGGGGGGGGGGGGGCAAGTTATCGGTCAGCTGGTGGTGAGGTGTTGTATTCTATTCCCTTGTTATTTCCTTTATCATTGTTATTACTGGTGGTAGCAGTAGTGATTTGTGTTATACCTTAGTTACTAAACTGTTCTTATCTCAACTCGTGGGAGTTGCATTCTTTTTGATTCTCCTCTCCGTCCCTCTGGTAGTAGGGGGAGGGAAAGAAGCGGGGGGTGAGTGAACGAGCTGGCTGGCTGGGTTTAAACCACGACAGTTCTTTTGGCGCCCAACGTGGGGCTCCAGGGGTTGAGCTTGTCACTTGTCACAATGCTGATTTATTGGCTCTCAGAGTTGTTCCTCTTGATCTCACAGCTTCAGAATGCAGTACATTACTTAGAGCCGGTATTTGCTGTGTTAGTGTTTATCAAGTGTGGGGCCTGGGCTAAGATTCTTGTCTCACTGTGCTTTATGGCAATGACTTGTAATACAGGCGGGCTCCAGCAGCAGGGCGGGACGGACGTGGCCGTCCGGCTGCTCTTCACCGTCCTGGCCCTCGCCCTCGCTTCCGTCTTCGTGAGGCCCCGGGAGCCGGCGGCTGCTGAAGTGGCCCGGGAGAGCGGCCCCGGGGACCAAGCGGCGGCGGGAGCGGGGCCGGAGGCCGCGGGGGGACGGCTGCCGGTGGAGGAGGTCGGGGCGGTCGGGGAGAGGAAGGAGGCGGCCGCCGAGCAGCGGGAGAAGGCGGCGGAGGAGCCGAGCCCCGCTGCCGAGCCCAGCCCTGAGACGGCCGAGAGCATTCCCCGGAAGCCGCCCGCCGAGCCCCAGGAGGATGCAGCAGACCACGCAGCATTTCCCAGCAAGGCGGAGGAGGAAGAGCTGGACTCAGGAAAAGAGAAGCCGGTGGTGGGAGAGCCGGCAAGCACAGCGGCTACACCAGCCCCAGTGACAAGTACAGCAGCATCAGCTGAGAGTTCTGAAGGTTTTGAATGGCCTTTGGGTACCCTTGGGAGCTGCCTGCTGATTGTGGTGGGGATCAGCATGTTGGCACACACACAGACTGTGTTTTACCCATCACCATTTTGTCTGATCTCAGAAGTTAAGCAGAGTCAGGTTTGGGTCTTGTCTGGGGTTAGACGACGATATAGGGGGACCAAGAGGTCTTCCCCAAGGCTGGACAGCCAGGAGTGGCAGGGTGTGTGGGACAGTATGGGCAAGTATCTAGTCCACTGGGCCCCTCCAGTGCTTTGGAAGCATCGGAGATGGAAGGCAGCCGTATGGAGTCCCCAGCAACAAGCTGCAGAAACTGCTGAAGGGGACAGTGAATTATTTTGAGCCTGGTGGGCCCATGGCACTTCAGGCCATCACAGCAGAGATGCAACATAGAGATGGACTCATGATCGAGGGGTGGACTTAGCAATGGACACTACTGCCCAGGTTATTCACGAGTGTGAACACTGCACACAGTCTCTCCTGCTCTGGAAGACTGTTACAAGAGATGGAGCCTGACATCATGGACCAGACGGACTCGGCAGCATTATAGGGATTGGTCCATGCATTAAGAAAATGATCTTTTTCTCTTGGTCTGTGTGTATATGGATGTATATATGTGGGAGAGCAATGGTGTATTGAAAATGTGGGATCTGAGCATGACATGAATGGTATGGAATAAGGGGTGGATAATGTCCTGGGTTCAGCAGTAGCAGTCATTTTTCTCCTCCTTGGTAGCTGGTGCAGTGCAGTGTTTTGACTTTTGGCCTGGGAACAGAGCTGATAACAAGGATGTTTTGGTTTGGCCAAGGACTCTGTGAGCCTCATGCTCTGCCAGGGAAGAGGGGAAGCCGGGAGGAAACAGATACAGGACACCTGACCCAAGCTAGCCAAAGAGGTATTCCATACCACAGCACATCATGCCCAGCAGGTAACTGGGAGTTAGCCGGAAGGGCTGGGAGACTGCAGGGTTGGAGGAGGTATGGGTCGGTGCTTGGTCGGGCTGGGGGGCGAGTTATCAGTCGGCTGGTGGTGAGATGTTGTATTCTTTTCCCTTGTTATTTCCTTTATCATTGTTATCATTGGTGGTAGCAGTAGTGATTTGTGTTATACCTTAGTTACTAAACTGTTCTTATCTCAACCCGTGGGAGTTGCATTCTTTTTGATTCTCCTCTCTGTCCCTCTGGTAGTAGGGGGAGGGAAAGAAGGGGGGGAGTGAGTGAACGAGTTACCTGACTGGGTTTAAACCACAACAGTAACACACCAATGTTTTAGGTGTTGTTGAACAGTTCTTGCAGGGTATCAAGGTTTTCTCTGCTCCTCACTCTGCCCCCTCAGGAAACAGGCTGGGGTGGGCAAGGGGCTGGAAGAGGGGACAGCCAAGACAGCAACCTAGGGATACTGCATGCCACGCAATGCTAGGCTCAGCAATAAAACTGAGGATTTCGTCTTTCCACAGTAGCCACTATTTGGAGGCTGACTGTGCGTTGCTCTGCTCATGGGAGGTGATGTGTGGCTGCCTTTGCATCACTTCACACACACACAGCCTCACCTCTTCCCCTCATTTTTTATATTGGTTTTATCTTGCCCCACAGGTTTTCTCACTTTTGCTCTTCTGATTCTCTACCCCATGCTACTGGGGCAGTGAGTGAGCAATATGCTAGGTGGGATGAACACACCAAACACTGAGAACAGGCAATAATGATGACTATACTGCTGGTCAAGTTATAAATTAATATGAAAGTTTCAAAGACTACAGCTTTGCCCACACACTTATTATTAACATTATCTGAACTATCACATAGGTAGTGAGGAAAAAAAGTATACATGGATACATATTTTTGCCTTAATTTTCCTCCTGGGAGTTGAAGAGATTTTTAGAAAAAAATAATTAAACACACAGCTCATACAGGCTTTCTCTGAATGCTAACCCAAACACAGTTGAAAACATAATGAGTCATATCTAGACACAGGCCCAATTTAGGAAAAATACGAGTTGCTTTATAGGTAAGTGTTCAATATAGGGTAGGCAGACTGCTATGCCAGCTGAAGCTGGGGCTGTGTAGACAGACTTGGCCAGCAGTCAATAAGCTCACCTAAACAGTATGGCAGCAACACACCCCTGGCAATATTTTAATGTTTATTTATCTTTACTTACCTATTTGTTCCCATATTTTTCAGGCCTCTGGGTGAAATTCAGGCTGCTGGGGTCAAGTGCACCAGTATCAACAGGGTGAGAATGTCACTGTCAGAAAATGCTATAGCAAGAATGCTAGCTTGCAGATACAATTACAACTTCAGTACAAAGTTTGTCACTATTTTGCTTTTAATATAAACATAGTTGTTGAATTCAGAGGAAAAAAGCAATGCCTTTGAGAAACGTGTGATGGTTTTTACTGCATATATTTTAATTTATGCACAAAGACCTTTTGACATTAACCCGAACAAAAGCCCACTTCTCTCTCTCAACATGATAGATCGTACTCCGTTTGAAGGTGCTCCATTTTCATAACAAAAGCAGTCCCCATCGTGATGTAGGAAGCTATGCAGGTGTGCACACTGCTTTTCCTTACTTAGGGCTTTCTAGAGCAACAAAACAAATGGCACACACTGACACAACACACAAAAGCATCTGTGCCAGCTGCCCTGCCTGACATGCTGCTGATTTTAAAGCTTTATCATTGAATCAGTGTCGCTGCTTTGAAGCTGTAGCCTGAACAAAGCATAGTACTTAGTAGTCATAGCAGCTAATTCGGAAAGAATATTTTTTTATAATAAAACCGTGATTTTAAAAAAATAAATGTGTGTGCTTTGGGAAATACAGCCACAGAGACAATGCATGGGAGACCTTCAACTTAAAACACATTTCAGCAGAAACTCCGCCTGCTGCCCTCCTACATATAAGGGAGCCTGTGCACACTTAAACCACAATAAAAGATGCCACAGAACTGCCTTTACTGCTCAGTGGCAGGAAGGCTGAGAAGCCGTTATACTGATGCTAGGTAAGGCTCAATTTGAGTAACAGCAAACAGATTTTTTGTCAAATAAAATCTGAGCTACCTGGGGTGAACCTACCCACTGGCCCTGACCTACCCACTGCAGAGAGAACACAGCAGCTGCACAGCCTCTGTTTAAACTAGAAATGCTGGATTTAGAATGGTTCTGATGGTTAAGCTGTAGATAAGCAGGAGGAGCTCAGCACGCTCTCTCATCTCTTGTAAGACTCTTCATTTCCTTGCTCTACACACCTTTGCTTTGGGGGAGCTAGAATTCCAGAGTTGAGCCCATTTTGATCTTTCTGTCACTGGGGATAACCAGAAAAGGCTCAGGGAGTTCTGGGGACCAAGATAACTGGATGAAGTGCTAAGAAAAGCGAGGAGTCTTAAACCCAGACTGACCACAACACAACCACCAAACACAAAAACCAACCGAACTTCTTTCTCTCTGCCCTTTCTCTCTCCAGTAACACCTCTCCTCCCCCCAAGCACCAGTCACCACATCAGCTTCTCTTCTCTAATTAAATGAGTCTGGAGCTGACTTGGAAAGAACACCGGGGACTGCAACACAGAGAAGTTTCTTATTAGCTTGTGTGATGAAGTAGGAGCCTGTTTGGCCAGTTGGTGGCTTAACCTACTTTATTTTAATGAATTATCCACGAAGTGGGATACACAGAGGTGCCATGTAAACATAGTCTGAGATCATCACCATCATCATCAGACAAGCTTTGAAATTAGCTCTAAGGTGCAGTACTTTCTGTGGAGTTTAAAAAACATATATAAGCACCAGCCAAAATAAACTATCACCCTGTCCCCTGCAGAGGCATACCAGTACCTGCTGATGCGGTGAGGAGTGCCAGCGTGGCACTGGCATGCCACCACACTGTATCTGAACTAGCTACAAGGAAAGTAATAAACTGAGATTTTTTCATTATTCAGAAAAAGCATTGAAATGTGTGAACTCTGACATCTGCAGTTCCATTTATCCGCTTAAGAAATAGATGATATTTTTAACAACGGAAGAGCTTTGTAATCTGTTCAAGGGTAGATTTTTTCCCTTAAAATTCATTGCACAAGCCTATTTTCTGTGAAATACTAAAATTAATAGATTGTAACTATCAAAATTCAGATAATTCCTGAGTCCCAAATAATGTAACTATAGCACTGAGAACTGCTCTGAAAAAAAATCAAAGGATCTGGCCCCTGATGCTTTCAGCTAAGTCCAGAAACTCTGAAACAGTTTACTTTGTGTCCTGGCTTGAGAAGTTTTGCAATGTTTCTGGTAGCAATGAGATTTGCTTGACGAGACCCTTTGCCTGGAATATACTTTTGATGTTTGAAACAAGCCTGACATTTCCACTTCCTATTTAATTTTTAAGTAACTACTGCTTTAAAGTTCTGAGCCTAAGTTTCCTACCTCAAGTAAACCAAATCTCTTCATTTTTTGCTTTCATTTTCCACTTCTGCTTTTCTTTGCTGGTCAGATCATGTGGAACTAAGCCCCAGTGGCATTACAGGCTTCCTAACCCTACATTTTGCGTTTCTACATTTTCTGTGCAATCAATCATCACTTCCTCTTCTATGTCTGAATAAAATAAACTTCAAGGCTATGCATTAAAACCTTCTAAAAGCAGTGCCATGTCTGCTCTCTTGCAGGAGGAGCAGACCTCAGATTTCAGTGCCAGAGATGAGGAGGCTTCTTGTACAGTTTCTGGATGAAAGAAGAAACTCAGTGTTTCATATGCTGTGAGAAATCAGCATTTTCCCAAGAGGTAGCCTGGGTGGAATTTGTCTCCATGATATCCCAAATCAGAAAATAAAACAACTTCCTTTTCAAAGTCTCAGTGCTACTGTCATTCAGAGCACAGCTGAAGACAGTGGTAGGGAAAGAGGCTTCTCCTTCTATTTTCCCTCAAGTCTGCAGCTGTTTGGGATGGGCGGGGGGGGGGGGGGGGGAGAGGGGGGGGAGAACCTTCTTAACGACAGTACTCATTTGCTCATAAGGACTAGGTAACAGCCTTGCAGTCTTCAAGTAAAGCTTCTCTAGAAGCCCCAGAAAAGAAAGGGCCCTACAGCAAGGATCATTAGCAGGGAGCACCAAATAATTTTTATACATACATATATATGTATTTTATACTGTGTATGCAGAAATCATATCTATATACATATATGTAGAAATATATATCCATATATATAATTACGGTCAGAAAAAAAAAAAAACAACAACAAAAACTAAACAGAAAACCACAACATTTACAGCAGAAGGTGATCTCTGGTCCTGACACAGCTGCACCAGAAGAACTTGTAATGAATATGCTCTACTCATGCTATGAAGTATTAAAACAAAAACCTATTTAATTATTCATCTTGACATGTCCCCCTCCTGTGCAATGGCTGAAGGTCCTGTGATAGCGGGATCTGTTGGGTTTTTTCAATAAAGATTCAAAGTGTGAATGTGCTGCTTATCCCTGTAGTCTCTCACAAGACATACTTTCTACTGTAGAAAACAGAATGTGCATCTACAGCCATGATCATGAGTTCACTTGATTGTTATGTGTTAGTACTTTGAAAGTAAGACCACCAGTCATACCTTCCCGGAGTCTGGATCTTAGAGCTAACACCACAACTTCCCACCACAACACTCATCTCCCTCAAACAGATACAACGCAGAGCACACCTCAACCACCACATGCTTTTTCTAACCTTTAGTCTCTTACGAATTAAATTCCAATGAAGACTGGTTTTTGAAGTGAAAAAATACAGCAAATAATGTGAAGAACTAACACCAAGCAGAAGCCTACAACCAGTTCACTGTGTTCAATCTTGTTGACCGAGTCTGATTCTTCACATTCAGGGGAAGTTTTGTTGTAAGGAAATTCCAAAAAACTTTTTTTTTTTTTACCTCAGTTCCTCTGACAAGATTAACTATATTCTACTTCAGGAATAAAAGATTTAAGAAAAAAAGAAAAATCCCCATTAAACTACAAGCCACTTGGAGTGCTCTTTTCTTCCTTTCCAATGTGTTAATCGGACACTTCAGCTTTTCTGTGACCCTGAGGAGGGGAGAACATTCCTTTCAATCTCACTGCTGTGTTTTTCTGATTGCACTAGCAGGTCTTTTCACCCAGCAGCAATCCAGGCAGAGCCGGCTGGTTTGGTGCAATCTGGAAGGTTGTTGTAATAACAGACAGAACAAAAAAGCACAAGGAAGAACCTGGCAGCTGTATAAAACTCCCTCCGAGCTCCAGACCCACAGAAGTTCATCAGCCTCAGCAATCAGCATGACCAGCCAGTCTCAGGGAATCCAGCAGCTTTTGCAGGCAGAAAAACGTGCCAAGGACAAACTGGAGGAAGCCAAAAAAAGTAAGTAGCTGGCCTGGTTTTACTGTAGTTTTCAACTGCAAGCTCTTCAGGATTACAGTGGTTTACAGAAAACCAACATTATTTCATCTGCATACATCACAGCTGTGCTGCTCCTATTCTTTCTTCACACTTGCATTAGTACTCCGGCTTGACTGCAGCCAGGTATTTAACCAAACCTGAACGTGCAGAGTTTGCTTAAAATTCTGTGTGCACGTGTACGTGTATGTGCACACATATGTGCCTTATTACATTAAACAAGGTTTTCTTTGTTACATTCATCCTGTCAGCTAGATTTATTCTTGCTTTATCTCAATGCCAATAACATCATAACAGCCTTCCTTAGCTATTTAAACTAGGAATCTACATGCCTCTGACTGCCAGTCCTTGAGGATCAGACTCCAAACTCTCTCTTTATAGATCCTGTATAATTTTTCAGTATTTCTCTTTACTTATGAAATCTAGTAACTTTCTTTCTAATCTTAGCTGGGCTTAGAAATAAAAATACATGAAAACAACAGGAGACTTCAGCACAATGATAGTAATCAAAGTCATAGTACAATCACAAGCACCATCAATGCTGTATAGTCATTGATATGCCTTTCTAAATGGTATAAGTAATCACCAAGTGATTAAATGTTCAGGTTAAAATAAATGTCTTATTTACTGAATGCCTAAATGCCCGGGGCAAAGCATATTTAGATATTCAATAATAATACCTTAAATACTTTTATTCTAGGCATTTATAAGCAAAACATTAACAACAACAAATAGAAAAATTAAGGTGTCTGCCAGAAGAATTTAAATCAAAGAAATAATTCCCCTGGCAGAGTTTTTCCATTATTCATATCCTTTTATTTTCTGTATTCATCTCCCAGTGATTTAAAGCAAAATATGGTGACCTTATTCTCCTGAATGTAGGTACCAACCACATGACCTGCATTAGAACCAGAACTGTTTTGTAGAGTTATCCTAATTCAAAAACCAACAGCAGGAAACAATATTGTCCTGCAGGACTCAAGTGAAATGCACAAAGATGATATCGTGTGGAGCAAGAGTGTGACAAAGGAACATATTTTGTTCCCCAGGGCGAAATAGAAGCTAAACAAAAATAATTTGTGCATCTTCTATATTCCTGTTACAAACAAATCAGCTGTGTGCCCATTAATTATTAGTTTGACATGTTAATTTGCACAGCAGTACACAAAAAATAAGTAAAAAGGCAACACCACTTTCCTGAGCATCCAGCCACTACCCATGCCTTGCAGAATCAACCGGGAGGCAGAGAATTTGCCCACCTTTATAAAACAGAAGGTTCACAAAAAGAAGGTGTTTGAAGGTTGCTGCGCCCAGCCTGAAAGCAAGGAATAATTAAGAAGTGATTCCACCTTTACATAGCCAAATGAGGTGCTGTAGGTGGGATGATTCTTCCCTACTGTAGGGCAGAGGAAATGCACTGTTCCCTGAAGCAATAAGCAAGTAAGCATATGACCTGGAAAGGGACATCCGTCACTGGAGGGAGTGGAAGCTTGGTCTGAACACAGGCTGCAGAATGAGGACTTTAGCCATAATAGCTTGATGTTGATTGCCCTTTACTTTTGGTTTTGGGCTTTTTTGATGTTTTCATTTCTAAATTAAAATGTTTTGTTTCAGTTTAGATTTTTTTCTAAAAGAATCAGTTAAAAAGAGGTTTTGTAAATTAAGGAGTTCCAAGAATGAAAAATATCATTATAACATAAAACTAGTCACCAATTTGTCTTGCAGAATCCAGACATAGTTACTGGTGCCTTTGCTCTGCCAAAAAATGCACTATCCTGTCATCACCTCAGTCCTATACAGTGTGTTTGTGATAAGCACAAAGCTTCTTACAGATAAAGTATCTTCCAGATCCCTTTGAGTATGAAACTTGAATTAAACCACTGCCTACGCTTACCTCAACACTAATACAAGGGGAGAAGTTATTCAACAGATACAGAAAAAGAGCTATTAAGAATTTTGCTACCAGTAAAAATATTCAGAGTAAAAATATTTCATCAGTATGAGTATCTTCTCCATTACTTTCAAGGGCAAACAGGTTTTTTTCCTTTATAAAAATTCAGGAAAATGAAAGTTTCTCATACATAAATATCTGGATGTAGAGGGGGAGATGGAAGAGGATATAAAGAAGACAGAGCCAGACTCTTTTTAATGGCATCCACTGAAAGGGCAAGAGGCAATAGGAAAAATTTAAATGTAAGAAAACAACTCTATAACTGTGAGGGAGATCAAACCCAGGAACAGGCTGCCCAGAGAGGCAGGGGACATCCTCCATCCTCAGAGACATTCAGACCCACTGGATATGGCCCTGATCAAGCTGCCCTTGCCAAGCCTGCTCCGAGCAAGGGCTTGGAATAGACCCCGGAGGCTCCTTCCAGCCTCAGCAGTTCTGTGTAATCCCATGAGAAACCTCAAGCATTTCTAAGAAATTTTATTCCTAGGTGTAGCTGATCAGTGGCAAAAAGTTTAAATAACTAATGAAGTGGCATATTCATCTACAGCCTAAAGACTCTGTGGTTTCCTTTTGTTCACGTTAAATACTGACAACAGTTTCTGCCAGGGTGTGAACAGCAAAGCTCTTGTGAATTTTAGATCTCATGATCCCACAAGCAAGGTTAGGCCTTAGTATTTCTGATTTGCTTGGGGTTTCTTTAAGTCCTCCCTGGATTTTGTGTTAAAACAAACGTTATAGTTAATCTAGCAGAATAATTATAGCTATACAATCAATATAATTACAGAATAATTACAGCAATACAAAGCTATACAATAATATTATATTCAACATTACAAGAGGTTTGCAATGAAGCTACAAAATAAAATATTTAAAAATCTCCATGTTGTACTAATTTCAATTTTGTTCACAGCAATGTCACTACACCACCTTAAATACTTAAATATACCAGCATAACATAAATGATGTTGGACAAGGCTAAAAGGGATTCTTTTAATACAAATCTGGTTATGCCAAGTCAGAATTACTTCAACAGTCTCTTCTCCAGAGTGATTCTGCAGTTAAATTAGAATAAAGGATGGCAAAGTTTGTCTCTGAGCATAAAAACTAAGATAAAAGGAAATACATGAAATGTAACCAATATAACCAGTTTAATCGGTTAACCTCTGCACACACATAAAGTTCAGTGAAACAAGGTGAGGATGTGCTGCTTCATCGCAGAAAATGCTAGCCCAAATCCACCTGGTACCAGTTTAGACCAGCAGCTTCTGCTCAGGGGCTGGCACTCTGCAGATCTAGGCTGCAAATGAAAGCAGTGAACCATTCAGCGAGTCCTGGTGCAGTCCTGTCCCTGTTAAACTGCACCTATGACCTCCTTTGTCACTGAAAACAGTCATTGCACAACAGCCCTGTAGGAATGAGTCCAACTGTTCTATTTACATTGTAATGTGAGAAGAATGAATGGCAGGTTGTCCATAGGACACAACCAGAAAAAGTCATTTTCAAGGAAACGTGATTAGAAAAACTCCCCTTATGCAAACCCTTCAGTGTTTACAGTTGATACTCACATAACCAGATCAAAATGTAGTGTGAACACACATTATATTGTATACAAACAGATAATGGGCCTATTTTTTGCTTACATATGTGCAGCTCTTTGTAATACAAAATCCATTTTGGACAGCTAAAAACTTAGCAAATATATGCAATTATATTTATAGACATGAATTAAAGCAAAAAAATACAAAAAAAAAGCTGTTCTTTACATGTTTTTTCATACTTCTTGCTCAATACCCTTTTATCCAGGCTTGCAATATCTTTACTGTATCATTGGCTGACATCATTTATACCTGAAAAATTAGTAATAAGTTGTTGATAAATGCACACATGCAAGGCTGAAACTATTGATTAAACAAACCAAAACAGTCTGAAATCCTTCAGTCTTCTACAGACAGCACAGCTTTAGCTATAATTTTTGGAACCTAGAAATAACTGTATTGTCAGAGCCAAGGCATCAATTCCTGAAAATCCTTTTGGGCAAAACAAGGGAAACCAATGTGTCATGAACACTGGATTTAACAAAACTTGTTTTCCTATAGATTTTTCTATCTTGGCTTGAATTTCTAGCACCTAATAAAATGAAAACTCAGATGAAAGATTTCAGAAATTCAGATTAAAAACAAATGTTAATCAAAATAAGATATTGTAAACAGAATTAGATCCATGGCATTCTCTTGGATAATATTCAGGACATATTTTATCTGCTGAAAAAACTATACATACTGATCAGCTGCTCCTATTGTTTTTTTTATTAAAAGTGTAAAATAGCCTTCTCAAAATAAGCACCCTAAATCCCATTTTGCAAATGATTTAACACTGTTGAAGACAACTGAAATGGTCCTATTTAAAGAAAACAGGATTAATTTTTGGCAACTTCTTTATATGAAATTATTTCTATGCAGGACTTCAGCTAGAAGCCTCCATGGTATGTTTGAAATCAGAAAGAAAATTTTAGCATGGCAGTTTTGGGGAAGTAAGATAACTGTGTTTGAGCAAATTAGAATGCAAGACTTTTTCTTTCTACTGTCTTTTCCTTGCAAGATCAAAAAAAACCAACAACCTAAAAAGTTTCCAGTTCTTTTGGATCTAACCAGGGCTAAGAATTTCATTAACATTACAAAAACACCTAGAAAAAATAATACAGCCTTTCTCCATTCTAGTAATGCTCTCCCATGTTAGGTAAGAAAATCTGATACAGAGCTGACCTGGTTAAGATTTGGCCAATTTTACATGATGCCTAGAAACGTGTGGGCTGTCAGCTACAGTAATCATGGATGGCAGTTGACAAGGAATCCAGAGCATAGCTGCTTTGCTGCTCTTCATCTTCAAGGATGGGAAGGAGGGATGAAGGGGCAGCAGCAAAGCTGGCCCCCACAGCTCGCCCTGTGGGAGAAAAGTCTCCTCAAACTTAGAGCTTTCTGTACCTCACCTTTATGATCGTAGAGGAAAGACCACAGGGACAGGCTGGTTTGCCCATCCTCCTGTATTTCTTTCCCTCTTTCTGCATGATCTTGGCTGAATTTCAATGCCCTGCCATCCTTCAGTGTCTAAGGCTTGATTTCAGCTCGTCTGTGCTCTGCAGAGAATCCCATCCGGAAAATCATAAGACTTTGAAAAGGCAATCCCATATTGCACAACTAAGGTAGCAGACAAGTGGTTAATAACAGACTGATTAATTAATTTTGGTTTGTCTCTAGTGAAACAGCAGGTTAAGCTCTAGTTTCTGCTTAACTTAATCAGGTGCAGCATATGCACTATCGCATATGTCGGCAGTTGCCGATTCTGTCCACAACGTTGTTGAACTAGCAGTAATTTACTCACAGCTTTTCCACTTAATTAAATAAGAAGCAGCAGGTTCCTGCTGTGCCAATCCTAAAGGCATCATGGAAAGATGAAATGGCTGCCACCCTACAGTGACACTCTATGTATTGTGCTTACTCCAGTGCACTGTCAAGAGCTGACACGTATGTATACATACACTTTTTGGTTCACTAGCTGCATTGTCAGAGGCAAATGAACTGTTGTTTTACAGTTACTGTCTTCCCATTTTGTGCATTTTAAATGGATTTATTTATCTATCTGGTGGCCAAATATGCGACATATTTACTACAGATGGCCCCCCAGATGGAATTTGAAATTAAAATCCCACTGATTTTGAAATAATTTAATTTGCTATAGAGATCCAGTTCCTCAGCTGGTGAAATTGGCAGAACTTCATCATAGTCACTCCTCCTGACTTACAGCTTGAGAAACACCCCCCAGCTCTGCTCCTGGAGAAAAGCTCTATAAATGTCTGATCAGCTCCAAATTAGAATAAAGGAAACTCCAAAATTAAGACCTAAACCTGGATCCAAATTTTGATGTTCGGATTGATGTCAGTCTCTTACACAAATCTGTCAGTTCACACATACTCATCCCAAGACTTCATATGGTTAGTGGCAGAGGCTGAGGGAATCAGCCTTTATCATGCGTATACAAGCCCTAAGAAAGTACGTATTAAGTTTTAAACTGCCTCTCTGTCCCTTAACACATAAGCACAGTGCCTCAGTGGTAGAAGGACTCTGCGCAATATAGTTAACTACACAAGAGAGCACTGCTCTGCTGAACTGAGAGTCAGTAAAGCTATCTAGTTCCTCACTAGGTTGCTCCTTCCTGTAAAAAGCCTTTATACGATCATGCACCCCAGTTCCCACAATAAGAACACCCACAACATCAAACAGTGCAGGAAACAAGACTTTAAAAGGCAATTCACATTTCAGGCATCTCTCTGCTTCTAATCATCCATCTGCAGACAATGCCTTGAGAAGGAGCCATCAACTGGGCAAATAATTTACTGGTGGATCAGGCATTTTTCCCAGGCTTTTGTTGAATCTCAGATGTCTCATAAACAAGTCTTCCTCCCAAGATTCAGCTTCCTCATTGCACCATGCTCAGTGAAACTAGACTGCTATATACCACACCTGATAAGGCTTCAGAAGCCAAGCACATGTGTAATCAATCCAACGCAGCAGCCTGGAGAAAATAAACCAGAAATACTAATGCTTGCCATTCTAGCCTAGGCATATAATGTTCCTTAGGGTTTCAGAAAATGTACTGTTTTCAGCTTCCTTGCTTGAATTGAATGATTAAAAGAACCAATCAACCAAAAAAAAAAAATACAACAAAAACTCACAAGGGTATTTATATTGCTCAGTGATGTTTAGTAAATAAAGAAATGGATGTTTCAGGCATGAGACCAAGATGTCTTTTTTCAGCTGCTCAGCCTCCAATCTCTTATTCTTGTAGTATCCTAATTTAAGCAACTAAGAAATAGCTTTTTCAGCCATTGAAGATGCTTTTTCCCTCTTAAGAGAAGGAGGCAAGCTTATTCCCTCCTACTCATAAAACTATCTGTTCAGCAGAAAGATATCATAAAAATCAGCATCAGCCCAGGTGTCTCAAATATAACATACCAACTCTAAATGCAAGAGGTTTATAGCTACATCAGTTAGAAAGTGACTTTTTCCAAACGAAAGCAGATTCCTGTGGTGATCCATGAAACTTTACCAATTTTATACAAAACAAGCAGACAAAGATGCATCACCATGGGGTGGTTATGACATGTTCAACACCTGTTTCATGTAAAAATTTAAGCACCACATCCCCATCAAACCTTTTACTCCTTTGCTTTACATAACATCCCTGCTACACCCAGGAACAACCTTATGCTTATGGTCATTAAGGGAAAAGGGTGAGGGAGAAGAGGACAAAGCCTGAAGGTTGCCACTCAGTTTGGTAGTGGTTAAGACATATCTTGCAGTACTTTGGAAATCTGCCAGCTCTAGCGGAATCCAGTTGGTGTGGGATGAAGGGATGCTGGCAACCCATCAATAGAGCAAATCTGACAGAATAAAGTCTTTTCCTACCAGTGACAACTAAAATCTGTTATCTGGCTGCTACTATTGCTGATGAAGGAAAGATAGATATTTATTTAAACACCAAGCTGTGATTAAAAAAAAAAAAAATGCATTTGTGTTTACGAGATAATGTGTAATTGCAAAAAGACTTCTGTTGTTAGCAAACCAACAAGCTTTTCATTTGATGTGTGCTTTCACACAGGGAGTTGGTCTCAAAAGATGGGTACTTTTGTGACTGGCTTTCAATCAAAAAGCACCTACCTAAATCGCTTTGGATCTTCTGACTATTCTTGTGCAAATAAAGCTGCTGTTGACTTTGCTCAAAGCTTTGTCTGTTTTACTATGCCGGGTAAAATACCTCTGATTTAGAGATATTCATCTTTTGGTATACAGTGACAATTGTGTGTGAAGTAAATCTCTGTTTTTTTCCCCATTAGGAAAGGGGAAAAGGCTGAAGCAGGCCAAAGAAGAAGCCATAGCTGAGATAGACCGCTACAGGTTACAGAGGGAGAAGGAATTTAGGAACAAGCAAACAACTGTAAGAAACCTGCATATGTTCTTTTGTAGTGTCAGTCTGCTCAATGGTAAAACAAATTGCTTCAGTGTTACATAGGGACTTCTGCAAACCAACATGATCACACTGATTAAACAGAGGTAACACCTACAGTGTGTATATGCTTCATTTTGACTTCTTCACGGGCTTTGAATGCATTTGAGAAGGTATTGTGGACTTTCACAATTAAAATTGTCCAGATTCTGTATTTGGCTCATGCTTGTCCTTTGAAGACATACCTCTCAAAGAAAAATGCCTTTGGGTCCTCTTTCTTTAACACCAGACAGACCTCATTCCTGTCTTGAAACTGGAGGTTACAGTAAGGTGGATGCTGCAGTAAAAGCAATGATTTAAAATCTTTCTTTCTGATTGTGTTCTACTTTAGCTCACTTTTTTGACTGCATCTTTGGTGAACTGAAATCTTCAAAACTTTGGGGGTTTTCATTATATTTTCATAGTAAAGATATTACTTTTGTGGGAACTCAATTTTTTCATTACAAGCAAAATTAAAGCTGCAGGGAAAGGCCACTCTCTGTGACAGAACATTTCACACAAGCAGGACAAAGCACATATTGTTCCTCAAATGACAGTATGTTGTACAAGATCATTGCGGTCCTCCTTCACATTCCCTGACCTCATTATGTCAAACATTTATCCACTCAGACAAATGTCATCATTATTAACCTGTGCCTGGAAGGCAGGCAGGAGTTCCAGCTAAGCCAGTGCAGAGGGAAGTCTGATGCCCAGTTCAGTTAACTGGCTCAGGTATTTGGACACAAGTATTTATAATTCTCTGTCACAGTCCCATTTAATGTTATTCTTCCTCTTGTACTTACTTGTTTGCTGTATCAAAACTGGGGTAAATTTTCTCATACTATGGGATGTTCCACATCAGCCCAGCATGAACAACAGCAGCAACAGAAAATTATTAAGTTAGAGTGACAAGACCTTTTTTTTTTTCTTTTTACACAAGATCTTTTTTCAAAACATACTAAATTTAAGCCCAAATCTCAATCAAACCAATTTTGCTAGTGCTCATGGTGTTTGTACTCAGGGTCCGAGATCTGTGAACTCAGGTGTTGTGCAGGCTGGGTCTGAATTATGTGGCTTCCAAGTCAGTGAGTTAAGGTAACATTTTAGAGACTTTGGAATGACATGAGCATAAAACCAGTAAGGACAAAATAAAGGGCAAACCTTCAAGGCCAGCAGAAAATTATCTGCATTCTGACAAGCAAAAAGTCTTCAAATTCAGAAGCAGAAAACAGTTAAAAAAAATACAAAGCAGAATTGACTATCTTGTTACAGTATTAGTATGAACTGAGAAAGCAGGTTCACAGTCTGCAGAAGCTCTTCTTAAAGTTATACTACTATTATACTACTTTTCTTGAGGTTTTTCAAAAGTATTTAGTAGCTGGATAGCACACAACCATCCGGGATCTCTAGAAAGTTATTTTCCCCAGTGGAAAACATCAGCTTCATAAATCTTATCTAAGCTGTACAATCTTCCCCACATGAGACCTTTACCATTTGTCTAAAAGCTAAAATGAAATGCCAGCTAAAAACAGTTACTATAGCAAGCTATAATCTTTTCCCAATATTTACATCCTATATTACATACATGCTATATTACTGCCAAATCGGAAAGTGTTTTACATCTGGATTACAAGAAAGCTTTTTACTACATTGTCAGGTATTGATTACGTTGCAAAAGATCTTAACGCAGCTGCATTTCCTTCTTTTAAGGACTAAGTTGGGCTGAAACCACATGGAAAATAAACCTTATCACTCCTCCCTCATTTCTGATCATGCCCTAGGTATTCCACTAATATCACAGGTTAGCTTCAGCTGCTAGTCCACTCCAGAGAACCACAGCAGGAATATGAATATATTATTTATTCCTTTCTTACTCTGTCATCATGCAGAAATGTCTTCTACCCTCCCCAATGAATTTTTTAACTGGAAACCTTTTCTGTGCTGGTATCTGTAGAACTTTTCCATAAGGGAGGAATTCTAGGGATGTTGGGGCAGTGGGGGAGGAAGAAGCAAAGTCACAGATTTGGAACTCGTGCATCTGTTAATAACATAACCTTGCTAAAATGTTCAGCAAGTCTAGAGTTAATTAAATTCTAAGCGAATGTCCTGATATTAACTGTGCCAAAAGCTGTCTGGTATTTTGCCAGATAAGAAAATGTAACATTAACAGACCTTGTCTGCGGCCTGTTGAGGGTTGTACATCACTAACTGCTGAAGACATTTCAAGTACTCTGAAACTGTAATGTTTTGCTCCTTAGCCACACTCACATTCATTCTCAGTGAGGCCAAATGGAGCACATGGGTGACAGAACTTAGTGGCTAGTCACTGAAATAGAAAACTAATTAAAATGAGCGATATAAAAGACAAACATGCACAATGTTGTTCCCACAGTGAACTGGGAAACTTTCATTACATGGGGAGATTCTCATTGCTAATGAGCATATGAAAGAGTTCCCTTTAATCCTGCTTTTATATATACCGTTCAACTTAGATCATACCCTTACTGCTAGGAAGCCCTGTGACATGTTCGGATTATGTTTAGACTAGATAATGAAGAAAAGTACAGTAAACACAGTCATACATAACCCTTTATTTTGCTCAGAGGACTTCTGCTTTTCAGGTCATGGGCTCCCAAGGCAACCTCTCTGCTAAAATAGAAGAGCAAACAACAGAAAACGTCCGAAACCTCACTAGCAGCTACCACAAGAACATGGAGAGCATGATGAAAAAGCTTTTGAACGCGATATGTGATATCAACCCTGAACTTCACCCAAACTTCAGACATGCAGTTTAAGATCCATTGATGTACTTAAGGATGTTTGTAAAAGTAGCCTTCTTTCTTGATAAGCATAAATATTTTCTCATTTACTGTTTCTGTATATGTGAAATAAAAAGAACACTAAAGCCAAAAGCACACGGTTCCGTATATGCTTTTAATGTGACAATAATTACACAGGGTTTCACAAGCATTTGTTGGAATATTGTTTCCTGTTGGTAGCTAAGCAGCTGTCATTTAGACAAGGGCAAGTCAACAACAGTAGAATAAATGATTATTTGACACCAGCAGCTTTTCAGTAGGAGTCTTTATTCCTTTTCTTTTGTAAAATGTTCTGTAGTGGGGTATACTTCTTCACTTCAAGAGTGGCAGGACACTGGAGCAGGCTGCCCAGCGAAACTGTGGCTGCCCCATCCCTGGCAGTGTTCAAGGCCAGGCTGGATGGGGCTTGAGCAACCTGGTCTAGTGGAAGATGTCCCTGCCCACAGAAGGGAGGTTGGAACAAGATGATCTTTAAGGTTCCTTCCAAACCAAACCAGTCTATGGTTGATATGTGATTCTATGTGGTCTTACATAAAGTCTGCTTATCCCAATCTTCACTGTACTTCAAGAATATCACAAAAACTTAAAGGATTTCTGCTTCCCTTGTAAGACACAGAGTGCTCTGCTTATAGAACATATAGGAAGTCTGCAGCTTTTGGTCAAAAGGAATGGGTCAAAACATTTTCAATTTTTGCATGCTGATTTAGGGCAAAATATGTCGTGTTTTAAACCCTAGCCAGTCAGCTTGTTCACTCACTCCCAGTGAGTGGTGCCGGGCTGAGAGCAGTCAAGCCCTCCCCCCCGCCCCAGGGCTCTCCCCTTCCCCGCTCCCAGAGGGATGGGGAGGAGGATTGAAAGAGTGCAACTCCCACGGGTTGAGACAAGAACAGTCCAGCAACCAATGTACAACACAAATCACCACCACTACCACCGACGACAACAATGATAAGAGAAAATAACAAGGGAAGAGAATACGATACCATCGGCCAAGAAACGAGTCCGACCCAGAAGCCCGTGTCCTTCCGGGTAACACCCAGTTACCCCCCACCCCGGGCATGACGTGCTGTGGTATGGAATACCTCCTTGGCTAGCCTGGGTCAGGCATCCCGTCTCTGCTTCCTCCCAGCTTCCCCTCCTCCCTGGCAGAGCATGAGCCTCACAAAGTCCTTGGTCAGGGTAAACATCACTTAGCAACAACCGAAAGCATCGGTATCACCAGCACTGTTCCCAGGCTGGAAGTCAAAACACAGCACTGCACCAGCTACCACGAAGGAGAAACATGACTGCTACTGCTGAACCCAGGACAAGCTGACTTTTACAGAATTACATTCAAAAGCTGTACTCAAAGCGTTATCCTTTTTCTATAACCACACCATAAACTTTATATAGCTTTGTTAAGTTTGAAAACTGAGAACAGGAGTAATCATTATTTACAAAATTGCTTTGGTTCAAGGTGCAGACTGGCAGACCCATCATTATCTATAAAGTTACACCAAAAGCACAGGAATCCATGGGCTCAAACTCTACAGCAGTTACATTAGATGGTACCTTAACCCACAAGTTGTCCACAGAAATCACGTCACTTAGGGCTCACTTCTGTTACTCTAAGTGACCTTGAGCACTATTCAATGGCGCAGATTTCCCTTTCAATGAATTCTGCTGCAGTTCGGAAAATACAATATGATCTGGTGCTTTCAAGGTGAAGACCATTAAATCTGATGGGAGGATGATGGGAGGCACTGCTGAAGTGGGGGTCTGGCACCTGCATCATGAGCCCCCTTAATGCCTTGTCTCCAGTACAAAATAACACCGAATTAGAAAAGAAGCCTGAGAAACTGCAATGAACAGCAAACAATAGCCATGATTCTCAGTCCACGTAGACACAGACAAATCATTTCAATTTCACAGCAGCTAGTCATAGGCAATCTCCTGTTCCAGTGAGGTTTACACAGCTGACATGCTGTCATGCGTAAAATGACCATAAAGCTGTAGTCAACTTAATGTCAGCAAACATGACTTCTCAAGGCTGTGCCTGGTTGCCACATAATCTCCCAGCTATGATTGTTACAGTCTCTTGTGCTTGATCATATTCTCTGGGGACGCAAGGATGCTGAGGAATAGGAAAGAGACTAGAAATCCTGTTGAAGGATTTAAAATCAGTCAAATCAGCTGAAGGCTCATTTATTTAGGAGTGCTTTGAATGTGCTTATGATAGGTTTTGATCTACTGAGGGGATGAAGGAACTCCAGTCCCAGCCTATGCACATGAGCCAATGCAAGCACCTTCCTGCATGGCATGGGGCAGTCAGGATTGCCTCTTTGCTTAGGCGCACGTCTCCAGCTTGGGTCATGGCTACAGTCCCAGAGCAGCCCCTCAAGTGTAAAGCGTATGTTTTCTGTGAGCTTAAGCAGTCACCAAGGTGGAAGCTAATCTCTCACAAGGACTCACTGCAGTGTTCAGGACTGCTCCACTTTCCCTTCTGGGCTACCTCAGACCCTTTCCACCAGCTGTAATTTCTAAACATACAGAAATGTTGCAGGTCCACTGCAGAACTAAAGCAATGGCATTTTCATTGCCATTGCATTATTGTATGGGAAAACAATACCCCTAAACAGCAAGAGCAGAATTGCCACAGCACAGTTGGCAGCAAACTAGAGAAGCAGAGAAGCAGCTTTCCAGGAAGTCACCAACACATGCATGAAATAAAGCTTTGTCTTCTTGCATTGCCCCACTCCTTTTTATGACATTCCTCCTTTGCCTCATTCATGCCAAAATCTACCTTCTGTCACCAACTGCTTTTCTTGCAAAGCTTCTGCCCTCCTTTCAATGCTACCCTCTACCCTTCTAGCCCTAACGGCCACAAACACATCTTATTTAGATCTTTAAAACACATCATCCCATGAATACGCCCTCCTTGACAAAAACCCAAGCGTGTGGTGGGGGACAGCAGAAGCCACTGGAAACATGAATGGACATTGTCTGGAGGGGACAGATCAGGTCTGCCACCTCTCATGACACTGCACTGCAACCACAGCAATGACCAGTCTGTACCCTTGCTATCACCTGCATACTTGAGATATAAATTGGGTTTTAAGTGCTCAAACTTTCTGAACATGAATATTGTCTTGAACTGTGGCCAGTATGAAAAGCCACCACTCACAAAAAGAGAATTCATTCATTATGATTAGCTCTTTGATCTTGAGAGATATAAATCTGAGAGCTTTGAGCGCTGTGCATTTGCATTCCTACTTACTGACAAGGAAAGGGTGGTTACACCATCACTTTTAGCTGCACAGAGGTAAAGGTCCAATTAGATTTCATGTGATTTGGCAAGATACTGGGTTTTTTAAATGAAGAGTGTAAAGTACCACCTGCATCAATGGAACACTGAGGTGCCAAGGAAATGCCTGCTGAATTTACAAGCGCACAAAATATCTAGTAAGACATTCACATATTCAGGATAAAGGCAAATCATTATTCCACACAGAAGGAAAAGAAGTAGTAGAAGCAAGGAGGATTAATTTCAAAATGCTTTTAAATGCATAAGAAAAGCATAAAAACAGTTACTCTGTATTAGCAGTCACCTACCACAGGTTATTACAACCACCCTGCCACCTCCTGGGGAAGATACCTGGAAGCCAGGGAGCCCCCAGCCCTCACAGTGTCCTGACACTCTGCTGATTAACATGTACCAATGTAGCTGCCAAATAAAATGGCAACATCTCACGTATCATAACACAAACAAATAGAAAGCCATACATAAATAGAGGTCTGTGTAAATCTTTTTTTTTTTTTCCTGTAAATGCCTCTGGAATCAGGGTCTTTGCAAACACCTGAAGAGCTCCTATGAAGGTTTCCATCTCTCCAGACACGCTTTCCATTGGAAAGGGTGGTTGCCTGACCACAGCACCACTTCAGACAAAGAGATTTTCCTTACATCATTGGAAGCCAAACTCTGTAAAGATTAACTATTACCCTCCCTGCCCAGTGATAACTCTACACAGCAATGGTGATTAGCACTTTCAGTATTTCAATTAGTATATTCTACCTATCAATAAATCAGTATCAATAAAATGAATGGGGATGGGGATGAAATGAATTTAGGGAGGTTTCCTAGACTGACCACATTCAACACTGTCTTACAAAAGTGGGTTAACAAAGCTTTTGCTGTCTGAAAAAGAAGAGCTGTATTATACAATAAATTCTAAATCCACTGACTGAAGTGCCTCAAACAAGAAGTAGTGGAAAAGATCATACCACTGGAAAGTACAAGAACTGTTTTATACAACTTATGACATGAACTGGGCTGAATTTCTCTGGCTGTTTTCCCTCAATGTTCTACTTTGAGTTATAATATATGAGGGGACAGTGATGTGATTCCCATTCATGGGTGATGAGGGAAGATCTCCGAACTCATGCCAGTAAGATAGAATATTTTTCAAGTCTAAATAAAGTAAAATGAAACAGACATGAAGAATTAATACTATGTTCTATGTATAGGCTTTCTACTGACTTTGTCATTAATTTCTGAAGAGCGTGGAAACCGAGATTTGGGAAGTCAGAACCAGATATTAATCTGGCTATGATTATGATATTAACTGAATACATGGATTATGACATTAACTGAAATCAGATTTCATTCCTTATATATAGCTGCCTCAGTTAATTATTCCATATTAAAATATACTTGGAAGTTCATATAGTCTGTAAAACCTAAGTTGTTTTGTAAATGATCATATATGTAGGACACAAGTCTGGGGGAAGCTCTTTACAGAGCAAAATATTTCAGGCCCTGACTTTAAAGATTTTGTAGTTCAAGGACTGTGAGTGATGCTTCACCAGATGTTAGAACAAGATGACCTGCTGTTGCAGATCTCAGAACTACAACTGGACAGGTGACAACAGGAAACCATGGGAGATGTGAACCTGCAGATATGTGCCTCCAGAAGCATCCTTAACCACCGACAAAGCAAGAAAGATACCTATGTGTAAGCATTTATTGAGCACCCCTGCAGCAAGGGGCTGTGTTGAATTCTGGGTACATATCTAGGCAGGGTGAGACTCCAGACTGAATCTGAAGATGGAATATAAACATGTTTTTAGGCCACTAAGCAATACCTTCCAACATTTGCTGTGTCATTGGCCATTAGCTATATTGACAGGCAGGTTATACTGTCATCAGTTAAAGACATAGCTATTGTGAAATAGTAACAGTTCTTAAAAAAGAAAGGATGAACCTTGCCCCTGTCGTCCACATAATGGAAAAACACTACCTTCAACTGGAATTTCTCTTGACTAAAACTGTATGAGGGTGCCGCACCTTTCAACTATGCACCTTTTCAACTACGGATTTGTTCTTCTCTCAAGTAAGCATGCACTCTAACCAAATTTTATCCAGACAAAATTGTTCTCCAGTCCCAGTCACTTGTCAGGTTCCTACTCTAAGACGTCCTCACCAAAAGACTGACCCAAGGGAATGGTACTGTGTGGCATCTCATCATCATCTTCTTTATACCGTGGGGCAAAGAACATTTCCCTGACTACCCCTGGGGAAAAAAACAAAGTAGGGAAGGATAGCAAGTAAAGACTTTGGGGTGACAGCAGCAATTCCAGTTCTTTTCCATTCCAAAAACCCACCACAGTCATGTGTTAAGTAGGAAACTTGAATGTTACAAAGTTAGGTTCTGCTTCACATATACATACATATACTTGGAAAAAACTTCCTCCAGTTCATTGCAGAAACAGAGGAAATACTTGTTACACAATACACAAGTGTCATATATTCCTGCCAGGTTCACAGCGGCCTGTCCTTCACAGATTTGATTATTCCGCATTTTATGGTAGTATAAGGCACTTCAAACCCTGAGCCCTCCCCGAGGAATGTTAACGCTTGTTAGAAGTACATGACCCAACCAGTATTACTACAAAACACTTGGAAAATGTTACATCGGAGTACTATTAATACACTCTACTGCACTTACAAGACATGACTGCATGCGGAAAATCTGATGACTTGCAAGCTTATTAACTTCCTGAGATTCCTTGTTGCTTTCATGAACGATATGCCACAACTGAATTACCTGACCCAGGGTGATTTCTGGAAGTCCCTCTTGCCTCAGCTATCTGATTTATTTGCAGGCACATCAGACTCCAATATGCTACCAAATTTCCATATCACTTTTGGAAATACAGAAATTCTGAGTACAGCCGTGCTTCAAAAACTGCTACTTTAGTTAAAAACAAGCTTTCTGTGAAATATCATGCCAGAAAAAGTACCTCAATACTTGCTATTAAATAAATTTGGCTTTAAGAAACACAGTATTTATAATTCAATTCACTTGTAACAAACCAAATAGCATAAATATCAATGTAAAACAAATCAGCAATGTCAATATAACCTAATTTTTATAACCGCCTCTATATATCTCATGTAAATTTTTATTTTACAATCCTGTGGCACTGATTTATTGTAGAAAATAGATGGATAAAACCAGATATCTAACATAAATGTAATTTAACCGTGCATGCATCACTCTGGAAAATAAATCTAGCATTTTGTGGCAGTCCTCTTTCCATTCAGACTTATTTGTGGGAAATAGTGCAAATACATGAACAACCACATTGCTGGCAGTGGGATAATTCATACCTGTGCTTAAATGAAGTAAAGGTGAAGTGTGGTGGCAGCTCAGAGAGCCAGAAGTGAGACCTACCAGCAAGGACAACCTGCCAGGGCACTGCTGCTGCTGGGAATTGCTCCTGCCATGAATTTTGGTCCACATCTCTTCCCTGCACCCTGCAGCTGCCCTCTGCCTCACCCCGATATAACTATTCTGCCATCCCAGGGAACACGTACCATGGCTCTCTAATAACCCCAGGACCTAATTTGTAGCTTACTTTATAAACCTGACTCCCCATGCATCAGGAGGATGCATTTTACCTCTTAACTCGTGCTTTCCCTGCTGTTCGCAGTAGTGAAGAACATTTAATAAATGAAAAATTGTGTCTTAGCTTAACACTTTTTAACGTATCCACTAATATCAGTTGCAAGGAGAAAAGCCAGCATTGTTTCCTATTATCACTTAACTTCTCTGTCTGAATGAACTAAGGGAAACAAACACATCTTGTGGCACAGCCTGCCAAACCTGTTCAGCGTATTTTCCCTAATGGTTTTTCCATTCAGCTCTGGAGTAAGTAACTTCAGTATCTTTCTCTTTTTTTAAACCATTTCTCTTCCATCAAATTTCTTAAATACCCTTTGGACTCATTCAAAAAACTGACATTGAGACAATAATTTACTGCAAGATAAAGAGTCTGCAGAATCTCCACACACTTCCGTAAGTACTCCAATTCCTACTAACTTACACAACTTTTATTTACAGTTTTATATGTACAGGAGCACAAACATGTTTCATATATATCCTTGACATTAAAAAAAAAAAGTTTATTTGCATTATTCATTCAGTTTTGGGGTTTACCCTGGAAAAAATAAATGAAAACTACTTCCCTACCTGTTTGTGTCAAATTCAAGCCTGAATGGTTCATCAATATCTACTTAATCAATACCAAAAATAGTCACAATTGACCATAAAGGGGGTTAAATCTGACTTAGGAGCATGTTTCCAAAGCAATTCCAGGTTTTCTGGCAACATTCCTTTCCAAACTTTTGGTTAGGTAGAACTGTTGTAAGAATCTTAGATTTGATTGTCCACTGCTGGGAATCACTGTAAGAAAGACAATACCAACAGAGCAGCTCCACTCAGTTTTGTGAAAGTCTCTGAGCTGTGTTTCAGTGTGTATGTCCAGCACTTCCAGAACTATGTTGTTCCCTAATGTCCCAGCACTCTGCAGCAGCACTCATGCTGCTCTGCTGATACTACTGCCCCCATCTGAAACCAGATTCAGTAAGAAAAACACCTTGTGATGGAGGGAGTTGCTAGACTAACAAGGTACAAGACTAAAGATGATGTGCATGGTCACAGTTTGTGCTAGGTCTATGTGCCGTCACGTTCACTCCCAAAATAGCAATGAAAAGGACTGCAGAGTGCACCAGAGAATTAAATAGGATTTCAAAGCAGGAGGGTGTCTCAGTAATACTGTCATTTTCTGAGAAAATTTTCCATCAGAATTTTATCCATCAGCCCAAGCTTTAGATTGTGATGCTGTATTATTTTCAATGAGAAGAACTATAAGAAAGAGATCTTACTGTGAAGTTCATTGTGACACCCTTTGGAACACTGCCTGAACAGAACAAATGGATATGGCCATTTTCAGCGCAACATGAAAACTTGTCACTGCTTTGATCTGTACAGAAATTCAGTAATTCCACAGTACAGCATGGTTCTTTAAAAACGTGACTCACTTGTTTGAGATGTGATTCGTTCAAGCAGTAAGACCAATATTTGTACTCTTTGGTGGTTAGGATGTCATATTCAGAAGAAAAATGTTCTACACAAGAAGCATGTGGACTTGTCAGCAAACACTGAATGCAGTCATATATACCAATACATTATTATTGGTTTTGTGAATAGTAAAATGAAGTCCCTGATGAGCTCCAGAATGAAAATATCTTTCCTGTCCTTGGTGAGCAAACGTGGCTCCTACATTCAAACATGTACTCCAGCATTCCTCAACATTTTGTGCAGCTTTTAAACTTGATATTCAATCTCTAATATCAGGTGGGAAAGGGTAAGATGTGTACTAGTCAAGGCAGCAGCTAATTAAAATTCAAAGCATTAACAAAAGCTGCACTATGCTGTTTATGGTTGAGATGCAAGCATAAAGTTTTATGACCCTCTTTGCTTTCTCACCCCCTACGACCTGTTCCCATTCTTTTAACTATTTATTTGCCTTATAAACTTCAGGTCCATGAGAGGTGAAGATCAGCTGGAAGGTGCATATAACATAACAAGAATGTCTGAGTTTGCATTTCACTGCCTTGCTTCCTCTCAGCTACTCTTCTGAGGCTGGAGTCTTGCAGACTACTAACAGCAACCAAGTTCAGAAGTCAACCAATAAACTGGCACTGCAGTAGTTACAAATGTTTGCATAGGAAAAACATTAGTAGTACATGTGCAAGTATTTGCTGACCTTACAGGCTACTAAGGGAATTCAGACTTCAGCATGGCTATGAAAGAGCTGGGAATTGAAAGAGCAATCTTAACAGAGCCCTGTAAATGAAAGGAAGCACACTCCAACAACATGGGTTTGTAAGAGGCCCAGTTCATGACTTAAAACCTCAGACTAATGCCCTAAGGAAACTGCTGAAAGTGCAACATCCAGCTTCTCTGCACTGCAGTGGCTTTCACCACCCACAGGGGCACCCAATACGTTTTAATGGATTTGTTCTGTTAGAGAGGGTGAAGTTTTTACAATAAAATAATCATATAAAATAGTAAAATAATTATATTTGAGAAATTTATAAATCAATAGTGAGGCTTTGTATATTAGAAGACGTTGTAACTTTGCCGTTTTGTATCATAGTTACTCTGTAACTAAATGTTACAATGGTAGTCTTGGTAGCAAGAGCTAACATAACTGTATATGGTGAGGGGAGTATGGGTGTATGTATTGTAAAACTCTACCCAAGCAGAACCTAAGTTTAAGATAGCCAAAAAGGGCATGCCAGAAGCATCCTGGTGAAGATAAGAGAATGCTAACGTCCGGAAGACGATTGGGACCTGGCCAAGTAGAGGAAAGGTGAAAAGGACAACCTGAGGAAGACTTCTTACTTCATCTGAGGAAGACTCCTTACTTCATCAGGGCGACCACCAGAGGGGGCTGCGCAAGCACAGAAGAGGCTGATGTAATAGATTGATGTAGCAGTCTTTGATGCATATGTATTAGTCAATGATGTAATCTGTGTTGAATATGTATTAGTTACGAAATTTTTAGTGTATAAATTGCAAACGCGATGTGACGGGAATCGGAACCAGATTTGGGTGCGTGCCCCTGGTTCCCGGCACCTCAATAAAGCACCTCATGTAACCATCCCGGTGGTTATGTGTTTGTCTCGACGCTAACAGTTCTAATACAAATGAGGCAGAGAAGGACTATTTCCAAAGGTCACACTGCTGATGTGACCGAAGAACTTGCAGTCATCCCTCCATAATAATAGACAGGGAATTTATCTCTGTTTCAGAGGATCCTTGATCAAATTAAACATACCTACCTCACCAAGGAAGTGCAGGTGCTAGTGTAATTGGTTTTTTGGTTAGTCTCTTTCTTGTAGCCACTACTGTCACTGTGAAAACTGATGAGGGAAAATAAACAAACCAAAGCCTCCTACCATCATCAGCCCAACATGTTCTCTCACACCAAATGCAACCTGCTTTTTTTACTTCTAACGTGTATCTTAATTTATCCCCACTATAACCTCCTTAATTTCTTTAGGGATTCAGCTGGCATTATCCTCTAATTTCTTTTCCAATTTAGCACCTTCATGCTTTCTCCTCCTCCAAATGTAATTCCTCATAGACATACAACACAGCACATCATTTTCCTCCTCCACACTCCTCATCAGAAGCTTCATTTTGCTACAAATCCTACCAAAAAAAAGCATGACAACCATATAAGAAGCTGTGTTACAAGACTACTGACTATCGTATTACCCAATAACATCTCAATCATTTCCTTGTTTTCTCAAATCCCTATTCATCTGCTGTCAGGTTGTGCTACAAAGTCCTGGAGACAGTAACCATCCTCCCCTCCTACCTCAGCCTCGAGTCCCACCCTCACTGCAGTCCTGCTCCATGACTGTGGTGCCCAGGAGTTACCAAACATGACTTACTACTCTTTAAACAGCAGGGTTTTTGTGGTTCTGTTGTGCTGAGCCCTATACAAACTGAGGAACAGCAATCTCTGCCTCAAGCTGGTTGCAAGTTTGCTGCCTATATTTGGTGCCAAAGAAAGCATTCAGAGCACTGCCCACCATTGCACATGTGAATACAACTTTCCCGACAGATCATGCAACAATTGCTTACAGCCTGCTTACATTGACACAGCTATACCAAATTGCTTATGACTTGAACAAAACACTTGCTAAAATTGGCTTAGACTGCAAAGAGGGCAGGCTGAACCTGAGCATTAGCCTTTCTTAAATTGAGAAGCAGGAGGTAATTCTAACCCATCCCTCTTAATATTTGGTAGAAAGCAAGAAAATTCCTTGTGTTTATCCCTGGGGTGGGATTAAAAAGGCACATTGTAAACCTAAAAAAGCCCATTTGCATTGTTTTTACTGAAAGACTTGAATTTAACAGGTCTGACCTGGATTAAAAATAATGACTCCCCAAATTCCAAACTTTCTTCATATAAATACTGGCTGTTCATTTATAGTATAATTTGAGCTAGTTCTTAACTTGTAGCTGCCCCCCCCCCCCCCCCCCCCCCCCCCCTGTCATTAACTGCTTGTTCAAAACTAAACCTAATTGTTCAGAGGTGAGAAGGAGGGAAGGAAACCATCAGAGTTATTTCTTACTATCTATCTAAACTATTTCTTACCATCTATCATGCCAGTCTCTAAGCATGCCACTGCACTGCTGGTACACAGAGTAATCTGTCAGACAGACAAAGAAAGGAAGGCTCTGCTGCTTTGCCATTACTGCTGCCTAATTTTATTAAAATAACAGTATCTCTACAATAATTAGGTGTCAGAAAGAATGGGTACTGCTCTAGCTCTGTCTCTTCTTCCTTTATTTGACTCAATATTTCGAGAGAAAGTGATCCAGTGGCCTCTAGTTCTGACCTTTATCAAGTATTCCCAAGATCTGCAGCTCAGCTTTTCTAATCTTACCTTGACTCCCCTCCTGTGACACCTAACCCCTCCTTACAGACTTCCCCAATTACCTCAATATTCACAGTATTCCCTAAAGCACCACTACATGGAATACTATTATCTCTTATCTATTTTATCAATTAACCTTAGGAACATTTGGCAAGCTATTACGGGCAATTGCTGTGCTTAGAGGAAAAGGACAGAAAAGGGGCTGTGCTTTAAAGGTGTGCATGGAAATTGTTTGCCATTTAGAACACATTTTGCATTCTTTTCTAAAGGACAAAGAACTAGGTATCTCAGAAGCAAAGCCAATGCATCTCAATTAAGCCCCTTCTCGGTTTTGCATTAAGAACTCATGTATTTTTTAAAGATGTTTCTACTTGCCTGTATTTTTCCCCATACATTTTCTATTGCTCACTCCTCACAGAGTCCTTCAAAAGGCAAGACCCACCTGGGGATGAAGATGTCCTGGATCTCTAACTCCAGTCCCATACCCTATTTTCCAGGTCAACTGCCAGGTTCTTAGGTTGGCGATGCTGTGCATCTGCCTGGGGATGGGAAACAGACTTCTGAAGAGCAGGATCCTTCAGGAGAAATAGATAGTTTGGAAGAGAACGAGCAGTCAGCACTGAAGAGACAATAACAGCATGAGACAGTAGTAACTAAGGCTGGAGAAGAGATCTGCAGGAGCAAAGTTCATTCCTGTTCATGTGCTGTCAATAGAACCTGCAAATTACTTATAAAATTATTTATTTGATTTCTAATCAAAAAGTTTGGAGCCTTTTGAAACCTGAAATTTAGGAATATTGTCTTAAGGACAGCTGAGATTGACTCTTCAATTCTCTCACTGGTGGCTTGCTTGGCTTTTTTAAATTGCATTATTTGGCCACATGATCAGATTGTTGGTGACTCCAGATAAAAGGGGAAAGAATTTGTCTGCTTCACAGACTCAGAGTTTTCATCAGTTGGCTTTGGTTACTGCTACTCATTTTTAAAAGGCTAAAAAAAAAAAACCCACAATCTTCCAGTTTTCCAAAAAGCTCAAAATGTTTTTGAAAGCTGTTTCTCACTTTGTTGGGCAGAGCAGTGGCACAGGCCAGAGGGAGAAGGGGAAAAAGGGGCTCTCCTGTACGTTTGGGGTGAGATTTCAAAAGCACCGCTCTGACTCCTGTACAGGCAGGCCCATATTCCAGAGTAGTCAAGCAGATTTAGGGGTTCTGAGCTCTTCTGGTGAAAAAGAAGGAAAAAAGAGATCCCAGCTATTTGGTTCTTTCCACATTTAAAGCTGTTGTATAATCACATAAATTTTATGTAGAAATAGTGCAGAATGCAATCCTCAAGTAGAACTCAGTGCTGATTCCAACTCTAATCAGCAGATGGCACCATGAATTCATCAAACAGGATGGAGACCAGAAAGAAGTATAAACTTATCTCCCCAAAAAGAAAAGAAAAAAAAGAGAAAAAAAAAAAAAAAAAAGAAAGGATACACCCAGGTTGACACACATAAATCAGGAATTAAATTAAGAGGGTGTAACTTTCCCCACATTCCACCCCTCCAGAAAGAAAATGGGCTGTGGAGCATGCTGTGTAACACACTGATGCACAAACAGCAGCTATACTTAAACTGTCCCAGCCTTGCCCTGTCACTGACCTAAATTGTCTCATCACCTCCTGGGAGATTAATAGAGAATGAAACAACAACAACCCAGAACTACTGGTCCAAACTCTGTCCGCTCCTTGCTCTGAACAATGGTGCCTCTGGAGGAAAAGGCCGCCCCTGGGCTGGAAGGAGAGCCCAGAAGCAGCTCACTGGGAAGCTCAGAGGAAGAGCCGGCAGGCAGGGCTGCCGATCCAGCCCCAGAGCTCAAACTGGCATTTGGAAAGCCTTGCCTGGGTCTTCTGGTCCATGGACAAAACCCCTTCAGCTATGATACTGCAGCATGCATACAGATGCATGCAGGGGTCCACGAGTCCATCCAGCTAACCAAGGCTGAGAGCAGACCGGTGGAGGAGAGTTTATGAGACTTCATTTTATCCAGCCCAAAGAGCAAATTCCTACTTGGGATTCAAAGGCTGGTGGAGGAAGCCTCATCCTCTCCCTCAGCAGTGCCCTACATCCTTGGCAGACCATGGCATGAGGCAGCAGCTCCGCAGCAGAACCTGCAGCATGTGCCTGCCAGGAGGCAAGCACTATTCAAAGCAGCAGTGCAGCCTATCTGGGTGCTTGCTCTTCTCCTGGCCCAGCCGCACTGATCCTAACCTGTGCTGCTGGGATAACCATTTTGACAGGCGTGGAGCTGGCACCCACCTGGCACCACTTGACACCCACCGCTCTCCCCCACAGGGCTCCACTGGTGGGTGTGAAGTGCAGAGGGAAGGCACATTCCTGCGCACACACCAAGTGATGTGCAAGATGTGCTCACCCCCAGCAAAAATCTGCTGCCTTAAATATGGGCTCTCCATGCCCTTACATATGAACAGTGAGTGTGAAAATCCTGCCTCTCCATCTGTTCCTTAGAAGATTTTTCTTTTGCTGCATGTTAGCATTTCTCCCCAAATCTTCTTCAGCAGCACAAATCACGCCAGTGACATTTATAGGTTAAGTAAATAGCACGCGGCTGACATCATCTAAGCACTGTAACAGGCACAGTTAGGTTGTCTGTGGATAGCTTTAAGGCTATGGACTTCAAGCTCCATTTATCTTGCTCTCAATGAGCGGTAATTAAAAACTGCAGTAACAGAAGTACTGCTCTGAGAAGCAACAGCACTACCATGCAAAGCGCAGATATTTTGGCAACAGGAGAGAGAGTTCAATCAACTGGTTCAACTATGGCACAGAAGTGAAAACTCTGACTTTTAAATTTAGAGAGAAAAGCAGCACAACGGTAAAAAGATGAGCTTACCTTGCATTGCATGGAGTCATCTCATCTCAGGCCCAAGCAGGAGATGCTGTAAATTTTTGCCATTTCAGGCTCTGCGTGTCTGGTTGTTGCAAAGTGGTTTTTCTTCCTGACCATTCCTTATTATTTTCCCAGCCTGGCTAGCAGACACAACTCAGGAATTACCAATACCATTGGCAGTGACACAATTGATTAAGTATGAGCAATACCAGCTTGGGTTTTGCATTCAGTCGGAGCTCTGTAATGGCAGCACAAGGGGCCTTGCTTGTTGAGCAAGAAGGGCTTTGTCACTTGTCCCTAGAGCAAGGCACAAGTGAGCTTGACGGAAAAGGCAGCGAACATACAGTCAGAAGCCATATTCACAGGGAAAAGGCAGAACAATAGGGAGTATACGACAGTGCAGAATCAAGGAATTAAATCACCCCCAAGGCTCAAATATTCCAGGCTTCCCCACAACACCTGCTAGAGACACAGGGGAGGACCTGGAGCAAGCCCCTGTGCAGGTCTCACTGCCTGCACCGACACACCGAAGGAAAACCTGCAAAATCAATTGCAGTTCTAAAAATCACAGGCAGTGCAACTTCATCTCCTGCTGCATGTTCACTTTTTAGCCTGTTTTCCAGTCTGAAACCGGACGGGAAAACAAGGGTAGGATTTCTTTGAGTCCAACTTTGTTTTTACCCTCTCTGCACAGAAGCATAACTCTTGCCTGCCCTCCTGCTGCAATGGTGTAGTTCACTTTCAAGTGATTGTAACAAGAAAGGAAAATAATTGCTTGCTATAAATCGAAGGAGGTTATGTAGGCCACTTACACACTGCTAACTTGGTAATTACTCTTCTCCCTAGGGATGGGAAGGACCCTGAACCCATGTCTGCCCTTTCAGCAGTGTGCCCAAATCACCACAGCCGGGTACTCTGTGCCCAAGTTTCTTTCCCTCTGGATGCTCTTCCAGCTGACACTGAATAAGTGAAACATCTTTTGGCTGGGAAGATGGCAACAACAGATTTGAGACACACAATCTCAGCTCCAGCCCTAGTGCCAGGGAGGAGTTAAGTCTTCCACAGACAGGGAAAGAGCTCGAACAGGGAATACTGAACCTGTCAACTCAGTCTATAGCAGCTGGATAGCCACTCTCTCCTCCCAAGCTGACATGGAGACAAACCCTTGGTCTGAGTCAGATGGAAAATTTAAATCTTGATATTGTCTTTCCCAGATTTGTGGTGGGAACAGTTTAAATGCTTGTGCAAGAATGAACAGCAACATTTCAAAGTCTTGGTAAATAAGCTCAAAATCCAATTATTGCAACTTAGTGCTTCATTCTAGTGAATAAAAAATACATGCTTCTGGGGAGTAATGATTCAGGCTGGCAGTAGATTTGGGAAGTCCCTTGTTACTTCTGGTGCAGTGATACATGGGGATGATGGACACTGCTTGTTTTATAGCTCTGTATGCCTCTTCCTGCTTCCTGTACAAAGCTCAGAAATCTTACAGTCTGCTCTCAGCTCTGTCAGAGACATTGCAAATCAAATCATCATTTTTTACTTCATTTTTCCATCTCCTGCCTATAAAATGTGACTGACAATGATAATTACTAAAAACTGAAAAACTAACCACATCCATGTGCAGTCTCTTTGCCCCGTTTTCCAAAGAGCTTCAGGTACAATGAACCATTCTCCTCTTTCTCATTATTTATTTAGATTAAAAACATCAGGGCAGGAAAGGTTGCAAACAATTAGCGCAACCCTGTTGCCAGTGTTCCATTGCCAAACCTCTGAGCTTGCAAGGAGGTTCCTCCATACCACTGATGCTCTCCATGGATACAGGGCTGTGCCCATGCAAGAGCAAGACACTAGCTTATATTTGCATGATATCAAGGACTGTGGGGTCTTAATTAAAACCTGAGGCCTCTCACCCCTACCAGTACGAGAAGTAATCCTTAATTGGTGCCAAAGTGTGTGTAGGCCATTCACAATGTCTTCACCGAACCGGTCTCCTGTGCCTGCTTGTAATAGAAGAGTAAGTTACAGAACAAGAGCCACCACCTGCTTGGTAGTCAGTCTGAAATACAGCAACCTGTGACTGCTCAAAAAAAAAACATTAAATAAAGGCAGTTGATGTTACTCTATTCAATTATTTTTCAAGGAAAAAGTGGCCACCAGCAATATTAAGAAATATATGTAATTCATTCACACTTGTTATCAATACAGGGTTGTTTTCCTATGTACCTTTCTCCTCGTCATCAGGGCTTTCTATTCAATTTTCTCCAAGCTTCAAGTTGGATAAAATCTTTTTAAAACCAGCTGATTAAAAGAAGAAAACTATTCTTTTCAGCATGGCTTCGGAAAGTTAACATTATTTGTGCCACAGTGTAGTAATAGGAATCATTAGGAATTTTGTTTAGCCACAAAGGATACGTTTAAGCTAACAATCAGAATACATTTTTAAGACACCCAGAGTGTGTGCCTGTTGACTTGCTGCCTCTGCACAGCTTGCTACTCCCTACAGGGGAGATGCGAGGCTACCACCACCCTTCTGCCACCCACCTCCATTATCACAGAATGATGTGGCTTTAGCGCCAGTCTATGGCTTTCATAACTCCTGATATTTCCAATTTTATATGTACCTGCAGCTGGTTGTTGTCGAGACAAGTCCTGGGTTATTAGGGAGTAGCAATGACTGATGGTAAGCCTGAAGCAGTAGTTTCACTGTAAGCACTGCTGTTCAGCCCTTGTAAGTGGAGCTAAGTAATTCAGGGAGAATTTCATTTGACAATCGTAAACATGGTATTTGTGAATTTTCACTCTTTCACAGGAAGAAAACAGAACAAATTAATCAGGTGTGTACTGCAATTTAGCTACTCTCTCTGGTGATAAGCAACATGGCTTTCACACCAAACCCACACCTCTCTTCACTCACTGTTGAAAATTTCCAAGAACATTTCTTTGTGAACAGCTTTCTGCTCACCAGCCCGTCCCCCAAGAGCATACTTACACAGCCTGATTTATAGCTGAAGTCTGAAAAAGTTTTCCTTCAAGTTCCCCATGTTCCCTGGTCCAAAACACTTAGTCCCTCCGGGGCCCTTCTCAGCTTGTGCTCGCCTTTGCTGCTGCAGCTGCCCTTGCTTTTCTGCACCACCCCTGCAGGACTCTACAAGGTGCAGGAAGAAAGAAGTCACCCAGCAGCAGATATAGGCCTGTCTGCACACCAGCAGCTGTGGAAGATGATGGAAACAAATCCCACCAGGCTTTGCATCTATCTGCTACTAAGATACAAGTAATTTTAGAGGTGTACCTGAGCTATGGAGCAGCCAGAGGTTTGAAGTTTATTTACAAAACCAAAGTAGCTCTGCAACAGGTTAGTACAAGAGCCTGGTGAATGCAACATGAGTTTCAAACTGCAGTCACAGAGCTGTGGATAATCTGTCTGAACTCCACATTTCATTGCAAAGAAACATCTAACTCTTCAAATGTATCATTGTGCTAATGTCAGCATTAACCTAGAAAATGTGTAGCTGAATAACAGTAATTTGAACTCTGATTTCAGAAGCAAGCTGAAAGTATTATACTAAGAAAAGGTACTTTATGACATAGCCCACACCTAGCTTTAGATGCCTTACAGACCCTTAATAGTTTGGGAGTTTTTCTTGATGGGGGTTGTTTTCTGGGTTTGCTAATATTTCATTTACAGTAAGGTTGAAGACCATATGCCAATATATGCACTTGCACCATATTTCTTTAAATACGTTCCAGGAAATGCCATACTCATGAACTGCTCTGTAATGTAATCCTCCAGACTGGAGCAATTCATAAGATCCCAAGAACAAAAAAGCTTTTTCAGCAGGTACAGTTAATCAGGAAGTGAGTACATGCCACGTTAGAATCCCCCAAAGTTCTCTAGTGCTCAAACAGAGTATGCCCAGTTTATTTTTTTGCTGGGAAAGCTGTCATAGGACAGACATCCTCATTAGAGCTCCAGTTTCACATTCTCTGGAGTTCCAGCAGAAGCTTTGCTGTCTCTGCTCCAAGACCTTTATTGGTTGTAACCCAGGATGGACTCAGGAAAATTCTCAGCCCTACAGTCAGAAAAGTTCACAGTGTAAGAAGCAATTCACACTAAAGATAAACTGTGAAATGCATTCTTAAAAGTGTTTTATTATCATTTTTATTTGAGCCTGGTGCTAGAGGTAGACATCTTTGTTTGACACAAAGCCCCTTGTCCCACTACGAGTGTGAGAGCTCTAGGGACAAAACTGCAAATTGGTTTCCAAGTCTATTTTAAGAGCAGTTTAACAATCAGAAGAGAAAATGTGATATTTAAATCAAATGGCTAAATTTTCCAGTATTAAAAGTGATGGGGCGAGATCTGCTCTAATAGCTCAGAATGAACAACAAAATACAAATATCCACACTGTGCACTGTCTTCAGCACCTGCTGAAGTCATGAGTATCTACCTGCTGACTTTGGTAGGAGATAAGGCCACTGGGAAACTCCTGCGGATGGCCACTGGAAAACCAGGGGGATGGCATCCCTTTCCTGGCACAGCATAGGCAGCCTATGCAGCATCACATGCTGCAGTGGTCAGTGGTGAGCAGCACCCTTGCTGCAGCATGCAAGCCCCAGCTTGTCATGCTAAAACTCCAGCTGCCTGGCAGCCTCCAGCAAGATCATCCACCAGGGAACATTTACCCAACACCATCACATGAAGACACCAAGCAGCAGTAGTCTGAGGTACATGACAGGTCTAAATACTGCCCTTCTCCCTGCTGGAGCAGACTCAATTAGAACAGGATAATGGATTACATCAGGTTGGCACATACAGCAATAACCCTCCGAACACGCAGGCATGCACTCTGTGTGGTATTGCTGTATACAGCAACTAAGTTTGCCCTGTACACATTCAAATCCAGTTCACCTTACACTGTTTCCAACAACTTCACTAAACATACTCACAACATATGTAAGCAAACCCAGATTAGCAATTAGCAAGGAAAGGCTTCTTAGTGTTTTTATTTAGGTATTTTTGATTAGTACAGTTATGTATTGTTCACTTGCAGAAGTGGAAGGCTTTTATAGCTCTTTTCCCATAAAAATAAAACAAACATTATCAGGTGAGAACATAACTGCACAGAAGAGAATGGAGCAATGCTGCAAAGGCCACATCAAGAACATGGGTGCCCAGTGCCCTCCGCTTGAGTGTGGACCCTGCACAATGCCCGACACTGACTACACACTGCACTGTGACCGTGTTTCACATACGTGCTGGCATGCACGAAGCATTTCAGATGCAAAAAGTCAAGAGCAACAAAAAGGCTAAAGAGATAACAGCTTGACATAAATGAGAGAAAGGCAGTACTCCTTCAAACCCAACCTGCAAATAAGTGAAAAGAGCCATTGCTCCCTAGGCAATGGTCTGAGATGATTCAAAGCCAGCGGTGTGCCATTGTACTCTTGAGCACACCTCGGGTTATTAATTTTTCCCCTAGTATCTTTGAACAACAAAGTGTAAATCATGTGAAAAGGTTTGTGTGTGTCCTCCTCTACCCAGCTGGCACAGGCCATGGTCAGGAGGCTAAAAGAGATGACACATCCTGCAAACTGCCTATGAGAAATGAAATGTGGTGAATGTGCCAATGCGTCCCATTTAGAAAGAATAGAGCAAGGCAGAAACATGCTGGCACACAGCCCTTCAGGTCAGCATTACTGTTCTCCAGATATAATATGATCTGGAAAATGTTAGATTTCAACTGCCACCATAATCTTTCAGGAACATAAAACTATTGACCTTTTGTTCCTCATAACATGGAAAATTTCCATCCATATGGTTCTCCGCAAAGCAGTAAGAATAAAAAAACTGGGAGCATCTCACACAGGAACAGTTTTGGTTAAATAAACATTAAGGTGGGAATATATAAAGATAGCACCTGCGTGCCACCCATCTAACACTCAGTCTTGCACACTGAAATGTCTGCATGAAGTCCTGGACTCATTGAGATTGGTAGTTAGTTTTGCTCATTGAGAACAGGTAGTAGAAACTATACACATAAGAGAAAAGGGATTTTAAATTTAACTCATTAGTGAAGATAACACTTGGACACTTTCTGCACTATCACATCTTCACGCTTTAACACAGAAGTCATGAGTATCCTGAAATGCTTAAGTTAGCAGCTTTCATGTATTCAGAGCTTAACGAAGTATAGCTGTCATGTGCTGCAGATACTCACTTTATACAATCAAACGATCAATTCATGATCTTGCAGATACCAAAACATGCACATATACCTGCTAAACTGAAAAAAACAATCCATATTTCATCTGTTAGCTGAGGGGCACATTCTAAAATCACTATTTATGATTCTCAGATTATTTAAACGTGTAACTCACATACATGTCACATCACAGTCCAAGGGCCAAGGTAACCATTCGGTTTCATACCTGTGAAAAAGATGGCTCATATTTGCTAAACTGAACAAATATGCGATTCTCTGAAGGCATGGGGAACAGTTTGAGACATTAAACTGTGTAACAGAAAAAGAGATTATATGAGCAATCAAAGAGGTCATAAAGACATGTTTGATCAGCATGACATGGCTATCTCACTTTTGGGGTACTTTTAAGAACAGTACTAGAACTTCAGGAGATGCCAAATACTTATCTTCAGACAAGAATCAAGCCCATCTGAAGGTGCCAGACAAGAAGCTTGCTCTTGCAACAGAAGGCTTGGGTTTGACTTCTGCACTAAGAGACATTCTGCCCAACCTCATCAAACCTGTAAAACACTATGATGAAGGGGCATTATTTCACCTTTTGTTAAATTTGGAGCTTCCTTCACTTTTAATCTCTTGCTTGGAGCCCCAGCACTGAACGGGAAGCAGTGTGGGTCCCCCAGGGCAGCACAGTGAGCTCCAGTGCTATAAGTGGCTGCTCCAAGGAACAAGAAAAGTAAGAGATGAAGGGCATTGTGCACTTCCTAGGCGCAGGTTGTCAGTGAAGTTGCTACGCATGATACTTTTTGGTGCGGGCACTTGTTTCCAGGAAACACTTTGGTAAACAACTTTGAAGTCACTATGAAGAATTACAGCCCAAGTGCTTTTTTTGCTTTTATCCACTGTACCTTCCTGACTGTACTAGTCCATTTAAATGGCAAAGCAGTGCCGAATGCAATCAGCCTGCTTCTGCAGGCTGTCTCCACAGTTCAATTACCAGTGCTTTAACAGTGCTAATTAGCATTCCTCAGAGCTAGATCTCTTTGAGTGACAGGTAACCATGGAGAGTCACAATCCTGTAGGTGATCAGCAAGAGTCTGACTTTTCTTTTTAATTAAAAATTAGAAATGCCTTAAACAATAATAATAACTCGCTGATTTATGCTCTTATCCCAGGGTTGCCAGGCTGGTGAGAAGAACATTAGTGTTGTAAAAATGAAACAATTTTTACATGAATAGACCAGGGAAACAGAAAGGAGAGTGGGTTTATTATCTGTAACAAGAGAATGTACTTGTAATGATGGTACAAAATAGTAGACACTTCTCCAGAGAGTTGGCACGGAGACCAAAAATAGGACACTTTCCTGAATGTTGGATGGGATTGCCCCAGTTTGTTTGAAATTTTAATTAGATAAATACTAAGTCTGTTGCACAAACGGAATTTTTATCAGGATATCATTTCAGTAAGATTTAACCAGGAGTTGATATTGAGAGATAAAATCTCATCTGGTCCAAGTGAGAGCCAAGGCTGGAAACTGAGTAAGTCAGATAACCAATTAGTGAAAATTGTTTTCAATGTAACTATCCCATTTCCTGATGGCTAATGATCTGGTTCTCTTTCCAGAAATGGACTCCAGCAGCAAAAAACTCATAGTCCTATATTTGAAAGCTGCAGCCAGTCCAAACCAGGTTGGCTCAAGGTAATCCGAGTATCATTCATCAACAAATAATGAGGAAAATTTTTAAGCCAAACTTGCCAAAGATGGGGAGAAGGATAGGTGCAGATTCATAATTATGAAATATTTCCCAAGACAAAGTCATCTCAACTCAGCAAATCCAATACTTGTAGATTCTAATGACAATGGTTGCCTACAAGACAATAAAAAGGAAACGGATAATAGAGCAAAAATTATTCTAATAATGATAATTCAAAAATCTAACCATTGTTCACAGGTAAAATCACAGCTATTATCAGTGAGGGCTCTTTAATCTTTCCCCATATAATTTATTAATATATGCCAAAAAAAGACATTAAATCAATATGGTTCTCTCTACATACCTATCAGAATTTTTGATAGATTTCCTTTTAAAATCAGAATGGTAATCTAAAAAACTTAATTTCTACAAATACAGGTGAGAACACTTTCCTAAAAATGCAAGCAAAAACCCCACAGATAGCGTTCCATCTTACCAATTATAAATGTATAGTAGGCACTAGTAATATAAAAATGCCTAATTTTCAGCTCATTAAATAAATATTTTAAGCTTATAAATGGATAAAAAAAGTAGCTATCTATAGCTGTCAGGTCAGGCAAACAGCCAGGGCTAATCAGTTTTACTGAAGTTTAAACAGAGCCAAATAAAGAAAAATAAAAAGAAAAGTAAGACAAAACATGTCTCCGAGTCTAATATTATCTTTGGATTTTTTCCATATTTACAAAAATATCAGTCACTGACAGATTTTTAACTCCACTGAATGCTCCAAACTTTTTATTTTAGAAGGAGGAATTTTACAGGCAGACAAATCTGGGAACTGGCTTTGTGGTGTCCCTTAAGAAACTTAAGAACTACTCAGCCCTGCGAGCTCTCATCCAAAGAGGAAATATCAGCAGAGCTGTTAGCACTGAGCTGACCCAGTCTCAACTAACCCTGATGATTCCCTGTATATTTAGCTTGAGTCCTTACTAGTTATCCACACACACATCTCCAAATTTTGGGGACTTGTAATCTTCTTCTGACCCTCATATTTCAAGGAAATAATGCGTCGAGATTAATAATAAAGCTATTTTGGTGCCAATTCAGTCTGCTTATTTATCATGCAGAATGGTGCATTCAAATACTGTAAATGTTAGTCACCAGCAGCAACAGAAACTTCTTAATAAAAGATAATTGGTGGAAAAGAACTCTCAGAATAAAGGCAGCCTGCTTTTGAGACCAGGTTCTTCAGTTTGTTTTTAAAGCTGTTCTGCTTTCCTTAATCTCTACTGCAATGCAAGGCAGCAAGCGAGGGAAAAGAGACAGCTTACACAGGAATGGGGCAGGAAAATAAATCCAACACTCAGTGGAATAACTAGTCTTGTCTTTGCTCTTTGAAAGAAAAACTCTCTCTCATGGATCTGCTAAAATTGTCACCTACTGAAACAGAAAGTAGATTTAAGCAACTACACAAATCACTGACTCCTGTCAGTAAGTTCCAAATTTAAAGAGTTAACAGAAAATGTGCAAAGCTTTATTAGAAATAGTTATCTTCTCATATGCTAAAGAATCTTTTCTAAAGTGTTCAGTTCAGAGCTATTTTTGTTAAAACAAAAAAAAAAAAAGAAATAAAACATACAAAATGAAACCTTCCATAGGTTTACTTAGCTGTTTAACAGCAAAGTGCTCACTGTGTCCTTACTGTGCTGTTTAACAGTTTATATCCTTCTTATTTCATCCACCTAAATAACTGCAACCTGGCAAGTTTAGGTTTTCAGAGATTAATTATCCTATCCAAAGATGATTCATTTGCTTCTAAAACAGTTTCCCTTCATGTTGGTAAACTGATATCAACATGCTTACATGCTAATAGTAGGCGACAATCCAGTCTGCAGCACCAAATCACATTTGAAATATGAAATGAGCTCTCTACTAACTCTCAGCTCAGGGATGAAGTTCACTGAGAAAGGAAGCTGAGAAATTCCCCCAGAATGGCTATCAGAACTACTCCGCAAGGTCTCCTGATACGATAGCCTCCCTGCCTTGCCCTGTGACTGTGTAGCTGGAGGGGTTACTTGGTGGAATCTCTTGGTTTCTTTTGCAAAATCTTTGACAAAATCTTGACCGCTCTGATCCTTCCCAAAAGTCAATGCAAGCAATCAGACTTCGTTCAGTACAACCAGCACCAAGACTTAACAGTGCTTCTGTTACTGATCCTGTGATTAATCCTGGTGGATATTGGGTATTAGCAAGTATTTATAAAATTTCAGAATTTTATATAAGCTATGACTTCTCCTTTTCCCTGACAGAAACCTTCTGGCTACAAGATTCATCAATCTGGCATTTTTCTCAAACCATGCCCTGCTTCTCTTCTTTCAACTCAGTCATCTTAATATCAAAAATAACCTTAATCCAGTCCAGTCTTCCCATTAGTATACTTGTAGGTAGGCATCATCGGATGCTATAAACAATATGGACCAAGAGGTCCATACTCTTCACCAGCCTTTAACTGGTAGCTCCCAAAAGCAGCAGTCTTCACAGGCAGTGCTTTAACACTGTCCCTGTCATGATGATCTTATCTTGCTTTCACAATTTCTTAACATTCTGAAACGTTTACAATTTGATACAACCCATTTTCTGAATAACATTATTGGAAGTACTATAAATCTGCTGCTTATAAGTCCCTGTGGATGACTGAATAATTATAGAGCTGAAAACACTTTCATCAGGATGAGAAGCAAAATGTACTGAAAATATTAAAGTGAAAAAATTGCTCTACTGAAAAACAGGGCATGACTGGAAAACGTTTCTGATAGGAAGTTACACGGCAAGTTTGTAATTTACCAGTGAACTACACAATGAATTCTGTAATTCCTGTCTCTTTCACCAAAGCCCACACTGGACACAGTTCTCACCCCACTCCATGGTTAAGGATTGCCCAAGGAGGTGCACAAGCTGGACCCTGCTGCAAGCCCCCCGCAATCACAGCACACAGGGCACCAGTGCTCTGTCTTCTGTGGCTCACTACAGCATGCCAGCAGACAATCAGCAGAGGCTGCCCCACATGATGTTAAAGTCCAAAGTATTACAAACTGGTACCTATATGCAGTCCCTACAGGCTAAGCCACATGACAGGAATATCATCTTCTCTTACTCCAATTACACTAAACTGTATTTCCAGCAACTCCAGAAGAGCCATCAGGTATTCTGCAGCCTGAGCTCAGAAGCAGGAATACCGTAGGTGGTGAACAAGGAAACTTAGTTCGTGCTCCTGACTCAAGCACAAACTAAGATGTCAAAAGTTGAGCATGGCACTCACTGTTACTTCTCTTACTATTATATTTGTATTAGGTCCAATTTTGAGTCATTTTATAAAGACTGCAAGCACAGACTGGATTACTGACCTGCTCTTAGGCTCCTTCGTGAACACAGACACAGGATTAGTGCTGTTTCCACATGGCTAAATTTTGCCTAAATGCACATGGCACAAGGAAAGAGAAGATGCAAGTCAGACATTCAAGAAAGTAACTTTTGCATCTCTCTTTAAAGCTGTTGCTGGAAAAGATGCTGGCAGTTGCAGAAGTGCTTTTAGACTAAGTGTCTAAATGGGAAGTTTCACTGCTGCCCAAAAGAGATGCTGCATCTTAACTTTCCCAGGAACAGAACAGGAATTGGAAACTAATGAGTTTACTATACTTTTTCCTTTGCAGTAAAGGGGCTGAAACACACCGGAAAGCCTAGAAAGAGAACAGTAGATGCAAGTTCTTATTCCAAAGAATTACTTGCAAAGGAGACAGTAACACAAAATTATATATTGAGCTTAAAATGTATGTATGCAGGTAGCTGTGCACATGCTAAAAGAATTTCAAATGCACAGGGGCTAAATCTGACTTTCAGGGATGTCAGAAAGCTGTTTGATACTTATTTCAGCAGGCCATAAGTGACTTTATATTCAGCAGAATGGGACAGACAGTATTTCTCTTAGGTACAGAAAACTGAGGTTCTTGCAATGAAAGGAAGCATTGTTTTATTCTAACGAAAGAGAAATAGTTGATGAGTGAATAAAAGCATGATCTAAAGCCTGCTGAAATCAATGGAGAGATTCTCATTGACTTCTCCAAGCTTTGGATCAAGCCTCAAAAGAGCAGCTATTTCTCTCTGATACAGCAAGGAATCAATTCCCTCTCCCAGCGGTACTCTAAATAATTCAATATTTTGTCTCAGATCATTTCCAAAGAAAAATGATGACGATGTTGTTTAAGTGGGTGATACCCTGAAGTGACAGAGTTTACAATGCACTCAGCCATGTAAAATTCCTCTGTGTTGTTCACTCACACAAAGACAGGACAGAGTCAAAGCAGCCCTCCGACACCAAGGAATGCCTAAGCCACTCCTCAGCTGCAGGACAACTGACAGTCACACTTCTCTCACTGGCCAGAAAGAGCTGGAGGAATTTTGCTAAGGAATGCCTATACCATGGCATATCTTTAAAGCAGCAAAATTACTTCGCTTTGCAGTAAAATCTGGATCACAATTTGCACAACTGAAGGGCAAAACAGCATTGCCGATTGTGCTATTATTTACCAGAAGAAATGATACTCTTGCCATTCTCCAATGCTTTTGCTTTACGGAGCAAAACACAACATGGAAATGATATCTTCTTTTGAAGATATGAAAAACCGACCAGTAAAGAGGAAACCAGCATTAGAGTGAGGAATTCTGCCCTCAAACACAGCAAAACCTTGCTAATTTTTACTCTCCTGCCACAATCAGGCAGCCTTCTGCACACCAAACCTTTTCTCCTGTAAACTGGAGAAGCCTGCTGCAAGTTATTCATGGGCAGCTCAAACACGAGCAGCAGCATCCATGCTGTCTCCCACACGCGGAGGCCAACAGGAGCACAGCCCCACTCACAGCCACACTCTGATTCAGCCGGCAGCAGAGCAGCGCTGGGAAGGATTCTCCCATTCGCACAGAACAACGGCAATTTGCAACACACCAGTTTAAGGGTGGAAAAAAAACCCATCCCACTTCTCCACTCCCACCAGGCAGCTCCCTGGCAACAGTTGACAAATGCACAGGATGAAATGGGTACTGAGCTATGGCTCATGCAATTATCCCCCTTCCCTATCACTTCTGATTGAGTTACACCTGCGGGGAGCATCTCACCTAGCAGCACCTCTGATGAGTGCAGATGTGGCAGCTTTGGCACGTTCGGTCTCTTCCATTCCCAACAAAGCACAGCCACAGTCCGGTCTTTCATCACCATCTATGGAGAAATACTAATCAGCATCTGTTCGAGCACGCTCCTGTTTTCCTCCCAACCTGCTTGTCGTATACATATATGTGTACTAATGCTCTTGCTAACTGTGCATTCAACTGAGCTGGATTACAGACAGTATTATCTGCTTCCAGGACCAGGCATTATGCCTCAGCTGCACTGCGGTACCCGTCCCAAAAGCTTGCCCTAACTCCAATGCAAAGCCTGGAAATCCTCACGTGCAGAGAGAAGCCTGCCGCTGAGGCCAGCTCCCCTGCCAGCTCTGCCCTAAGAGCTAGAAAAGACTCTGGCTCAGGGCTGCTTAGTGATGTTTTCTGGAGGTCAGCCGGGTATTCCTGCCAAAGCCCACGCGGACGCTCGGCCGGGCCAGCTGCCTGCTGCTCACCACTGGCACAGCTGGGGCAGCCACGGGGCACGGTTCACTCCCCAAAAGTACTCGTGAAGTCATCCTCATGGGTGGTACAAAGTACACCTGCTGTCCTCTCAGATGCCAGGAAGCGTGTGGTCTTGGCAAAGCCAGAGACGGCGATCCTCAGCAACCCTGCTCTGCTGTTTGCCTTGCACCGCCACATACAGTCTGACTTACACACCACCTCCCCCCTTCTCCTTAAAGTACTTCTGCTGTGGTGTTTGAGAAGGTTGTACGTCCTAAACTGAGCTGTTATTCAAACAAAGAGACTCAAAATTTCTGACGTCCTTCAATTTTAGCAGAAAGTGCTCTTTTGGTGTCAGGACATGTAAGAATGATGAAAATCAATGACATAACAATAAACAAATCACAGAAAATAAACACTTTCCAAAATTTTAGTTAGAGAAAAACCTTATCTGCAGATAAATGAATGTATTCCAGCAATTTTGATTGCTGCTTTTATATTACGGTCAGCCAAATTGCCTGCTTTTCTGGAAAAGGCTTTTTAAAATGCAGCAGAATGCCATTAGTTTTATACCTTTTCACTTAAACAGCTTTCCCAAACCTTCCAACTCCGACTTCTCCTCCCAAAATGATTTTTCATTGAACAGTTTGTACAGTCCCAAGGGGGATTTGGCAAAATAGCATATTTAGGACTTACTGTACAAAAACCAAGAACCATCTCTTTGATTTACTTTGTATACCTACAAAGATGAGTTAGTATCAACATCACTCCCACCTGAACTGCCATAACAACACTTTGTGAGCAAACTCCAAGACTAGAAGCAACTATTTAAATTCCTTGGTGTAATTATCATTTTAAGATGGTTTTTCTTTTTTTTTTAAAAAAAAAAAAGGAAAACCACCTTTTTGCATTTTTTTGTATGAGCAACAGATGAGAGTTACTATTATAATTAAAAGCTTTCTTCTGTACAAACCATTCAATTGATTTTATATATGAAGTATTTCACTTTCATGCATTGAAATTTAGGCATTAAACACAGAAGACACACATTTCTTCCCCATGCACTACACATGAGCACCCAACTCAGCATTCACAGCCTCTCGTTCTGCATTAGTCTCCAGAGCTCGACTGTCACACCAAAACAGACCATGATACCAATCTGTGTGTATCACAACAGACTCATCAATAAGGCACAGAGTAATGCCTATGAGCTCCTCCAACCGTTTTAAAGAACAGGATGAGACTGTCACAGTCCTGTGAGTAAATGGTAAAAGACAGCATGAGTATTTAACAGGTATACGTACCTAACCACAACAGAAATTAGCTGCTAAAACACCGCTTCCTTTTCTAATGGGCAATTTTATACAGCAACAGATAAGATAAATCTGAGAGCTGCTATTTATTACAATGCTCAGAGCACACAGAAAGCAAATCTACTGAGGAAGACACTACATCCAGCCCTTAAATGTATTAACCCCAGACTCAGATGGGGAGAAACATTCAGCTTTTGCTTTAACCAACCCTGGTTTTGTGTTATTAAACACTCCCCTCGCTGTTGATAAAAAAAAGTGGTGCAGGGGACCCCACACTAGCAGTCTTGTCTCTTTTCCACTCCAAGCATGGCTCTGCCTTCAGGATGCTCCCAGCCAGATCCCACACTGTCAGGAGCATGTGTACACCCGCTCTGCTGTGAGACACACAAAACCTCATTGCAGCCCCTTTGATTCTGTACTTTCTGTCCCTGCCTAGATAACTTTTCAGAAGCTGACAGAGCCTTTACAATTTAATTGGTGTTGACACCTTTTGAAGCAATGCCTTGAGGCACCGAGGGTCATTGTCTACTTTATCCTGCTTTTCTGAGGCTGCCTCCATTTGGCTACCTTGCAGCCTGTGGTGCTGTGGTGGCCCCTGCACTCTTCATTCATGTTTGTACTTGTACTGGGTCCCGTTACAAGGACCCTTGTTAAACGCCCAGCAGGCAGCACTGAATAGAGATTTTGACTATCTGGGATTTGAAGGCCTCTAGCAATAATGGAGAAAGCCCTGTAAACACAAAAGTATCCCAGTAGCAGTGGGGCATTAACGTAATCACACATTTATGCCACAGGACCTCAGGACCAAGCTCCTTACTGTTGATTCACTGGCTATTAAGCCTTGGTAATTAGGTGGTTTCCCGTGACTTTTCTTTCTTGGGATTCACCAACTATCATTTTCCATATGTCCCTTTTTCCCAGAGCAGCTACACACACTCACACACTGAATAAGCCAGGCAGATGGTACCACGTACCAAGCTCTGAGCAGCCAAAGCCAATTCAAAACAAGTAAAAAGGTTTGGCATGGCATTCCCAAAGCTGCCCAGGAAACCCGAATCCAAAAATCACAGAGGTCCCATGGCCTTATGATAGCAAACATGTCTCTCCAGGTTCAGCCCTGCAGTGCCTGCACCAGTGAGACTCTCACAGGCAGTCACATCCAAAGCAGCACTTACACAGAAGATGAACAGAAGAGATGCTACCAGAACTCTAAGAATTGTCTTTCACTTTATAAACAACTTTTAATATGCATTTCTGTGACTTTTTCCAGGTTTAAATAATTAAGGCTCTCAAATTTCCTACCAAAAATGCAAAGGAGTCACTTCATTCCATCCCAAGGGTTAGCCTGTGGGCACATCTTGGTAAACTCAGCCTCAAACACTGTATTAAGTCAGTGAAAAAATAAGAGCAAACCCAACTAAACTGGGAAGTAAGATTTCAATTAGGTAAGTTTGAGATATTAAAGAGTGGCCAAAATTACCTCAGTGGCAATTTCCTATTTGAAAAATACCCTCCCCTCCCAGAAAGCAGTCTTGCTAGTCAAACCCCATGGCTGGGCTTTGCATTTTCCAGCTCTCTCTTTGCCACATTATTAGAGTCTGATTTTCCACAGTCATTCTGAATTCCAGCAGTTCACCTACAGGCCTCCAACATAATACAATAGAATCAACTGCTCCTACTTTCAGTATCATTTGATCCATCACCATCTGAGGGATGTTTGTTCCTATGTCCATGATTCCACTAATCCCTCACTTCTACTGCAGAATAAAGCAAACAGAACTGGGCCCTGTATACACCTGCACCCCATGGAAACTGGGATCCAACTCCAGATCTTTATTCCTTGTTGCCTCTCATGCCTGCAAGCTTCTCACAGCCAGCTGCAACCGTTCTCCTTCCCTTGGTCCCCAGCCTGCCTGAAAGATGGCTGCATCTCCAGGCTCTTTATCTGAACAAGTGCCACAACCTATAACATTTCCATTACCTCGATTAACGTGCAACTGTAAGAGTTACCAAGACTCAGAATAAAAACTACTTTCCATGCACTGACAAAGCTGCATTCAACTGTGATAAAGGACTTATGCTTTCTTATGCTCTATGAACTCCATGTGCAGCTTCCCATGCCCTTCTCTGGCGTGGCATATGACATACTTTCATAAAGCCCCAAAGTCCAACAAACCGGGCAAAAAACCCATGTAGGCGCAATGGAAGAAAGGAGTGGCTTTGGAGAGGGCAGACTGGCCTGGTTGTGAACAGACATGATAGAGAGTTCCACAGAAACCACCCATGATGACAGGTATGCTGTTTCAATGAGCTAAATGTAAATAATGCCAAGAACAGCTTCCAGCTGCGACATGCTTCATACAGCTCTGCTGGCTCAGCCAGGAGAGGGTTCCCTTTGGCTGACAGAGGAAAAAGCCATCTGCAGAGCACAAGCATCCCATGAACAGCATTAGCAGTGACAATCTGCTGCACAGACTTGAGAAGAAAGTCACTGGGCAAGAGCTGATTACATCCGCCTATGTGTCTGCTCCCTTGAAGACTAAAGTCAATCAAAAGGTCACTACAGCTGAGCTAAGAGAATATGCTGGGGCAGAACCTTGCTTTTCTTCTGTTTTCATCATCTCATATAGAGTCTGCAGGAGAGGACAGCAGACAGTAAATAAAAGGTAAAGAAGCTCCTCTAGACTGGCCACTCTCTAAGTTCAGTTCAAGTTGCCCTTGCAACGATTAAACAAAAAGTACAACTCTTTCTTCCTGGAGGCAACAGCTTTACAGAGTCCATCACAAGGTACAAAATATTATTCATGTACGTAAAGACCAACCATACCTGGTCAGATGAGAGGCTGACCTCTTCTATAACTGACCTTTGTGCCCTTTCATTTAAGAACCTTTAATGAAGTTTCCTTTCACCATTGTGCCCAGTCTCCTTTCAAGTCCATACAAACTTTTGATACCCACCACTAGATATCCACCCATTCCAAAATCATGATGTTTATTTAGGATACCTGTTGTTTTCCTAACAAACCATATAAAATAGCACAAAGTACACGAACTGTTCCCACAGCTAGGAGGTTCCTCATCTTGAACTCTTGTCTTATTACAAAAACCTATGGAGAAAACATTACTTCAATTTTTTAGATGCTAAATAACCTCTTTTTGTATTTTTTTTTTTAATTCTCCTGTATTCTTCCAAGGTGAAAGGAGCATTCCCTATTCAAGGATTTCTGTGCACAGAATCTGCCTAGCCAAAAGAAGCCCTGTGTCTCCCCTCCCTCTGACACACTTTACGTGGGAGCTCGCTGTCATGGACCTTTCATGCCCTGAATACAGGCTTTCAAGAAAGGATATACCTGTTCTTTTTAACAGCTAGCATGGACAGATTATATTCAGGTACAGTCTACGTCCAGGAAGGCACAAAGGCTTCCCCAACAACTGTTACTAAGGCCTGTATCCTTAGAGCCAAACAGTCATGCTGATTGCAGTGCACTCCAAAATCTGCTTATTTAAGGGAGAAAAGGACTAAAAAAGCCAAACTAAATGTTTCTCTATATTTACAAAGGGAATTTGCTCTTCTTTGAGCTGGATCTGTATCTGCTCTGGTTGTCTTCCAGGAATTTACCTCTGATTTACAGCATGCTGGAGATGAAACTGTCCATCTGACTCTAGTTATCAACAAAAGCAGTACTGATCCTACTGGGCGTCAGAGAGGGGATTACAAATGAGGGACGGGGATGCCCCAGCTGACTGGACACACTTCAAAATCCTTTCCTTTCTGCACCCAGCATTTGCTTTTTATTAAAGCAAAAAATAATAATGCAGTGTTTACTCAGTGCACAGGGTAGCTGTAAAAGTTAATTCATCACTGTAACTTAGCTTGCTGAGATTTTTAAATTAAAAGCCCTATAAAAATGTAACATTCATATAAAGAAAAACCCTCAAAATTGCCTAACTTCCTAACAGCTTTTGCATTGTACCTTATGGGACCAGTGGCTGGACACTGCGTACAGCCTTGATTCAGCAAATTACTTGGAAGTAAACATATACTGAAGCCACTGGACACCAAGGCATGCATTGATTCGGTTGACTAGGGATGGACTTAAATTGGTGCCCTATAGACTGTCTCCTTCCATATTTCCCATCCCCCTCTGAGGGCATCCAAATTATCAATGGAGCCTTCCTTTCTCACTCAGAGATTTCCAAACGAAGCTCTAGTCAAAGTATGAGCCCCTGTTTAATAGTACCTTACTTCATGAATATCCCTATGGGTCTGAATAAGCACACTTATTTCAAAGTATGTTATTGTGAAAAATAATTACATCTACGATGTACAATTGCTTGGGATTTGCCCCAAGGTGTAACACATGAATGCACATCAGTGGTACAAAAGATGAATGCTGTATCTCAAGTGTTGCTTTTGTCTTCTGGGTAATTCAGTTTCATCATACAAATATATACTGTTACAAGCTGATAATCCCCACAGATCTCCTTTCTTCTAAATCAGATACGCTAGAAGAGTGATTTTTTCCCCTAATTTACAGCCTCTAATAAAGATTAAGACAATAAGGATGGGATGAGCACAGAATATTTCCTCCCCCTACAAATATTATTTTCACTGTTCCAATCTCAACAAAAACCCCTCATGGGTTAATTTTTTCAGTTAGAGAGAAAAGCAGAAAAGGAAGAGGGCCCCTAGTGAGGTACAATAACACGTGCAGGTTTTCTTGGATCAATTGCCAGCATTGACACTGTATCCTTCAGCTAGCAGTCTGTGATGAATGGTACCCAGTAGCATTGGAGAGAGCAACAGCAGCCAGGCAGCATGGGTGACTGCATGCCCTCCTAACCGGCTGATGAATCGGGAAACTCAAGAGAGACTCAGAGTGTGGGAGCCAGAGTGGTAAATGTTTTCATCTTTTTCTTTTATGATCTTCCCTTCTCCATTTATATAGGACATTTTAGAGATTGAGCTTTGTTACAAACTATTAGCCCAAGGCAGTGGGTTGGCGAAGTGAGATTTCATGGAAAGACAGAGCACAAGAACATGTGAACAACTGGAACTACATGTGATATTAGTGGTTTGTTGTTGAAGGAATTTCTGTTTGGATTGTAGTTCAGACAGTTGCCTTGATGCACCGGAATGAAAATCGGCACCCAATGTGCCTAGGGACAAACCACAGAACTGTCAAAAAATAAAAGCTACTCTCCTTTTTATCTCCCAGAATCTTGAATTCAAAATGAAAAGTCCCCATTCACCCACAGCACAAAAAAATCAAGTACTGTGCTACAGAAAACAAGACAAGCAACTCCCCCCAGAAAGCATCAAAGTGAGACACTGGTGTATCCCATTGCCCAGGTATACTCTGGTGTAATGGTACACTGGTGTACCCTATTGCTCAGATACACTCTGTCTCACTCCATACTGCAGAACTTTAAGCAATTCCACCTCTGGTCATGACCAAGAGCGAGGGAAGCACCCATTCAGATTGACCAGCTGTCAATCTAGAGCAATTCTACTGAATTCAATTTTTATTCCTAATTTTTGTCCATTCAGTAGGAAAAAAATATAGTATTCTCTAAGAATATTGTGATTCACATGTTAGCAAGGCTGTAATCTCTGTGTGATCATTTCATTCACCTGTGTTGCAGCTTCAGCTGGTATAAGGTCTCTATCCTCCATGGATCCACACTGGCTCAAGGCACATCTGTTGAGTACTATGAATTTCTCTGGTCTCTTAACTAGGTACAGCTCTTAACTACCAAGATGAGAAAGCTGGAGCAATGAAAACAATGTCTTTCCCAGCAGAGTGTGCTTGGGATGGTAACACAAGAGGCTCCTAAAAAATGAACACACAAAAGAAAACACACGAGGAGTCCATACAGGGAAAGGGATATGCAGGGACAGCCCAGAAACACTTGATTTCTCTGACGGTAAGGCAATCTTACTCAGATGTTTCAATTTAACTGAAGATGAGTAACGACACAATGCTATGAGGTCCTGCATGGTATTTGATTCCATTTATTGCCAACATGTCAAGGTGGGAGCCACTCTGTGAGTTAATTCCATGGGCACATTACAGAACTGCATTAGATGGCTGAGCAGTCTTGCAGGAGCTCTGCCACTGACCAAAATTAAAAATATTGTCTACAGCTTGTTAGAACAGTCCTTTTTGTCCCTTTACTGAGAGGACATGCTGTGAGACTTTCTTGCTGTCAAATAAATGGTGTGTTTTCCACTTGGAGGGAAACCAAAGTGCCTACTGGGAGAGCCCAGCAATGGAAATGGCTGGGGAACAGAAATCCCAGCTGTGAGGAACTGAGGCTTTAACCAAAGGGAAATGTTGTTTTCCTTATTAATCAGTTTACAAAATATGAGATCATGGGAGGGAAGGGGAGTTCCTCTTGTTAAATATTTACCATTAAATCTCTGCAGGGACTCCTACCATAAATCAGGAATTAAAGAACAAGAGAATTAAAGTAATTTATTTCCTGCACCATGGTATACACAATGCCTGCAGGATGGAACAAAAATCTTCACCCTGAAGAAGAAGCATTAAAGATGGAACTGTCTTCTCCCTTCAAGTACACCTTTGATGATTAGTCTCTTCTTTTGCACTCCTTAATTTTTATTAAATTACTTCATATGAAAACTTAAGATCTTTGGACAAACATATTCAGCTTCCAATCTTAATGACAGGAAACTGAGTACTTACATTTAAATACATAGCTTGATTTTCAAAAGTATAGGCTACAATTAATGGATTTACAAACCCAGCTTTATCTTTTATTAAAGTTGCTTTTTAAATGCTTTTCAATTTTATTTGAGAGTATTATGTAGAACAATTTTATATTCTGTTTGTCCTTGCTTTTATAGAAGAGGGAAATGTTCAGTTGGCCACACACAAGTGACTTCCAGGTCCTTCAAGCAGATGGAATGGAACATGCATGTTCTACCAAAAAAACCCCCAAAACCGAACTAAACCCAGAAAACCCCACAAACAAAAACACAAAGGAAAATCACTGTTTTCACACTTAGATAGAAAAAAGATTTGAAAAATTGCTATAGGAAATCTCCAGACAAAAAAGGGGGTTGCTGGAAACTTAACGATTACTGAATGGACATCGCAGTGAGGGACTGCCACATTAGAGGCAATCTGACATGTATAGTCAACAAAAATCACACCATGGCCATAAGTATTCATGACATACCTTTGTATTCTACCTCAACAAGAAAAAAACGCAATAAAAAGTCTTCCCTAGACTAGCACAGCCATTAGAACATTTTCCCATCACCTTCCTAACTCAAAGCAAAGAACCTATCATCCAATGTCATTCATCCAGGGGAGAAGCAAGAAGGAAGAACCAAGATATCAGGGAATACAACAGAATGACTACAAAATCCAACAGCTTGGCCTGACAAATTACATGTCAGGCTGTGTTGAACAAGCCCATATTCTGACTGGTGTGGGTCATGCTAAGCAAGTGTCATATTTTGTTTATTTCTACAGGAAAATAATGGAACGGCGGAAGACGCGTCAGAGGAGGCTGACAGAGGAACCCAGCAAGAGTGATGAATGTTTTGGTTACAGTCGCAGGTTGCTCTAGCAACCACAGTTGATTCCAGGAATGCTTCACCTAGCTCTTGCACATAACAAAGCCTAAACTTGTCTGGTATATGTTTAGGTTTCATATAGTTCAGGCACACCTCATTTGTAAATAGTCTGTGTCACTTTTAATAGAAATTCTTGTTCTCAAAAGAAGCTCAAATAAGGCTGTCAGAATGACTTCAGTCAGGAAAATCAAGACTTCCCATAATTCTAGTAAATGGTGATTTTCTGTAGCCTTCAGCCCTCAGTCTGGTCCCAAAAGCAAGTCCCAGTACTGCAGCGTTAGAACGATGGAAGTAGCTGTCAATGGTTGCATCCTGAATTATTCCAACAGCCAGAATGTATTGTATATAATGTGAGCATGAGAATCAGTGCAGGACCTGACCTAACTCCACTAATCTGACTCGTGGTATCCTATCTGCTGGTCCAGTTTAGGAACAAGGTAGAGTCCATTTCTCCATTAACTAACAAGAAGGCAACAGTGGGAGGAAAGAGTGGAAATCACCCCCATTGTCCTTGTGGATCTCTCTGCTACTGTGGTACAAAACCTGAAAAGGTTAGGATCAAAACACAGCATCAAACAAGTGTAACTTCTGGCCTTCAGCTTCAGTCATGCAAGGACCTCATTTTCACTTCCAGGTCTCCATGATTTCAGGCCACAGAAACCTGTTGTTGCCACTCGAGTGGTGCTAAATGGAGTGGACAGAAATTCATACTGAGCAAAGCCTGTATGCAGAATAACTACTTGTCCTCCTGGCTTAGAGACGCAACTTGCTGTGGATAGGGTAAATACAATAATGATGTCCTTGAAGAGCCTCAAAGGCTAATTCTTCCAAAGCAAGTACGAGGCAGACTGAAAAATGAGTACTTGCTATATTGTAACAGCCAAAAGATATCAGACCTGGCCCTGTCAGTCCTGCATCATTCCAAAGCACTTGGAGCTCCTTTTTTTGCTGTATCTCAATAAAGACAAACTTCCAGAATCAACCCCTAAATTTACATGGCAACGGAAGACAGGAAAAGACACATGTTTATTGATATAACTTAGGAAAGGTAAAATGATATAACTGAGAAGCAATCACTGTTTAAAGTAAAACAGAAAAGCTAAAAAAAAGGACCCCACCTGCTTTTAATTTGAACCCACAACACAAGGGAGAAGTTAAAGCTCAAACAGGTACATACGTTCCTTTGAAAGCCTAGGTCTGTGCCTCAACAAAAGAAAGAGGCTTTTCACTTACCTCCTGTGGTATCAAAGAGCCCATTAAAAACCAATAAAATATTATGAAGCTTTTCCCCTTTGTGAAAAAGTGCAATTAATATCCTTCAGCAGATGATTATTGATTTTTATAAAGCAATTTACAGGCTTCTAAAGTCATGATTATTCAACCCTTGGGGTGCAAGAAAGGAAGAGTTTTCAGAAGTAGGAATCCCATTCTCATTTCCACATCAGCACAGCCAGAATTTACAGACTTCTGATTATTTCTTTGCCCCCAGGATATTTTTGTTGTTGTTGATGTTGCAGTGCTGCAGCACAGGATTAACCCTTCTATTCCCTCCCACCTGAGACAGATTTTTTTCATGACCTGCTCTTGAAGTATATTGCCTGTCAGATATTTATCTGCTACTCACGGCTGGCGGGTTGGATGCTCAGCAGAGTAGACTTCATGTCAGAAAATACGCAGCTGCTCATATATCACACTGGTCATTAGTAGAGGATCATTCTGGACCTTTGCCCACAGCACCTTGCTATGGCAAGAGAAAGGCTATAAAACCCTAGGCCCTGTCAGCTGTTGTCATTTAGGTGAGAATTTATCAGGTCTCAGAGTGCCCTCTGACTGGATTATTATGAATAATGAATGAAGCTTTATGCCACACTGAGGCATTAATAAGACTGGGTTGACTGGGAGAAATTCAGTACAACATCATAGCAGTAACTTTCTGCGAGCAAGTACACAGCTGGTGGGCTCGCTGGATTTAAGCTTATGTTAGATACTGCGACTGAAATGAGGAACTCATTTAATTATTAAGCAAGTAGCACGATGCCTTTGGTTTAGCTTATGGGTGGTATTACTGACCTATTCATGGAAAGCTTACAACAAAAGGCTTTATACCCTCTAACGAAACTCATTTTCTGCTCTTAGGAAGCTGAATCAGCAAACCCCTCTCTCCCTCCAAAACCCAATGAATGTTAATCTCCGTATTTACTTTTAATCAAAATTTTCGGAAAGGATACATAAAAGCAACCAGTTAACACCCTAAAGTCTCCTAACACAAGTTGTCTAACCTGTTAGTGGTGCTCTGGGGATACGAGTCGGAATCACTGATTTTCTTCCTTATTTTTCCCTCGTTTCATTCAATATGTATTCCTACGGCGCACAAATGGGAAACAGAGACTGAAGGAGACAAAAAGGCAGCCACTGACCTAACCGGGAGAGAAGCAGCAACAACAACAAAAAAAAGCAGATGCACAGCAGAGACTATGGGCAATAATCAACCTCCTGGTGCTGCAGTTCCAGCTGCACTCCAGAGGACTGAGCCCATGGAGCTGACAAGCACTCGAGGCTGTCATTTATCTTGGTACCAGCTTCACTGGGAAAATTATTTGATAGAGCTGGGCACACTTCTACAGACTTTTCTGTATCTTAGGTGCATAATAGCATTAAAACCTTAGGCTCTTAGCATCTTGCATCACCCTGTTCTCAGCAAAAACAAAACCTGCACAGTATCTTCCAAATAAATGTGTCACCTCTAAACTAGTTTTCTTTATACTTTTCCCTTTTAATTTGGTATGCAGTCTCCAGCAAATCTTGATAATATTAGGCTAGATCTTAGTTCGTCCAAATGCCCTGAACAAGGAGGCACCAAAGCAGGACCCAGCCTGAAGAGCACCAACTCTTTCTCAGACAGAAACACATAGAGAATATTGCAAGCTATTATTCATGGAGGCACGCAGCCCTAGGACTTGGCCTAACTCTCACATCAACCTCTCAATTAATGGCTTTTACAGCAGAGCTGTAGATGCACAGCCAAATGATGAACAGTGAGAATCTTCATCTTGTAAAAAGGGAATATGCCTTATTGGAAGGACTGGACATAGGAAACACCCATATGAAAAGGTTCAGCTTTCAGTCAGAACTGGAAAACGGAAGAGCATGTGAACTACAGCTAATGGCAGACTGAAGGCAAAACACTGATCTGGTGGGCAGCCTTCAAGAGCAGGGACAGACTTGAGCACACATTCACAATGTTCTCAACAGGCAATCATGTCAGAGAGGTTTAAGAAGCTTTTCTCTAAAATGTGAATTAAATTAATTTGAATTAATGTACCTGGGTACAATATTAATATTACAAGTTTACAAATACAGTCTCACTCTAGCAACATCCAAAACAACTATTAGGTAAATTAAATGTCTTTGACTTGCCCCAACTCAGTTTCTGCTTTTTGGTCCTATTTCCTTGGACCTTACCCTCAGACAGGACTCATTTTCTAGTTCAATATTCAAGATCTTTGATTATTTAAGAAAAAACAGAGCAGGAAAAAGAAAAATAACCCAGCATAAACCCCAGATTTTTCTGAACAACACGCAAGAAAAGCACCTAGGACAGCAAATTTCATTGTAATGAAGGCAGAACAAATGCTGATTTGCAGTCACAATATTGCCCTTTTTCCATACTTTTGCTACTTTTCTGAGAAAAGGAAATGATGAAAAGGATGACAGCCCCTTCACGCCTTTAGTACCTAGAAGTAATGTAAAATGATTCCCTTTCATTATTTCAGTGCTAGACACCTTTATAATTAACAAAGAATTTAGTGTAATCTGGAACTCTGAAACCACACTGTACAACTCCTACTAAAGCAGAAAGATTCCTATAGATTTCTCTTTTCACTGTATTTAAAATATTTATCATTAATATCACTCACTATATATTTTGTGGATAATAATATCTTCATATTTCTACTGCTTTGATCTAGAATGCCTCATATTTGCATCCTGCCAGTTTTGCTATGTATAGGGAATTTAAAGACGACAGAGTAGTCATGTATGGCTTTTTAACTAGAGGATCTTTAAATATGTGTCTTTCTCACAATGAGTCAAGACTGTAAATAATCTGTGCTTGATTTCACATTGGTGAAAGAAGCTTTCAAAAGCTGCTTAGAAAGATAGGGAAAACTGAGTTTGCTCTTTTTTATTTAGTAACTTTATGCCTTTAGATAGTTTTCATGATAGCAAGAACGTTTTTATGCTCACAGCATTACTTCTGTAAGAACCTCCTTGTTTGCTAATAATAGATACAGTCCCATTTGGATGAATGGCAGCAAGAGTGGGAGTAAAACGCAGAGTCCCATAATTAATTGAAGCAAAATGGTTACAGGCTTGGGGTGTTTTGTTTGGGGTTTTTTAAAGGGTCTTTGGGAATCTGGCTGACAACAGGAAATGGGTGCTCACCTCACATGAGTTTCCTTTCTGTGCCACACAACCCTGCTGAGGCTAAGCCCTGTTTGTAACATTGATGTTTGATAACCTTCTTTCGATCCATGTCTGCTGAGGGTTTTCCCCATTCCCCATTACTGCTTTCTCTGATGGAGCTTCCCCACAGGGAGTTTGGGGACAGCCAGTGCTGCTTAGCCCATTTCAGACATGGTATCCATATCCCACCCAATTAGAGGGGTTCCCAGTGAGTAGCACAGGGCTGCAGGGCGGCTTAATCATAGTCTCTACATCCTGATGCTCTGTACAGATTACATGAGAATTAACACTGTATCCCTGATACTCCATCCACTGCACCTCCTTTTGCCTCCCTTGGCTCATAACCCACCCTGCTTTTCTAACATTCTATTTCTACAGTACAACGAACTATATGCACGTGATTATTTCCACTACAACATTTAGACACAAGCCTGCGAACGCCCTGGGCACCAGCACTGCCCACCCAACGCAAGGATTGTTTTGCGGGGACAGATGCGGGAGGCTGTTTTGCTGAGGGGACAGGCATGGGCTGGGGCACCAACATCACACCCAGCTTTTCTGAGCTTGTTGAAAGACAGAAAGAAAAGTGGCACTTTCAGATACCAAGCGTTTGATTAGAGCTTATGTATAAATGAAGTTACGTATCCTTAAAAGACTTCATCCTTTAAACAGTGGTATAGGACTAGAAGAAACCCACCCAGTCTTGGAAGTGTGACTCGTCCCCATATCATAAGTAATACACCAGGGATTTGCGGATCGGATTTGTACATCAGATGTTGGTAGAACTGGCATGATCTTGATTCTGGTTTCATCTGTGTTTTTAACTAACCATTTGGAACTTAAGGTCCTTTCCAACCCTAATTATTCTAAGATTCTATGATTTCTGATCTCTTGCTGCAAAATATCATTGTCAGCAACACCTAAAACATGAGAAACCAACGAAACATAACCACATTTTTCCCTCCCCTTTTTTTCTCCTGTTTTAAGTCATTGCTCTGAGATAGGTGAGAGTTTACCCATGCACTTATTCCTGAGCAATTGCAATGTTTCACGTTGCTTTCACGTTTCAAAAGTGATGAACACAATTCACTGAAAAACAATATTCAGAGGCAAACCTGCTCTGGGGGTCTCAATATCCAGGACTTACACAAAGCAGAACAGACTCATTCTTGAGGAGAGAAGGCAAGAAAAGTCTGTGACCAGTGAATAATGGCAAAAATAGAGCTTTGGAGGCATTGAACAATTTGTGAATTCAGCTGTGTTTTGACTACTGAAAACAACCAAACGCGTACTTTAACATAAAAGTTAAAGGTGCCTCCATCGTGCAGTGCTGATTTTTCACACAGGAACTCTCACGTTTTTTCTGGTGTACCATTATAACGGAGCAGATACCTTTGGAAAAACCCAAAACCTCTCAACCCCTAGATCAGAGTCCATGCTCACAGAGATATATGTATACATACACAATAGGAACCCTCTCATTTATTTGAGCCAACCAAGATTTTACAGTGCCTGTGAGCACCAGGGCACAGCTGATATTGCCACACATTCAACATCCCTTTGGAAAACAGTATCCACTAGCGAAACCGGGACAGATTCAGGAAACACACCTTCCTCATTACCCCCCATCCCTTCACACAAATCATTTGGTACCTTATAGTTGAGGTGCCACACTTTCTGGCTCATTCCAGAGCTAGTTTTTGCTGTCAACAGGGTTCTGTGTCATTCCACAGGGAGTTCTGGAGGTCTCCTTTCCTATTTCGGGCCAAAAGAAGTAGAAGAGATCAAGTCCAGTTGAGGTTCTCATTGCAGATGTCTTTCAGCAGAAAGCACAATTACAAACTCTTATCCCAGAAGGAAATGCAGAAATCCCTACAGGTCCACCGCAGCAGAAGAGCTAAAAGTCTGAATTTATCTTCATTTTTGAGCATTTGGAACTTTAATCCATTTTCTCCTGCTTGCTGCAGCTATTTCCTTTTTTTTTAGTACTTCAAATTGCGATTAAGCTGAATTTCCCTGAGATCTGTTGTTAGGCCCACACTCCACTTTTTGCTTCGGATGAAAGCTACAGGCAGCCACACTCACAGCTCTTACTTTAAAGTGAGACTGTTCATGCAGGGAGACAACACTGCATGCTTTAATTTTCAGGCTGCATAACCTAGGAACATTGGTATAACAATCTTTTAATCAAATTGCCCTAATGGACATGTCTAAGAACACAAACACTGGCTAACTGGATTTATTTTATTATCAGCAATAACAAGTAAGCAACCCATTAATTTTTAAACTCAGGCTATACACTGTAAAATTTCATAAGAACCTAGAGTCAATTAAAATTACTACAACATTTTATTGATTTTTCATCTGCAGCAATTTTGTAGCAAATACCACGCTGTTCTTGTAGCTTCCATGGAAGATGATCGTTTCCATTTAAAAACTGTATTTACTTTATTATGATTGAGCAAAATATGCTGCTTTAAAAAAAATCTCTGGTTTACTATTGCATACATCTAATCTAGGCCATTTACTCCATCTTGTAAAGCTTAAAACCATTTTTCATGCTTAAAATGTCTTAAAACTTGGATTAGGAGAGTCTGGGATAGGTGGAAGAAAAGAATAGTCTTAACCAGCCCATATTTTGTATGTGTTAATTCAAGGTTCTCTTCTGGAGAACTTTTTTTTTCTCCTAAATTTATTTCCAACTACTTTTGTTTTCCTTGAGGGACCTTTGAAACACTATATTGCTACTTTTCATGTTTTTTATTTGCCCTCTGGAACAATAAAGGCTCAAAGGTTCATAAATATGCATTCTGTAAATGTATTATGCTGACAAAGTGTTGCTCAGATAGCTGCTCTTGCCTTTAGGGAATGAATAAGTTTACAGCATGCTTAAACAACAGTGTAACAGGGAATAGAGGGAGGGAGACAGCTGTGTCAGCGTGTGGGCTGGAAATGGAACAAAAGAGTTATCCTGAATGCACCAAGAAAACAGAAAAAACTGAAGTTAAATAAGACACCACAGGTAGAACCTTGCAATAAGCAGGGGTGGGGATTTGAGGGTGCTACTCACCAGTAATGTGCTTGAAAAGGCATCATACCTTGTCTTCAGGAAGGGCAGGCAGCCAAGCCATCATAAAATATCAAACTTCATTTGCTAATTCTGGCTCATGAATCAGGATAACTCCTTTGTTCTTCCCAGAACACTTGGGTCCTTGTCCTGGTTAATTCTCATCATATCAGACACAGATCTAGTTCTGCTCTGCGCAGCTCTGTCTCGCTGGAAGCTTAGGGCTGATGCTTGTCAATACATACACTTTTGGCAGGAAGAAAGCATCTAGCAATTAAAAAAAACATTTAAACACATACCCTCAAGTTGGCACATTAATTGATGTTGACGGGACAGTAAGTTTTGACGGATAAGCCTCAGGACCAGCAACTGGGTTTACATGATGAGGTTTCAGTAGCGGGAGGGTTACAGGTGGCTTCTGTGAGAAGCTGCCAGAAGCTTCCCCTTTGTCCAATTCCATTACATTCTTTGTATCAGGCATTTCTTAAATGCTGGAAGTTCACGTCCAGGTTTAGGACCAAGGGCAGCAGGGAGACACATCACAAATAGCAAAACATCACATATTTTATTACACATCAAAGTGCAATAAACCTGGAGATAGCAGCATATCACAGTGATGTTTCTCTAGTTATGAGCAGCCAATACAGAGCCAGTCCAATTCAACCTGCTTCCAATTCCTGACAGAATACGTAAATACACAGACCTGGTACACCTCTACTCTTCGCAGGAAGATGACTTCTCCAGAAAATAGTATCTTATGGTTAAACAAACATGCCAGTACTGTGAGGCTACAGATGATCTCTTAGACCTACAAATCAGAAGTCACTCACATTTTGTATGGATAAAGCCCAAAGGGACAAAGTAGCCAACCAGTTGCTACCTCCAATTTTTTTCATTACCTTTGCACTACTGGCTAAATGTCTCTCAGTCAAATATATTTTCCTACTTCATCACCTAGGCTTGTGTTTGGTCAGTGGGTGTTTTAGGATCACCTATCACATATATCAATACTGGATACTAAAATTATTCTTTGTGGTCCAAGATTATCCTCAAACTAACTTGGTTTTTCAAAAGCCCTGCACCTTTCCTGATCTCTTCATTCTTCCATTTTATGTTCCATCTCTCTTAGGCCAGGATTCATATGTGAAGCTTCTTGATATTTATGTCCTAATAATTTTTTTCCATTCTCGTTTTAATTCCTCTTATCAACCGTAAGCAAAAGCAACTTCCATCTGAAGAATTAAAGGAGACTTTAATTCTTTCTAGCCATGTAAACAATCAACAATGTTGGCAAAAGTAAAATATCAACAGACTGAGAAACCCCCTTCAAATAATCTGTTATATTGTATTATACTATAATTATACTCAAAAATAACCCTCTAAATTGAATCCAAGTTAAAAATCTTGTATAAACTACGTACCATGAAGTAAAACTATAGTTTCTAATCTTAAATTGTTCCCTTCAGAGAAGGCAAATCTTTGCAATAATAATCATCAAGCTATGCCTCATCAATAACTTCTCCAACTCCTGCAAAGAAAGGATTGAAAAATATATTTCCTGATAACAGACTCTCGAGATACACAAGCCTGCTTTGCTGTCTGGTATTCAGTGAAGCCCCAGACACTGCTTAGGGCAAGTTTGGGTGATTGAGAACATACCATCTTCACTTAGTCATCTGATTATCCACAAGACTTAGCCATGAGGGAGAGCATGAATTCAGTCTACTCCACAGATCCCAAACTGGGGTGAATGATTCACATCCAGCTCAAAGTCTGGAAGGGTATCTCTGCTAGGCACAAAGGACTCAAAGGGAGTGGTGAAGGCTGAGAGGTTTGCCCCAAGAACAAGGATGAAGAGGCAGTCAAATAATCACATCTTCTCTTGTGAAGATGTGAACTGATGTTCAGACTTCTCCCCTCTCACACAAAGCTTTCCACGTGAAGCAGCAGGGGTCTAACAGCCTATGAAGATTCAGTTTTAGCCTGAACAGCTGAAACTCTCTGACAGGCATGTAGAGCTTAAAACAGAAAAGAAAATATAATTATTTCTCTGGTCCTCTCTGTTCTAATAACTCCACTGCAGGCTGGTACAGCTCTGGCAGCATGCAGCCAAACCCCAAATCCTGAGGGGTTTTTTCTTCCTAATCTCTGTCTCAGGTCAATATATTACTCTATGTTCACTGACACTTCTGCCATTTCAATTTTGCTTTGCTGAGAAGCACTTCATCTGCTTCAGCACATATTTATTTCCATAAAGTTCAATTTTTCTTAGTTAAAAATGATCAAAATCACAGTCTTTGATGTACACTGTGTTCCTATAGCTAAAATTGAAATGTTCGCCCAGTTATTTCTCAACTCTTTCCAGGCAGTGACTCTGGATTTAACGTAAAACAAACTCACAAACAAAAGCCTACTTGCAGAGCACAGAATTAAAAAGGATTTTCCTTGCTTAAGCATGGAGCAGTCTCTCCCATTTCCCATCAGTGCAGGATCAGTAAGTTTTCTTAAAAGTTTATCTCAAAGCAATTAAGAGATTAACTTGCAAAACCAGAGCAGTGCAATCCAGAAGTAAATCTGGGGTAAAAGCTTTACAGAACTCCCTGTAAATATATCATTATTAAGCATAAGGGACTTTCACTCTGTTTTCAGACGAAATCTCAACACCCATTCAACTGGCAAATTAACTTAGTACTTCCTAAACTCTTGTGTAACATGACTTAGACCTAAAAACAGCTGCTCCATTGATAGTGGGGGGCTTTTTGCTATAAGACCTGAACTGTGTCAGACATTTACCCTGAGCTTTGCCTGCAGTCACAGACAACATCAGCTGAGCATCTCTGCATGATTGCATACAGTCTATTTCCCTGAAATGGCACTGATTGCAAGTGAGTGAATAAAGTTAAATTCTCGGCTGCTAGTTCAGTCATGCCCCTTGCTAGTGAAAAGAAATCTTCCTGGTATGGACCAGGCTAGGTATTACACTGATACTGTATGCAATAAATCTTTGACAGTCAATCGAAGATGAGGGAAAAGGATATAATAATCTGACTACAAGCCAGGTTGTTCGGTCTGCAAGCAATCAGTGGCACAAGAAAGAGGAAGAGTCCTAGAACGAGGAGGCGGGGGGGGATGGTGGTAAGAAATAGGCTTCTGGGCTATTCAAGACAGACAGACATACTGTGAGGGTTTCCAACAGAAAGATAACAGATCAAGACAGGGGATACAGATGCACACACATTCTGCATCTCCCCCATAGATCCAGTTTAATAAAGCACAATTGATGATCATTTTTTCTTTTTTTAATCTATTATTAGGTTTTTCAAGTGTGTAAGTGTTTCTTAATCAAAAGAACAGTTCCATACAGCCCTTGACATCAAAGGAGAGCAGTTCCAAAGCTATTACAGTATCAAAGTAATATTCTGTGCAGAATCTAAGGTGAACCACTGGAATAATCTTTCTGGGATAGAGATTAAAAAAGTGCTGCATTCAACATTGCCCAGAAGCATCCAAAGCAATCTATCAAAAAAAGCCGTAAAAATATTGGGCCACACTTTACTTGATGCATGTACTCACCACTACTATTATTTTCCTCCATTTTCTCTTTGTCTGGTTAGCCACTAATCTTACCTTTGTCTGAAAGTTCCTGCTGTATATATGAAAGCACCAGAGCTGATTAGTGAGTCACAGGAGGAAATGACCTCTGATGTGCTTCAAATCCATATAACTTTTATAGAGTTGAATCATTAGGAAAAAAAAAGCATTATGGCAAAAATAGCAGCATTGTAGCAGCACTAAGGTGAGACTGCCTGATATCAGCAATCCTTTTCATGTGCCCTTAACAGATTTCCACTATGTCAAAGTCAGTTATTAGCAACTTCTCTTCTGCTATTGAATATGCATTTAATAGTAAACTCTATTTAACAACAGAAGTTTAGTTTGATAATCCATTTTGATAGAAGACTTCGGTCACCCAAGCAACCAGGAACATAATTATGCACCCTATACAACACATAGACTTCTCCCTCCACCCATGTGAGTGAAACACTGGCTTATTTGCAGAAGGGATGGGAAGTTTGGTAGCAGCTGTGGTTAAGTGAACCAAGGAGGTGGCAGAAGAGAGGGAGAGAAGGCAAGGAGAAGTTACCAAACAGGAAAAGCTGTTCCATCTGACAATAGTTGTTAACTTGCTCCTTGAACTCAACATCTGGCAGCATTTTCATCTTCTGTAAACTTGTAAAACATTATGGTATTTTAGACAGTGGGAGTTCATTTCCAAAAGAAAATTTTAACAGTACAAAGAGACCACAAAATCCATTTCTTAGTGGGACACAGGGTTTTCTAGCTGGGGGGCTGGGGAGAAGAGGAGAAGGAACACTTTCCCACCCTAATTGAAGGGTGCACATTCTCCTGCCACTACAGGAGAGAGGTGGGCAGCAGATGGATTGGGATGCTCTGCCCTCCAGTGAATGCAAAACAAAGCCAAGGAAGCGAAGCCACTTAAAGGCCATCCTATCCTAATCATTCTTCCCTAAGAGTACTGCTAAAGCTATACTGGAGACTGAACACGGGGTTAAATGAAGCCAGCAAAGGTATCAAATGAGCTTTAAAGAAACTTCAACATTGCCAATATGCAAGCAGCCTAGAGTCACTCAGCCACAAAGACTCAGACCCACCGTGTGCATTGCAGAAACTTTTCAATACCAAGCTTCATTTAAAAACACAAATGAAAAATATCCCTTTAAAATGGTTTCTTTCTTACACACTCATATATTGCTGCATGATGGCTGCCCCCAGCACGTGGAATTAACACCTACTCCTTCTGGGAAAGCTTATATTTTAAAACGAAAAATATGTGATTAGGTTAGGATGCCTTGATGACTGCTGAGTAGCTGCAGTGGCAGTGAGCACTGCATTTGCCACTCTCTCTAAATTAGTACCATTCCAAAGCACCAAATGATCATTAAACCAAAATGCAATCCAAGCCTCCTGTAGCCCTCATTCTGTAATGAGATAGCATGTAATAAACAGCAAACCTGGAATGAATACTAGGCTTTTGTATAAATACTACTGTAATTAAAATGGGGTTGAAGTACTTGCAAATACTACAGATTCATTAATAACTGTCAAGACTGGCGAAAACCGGGACCAACTGCAAAATTCATTTTTCAAAAGGAAACAATAGCTGTAATTTTTCAATATTGTCAAACACAAGATAATGCACTATAGGAAAAGTTATGGAAAGTGTAATGTTTTTCTTGCTAGATTACGTTTGTTCCAAAATTTGCCATAAATTAACTGTAGAAGCAGACATACCTGCAGATGGGTCTTAAAATATTAAGCTCCTACATCAGATAAAGAAGTTCCAAAACAAAGGAGCCAGACCATAGTTTTAGCAATGAAGAAGCAATCTGGAAGACATTGATCCTGATCAACCTCAAGCACCAAGCTTAAGTGTGCTTAAACCATAAGTGAGGCTGTCAGGAGATAACTTTATACACCACCTTTTGAAGCAATCTTCATCAAGCTCAGAGTCAAAACAATCTTTGGGAAGTTTATCTGTTTACTACCCAAAGGACTCCAAGGAAACCCCTTCTGAACTGGGCCACTCCTTTTTCTCATCATAACTGTATTTTCCTTAACCTGGAAGAGGTTAACAACCTCCTCCACAACTGGGGATAGATCCTCTGCTGCAGACCCTAGGAGCATCTAGAAGAGAATGCAGCTGAGCAGCTCACAGGATGAGAAAGAGCTACTTTGGACCTGCAGTGAGCTTTCCAAGGGAGCTAAATTAGCTATGCTATTACTTTGCAGGACTTATTAAACTTGCATTTGCCTCTTCACTCATGCCTGCTGCACGCATACAGGGGAAGAGCATACTGCATACCTTCAGAGGCAGGCAAAGAAATAACACAGGCTGAGCTTCCAACTCTTATTCTATGGCTTGTGATGGATTTAATAAAGCTTTTTTAGATCTCAAACTTCAGGAAAAACAGAATATCCGAGGGAGAAATGTAAGCAGTTGTCACCATGGTGTCCTAGAAGGATCACAATTTGAGAAACATGCTCATAGATAACTCCTCCTTAAACCCATGCGTAAGAATTTGTGCTTCTAAACAATTTGATGAATTATTGAGGCCTCTTCCTGAAACAAAGTGAATAATCCCGTGTGGTCAAAAACCATGCAATTACTATGAAATCACAGTGAACTAAGCAGTTCTTTACAGCAAGATATGTGCTTACATACTTTGCATTTAGCACAGGCCATAACACTAAAAATCATTATTTATATCTTTACTGCCTTTAACGGCTTCTTACTTTCACTACAGAAAGCAAGCAAGAATCTTAAGAGAAGTGAAATTACATATGAAACTATTTATTACAGGTAAAATGTTTCACATACTCACAATACCTCAAATATGGTGCAGATAAAAGAGCACGAGAAACTGAACTGCTCTGGGGACAGGATGGAGGAAGACAGTTAAAGGAGAAGATTTTCAGTCTATGGAAAATGTCTTTTTTTTGCCTGCGTATTTGAGACTCATGTATTCTCTTATTTCCTTTGCCTCACTTGTCTACAAGATGACAAGTGATGCCCAGCTACTTTGGCATATCATATTGCATTGTGTCATTCCACCACCTGCCAATGTCAGTGGCCCATCAAGCCTGAGAAATCAAAAGAAGCAATTTGTTAGAAACCAGGAAAGGGGGGGGGATTTACACATTTTAGTCAAAAATAGAAACAGACCTTTTGTATTAATAAATAGACCATGAAATCCTGATCTACAAAAGTAAGTAAGCATGAGTAATATAAGTATCAATCTCATAGGCAGATTGAAGATTTACTGGCATTTTGGTATTTGTGTATTGATAACTGTGTGGAAGACAACATCTATCTCAGAACAAATACGACCCTGCAAAACACTGCTGCTCTTTATACTTTCCTTTAAAGGTGGTAGATCTTGTGATGAAAGAAATGCTAAAGAAACTAGAAGGTTGTTGATTTGCTTTTACAAATGTTATGGAACTCCAAGCAAACACGCAGTTATATTTGCTGGCAACAACAAAAGGAAGTGCCACTGAGAAAACAGTGTTCTTTTAAATATCACCGCCTGGATCCTCATTTGCTCCTTAAGGTTAGTGCTGAACCACAGAGAAGTACATTTGTTATACAATTACAGAAAAACCCTTCATTTTCATACAGCCCACATCTATCAACAAAACAGTCTTAACAAAAGAAAATCCCTAAATAAAACCACTATTTGCTTTGCTCTGCAGTGAATATCAATGGACAAAATATAGACAGAGAAAATGGCAAGTTTACCGGTACTAGCCAAATCACTTCAAAAGGTGCAGTCCTAGTCCTTTGGGTAATTGTTTTACTTGCAATGCTGCACAAGTACTATTCATAAGAGTGTCTGCTTAAGACCTAATCCTACTCTATACTAAGCACTACTTCAGCTCTCAAGTCAGATAACTTGTTTCCCCTCAAAAACCTGCATACTGTGGCCTCTCAATTTTCTTGATAGCTGTCATGTGCAAATTATGTTTTGCAATGAATCCTTCGTGAACGATGTAAAGTAACACAAAGCCTGCTCAGAGACTCCTGGTCCAACTTCTGCATAACTGGGACTGTAGCAAAGTAGTTCACAATGTTACCAGATTCTCAGAATAGAAAGGGATTTGAATGTCCCACTAGGGACATGGGGAAAGAAACCACAAAAGCAATCTCCTCTTCCAGTCACAGCAGAAGCACATGAGAAAGCAAGCACAAAATTACTTGGAGAATAAGAGAAGTAAAAGGTTACTGAGCCAGATGCTGTGAAAAGTGCATAACATTGAAAGGAAAGATTCTCAAAGCACAGAAAACCACAGAACACAGCAAAACTAAGAGCTAAAAGGCAGAACTGAGAGCTAAGCATGGTGTGAAATGCAGGCTCCCACAGAAATCTGGGATGCTAAAAAAAGGCCAGAAACACTGTAGGAACTGGCTACACTTCAGAAAAAGAACTGAAACCAGAGCTACAAATATACAAGAGGAGGGCAGAAGTTGAGGCTTGCATGCTGCTCCAAAGTTGCTGGACTCCTCTAGGACTCCTGCTCACTTACGCGATTTGCTATGAAGTATTATGCCTGAGAACATCTGTCTGCACACAATGGAAACCCATACTGTGCAAGTTGCATGGAAAAGCAGAATGGAAACAGAGACATAACTGGGGCCAGCCTGTACACTCAGGGTCATTAAGGTAGGAAGCGTGCCATGCTTTTCCATACTGAGCAGCAAATGGGGCTTTTGGATAGCAGTCAAGTGATTTTTCAGATATCCAGTTTAAAAGCATCTATGATATCCACCTCCATGTGATTAATACTCAGTACACGTAAGTGCATCAAGTTCCTTTATGGCACCCAAAGATGGGTGTCCATCAACGAAGTTCAACAGAATAGATATCCCTATGCCATACATCTTGAAGAGGAGGCACTATCATGACAGAAATAATTTTTGGCCTGTTCTTTCTTAACTAGTAGAAAAATAATTTGACTAACATGAGTGTGGGCAGAAGTGTACAGGAAGCACACACGCACGGCCAAAGGAATGATTTGCTGTGCTTTTTCAGGGAGTTCCAGATGCAGAAATTTCTTGCACAAACGGGTACTACAGCCATTAGCTAATTCCTATAAAGATGACTGTGCTAGATATGCTCACCCATTTTGGTAAGACTGGTAATACCCAACATACAAATAAGCTGAGCACAGTGAAATAGAACACAGCATCAGTCATTCATTTATAACGGCTAGGGGCATATGCAAGTCAGCCTTAATTCACTAAACTAATGCTACATTGCATGTAACACACCATACTAGCAGGTAAGAGCACGGTTACAGGCTACACATGCCAAGTAGCTGCCATTGGGTGAGCTCCTAACATAGCCTCCCTCAGAACAGCTTGTTCAAGGATCAATATCCTTGTAGGCAAACAAACAGTAACACTGACAGTACGGATGGCCAGATCTACTGTACCTTAATTTATCTGGCCAGACTGAGCTCAGAAGTACCACTCTGATTCACCTACAAACTAAACAAAATGCTACACAAATGAGACTAGCCAGAGATGATGATGTTAGGTCATGCAAACATCATCTGTTACAGTTTGACACTGAACTTTCTTCAAAAAAAAATTACGTCAACAAAAATAGGCTCAAGACTATGACAACATATTTGTCATATGACAGTTATATAAACCAATTTCAAATGAGACATGTATATGTTTCCTATTTATGTCCTATAGCAGAGCAAAAATGATTCTGATAAACCTCCAGCAGTGTGTGTTCACTGTAGGTTACACGTAAATTATTTGAAGATAATACATCTCCGAAGACATTTTCATGGACTAAATGTCAGGAATGAAACAGTGCATTTCAACTTAGCTAGGACCTTAAAGAATGTACATAAAAACAATTATTGAGAGGTCTGAAGAACACAGTTATTTCTTTGCAATTTCAACTCTGAGGCACTTTATGCACTCAAACAAAAATAACGTCTATTTCAGGTCTTCATTACCTAAAATTATGAAGTTATGTAAAGATGTAACACTGACCGTATTTTAAGCTTAGGAGAGTACTGCAGAATATCCAGAATATCCGATTTAAACGAAAGTTGTGATGTAGGATTGCATTTTAAGCACAAAATTTTACACTCAATTACTGTGAAATAAATCAAAATTATGATCTACAATTCTCTTTGCAGTAGCTTGATGGTCCTATACAACATCAGAAATTAAAAAATCAGGATGAAATAAAAAGGCCAAATTTCAACAAGAGCCCCATAAAGCAGGCAGAAGTTACACATTTGGAAAGTACTTTGCTGGAGGCAAACGACGGCCAGCATTCCAAATCAGCATGTGAGGCAGCTTACTGCTAAAGTTTGTTTAATCAGATGACAAACTGTACTCAATACAGAGAATACTCTCACATAGATGCACTCCTTAGTTACAATGGGATTTTGATCATTATTATGGCAATTGGATACTTCTGTAATAACAAAATCATACCATGTCTAATTTAAATTTCTTACGTAAAATAAATACAAATCATTGCAAAATTCTCATAGCACACCATATTAGAATACCTATATTGTGCTTAAAAAAAACTTGTGACAATTTTCAGAGCTATCAGCACTGTTTAAGGAAAATATTCAATGCTGAAAACAATAAATGGGAAAAATACCGTATCCATGAGAAGCAGCATGCTCCATTTCACAGATATTAACTTGAACGTCACCTGTTTCTCTTTATTTGGGACAACTGTCATCAACCTGTGCTCTTTCAGAAAATGAAAAATAAAGCAATTTTCAAATAAAATATTATAAACAGATTGCTTAACATTATAAACTGTTCATTACTAAACAGGCAGAACTTTCTTTTTTAAAGTATTATAGCTCAAAATAATCATCACCTTTTTGTATTATAACAGCTTTAAAAGATGACAGCTTTCTGAATACTGCATTGGTGGACCTTCATAAGGTCTTCTTGCGACTTGTGACACTGTAAGGGATGGCCAAATGTTACAGCAACAGAATGCCAACAACAGATAAGGGTCAACTGCATGATCCTTTGCCCTTCTAGCTGGAACTGACAATTCACATCCAACTGCCCACTGCTTCTAAACTCCAGGCAAGTGGGTCATTTCTTCCAATTGGTTATCCCCAGAGAGAAGTAAGAGATGGGGGAGGAAATACTGTGGCCCAGAGGCCCTATACTGGCTGTTGGATCCACAGCCAGTGTCAGCAGGCTTCTATTTAATGATGCTCAAACCAGCGCCAGCCTTGCTAACGGCCATATTCACCACTGATATCCACATGCAGGAAACAGGGCTCTGGAAAGACCAAATAATTGCCTCGTTCTGCAGCATGCTGATTTTTTTTTTTAAAGGGGTACACCTTGCACTTTATGTTCATTGGATCAGTCCTCAGATTTAACAAAGAAAACACGCTCACACTCACAACAGTGCAATGTGACAGTCAAGGGCAGCTAGTAGCAAGTAAATCTGGGTGACTATGGATCAATTTACAAACTTTTGCTATAAATAAGAATGTAGCTTTATGTAAGCCTTGCTTGTATTTTTTTTATATAATGTATTTAAATCATTACTCCATATAAATGGAACATGTTTAAATTATAACTTTAAGGTGAGAAGTGTTTGACAAACAAACTAAAAGCCGTGAAAAAATGACAGCCACCAACAAAAACACGCCACAGGAAAATACAAAAGCAAAGCGGGGGAATCCTTGTCCTATTTCTGCTAAGAGGACTGAGTTGTTGAAGTCATCTCCATACCCACATATAAATTACAGAAACAAGATGACTGTACATGGTTCTTCAAACTGCTGATTATCGTTACTGGATATGCCATGCAAACTATCTACAAACTATTTCTCCCACCCAAGGCAGGATTTTTCAACTAGACTGTTTCAGCCCCCAAACATACAGTACAGATCTCAGCTGAAGAAGGAAGGACAAGCAGCCTTTTTGCTGAAATCAGCCTAGGGTGTACTGCAGCTGGAGACACCCAGATTTTCAAAGCCTATCACAGCATTGCAAACACATTTTAAGACCCTTTCTTCCTTACAAACTCACTAAAACTTAAGGTGTCCTCAGAAAACTGTCTTATGCCTGTCTAGGAGAGCTTCTGCCCTAGAGAAAATCCCTTCCAGCTACAGGTGGAAGCATTGCAGCTGCTCAGAACAGACTCAAGCAAGAAGTTGTTTCTTTGGGGGTTGAAATCAGTGCAACTGTATTTGGCTCTTCCTGCACTTCTGAAAACAAACTTTGAATTTCTCCCAGTCAGTGAGGAAACGCATAGCATAAATAATTCTAGTCCTAACAGATCACAGTATGGAAAAATCATATTCCAAAATAATTCTTTGGCTTAGAATAAGCAAAAATAATTATTGCTAAGAACACATATTGAAACATGCAAAACTAAATTACCTTTTAAGGTACTCTTCCATAAAAGTAAAAGTTCTGAATCATTTGCAACTCTTTTTGTGTTTTGGTTTTTATTAAGTCCTTACAAATGACTGAAAATCAGACGAAATTCTGCCGTGGTGAACTTGACGTGTGTTTACACAGTACCTCTCACTTTCCTGTTTCCCAGCATCAGAGGGTCTGACCAACATGGCTGATGCTGGGACGCAGAAGAACAGAGCAGCATGCCTAGCTCCACTCTGTGCCAGTACCTGCTTGGAAGCAAATGCTACAGGAGGCACACTTGGTCACCTCATCCCCTCTGCTGCCTGTGCTGCACTGATGTGGAATGAGGCAAAGAACCCCAGCTGCCAGACACACCCAGACAGCTGTGATACCCCATGAGCAGGTCTATTGAAACGCATGCCTTGTAAAAGCCATAGTACAAAAATCATACAGCATCACCAGATCAGTAACTGTTAAATGCTAAAATATCAATATTCTTGGTTTAATGAAATTGTCTCATAAGGCTGGATTTCTGATAAATTTGGAACTGAACCCATTTGTCATATTCTTTATTTGATTCCAATAAATTTGTGGTCAGAAGTTTCAGATTTTGAGTTCTCATTTAACACATGGAAAATGTAACGAAACCAACTACTACTCTGGAAACTGATTCCTGTCTTCCCTCCACCCCCCATCGTTTTCCTCCTACACTCAGTTTTGATAAATATCTCTAGGCAAATTTCCAAGAGTACATCAGAGTAAAAGCAGAGTTCTCATAACCACCAGTTACTCTGATGCCTGTTAGCTTCCTTCCTATCTGATACCTGGTATTAAGCTACCTTCCCTCAAGGCAGGCTCCAGAAGACTGAAACGCAAAGTTATGTTCAGGATCCAAACCTCCCTGCTTCACCAAGGCAAGCAGAACTGTGCTCTGCCAGGAAACATCTAGCAGATTTAAAAAGTAACACTGAGAAGATCTAGGCCATAAACATCACAGAACTTTTAAATCAAGTTTTACTGCCAAAAACTTTATTTTACACTCAAGTAGTAAATGAATATAGTGCACATATCATACAGGGTGCAGAAGTACTACACAAACGTTTATCCATTTGCAACAACCGTTTCAGAAAATAAAACAAGTTCTCTGTTTGCTTCAGTATTTCACTTACCTTCCTTGCAATACAAAGAACATCTGAGGAGTGGGAGGAGGAAAACAAAGCAATGGCATAATTTGTAACTGAGGAGTTTATGGCTGAAAGCAAAGCAAGCAAGGTTTACAGTGAAGCTAGCTAAGCACTGGTGGAGGCTGACCAGAGAAGCTGCACAACCTCTATCCCCAGAAGTTTTCAGGACCCAGATGGGTGAAGCCCTGAGGCCTGGTCTGAATTCAGCATTGACTGCTCTCAACAGGACGCTGGACTATAGACCTCTCTCAAGGTCCTTTCCAACTTGAATGAGTCTACAATGCGATTCAAGCACAATAGGCAGCCAAATTCAAACAAAACAATGAATGCTTCCCCCATTCTTTCCTGTCCCAACAAAACCTGAGCAGAAAATACAATATTCATCTTTAATGATCACCAGACCAGCGTGACTGAAATCAAAGAAACGATCAGCAAATGAAGTGTACAGAAGAGTTCCAACACCACATTAAAAGGCAAACCAAAATCCTTTGCATGATTTAAAATTCTCTTTGTAAGAGCAAACACATCTTTAATGCCAAATGTGTAAAGAGCAATTAACAACTGTGAAACAATACCAGTCATTTTTAAATGGGAGATTTCCTATTCATACTGAGAAAGGACACTACATGAACATAAGCAAGGTATCATCAACATTTTGCTTTCTAAGTACCTGTCAGCCCTCAATACACTGGGAGTGCTAAGTCCCCAGCAAGTTCAAAGTTGGAGAGGAAGCTGCAAACCCCAAAATATCTCTAGCTTGGGGACCATTTCTGTCCAGTTTTAGACCTCTTTCTATTGCTAGTATTTAAATGCAAGGCAAGCGAACTACCAGGAAGGACTCAATGCAACCAATTTATTAATTTATATTTCTTCATTTATTTTTATTTCCATATGAACAGAAAGAGTTCAATCAGACCAAAGGTGTAAGGCCTCCACCCATCATTAAGGCAGCTGAAGAACACATTAACTAATGGTATGACATGGTACAAACTGGCAACAAAACCAAAACATAAAACCTGAAAAGTACCAAAAAAAATAGTCTTGTTTTGTGCCAACAAGCAACTGATCCTCTACAAGAAACAAATTATTCTGGTGAAAATAAACAGTGATTAAAATGCATGTGTACCCACACACACCACCGAATAATCTGACATTCAGCTCTACATCCTACAGTCCCAAAACTCCAAACTTCCTAGGCTATGGAGAATTTTGCTTCTCAGTATCAACATATATATGAAGATAATTAAGAGCAGTCAAAGGTCAGACAATTTATCAAGAGTTCATCTCTGCAAGCATACAGTCTTCCAAATCTGAAAGTCTACTACAACTGTGAAGTCAATTGGTGTACCTACACAGAAAACTATGCAGTGCACCACACAGGCAGATCTGATTTGGCTTTAAATTAGGGTAGCATGGACAGAGAAGCAGCACAGCACAGAGCTCAGCTCTAGACCTTGAACTTACTCTACAGGACAAATAAACATTGTGCTGTTGGTAAGAACTTGCAGTATTGCCTTGTTTGCTGATGGCTCAACTGTATCTACACTACCCTGCAGTGTAATACAGCATCTCTTCAGTTGAGCTAGATACAGAGAGCAGCAAATAAGAGAAGCTAGTGCAATGGTGGGACAGTAACAAAAAGGAGCATTGTGTCTAACACCCTGGATCCAGCCAGTGAAACTCTTAAGCACATCTTTATTTCAAGCTATGTAAAAGCACTGAAATCAAGCTGCTATAACAAGAAAACAAGTGAGAGCTGTATGTGCAGAAACAAGACAAGGCAAAGTTACACACAGTAAATACAAACAAATGAATGGCAAAAACTTTATATCTGAAGCTGTAGAAAACTAATCAAGGCCCAAACAGAATCTGATCCAGCACTACCAAATTTGGTACCAGGCTCAAGTCTCTCAAAACCAAACCAAATAGTAATTTGGTGGAGTTTCTCCTTCAGCACATGAAACACCTAAAGCCCAGTGACAGCTTAGTCCTGTCAACTTTGATACTTTGAAGGGAGAAAATATGTCAAAATGACATAGATTAAAACAGTGAAGATAAAAAGAAAGAACACAGTGAAGAGGGGCAGAATCTGATATGACTAACTCTGAGACATTTGATATGCAGGCATGGGAGATGTGTCAGAGATAGAAAGGTTGTGGCCTTGGAAAACAGGCAAGTAAAATTGACAGGGATGCTAAAAAACAGTCTTAGAGAAAGTTAGGAAGACGAATTAAATTTCTGAATCTTAACAGGTCTGAGACTGTGACTGGATACTCAAGGAATAGTGCAGATGCAAAGACAGAATTATGGCAGAACCAAACTGCAAAAGTAAGCACTAGATTTTGGGGGCATTCAAATTACAATGTAAAGCCAAAAACTTGGAAGCAAACTGGAATGAGCATGTTCAGTTACGTGGAATTAGTGGATGACAGAGACTAAAGGGCAAAGTATTAACAAGAGAACAGGTTAAGATGACAGTACCATTCCCTTCAAGACAGAGGAAAGAGAAACTTGGTTGCTAGTGAAGGAAATAAGAGGAGGCTTTAAAGAGGAAGAAATTGTTCAATTTAAGGAATGAGAAGCAGAAAAGATACAGAAATAGAAGAGGCAAACTTGTACATACAAGAGGAAAAGAAGCCCGATTCAGAAACAGATTCTGAGAATGAAAAACAATTTGGAAAAGGATCTAGCACGCAAAATATCAGGTTTAGTTTTGAAGATACATTTTGTATCAAGAATGAATAGAGAACTAAAATGAACAGCAAATCCGCAAGCAAGCTCAACAAGAGAAAGGAAGTGGGATACAAATGGTTAAAAGTCCATTTGGAAAGAGAATCAGAACAGGTAAAGCAAAGCTGAGTCCAAAGCTGTATTGTGCTGACATATTCTTCAGAGATATTCGGAAAGGCAGGAATGGAAATTAAGAAATTACAAGAAAAAATGTCTGGAGAGAGGAATGGAGACAGGGCAATGTGAGACACAACCAAAGAAACCATGTATAGAGAAGTAGACAGAGGTGAAAATAAAGACCAGTGAGTCAAAGGAAGTGAGCCCAATGAAGGAAGGAGGCAGCTGAGAAGAGTGAAGGAGTCAGAAAGGTTAATAGACAGGAGATCCCAAAAGGAGTGAGTGACAGGGTAGAGGAGAGAGAAAGACAGATAAGCTGAAAGAGAGCAGGTAGTGATCAGAGAAAGGGAATTAAGAAATGAGAGATAATAAAGTGAACAGTATTTAGCAAAGACAAGGTCATGGGAATGATTGAAGCAGTGAGAAAAATCTGTCTAAAACTAGAAATCAAAGGCATCAGACTGGAAAAACAGAATGAAGAACAATGGAGTTAAGTAGTTATTGGTGCTCGAGGGCAAAAAGGGATTGCCCACGGTGACGGATAAAATTTGAGAAGACACAAATGGGTTCAGTTTAGCAAAGTCACAAAGTAGTAAACTAATGGTGACTAGGAAAACTAGTGAGGACAGAGAAAACAATAGGACAGGTGAACCAGAAGCAGAAGACAGGAATCGCAGAACTCCAGAACTCACTGTGAAAGGGAAACAATTTTTTTAAAAGCATCAACTCTAAAAAGAGGTTTAGGGAAGGAAGTGAAGTTTGAAAAAGAACCTTTAAAATTAACATTTGAATTTGGAAATATGAGTAATAACTCACTGGGCATGCCCAGCACCTGTATTTCCTTCCTTGGTATTACTAGCCAGAAATGTTTAGTTCTTCACCCAGACCAAGCCAGAGATCAGAAATTCAGAAGACCAGCACTGCCACTGGCTAGATGATACAGGGATACGGTAGCCTTAGGAAAAACTTCTGACTGTTAAAGAATATTAAAAATGATACGAAAGCAGTGATTTAAACTCTGCTATCCAGCACCTTTACTTTCAGATTAAATTAACTCTCCACAGTGAAGAGTGCTTCTCCACTGGCATAAGAAGTCCTTTCTTTCCAAGTCTCTGTCAAGAATTTCACGTTGTGGCTTTCTTAGATGCTTCCAATACTATATTTCATCTTCTGGAATATTGGCATGTTTTTAGTTTCTGTTCATTACAAAAAGACGACATACTTCTATTGCCCACTTGTACAACTGGTAGCTGGATCATTAGAGTGCAACAGAAGAGGGGAAAAAAAATCCCGTTATTCCCTGCTACCAAACCACTGACACACAGCAAGTATAAAAAACGAGGTGAGCACATCATTTCTGTACACCCTACTGATTACTATTTATTCATGTTTGTACACAAGGTTCACTCAAAATTACTGAAGTTACGTAAAAACAACCTACCTATAAACAAAAGTTCACAGGACTGGGGCCATACTGGGAGCTCTTTGCTATTCTTACGAGTTTCAGATATTTTTGTATGTTTTGAAAATAACTTTAGATTTTGAAATTTAAGATGCCAAGAACCCAACTCTTCTGGGTTAACTGTGACTATATCTGAATGCTCCATCCCTGGCAGTGTTCAAGGCCAGGCTGGACAGAGCCTTGAGTGACATGGTTTGGTGTGAGGTTTCCCTGCCCATGGCAGGGGGGTTGGAACTGGATGATCTTAAGGTCCTTTCCAACCCTAACTATTCTGTGATTCTATGATTCTATATCTGATGTAGTACTTCAGATCATTTTTTTTACAACTAGTATGAACAAGATTTTTTGAATGTACTGTCTTTTGTTACAGTCAAGAAAACTCACCTATAATCAACTACCAGAAGCAGTAAACTGTGCACAAAATGGGTAGTATATACTGTAACATAGATATATATCTGTAACAAGTTTGAAAATATCATAGAAGTGCTATATTTTTACATTATATTTAATATCTGTATATTTTATTTCTATTAGGCTACTGCACAGCAGGGGAGCTTTCAAGACAAGAGAAAGATTTTACACAGTCATTCAAAGCACGAAGTTCACTCATGAAGCAAGTTAATACTGTAGCATTACTGAAATAAAAGGAGGAGCTAGGCAGACATTTTGGGTAGAAATGTAACACATTCTCTATGAAGAAAATAAACATGTAATGCCATAGCTCAAAATAAATAGTGTAAATGTTATCATCAACAACATATGAAAAAGCGAATGGTGTTTTATAAATAAAATATTTTATAAGTGTATCACACACATGGGAGTGTTACAACAGACTTATTCTCATGTTACCAGGTGGATTGATTCTACAATTCCCTGTTATACAAGCAGTTCTACTAACTTGTACAAGCTTCTTAATTATGAAGTTTGGTACCAGAGTCATGTGTACCATTCACTTTACAGATTTTCAGGTAGGAACAACTACTTTTCCTCAGCGCAGGATTTAATCATGAATACTAAAAAACCAACAACAACATTTAAACGCTGAAGTATGCACATCCGTTAAATCTTTACTCTAGAGTCAAGACAGTAGAGGTAATAATAATAATAAAAAGCTATAATTGATTTCTTTTAGGGAAAGTTCAATACTTGATGCACAATATTAATGCAAATAGCCTGACTGATGGGGGAGGGGGGTGTGTTCAGTCATTTTTATAGTTGTTTTATTTTCATATTTCAGAAAAAGAAAAAAATAGTTTTGAGTACTTGTGCGTATTAAGAGCTAATCCTGTCAGTCAAGGATTGTCCTACCTTTTCCAATACAAACCAATTTGTTCTGTGACATAGGAACTACTGTTATAGAATATAACCATAATTTTTAAAATTCAATAATCAGATAATAAATGAAAGGAAATCTAGAGGCTGCTAGACACAAACCAAGGTTTCTCAAATACTTCCTTCCTACAAATTGTTCCACTGAAGTCCTACAAGATTAAGTATACACAGAAGCTAGGAAAAAAACCCTAAAGATTCATTCTACAAAATCTGGAAACAGAAACAAATGTTTTATAAAAGTATTAAGAAAAGCTGATGATCTGGCACATACTATTTAAAAACTCCTCTATTTTGCCAAACACAGTTTCCATAGTATTTGCAGTTTTAAAAAATACAAAACAAGAAAAAACCCTCACCAAGCTTGAACATTTCATCCCCAAACCCTGCAACTGGATTTTTATTCCTTGAGCACTAAAGCAAATCAAAAATGAAAGCTGCACAGAGAAAGAAAAAACAAAACAAAACTGAGCATGCAGGGACTGACTGCATACATAACCTACACTGCTGCTTCTATTTGAACTTCTTTTTCCCATGTAAGAGAAAAGATTTAACTAACAGCTTCTTAGCAATATCACTGATTATCATTATGTGTTAACAGTTCTGTATAAAAATTTCAGTCTTGAAACTCAAGAAATTTCAGTCCATTCTCCATATTTACCACATTTAAAAACAAGGCACCTTCCTTTCTTAATAAAAATATTATTTAAGCATATCCAAAAAGGTCTAACAAAAATATTTTGAATTTCCTTTTCAACCAATAATGAATTTATAAAACATTTTGCATACTTATTTCCCAAATAAAGAAGTGGCAACTTTCTCTTCAACATAAAAGCTAAAAATTACTTCTGCTAAACAGAAAACTAATGATCAGGTTACAGTATACAACACCAGATATTCATGAAGAATATATTTTGTTATACTACTAAACTATAATATTTTTTTCAAAATACTTGTGTATTTAAGAAAAAAAATTAAATATACCTTAAGGTCATTATTTTAAACACAAAAATCTACAAACAATGACATATGTATATATATATATACAGTTGGGAAGTTGTAAAAGACCATGTCTTTTAATCTGACCTTCTCATGAACTATAGCCTCAAAAGAATCCTATTTGCTTCAAGAAGCATCTGCACAGTTTTAAGACTTAACTATGCAGACTCCTATTGACCCAGGGCAGGGCTGCACAAGCCTATTGAAAGCGATCAGATCACAGAATCAACACCTGAAATTTTCCCAGAAAACCTCCAACAAGTGTTTTATGTGCATTATGAGAGAACAACAAAATAAAAAGGGACATTACAAAAACATCAGCATGGTATTTTTCCTGAAACTATTTTCCCCATCACATTTCACAAGCAGAATCCTATTGCCTGTCTACTCTTATGCTGAGAACTGCAAACTACAATTTAATATAAAATACAATAACCTTCTATAATAATCATGTTCCTCTTAGAACAAAGATTAAAATAAAGTTAACTGTGCTGATTCATACCTTCCATAAATTACTAAAAAGGTGAGGGATTCAGACATTTTGCTTCTGGATAATAAGCCTAATATCTGTATTATGTGCAAAAGTGCAACTGTGTTTTAGAACTGAGGCCCACCTGAATACAGTTTTGTTATTAAAGAAAATTACCTCGAACCCACTTAACATGGAAAACAGTTGATATCTTTTAAAGTTACTTTTTACATATTTAAACCTGTTCTATAACTGCAAGTTAGTAAAAAAGAAAAAAAAACAGAAATCAACAGAAAACAACAAAGCTTGTATATAAATTGGTTTACAATTCAAAGCACAACAGCAAGCTTCAAATAATTACGTTTGTGTAACACAAAGAGGTGGGATGATTTATTTAAAGTACTTGGTTATTTCTGCTGTTTTCTTCATGATCTGATGTCTGTTTAGCTGCTCGCAGTGTGTGCATGCATACGTTTCGCTACATCATAGACATAGGTTATGTCTGGTCGCTTCTCTGGATCCGGGTTGATGCACATATTAACTAATTGTCGCAGCTAGGAGAGGAAAATAACATGACAGGATCATTGGCCTTCTTACAAGCAGTATTTGTGCATTATCAAATTCAAACTAATCAGACTGGCAAAAATTAGCCAAACAGCAATTCTGCATAAACACAAACTCAACCCTCCCTCTCTCAACACACACTGCCCAGCTTTATGCAAGCATGAATGAATGCAGCATACTCCCGCCATTTTTACATTTGGTACTGTTGCACAGACAAACTGATGAGCAAACTTAAGTTCTAATCATTTTAGCATACAATTTTAGACATGTATTTAGTCCCATTACACAATGTTTTCTCTGCTTTTGGAGGGCTACACCTGCAAACTAGCATGGAAAGAAGGTAAATTAGGACTGCTTGCTCCTTCACTCCTGACACAAGAGTTAGCCAGCAGTAAGTGGCATTACTGTGTGACAGGTTCCAACAAACAAAAGGTAACAATTCTCCTTGTAATACAAAGTTAACCTGCAGAACTCCCTGCTGCTAGAAGCTACCAGTGCACACACACTCAAAAAGCAACTGAATAAACTAAACCCCTTTAGGGTATTTAATATAAAGAATCCACCTTTGAGGAAATATCTGAACTAAAAACTGGAAGCTGGAAAAGTATTTTGGGGAAGTATCACATTATGCTGACCCTGTGCTGCCCACATTATACTTGCCCAGTGTTGGAGACATGATACTGAATAAATAACTTTTTGTGTGTGCCCCTGTATCTATTCTTAGGATTACATCTGTGATTTCTTTTTCTTTATGGAAAGAAGCACATAATTAACAAACATGTTCACAGAAACCTCTACCTGGGAATAAACAAAGCACTTTTACTAGAAAGCCACAGGTTTCCACAAGCACCATAATTTATTGGGACTTCTATAGCGCACATATTCAGCAGAAGCAATCGCAAAGAGCTTCCAGACCACCTGGATACTTCTCACTGCCTTCACAAACTGGCAGAACAGTTGGAGGGTTTTCTTCCTCCCTTGATATGTCTAAAAAACTTATGACATTAGAACAATATATATTGTCTGGAGAACCTGTTGACGGTGCAGCTACTTTCAACAGTGTTAATCTCCTAAGCACTTTTCAACATGGAATACACCTGCTTCACGCTGACTTGCTAAAATTTTTACCATCCTTTGCAAAACAACTTAACTCTGAAGCTCTTCCTTTATGCTTTTTAGTAGCTTTGACAAATCCTCCTCTATCTGCTTATAGCACTGGGGAGGGCAGATGTGAAGCAGCAGACAATAAAACACCTTGCCAGCCACCCGCCTATGAAAAAATGTAAACTTTGGCTCAGTCTCCCTCCCAATATTATTAAGTATGATGATTGAAAAAAAATTAGTAATTACTGCAACTAACACAGAGCGACCTCATCATTATCATTATTCAAAAGTAACATATCCTGCATATTCAAACTCGCCATCAGAGAGCTTCCCTCCTGCTTTTTATAAAAAGACCAGGAAGGATTTTCAATTATAATTACACTCCTTTCACTTTTCAGAAGATTAATTTAAATGCACAGGAAGTCCAGAAGTAAAAAATAGCCTGTACCACTATTGATAACTTCCTCCATTAGCCCTTGCAGAAGGATTATGAACTGTATACAGTGTATAGGTTTTCATATTTAACAATATAAAACTGATATTACTAGACATCCACCTTCTTTAGCAAGAAGAGCTTGGTATTTAAAAATGAGATCATTAATTCTGAAGATAGCAGTCAGATTGCTGGATTTAAAAGAAACATCAAATCAAAATAATCTATAACACACTTGCTATTTGAATCTTAAATATACTATGCATATTTTGACTAATGGAGTTATAAAAGCCATCATATTGCTGCTGCCAGCAGCAATAAATAAAATACAATACCACTGACAGGAAAAACTATTAGCCTGTACTAACTCCTATATATCTGGAGACTAGAACACTGGAAAGCATGAATCACTTTAAGAAATAATTATTTCCTACATGTATACAAACATGCAAAGCAAAACTACTGTAGAAAAAGCAGGTGGGCCAAAGTGTAAGCAACAGGCACAATGTACTAACAGAGATGAGAAGCTTGCTATTGCAACAACTTCGCCTGCATGGAAAAGAGGAAAGTCCAAAGAACATGTAAAAACCTCAAGCCTGAAATTAGACTTAAATAAGTGAACTTTTTTTTTTAAAAAAAGAGAATACCAGCGTAATTTATCTGCAGAATATGCTCAGAAGTACATGTTAAAGGCTTTAGGTCCTATTAATCCCTGTAAGTACACTTGCAAAAGTCATTCACCTCTGTGGCTTCTCAACTGTGGCTTTTTGCAGCTTCTTATTTCTTAATTCTTGCTAAAATGCATATATAGCTACCTTTGTTAGGATATAAGAAAGGATATACAAGCATATGTTTACATTAAGGGACAGTCACTGAAGCAGTTTATTCAGAAATTCTCTTCCCAACATCGTGCAAGTGGCAAGCACAATTAGTAGCAAACCTTCACTACGAGTGTAACAAAACAAAGCAGAATGTCATAGACCTCTTTTGCTTATGAATCTTAACATTTAAGTGTTGGCCACTGCTATTACTGCAAAATCTCCTTCCCTGTCCCCAGTCCAGAATCTCAGTTGTAAGGCACGAATGCTGAGCTGACTATGCCTGGGACACTGCACACCAATAGTGCAGATTCCAGAGAAATCTCAAAATCCTGAACGCTTTCAAGCCTTGTTATTGAACAGCAAACCTTCAGGAGAAGGTGACTTAATTTTGCTATACAGTTTGAAAACAATTACACAGGAAGACAGACTTTCAGGACTGAAACTGGGACTATGGTGGATACTAATTCTTGGTTACAGTACTATTCCTTTAACTCCTATTGGAATATCCATTTCAATAAACCTGGAATCCACTTGTCAAGGCCTCTAGTATTAATAACATTTCGAATGTAGCAGAAGAGCCCAACAGTACCATGGGAAGAGGCACTGGGATTCTGAAGTCAGACTATCATTAGAGTAATTTTTATTATCTGGCACAGACTGGCCAACAGACAGAGCAGACTTATGACAGAGCTGGAGGGACCTCGGGTTGCATCTCCAAGCTGCAAACTTCTTCAGCTACTTATTGTTCTTAACCTCCTCGGTGTACTTAGCACAGGGACTGCCTTTAGCCTGGAGCTTAGCCTAACATCGTAGCGGTGGGACACACTTTCTTTAACTCTAGCAGGTTTTTCAGCTATGAAATAAATAATTATCACTTGAGTCAGGAGGAGGAGGGGGAAAGACAGAAATAGGACAGGCAAGTACTTTGCATCGTTAGCCAGCTGAAAAAGAAATTTTTAGATATGAAATGCTGGATGAGAAAAAAGCCCTATTCTTACTTTTAATAGGAGACCTTGAAGCCTGTCCTCACTGGTATTCTCAAGACCTTCTGCTGGCAACTAACACTGCCATTGTGGACTTGCTGGCTCATTCAGCTTTCACATCTGGGTGGGAGGTTCTCTATGGGCTTTAGCAGTGCACCTCAATCAAAAGATTTAAAAACTTCATCCGTTACGAAAGCAACATGATACTGGCTGACAAGATTTTGAGAGTACTGATTGGGGGTGGCAAGGGAGCCCCAGCTTTGAATTACCTAAAGCAGAACAGCTTTCAGTAAATGCTGAGTACTCACCTAAATACCAGATGTTCTTAAGTAATATTCAAAAACTGAAATGCCCAAAGTTGTAAAACATTTGAAAAGCTTGGCCTCTAATGCTGAAGCAACAGTTTATGAAATTAGGTTTTATCAAAAGGTTCTTAAAAAAATATCCATCTGTCCATCGATCTTAAGGTACATCTTTCTGTCACTCTATTCTCTGATGGCACAGATGTAATACATTACTAAAAGGCTGGTTTTACAAATGTTCAAAATTCACAAAGAGTCACATCTTAAAACTCATTAAAATTTACCTACAAAGTTTCTCTAAAAAGTACTTGTCTCGTATTTTGTGATGAAAGTATTTACACCTCTACAGAGGATGCAGAGATCAACACTCAGTGAAATTCTTCACTCAGTAAATTCTTTGTTATAAAACACAAAATGAGTTTTGCTGTTCAGTGATCTCTGATCTTTACTGCTCACTGAGTACGCTTCTAACCCAAAGGCTTGATATCTAAATTGCCAATACAGGTGAAACATTAGGCCAGTATCTTAATATGACAGATAACACTTTGTTTGCCCTTTTTTTTTTTTTTTTCAGTTCATGCCAGCACAGTATTTTTTCACACAAGTAAAAAGTCTATTTTAGGTCTATTTTGGTGCAATAACTAATAAACGTATCTATTTTTCCATTTACCTTAGAAGACCCAAGTTTTACTTTAAAAAACATAAAAATGATTAAAGACTCCATAGTTGATTACTTCTTTCAAGTAACTATTTTCATACCTACCATATCTGAACCTCTCATTATGTTTTAAAGTAACTTACATGTATTTTGCAAACAGCTGTTTATCCAAGGTGTCTGCTTTGAAATAAAGAAAAATATAGCATGTTTTGCTTTGAATCTGTTTTCAACACTAGAAACTATGTGGATGCTAGTAGAAGGTGGAATCTCTTCCCCCATACAAACCTTCTATCTGGGCCAGACTTTTGATATTTGCCCCTTGGCTGGGAATCCACATACCCAACTTCACACTTAGCAGCAGTGAAGTAGCCCTGCAGGCAGGACAACTTCAACGAACCACTAGTGGTATCATCATTAAAATCCTGCTGAAGGTCACCATGGAAACCGCCTGCTGAGGCTTCGCTGCTGCACTCTGCATCTCCTAATCAGCTACCATGTGAAATGCAAATTCAGACAGTCTGAAAATTAGTCAAGAAGAATAGAGGATGAGGATGCAGATATGTGAAATATTCATGCGCTTCATGGAAAAAGGAAGACAGCATGAATGACACAACAAAGAACGGCCCCTGACATTCTTGCTATCATTTTGCATTATTGTTCACACCCTACTGTATTTCTAGGCCTCCAGTTCTGAAGCTGGTTATGTGAACTGCCGTATTTATAGTCTATAATAAATAATAATTAAAAACGGCCAAGGTAAAAGGACTAATTGGAAAACCCACAAAGAGGTATAGCATATAAATTACACAATAGATCATTATTTCATCCTTTGTAAGATCACTGAATTATCTTTTTAAGTCCACTTTGTTCCATAAAAGGGGAAAAACTGTCGCTATAAATACAAAACAAAACACTGGGCAGTAATGTTTTATTAATAGTCCAATCACTGTTTTTGAATGCAAAAAAATTTAAGGTGCAGAATTACAATCCCTACTTGATAACTGAAACTGCACAGCACTTTATTAAAAGTATTTCACTGCTCGTGCTTATTTGTGTTTTCAAAGTAATCTTTAATTCATGTAGGCTGAATTCAATTAGAATTGGTTACTGATATGTGTTTGTTGGTTTACAGCTTCTAGCCATTTGCCCTATTCTTTTCAAAGTGGAAAAGTATTTCAAAACTGGCATCTCAGAACATTAACAAGCAAGCATTTATATTTTTCTTTCCATTACACTAAGAAAAATATTTATTTTATCTAGTTTCTTGTCATTTTAGGGCTAAAAAAAAGCAAGTACCCCCTTTACATGTATTAATGATGGTAAAGAACTGCTACCTATCAGCTTAAAACACTGCTGCGATATGCATGAGTATACTGTTCAAATTCAATTACATTATGCCTGCCTATATTTCTCTGAAATTTACGATTAGCATTGTCAAGAACCACTCTCTTGCAAAAGAACTCCCCCCAATTGCATCAAACAGCATATCCCAGTTTTACAATGCAGACAAATGGGAACTAAACAATTCATTTTTACTAGTGAGTTACATTATATCTATTTTAATGCAAGCCCCTAGAGAAATAAGGCTAGTGTGCTAATTTACTGTGCAACATAAACTTGTATAGTTGTGCTTTTAGAGAAGCACACTACAGACGGAAGACTCAATCCCATTCTGTCACGTAGAACATATCATTGTGCATTCTGGGAAAGCATTCTGTCATACTTGCAAGGAAGCTCAATGAAATTAAGAAGCTAACGGTATGAGGTTTCCATCATTAAACCCCCCAAATTTAAAATCATATCAGAGAGTTGTTTTGACAGGAACATTTGAGTGAGTTCAACAAGCAAACACTTATGGGCATAATCTGCAAATAACATAAAATCACACAAGTTCATTTACTTCCCTGGCAGCATGCCAGCTTAGATAAACCAAGGATCTAGCCCACGAAAAGGAGAATTACTTACTTCCTCTGAATAGTGATCTGAAGGGAGAGGTGGGTAGTCACACTGTTCTATCTTCTTGCACAAGGAGTACAAGTTCATTTTATCACCATAAAAGGGACTCTGCAGTGCAGCCATCTGTTTAAGGAAAATGTACAGTTTTCTTTTGTGTTTTTAAGTAAACCTGTTTTGTCATAAATCTGTAATACTAACAAATCAAAAGTGACTTTTAACGACTTTCAACTCCCTGCTTAGAAGTGTCAGTGCTAAAAAGAGAACTCACAAAACTATTACTGTGTGTACTTATTCTGCATCATGCCGTTGTACCTGTCACAAATCCAAATGTTACAATATTTGAATTTTACACCCTTAGAGTTTTATTAATAGAGTATGAGGAAAAATTGAGTAGTTTCCGATACTGCTGTAGGCATAGAGGACCCTAGCACCACTAAAGAGAACAACCAAAACAAAATCCACAATGGAATTTTCCTCTGAAGACCCTTTAGAAAAGAAGCATATACTTTTTTGAAACCATTATCTGATCTAAAGCAATAATTTATGTTGAAAATGCTGAATAACAGTAGGAGATTTTGTAAACTTCCGTAGCCATTACACTAGACTTCTTAAAGCAAGAAAACTAAAGCTAACAGCTACACTTCCAAAAAAAAAAAACCCAAACCCAAAAACTTTGCAATTCAGTACATTATTTGAAAATAGTTAAAAAAAATAAATCCTAAAACATCATCAGAAGAGCAGAACTGGCAACTATGACTGTGATTTACAACTGTAATACAAAAATAAGAATATGTCGGAGAGCTCTTGCATACGTGACCAGCTTAAAACCAGCATTAGTAAACCTACACTTTATTTCAGACCGTGTTAGAACTTGACATTTAAGGTGGAAACAAATGCTATGGTTAGCAGGATTACAAATTTAAAAATTCATTTAAAATCTCTCCATTCTGTTCAAAGCCTTCTAAGTCTTTGAACCGCAGCAGCACGAAAGCTGCTTTGAGTGCAGTGCTGCCCCAAAGTCAGTCACCCTTTTCTACATGTGCTAATAAGTCTGATTTTGGAAGGACAATGTGTACATTCCCCAGACAGGCAGAGTGTGTGTGAAACATGCTAGTCCATGCTGTGCTACTCAGTGAGCTTCAACAGGGACAGGACAAGCTGAAAATGGCTCTCATCTGTCTTGTGGTCTTCCAGATAGCAGTTTAACTCCTTCATGTCTAAGCACCAATATCATGGGGGGAAAACATATGAAGAAAATTACCAAAATTCTCTTACATTTACTTTGTATCTGATAAAAATGCTCTCAAAGAGCTCAGTAATTTTTCCTATTATCTTCAAGTAAGGATAAGTAATTTTAAAGCTCCCAATACAAATATCATACTGTGTAGTTCCATCTTATACTCCTCCAAAAAAATTCTGTATTACCAAAACAATGTTAATTTTTGGATTTACATGACATCGTCTCTTACCTTAAAAAGAACATTAAAAGTGCAAGCTAAAGACCAAAAAAGGAAAGAAAAAGAAAAGAAACATCAACTGCAGGGTGTGTACGCATGCAGAAATGCTAAATAAATGCACAGATACTCATTTTCGTACTCTAGGTGTTCATTAAAAAATACTTTTGTTTGAATGCTGCCGAGTGTTAAAAAAATGCCGAATGTCCCCTAAGGAGTTAAAACAGGAATACTATATTTTCATGCATCTCCTGCTTTGACAGATGAAAAATGTCAACTGTCCTGTTTTTATTTTCAAGCTTTTGCACTATTCATCTGGTTCATTAGTGCATCTCGCTGCTGCCCCTGACAGCTGCTCGCCCTCTCCTCCCAGCAGCTGAATTTTTCAGGCTAATTTGATCCTCCACACTGAGACGATCGCTAGAATGATTGACTTGCTCCCTGACCTCCAGGGTCTGACTTTCCTGATTAGTATTCTGGGGGTGTCTGAGGGACGAAAGCCCACTGTCTGTCTTCAGGGCTGGTGGCAGCTCCCTCGCTCCTTTTTTTTTTTTCCCTTTTTTTTTTTTTTTGAACTGTAAGCCACCAACCTACAACCCTGTAAGGATGCAATTGCTACGCTGAACAATAAAAGGAAATGTGTAAGACCTACTTTTCCATGTAAAGGTCCATGTAGCAAAAGCACAGCATCTTGATTTTAATTACTAAAGTCTACTTTGTTGCATATCAATTAAAACTCCAGTGGCAGTGTTTTTTGAGGTTTCAGAAATACCTGGGGCTCTAAGAAAAACAGACTTTAAATTATACTTCTGAAAAATCCCACTGACCACATAGCTAGCACTGAATAACAGACAGGTTAGAAATCATCATTTTTAAAGACAACATGTATTATAGCAAATTAGTCTAAAATTAAAACATAACTGAAAAGAGTTTAGCATCAATTAAGCATTTATTGAGCAGTGATAAACATGCCACAGCTTTTCTCCATCAAGCTGGAGAGAATCCAGAGCACATATGAGCACATATCAACATGGAATCAATAGAATAAAACATGCCAAAATCCATATCAAAAAAAGACACCCAGCACAAAACTGCATGGGTAATAAAAATAGCATGCATTAGTCCACACACCTTGAAAAACCTTAAGTAACCACTTTCAAATAATTTAACGCCAAAATAATAAAATGCTAAGCATATATTTTGAGTCTACTATGCTTAAGATTTCAAAATTACATCTCAATACTAAAAAAAAAAAACCAAAAAAACTCACTACAGTGTAGAATTAACCAAAAGAGATAAATGTGCCTCAAAAAAAAATTAATCCTATAGTTGAAGACACTGCCATATATATGTATGACAATAAGACTGTATACAGTAAGTATCATAATAATTATTTTTGTACAATAAAAACGCCCCACACAACACCTTATCAATTTAAATACCATCCTTGTAAGACTTCTAAAATAAATAAAAAGAGAATGATATTTAAAGCTGCTAAGTTAATCAATGGAACTAAGGTATTTCACTACTTTGGAATAATTTAACAGTTCGAAGAAAAACTTAATATTCAAATAGGTGTTCAATGTACTGTACCAGCATCAAAGCAATAAGCTAAAAAATCTTTCATAGAAAAGTGCTACTGATTTCTATCCAGAAAGTCCATACAACACAGAAGAAAAATTAAGCTTCAAACATGTTTATTGTATATATTAGTTATTCGACGGGTTTGTTTGTTATTTCCAAATTTAAAAAAAAATCTCAAGAAAATTAATGAGGGGAAAAGAAGTAGCAATACTGAAAATCCCCATCTACCTTTATGCTATCTTTAGGCTCCTGCTTGCACAAGTGTGTGAAGTAGAGCACTGAAATTGATGGCAGTTGCCACGGTCAGTACTAAGGAATCCCAATACGGGATTAAGTTTCAGTTCAGGATTTAAACTTCTAAATGCTTGCTATCAGGTATCAGACTTCATTCCTGTGAATTGTCCCCAAGATTTAGGAGCAAGAGCTATACATAGATCTGTAAACTGTGTGGAATTGCAATACAGCTATTTGCCCTTTCTATATTTAAAGCAACAGGTTAGTGACGGAAAGTAAACTAATATTACTGGAGACAATTCACCAAGTAGTAACATATACCTTTAACAGGGTGACAATGTTTTCTACAAAATCCTGAAGTAATAGGAGGTGCCAAACCTGTTGAGTATGTGTTTAATGCATTCTACTGACTCACTGAGGCAGGTGGCTTGTGCGTATGTGAAGTGAGTTGGGTATATTAGTTTTTATCTGGAACATGACTAGAAAGACTTCACTGCAACTGCTGATGGAATTAAGATTTTTTCCAGCATCCTTCAACACAAGTGCTTAGTCTTTTGATCAACAAATGATATTCCAAGAACTTTGAAGAGAGTTTCCTTAGAAGCCTACATGTTCTTCACACCTTCATTCACCTCCATTTCTATTTGTCCTATATCTATATTTTCTCAAAACATAATATTTAAAATTATGTGTCACTTCCCAATCTTGACTGTATGAATACAGAAATTAACCAATAATTATAGCTTATCATTTGGAAGAAAAAGTAGATAAATAACATAGGTCAGTGCAGCAGAAGTAATTATCTTGAAAGTTAACCCCAGCTAGTAGTAATAAGTACATAGTAACTGATTTTCTTTATTTACTTAGGTTGTCAATAATTTTAAATAAACTAAACTTGTATTACAATTACTATATTACAGTTTTGCAATATAGTTGCATCCTCAAGTCAGTCCTACTATTTCTCAATGTATTTGTTACCAAAAACATTAATCAGGATGGGCCACTAAAACATCTTAACAAATTTCACATGTGTTTGCCATTATCCATTTATTAATCCTGCAGTTTTGCCCAATATTTAACAAATTGCTTTAAAATCTTCGTAACAAGCCCAATAAAAGGCAAGTGTTGAATAACAAATAAAAGTATTTCATACGTATGCTGAAGTTACATAAGAGTTCTCATTGCCGATATCAAAGACAGACGTGTAATAGATGAAAAGTAGCTTTTCCACAACACTACAAATTTCCCTAAACAACAAAAATATAGCAAACATTACTTAATACACTGAGGGGGGGCAAGGGGAAACACAACAGTGTTACTAAGTTCAGTGTATATATCACCGTTACCTCATACAGCAGACAGCCTAGAGACCAGATGTCAGATTTGAAGTTGTAACCATTTTCGTGTATTCTCTCTGGAGACATATAATAGGGTGTACCAACTGCAATAAATACAAAGCATTTTTGAATGAGAATTTCTCTTATACAAGAGTCAAACTACAGATTTCCTGTCTGAAAAACTTTTTCATCTTCTATACATCTCATTTTTACACGTATAATTTCAATCCATAAGTACGAGTCTTCAGTTTGATAAAAATACACATGAATTAGATATCCATTTCTTCTAAAGCAGCTTTATTTTCACTACTGATATCTAATTACCAGAATTATTCAGTTGTAGAATACTTCCACTTCCAAAACAGAACTTTTGCTTTCACAGAAGCTCAAAAGTAATTATTTTCTTCTGAAGAGAACCAAGGGAACATAGTACACTCACATGCACACATGTCCCCACTTCTTTACGAACTGTTACCACTGTGTCTGGAAATATCAACAGCTAGAAATTCTTTTTGTGGCTTAGTATTAGTAGCAGTAGTATTTTTTAAATTAGCTGTCTGTTCTTCCTTTTGAGACTATGCCAATCTGGAAAAGCTGCTTTTGAAACTGATAAACACAATTTAGTTTGGATATCTGAAGCTAAAATTGAGCCTGAAATCCAGAATCTCCGTCTTCCCAGAGAGGAAGGCAGGAAAACCTCCTAGCCCAACAGAAGCCGAGGTTCCTACAAGCACTTCAGCCATCTGCTGCAGGACTAGACTCTGCACGGGCTTTTCAGCTCCCAGATCTGTGGCTATCCTAGCTTAATCCTGCCTCAGAGCTCTGGACTCTGGAGACGTCTGCTCTTGAAAAGCAGTGTTTACTAGCACTGTCCCAGAGCAAATTTAAATTGGATATTGCAGGACATCTCTCCCCTTGACTTCAATCAGACACTACCCATCTGTGTTGCAAGTTACTTGGAAGAGAGGAATTGTGAAAGATGATTAAGATCTGCGAAAAAGAAGCCATTTAAAAAGGTAACCGAGTGATGGGTTCATATGTGACAGATCAACAAAACCAAAAGTTATAGAAAATAACAGGAGTGGCAATTTTGGTGCATTGTCTGAACTTTCTCCCCATATTCCCCTAAAATGAACTGACTAACAGCAAAGAGTCACAGATATATGTAGATTTTTACTTCAATTTTGTGTGGACAAATACTTGCTTTAGCACTGAATCCTCAGGATGAAAATCACCTGAATTCTGTCAATTCAACACAAGTTGACCTTATTTCAAAACTAAAAATCTTGCAGCATAGCCAGAGATTAACATCCACACTCTCACTGCAAACTGTGGAAATCAGAGCATGACCCTCACGCTATTTTATTTAACACAGAGATCTGTTATGACTTCCACACTTCAGAGTTAGCCTTACCTATTCACAATTGATCTCTGTATGAAAACTAGAAACAGATACAGTGAATATGTAATTCCAAATCTGAATAATCAAGTTAATGGTTTTAATTTATCAGATTATTATTTTTACTCTAATCACTTCCCAAAGTTAAGGGGTTTGCTTTGACAATGTACCCTATCTTTTAGAAGAGCTGACATCCCAAACTATGTCATGCTTTCTTAGGGAGAGATGGAATACTTTCCTACTTGCAAGACCCACCTTAGACTGGGAAACCCAGTACCACCTTATACCAGGTCAGGCCACTACTGCTGGTAACCCATAATTTAAACTGATCTCCTTCTTGGCAAACAACATTGAAAAAAATATTCCAAACCCATATAAACTAAGAATATGCTTGTCTAACAGATGAAGTTCCATATCGCACCCTGCAGTAGATTTTTTTTTTCCCCTAAATATTCCAGGGGGGGAACTCTCAGCCCCAGGCTCCACAGCCTCTATCTCCAGAGGCTCCCTCAACACGAGCCTGAGGAATCACTGCAGCTCTCAACTGAAACTGCAAGAGATTAAGAGCTTAAAGGGAAAAAGGCTAGGGAAAGGCAACTCAAAATGACAGAGTACTGTGAAAACCATTTTCTCTCATGGGATGTTCATGTTCACCCACAACAGAGGAAAGAGAAAGAGAGATGATCTTTTCCCTATAAAACAACAGGCACACAGATGGGTGGTCTGCAACACTGCAATACTACCAGAATAAACAGAAGCAACTTTGTTATTCTGATTTATCAACAGCAGTAATTTAATGGGAGCTTAATGACAGCTATCTTAAAATTGGAAACTGTAATTAAACAAAATTTGGCATAACACAGCTCTCATACCTTTATTATCCTTACTGTTGTGCTCCCCCCTTCAATTTTATTTTATTTACCTTCCAAGGACTTACAAGCTTGGACACCTCTGAAAACTTTCAGCTGGATTTTGCATCCATTAATTACTGCACCAGCTTAGTATATTCTGATGCTTTGTTGCCAGAATTCATCTAACAATGAAAAAAGTTAAGTTCAAGCATAATCTGGTTCTTAACTGGTTACAGCAGCACTGCCCTTGCTGCTCTAAGACATCACACAAGTAGCTGGCAGTGAGTAATGTGCCTGAAAGAGGCTTCACAGAATCCACAGGGGGCAGCTGAAAACACGCAGGTTTGAAGGTTCAGTTTCCCAAAAGCAAAGGTAATTTTAACCAGTAGCTCTGGGAAGCCTGCTGATACATTAGGGGTCTGATATGACTGTGAAAGATTGATGCCAGTGAAAGGGAAGAACAAATGCTGTCATTTTACAGCATTTAGCCTGGTGTAACACCTTAACTGCAATACAACCTGAAGCCCCAAATGACCAACAAGTGAAAGGAACTGAAATTAGTTATGTTAGTTATCAAATCACAAAAGCAACCTAAAGATCTAGGCATCATTACTACTTGTGAACTGGTTTTAACAGAACATGACAAGAGAGATTCATTATTCTGACATTCAGAAACTATTAATGGCATTGCAACCATTCTTTAAAACAGGGAGCAATCTTGCTCTCGTGAGACCTCACCTGGAGTATTGTATGCAGTTCTGGTGTCCTCAACATAAAAAGGACATGGAATTGTTGGAACAAGTCCAGAGAAGGGCCACGAGGATGATCAGGGGACTGGAGCACCTCCCATATGAAGACAGGCTGAGAAAGTTGGGGCTGTTCAGCCTGGAGAAGAGAAGGCTGCGTGGAGACCTCATAGCAGCCTTCCAGTATCTGAAGGGGGCCTATAGGGATGCTGGGGAGGGACTCTTCATTAGGGACTGTAGTGACAGGACAAGGGGTAATGGGTTAAAACTTAAACAGGGGAAGTTTAGGTTGGATATAAGGAGGAAGTTCTTTACTGTGAGGGTGGTGAGGCACTGGAAGGGGTTGCCCAGGGAAGTTGTGAATGCTCCACCCCTGGCAGTGTTCAAGGCCAGGTTGCACAAAGCCTTGGGTGATATGGTTTAGTGGGATGTGTACCTGCCCATGGCAGGGAGGCTGGAACTTGATGATCTTAAGCTCCTTTCCAACCCTAACGATTCTATGATACTGTGATTCTAACTATGATACTGTGATTCTATGAATCTTGATCATAGCTGTACTGCTTGCAAGCAATTACCACATGTTATTATACAGTATGGAGGTTTTTTTCCTGTTCAGTGAAAAAGAGCACCACAATACTACAAAGACGTGACTTTCTTTACTCATCTGAGGACTTGGAAGTGAGACAATACAAGACAGAGATGTCAAACATTAAGATGCCTATCTTTTTAAGAACAAAATTTGTAACTTTAGCATTCTGTTCACTGCATTTACATTATCTCTAATAACCTGCAGGTCTAAATGGTAAACTCCTTGAAAATGGCCTGAGTCAAATAAACTGCTTCCTCAGTCTGCTGCTGCTCTGCAGCTCCCTCCATTTAAAGATGCAGCAGATCCAGAAAGCAGTGTTTTTTTGTGCACACCTTCTGCTACTGGGACAGACAATAGACATTATGGGAATGGTGGTTATTAAGGAGCAGGAAGCTGGATCTGAAGTATCAGAGGCAAAGAAACTGTTATGAAGAAGGGAGTTGTGACATAAACAACCACATACGTCCCATTGCAGCTGAGCTAGAGTGTATTCACTTAAAAAACAACAATGCATCGAGGAGTTGCACATAGCACAGTAACTAGCTCTAAATACAAGCATTTTTGAGCTGGAAGAAAAATCTGCCTGGCAAATGTTAATACTACTCATACAAAACAATGTAATAGCTGATCCAGAGATGCTTAATAGACTAGTTTTAAAAAAAGCCATGTAATTTTTACTGACATTCCATGCATGGGAATACAAACTATCTGAGATCAGGAAGCAGGCTAAAATCACTTCAGTAAGTCTTCTGATTTTCAAAGAATTCCAAACCAAGACTTCAGTTTAAAAAAAGGCCAAATTTATTTAAGCAATCAAACAATATGGTTTATAAATGACTCCATTCCATGAGGAATTTTACAATGCAGAGTTCAACACATGCAAGTGTTTAACAAGATGGAGCGTTCATGCTGAAGATAAACTAAGCTGCAGTATGAAACACTGAGGGTAACAAACTATTGACAACAGATTCTCCATTTTTTTTTTTGTTACTCCTTTATTTAATATAAGTGTAGGAGATTTCTAAGCCATAGGCTCATCTTCAGCCACAGATACAGGACCTAAAATACTGTAATTATCCAAAGTAATCTGCAACCTAACTACATTATGTAAATAGTCTTAACTGCAGAAACCAATCTCTATCTCGGGTTCCTTTATAATGTAGCATTGAACAGCACAATAGTTTATCTTCGGTTTTCAACCTATTGTACAAGAGCTCAGATTTTATACATAAAATAAGAGCTGGTTTAATGCAGCTTCTTTGATGACTTGTGACAAATCAGCTGGAGGTTTCCCTGCAAGCCTTCCTGTACAATGAGAGTGCAAGTTCTCAGAACAGTTTGGTTAAGAGCATGCAAGTGGAGCTTTGCAAAATGGTGCTGCACACCCCCATATCAGCACTGGCTTTGACACCCTCTGCTGGGTTAGAGATCCATATGTAAGAGAAAAGGAGAGTGTCTGCACACATTTTTAAAAGATATTTTATTCCCCACAACTGACGTGAGTTTACTGTCAAATCGCTCATAACAGAGCTCTGTGCTGGGGACAGCAGTTCTATGGAAATGACGGAAGTTGTCAAACCACAGAAGAGACACCAGAATTCAATACAGATGATCCTTTGCTTCCAAGCATTTTAAGAAAGCTGCGGATCTGCTCCTTTGCCCTGCGCGAAGGCATTCACACCATGGCAGCAGTGTCCACCTGGACAGCACAATGTGCAGCTCTCTAACAACCACGCTAGAGAACCGAAGTGATTTTTTTCTTTTTGTAATTGAAACTCTAAAATACTGAAGGACTAATTTAAGGACTACGCTTAAATCCATTGAATGACTAATAAAGATGGGAAAATGCACATTTCCATGAGCTAGCTTCAGAACCACCATTTCAAAGACCATAAGGCCTGGCATTCAGCAATTAGAAAAGAACCAAGACAAAACTCAAAACCAGACCCCTCACACACAGTCATAGGGAAAGGAATAAGAAGCCTTTTTTGGATCATCTTCCCCTTTTTAATATAAAGTCTTCTGAAAATGAGATTTTGTCAAGTTTGTATTGTATCAACAATGCCAAATGTCTCCACTTCTACTGCATTTTTGGAGAAGATATTTTCTCTTTTCAAAAAGGTATATACGTGGCACAACAGAAAATTCTATTGTTTTGATAAAGCTGTATAGAAAGAGTTAAGAGCATTAAAAAAACCTGACCAGTGCAGTATTACCAGTTGTTTCAAATGGACCATCAGCAATTATTCATAATTAGCAGTTAGAAGCTGTAGCTAATAAAATTTTAAGTACATTTCTTTATCTCTGAAAGCCTGAATTTAGTTTGCTACTGAAATTTTTATAAAGCCTGCAAACAAGTATAAATTGCTACATATATGTTTCTACTTTACTGGGTTTTGTGCACCAAAGGTGTATGGAATCATAAAAAGATACGGATTTGAAAGATACAACAGGAAAACCAGTATCAGAAACTGCAAGAGAAACTCATTTTAAAAAAGTGGTCTCTGCTAGTGACATGATAAATCAGGGTGTCACTGCCTCCAGTGTAGCCTAAATTAATAGCTGAACAAAGCCTTTTTCCTAGGCTGAATTCTGACATTAGGTCATAAGTAAGAGGGAATGGGAGAAAAGGAGATTGGGGAAAAAAAAGAAAATAAAAAATAACAGCTCCTCTACCAAGACACAGCATCCAACATTAGAAACAAAGCTTCCATCTCCCTGCCGCCCACTCTCTGGATGACTCTTGCAAGAGATGAAGTTAAAAGGGCTTGAGGCTTTTACACTGTTCCTAACTCTAGCTCAGTCTTCAATCCCTTTGCAACGATTCCCCTGCAACAAGCAAAAATAATCTAGGGCTGAAGCAGTTTCTTCCTCTAACTTCCCTATTTCTGCCTCAGAACAGAAATCTAGCTCTTCTGTTCTCACAACTGACTTTTGCCTTCTTTGTGCACTCCCACCCACAGATTAGAATTTAGAGCTTCCTTTTCACACTCCTCATTTACATCCTTCTTCCATTCAAAGGCAGTAGCAGAACCCAACTACAAAGATCACCACACTGCTACCAGAGGTGGCCACTGGACTATGACAGCAGCACAAAGAGCAGCACTTTTAAATACACCATGCCATGAACTATCATCATATGATAATCTGTAGGGTTATATCTGAACTTCAACATGGAACTCAAACCCATTTCCAGTCTGGTCTCACTGCTTCTCCTCTGTCCCTTTCTCTATCTTTTTCATTAATGCAACACTGTAGATGCATGCCCAAGTTTTACCTCACTCCTATTAAGATCTCAGCATTTACTCATGGTTTTGATTATACCAGTATCAATATGCACCAAACATGATAAATAAAACAGAAAGTCACAAAAGCATGACTAAAGGCTTTCTGGAAGACAGGGAAGTAAGGATTTTATCAAAAATTTACTTTCTAAAATAGGCTTTTGGGGCTATTAAGGATCACCCACACCTCAAATATGGTATATACATACCACACATCAACCCTCTCTTTTTCCACACTGTACTGAAAACCAGGACTATCTGAAAATGTTAAATTAAGAGGTGAGGAGACAATCAACATTTTAACCCAAAAAGTCTGATATTTCATAGTCTGATTAGAAACACCACCATCTGAGCAAAAAATTCTTTGTGTGTCCTCCCACGGCCTTAAGACAGGGACTGTAAGCATTACTTAACCATTCTTGGCTTTCTTAGATACTATCTTCCTTACAATGCAGTCTTATCAAACATAAGAAAATAACCAAATACCTAATTACAGAATTGCCACTGTCATTTGTGAAAAATTCTGACAGCATTTGAATTAATTTTACCTATCTGTATATTCAAGTACCACTAAGGTACTCTGCCTGACTCAATACCCTTCACAAGGAACAGTAGACAAGTCTAGATGCTGCCATCAATGGCTCTACTCTTGAAGGGCCCAAAAGTTAATTTCACACCCTCTGCAGTCAGTGAACAGGCTTGAATTTAGCAACCATTAAACACAGCCACTTCAGCAGGGAAAAAGGTTTTTTTTTCTTAACTAAAAGCCATAGCTTTACCACAAACACTAATTCTTACACCTCTCTTTAAAGCAGATGCTACTCTATTTATAAAGCTTTTCTCTTTTAGAGAGATGCTCTTATACTCTGTCATTTGTCCATTCCCTACATTTAAACTTAAAATAGCTGCCAAACTTTTACTTATTCCTCTTTAAAGGCCATTTAATCATCTCAGTCTCTACATGATACTCAAAAAATGCAAATTAAATGAAAATTTTGTTTGGAAATAGCTGATGTGTCCTGGTTTGTTATTTTTTTTTTGTTAATAATATGTTATTTTTGTAATGTGCTAGCAAAGAAATCTGGTATTTCAAAAAGTTTTCTGTGATTTTTGTGGTTTGATGTAGCGTTTTTTTTGTTTAGTTTCTAAACTCATTATGGATCATAAAGCCCAATTCTGATCTCTCCTTGACTTACTCAGCTTAGACTGGGAAACTCCACCTTAAAACAGGGAAGCTCCTCTGTATAGCCTTTACAAAGCATATAACCAACATGTCTTCAGTTCTACACACACACAGGCACATTGAATTACTTGATTTATTTCCAACACTGATTAAAGTTCAAATGAATTTAAGAAAATGCATATCAATCTTATAGAATCGTGGAAAGGTTTCAGTTGGAAGGGACCTTCAAAGGTCATCTAGTCAAACCCCCTGCAATAAGCAGGGACATCTTGAATTAGATCAGGTTGCCTGGAACCATATCCAGCCTGGCTTTGAATGTCTCCAGGGATGGTGCATCCATCACCTCTCTCGGCAACCTGTGCCAGTGTTTTACCACCACCTGTAAAAAGTTTTTTCCTCACATCCAGCATTAATATCCCCTCTTTTACTTTAAAAGCATTAACCCTCATCCTATCTCATTGTTTCCTAACATTTCCAGAAAACAGCACTATCATGAAGACTTGTTTTGATCCAAGAATAAACATTAAATGATTCAAACAAGCCACTGGGGAATGGAGGAGCAGGAATAACAGACCAAACAATGAGCTGTACAACTGAAAGGTGTTACAGCCTCTCTATATTTCTCCATGGTGCTGACCATTATTTTATTTTTAAATATATATGTAATTATATATATAAATATATGTTATAGAAATTTCTTTATTATAGAAAAGCTTTAGCTGGACCAAACCTTCTTCTTCCACCTCATGAGTGTTCATAGTATTTTCACCATGTAAAAAAATATACCTCCCCCACACCTGTACTTCAGAGAAGGCTTACCTAAAGAATGGGCAGCTGTAGTTTTGGAGCTGAAAAATCGACCAAGTCCAAGGTCTCCAAGCTTTACCACCCCTGTAGCTGTAATGAACACATTGGCTGGCTTTATATCTGGGGGGAGAAAAAAAAAGAATAAATTTAAAAGTCACAATGAGACTGCAAAACCAGCTACTGTTCTATTAATAATAGACTGAAAGAAGCTTTTATTTACAGCTAGTCCTAATAAAATTTGATTGTGCTGCTCAGAAAGAGGAGTCTGGGATTCAGAATTTCAAATTAACTACTTTAATAGTATAACCATCACTCAAAAACAGAAAATCAAGACCCATGGAAAGTGTTTAAAAGAAAAAAAACACAAGCAAACAAACAATAACATCAAAACACCAGCATCCACCCCACACCCAAAGCAGCTTATAAAGGGAGTTCATTACAACTTTATATAAGCTACATATAGGGTCTTCCATTAGAACTAGGTTATGCCTTAAGTAACAGATCAAAAATGTTTAAGAACTGTAAAACATTTTTCATCACTTATGCTGATCAGATTACCCACAGTGGCGTGATGTTATTTGAGATAGGCAACTGATTCTCTTTAATAGCAGACATTGGAAAAAGGAAGCAAGCTTTACTCATGAGAATGGTTATTTGAATTGAATGGAATTGAGCTAATCAAGTAGAAAGAAAGAAATAATTATGTATATTTAGAGTTATTTTTCAAAAGTAACACTCAGTTATAGTGTTAATCCAAACCTTCAGAGATAACAGCAAAGATTTTCATTTTATCATTTTCAACAAGGTAACTATCCCATTACTCTTCTAAACAAACTGACCTAGTATTTGCTTAGCAAGTGTGCTTAAGCTCTAACTCAGCTCAACAGCAATGCACTGTTGCTTGAACTTAAAAAGAAAATCTCTTAACTTGGACAAGAGGGGGTTACTGTTTGCATAAGATATGGGTACAGTAAAAGGAATGGTAAATAACCCTTCACACACCAGAATTCTCAGGTTTCAATAAAAAGTTACAAAAGCTTAAAGCCTAACAGAGGAATACAGAAACAGTTATGTTATGCAGCTATCTGACCTACTTTTCAGGAGTTTGTACCACCTTTGTTTAACAATCCAATACTGATACCAGCTAAACTTAAAAATAGCTTCAGTTGTCATTGGCTTTGGTGTGTAACCATAGAATTGTTAGATTTGAAATAGGTTTGCCAGAAGCTTTGAAGACTGCATTTCAGTTTAAGGAGTTTAAATTCATTCTGTTTTTTAAAGAAAATATACTGAAATAAGCTAGTTTAGTTATAAAAGCATTAAAGGAAGATACCTATACCCTATGGAAAGAGCCTGTACTTTTACGTCCTTCTCTTTCGGTATTTTGCACTTGCAGATATATGTACAAATGGGCAAAGGGGAAGAAAAAAGAAAAAGAAGAATCACAAGGGAAAGCTACTAGCAAGGGCAGGGGCATCTAAATTCATCTCCTGAAGAGTGCAACATCTCTGGTTGCAAATGACAAAGCTCAGCAGAGATAGATGACTTTTGTTTTCAGGCAGCTATTTACATCCCAGTAGAAGGAAGTCACCAACCTAAGACACAATTTCACCTGAACCCAAAGAGATAGCCCATATACAGCTTGAAACTCATAACCAGAGAGATTTCCAGAGCAAAAGAAATGGTACATGTGAGAAGCAGCTATACCATGATCTGTTTTATTTGACTCTGTTCAAAGGTAAAATGAAGACAGCATACAGAGGAGACAGCACTAAAGAGGTTTAAAATGGGTAAAAGAAATTTAGTACCTGACAGAGTTAGCTGGCATCTACAAGGGCTGTTGGGACACAGTACTTGACACAGAGATTGGAAATAGCAGAGAGAAGTAGAGAAGGGGAGAAAATTCTCATAGCTGGACATAATCCAGTAGATAAGGGAATGGGAAATGGGCCTATACATCACCAAAAAGCATGGCAGCAGACAAATACTTTCACAAGAAAAAAAAAGGTGCAAAAGGTCAAAAGAATAGATGAATAGCTGTGCAAGAATGCAGGCAATGGGAAAGAGAATGGGAAAACACAGAAGAACAGGACAGAAAATGAGAGCCAGCAAAATGAACTGACCAAGCAAAGAGGTAGCCGTGCAGGGTCTCCATCACAGTACCATGAATTATTTTGAAACCTTGGTATCACAAGCCATTGCTGCAAACAAACGCTGCAAACAAATGCTTACCACAACAAATGCAGAACCACGAACTTCTGTCACACTCTTCCATTGCTTATAAAACATTACAAAAAACACACATTGTGTCAGCTGCCAATATCAATTCCACTATGATGTTATTTGGTGTCATTGGCATTGAAACAGCTTAATTCTCACAAAGTAAAAGGTTTAGCAAAGACAAATATCACCGTTGATCCTGTATTACCTCTATGCATAACACGACGAGAATGCATATGTTCCAAGGCACTGCAAAGCTGAACAAAGTACTTCCAAACTGTTCTTTCAGGAATCAACCTCTTCTGTTTCTTAAAATGCTTAAAGAAAAAAGGATGGACACTGAATATTAAAATTTAAAACTTACACAAAACATCTGAAAAAAAAAAGATAGAAAATCCTTTATTTAAAAACAAAAGATGCTCCAAACTAATGAGAAAAGTTTAACAAAAATTCTTGACATAAAGCTTTTCCCTTAAATACTAACACATGTATCATCAATGTATGCGCTTGTCAACACAGAGACACACATGACATTAATGAAATCAAGCTGCTATCCCAAAAGAAATATTTATATGCTATTTAGAAATCCTCAGTGCAGGATTAATGCAGTCAGAACAGTCGAGCATAGAATAAGCAGACACAGTACAAACAAAGGTCAGATACAAAGGTATGCGCCACAGAGCTTCCTAAATTAAATACTTCCTTACACCAACATGGATTTCCATGAGCTTATTTTCTAAATAGAAATGAAAAACAGTAGTGACCCATAAGCACAAAGGTCATGTAAGAAGAGTTGATCCGATTAATCTTGGAAACTTCTGCTATACGTAAAACAGGACTAAAGGAACTGTGACATTTCCGACAATTTCACAGATAGCTAACTCCTGCTCACATATCTTCCATCCTGTATGAATGACCATTCCCAATCACTGGTCATAGTTCAATGGCCTGTTAAAGCCTACGTTAAACACAACTATGCTCTGCTACATTCATCTCCTTCGAATACTACATTCAGGGACTGGAATGACACAGTCCTCCAAAAATACCTACTGAAAACCTGGAATTCAGCCAATACTAAAACATTCAAGTTTGATCCCTCTAAATTTTGCAGCTAAAGGTAAGACAACTGAAAAACGGCTGCTTATTTAATCTCTCTTTTTAAAGAATTCCCATTCTGACATATTTTTAAGTTAAATGCACAAAAGAAATACAACACTAATACTAGCAAAATTTTAGATGGAAAGCAATGTACTTAGATCTATTTTAGCAGCATATGTACGTACACATACACTTCACATGAACACCCTAAGAAAGTTCATATAACAAGCATTTATTATGCTGGAAAAATAAAAATATTTTCATATGCTGTATTAAAATGTGCCACTGAGAAGTTGACAGATGCATCTACGCGTTAGAGACACATGCAGGAGTATGAGAAAGATGTTTTTAAACTAAACATAGCCAAACGTATCAGTGATACAAAGGATCATAACATTTCACCGAAATGTGTTTAGTTATAGTGATTATTCAAAATACATTTTCATTTAAATGAGGTAAAGCATATAAATTACTTCTTTAAATATAATTCCCTTGCAGTCTTGGACTGAATCCAAACAAACCCTGTGTATCTGCTCTCCCCATAGCTGGATTTGCATATCAGAGGACTGTTTGATGTCAACAGGAAGATGGAGACCAGGTTTCTTTTCATTCAAAACTAAATACACAATACATGTAAGTATGTGCACATGAAAGCACAGTTCGATTTTAAAATGCATTGTGAAATCATCATAATTATAACTAGGTACTTTATTTAAACATTCTGATTTTTTTTTTTAATCTAAGTACAGTGATGCGCCACCATTAACAAAATATCTGAAATGGGAAGATTTTCCATTACAGATTTCCATTGCAATGTACCTAAAGTACATCAGCATCCTTTTAAAGTATTTATATACAAGCATTCTTTTGACGTTTTATTCATTTGCCATTTATAACACTGTAGCTGACTGTACACCAGAAAAATCAGCTTCAGTTCTTACAGTGCAAGCATTCAGTATAACAGTTTTTAAAATGTAGCCTCACTCTACTGAAGGCGTTAATAATTTTGCATAACAACAACTCTTTCCTGACTGAAAGCATCGATATTAATCCTGTAGAATTTATCCATCTAAAAAGGATGTAAAAAAAGAGCTGCTACATTTGCTAACTATGTTTAAACTAAACAAGAAATAAGTATCATTTTCTCTTGTGTAGGTTTGAAAACAATTATCTCTAAAATAAACTCACTGAAAATTGTTTTGTGTACTAATTAATTACACTATCTTCTTCCCTCAAAATACATATTCTCAACGTTTTCTTGAGCTGCTGTCCGCCAACAGCCAGAGCAGTGATGAAAGACTTTGCAAAACTAGCTACTGAAACAAATTATATGTTTCTAAGAAACAGTCCAGGCAGGCAGAGTTAATTCTGAGAAAAGTCAATAAGGAAAAGGAATCCCATTCCTGATTAGAACTTCTAACAAGAAATATAGATCAATGGAAAGCATGGTCAAACCTATTTTATGCCAAACAGCATAATTAAATTCATACATATAGCACATATTAACTGTATTGAAAGCAAGATCCTTTTCTCTCTCCTTCATTTTTAAATAGTCCACAACGCAAAATGCAGTTCTACTGGTTGTGGGGCTTGCCCCCTCCCTATGGGGAAGGCCAAAGTGCAGATGACATGATGCCAAAACAATAATTTTTAATCTCTACAGTAGCAGAGTGTAGCAGCACCACAAACAGTTAATGCTGAAACTAATTCTCTGCCTAATGCTGTAATGTCTCAAGCATCCCGAAGTCTACATAATCAAGCAAACTTATTAGTCATCTTCCACTATATAAGAGCTGCTATTACCTGCTCAAATTTGACCTCAGAGGAATACAGCCTGACATACAGCTTTCTACGGCACTCTCATCTTCAACATTTCACTATTCTGCTTCTTCCACCTGTCCTGATGTTCCTCAAATCACTGACCTTCTAGGGTGTGACATTAAAAAAACATAATCCTGTTAGAGATGAAGCATCAGTCTCAACATATTTGAAACTGGGCAAAAAAGGAACTGCTTGTACATGTGCATTAAAAATTTGAGCAGTGTTGCAAGCTAGTGTTTTATCAGGTAAACACAGAATACCAGGCATGCTCAAGCCGCACACTATCTCCTAGCCAGAATTATTTGTTTCAAAAGACACATCCCACAAGGTTTCCGTCCCTGAGAATGGAATCTCAAAAAGCTACTTTGAAGAGTTTTCACAATGGCACTACAGAGGAAACCGCAATTCAGTCATTTAATGCAACTAGAAATTTTTGTGGTCATAAATCTGGTTATTCAAACGCCTTAAAGAGCTTTAAGGTAGGCAGGTTATACCACCAGCTTGTCTTTTTGTCCCTTTTCACAGAATGAAAGAGCAGTTTGGTTATAGGAAAATGGAATTCTCCTGGGCTTCTCTAATGAATTACTACAAGAAAAGTTAAATATTCTCCAAATGTTTCCATCCTAGTTTAGTCAAATATAGTTGCCCTGCACCTAAACAGCACATGCCATTCAGCTTCTGGGAGGGATAAAAAAAAGTAAAAGGTAGACAGGGAAAAAAAAAGTTTTAAATCAATATAAAAGCATAGAATGATATTATACTGAGTTTCTGAAGATGATGCTTTAAAGGTCAAATTCCAAAAGCAAAAGTGACAGCAATTAGTAAATGGTCTTATCTAGACTTAACAAGCACAGTTCAGAGAATACTCTTAAAGGACTATGTTTGACTTTTGTAAGAAAACTAAGGATTTACTGCTGATGAGTAAAGAACAGTGAGCACGTATTATTTCAGTGCAATTGGAGACCTCGGGGGGGGGGAAGGAACATACTTTTATTAAAAAAATAAATAAATAAATAAAGAGAGGATTTGGAGGAAAAGTAAAATGAGAATGATCATTTCCTTCCTTTATTTATATTCCTTTTGCTTTCTTTCATGTTTTGATAAGAAACTTGATTGCATCTGTCTATTCCCATTACTTCACTTCCAGCTTACAAAACAACAGTGTTTTGCTTTGTTTTTGAGATGGGGGTGGTTTTGGGGGGTTTTGGCAGTTTTGTTGTTGTTTAGTTGTTTTGGTTTTTCAACAACCATATACTTGTTGGAATAAATCTGAACTTCATCAAGAAGAAAGCAACACAGAAAGGATTATTACAAGGAACCTCCAAGTAACACACAATGAAGTTCTGGCCACTTCTGCCTGTGTTTTCTTGGGAGTCATTTTTAATGTGGTCTAGCAGAAAGAAGAGAAAGAGGAAAGAGTAGGTCAGGAAGCTGCAACAGGATATTACAGAAGTGTGAGCAAGAGTTCTCATTGTGAATACAACAAAAACAAAGCAGAACTGGCAAACGGTCAAAAGGTAGACCAGTGAAGATGGACCTCAACATCTCTGCATTTCAAAGTAAAGATCAGAGACTCATGTATATAGAAATTAAGTTTCTACATGGCAATTCCTATTTAAAAGGCAATATAATTCTAGTAGGAATGCAGTGTCCCCGGAGTTTTGTCTAGCTCTGCGTACTCATGAATTCAAGCTGCCCACCTCTTCAGACCATGGTAAGTTTTCTGCCATTTTTTCTTGCTTTCTATGCAGAAACACAAATAGAACTTTTCACCACATCTTGATTCATTCATCCAGTCTGATCACAAGTTTGCCTACATTTCAAGAGTAGCAGCTGTCTCTTAGCTGTAAAAATAGAACAAATATTTAAAAAAATCCAAATTATTTGTCATCTACCAACTGAACATACAGAAACTATGAAGTACTTGGCCAATAAAGAGACTAAAAAAATAATTAAAAAAATACCTGGATGTTTTTCCACTTTTGATTTACAGTTGCTTATGTTAAATTTTTCTCTTCCAGAATCCACCAAAAAAAATGCATTAAAAAAAATATAGAATAAATTCAGTCTTTCTCTGTTAGTGATCTTAGTATACGGCAAATAACTTAAGTCAACTGCACAAAAGAGTAAGACACAGTACGAAACCTAATGCACAAAACAGCATCAGAAGGGCGGACTAGTAGAATTACACTATGGTCTTCCCTAAACTAACTAAATAAAAAAAACCCACCACAAACACACCAAAGAATCGAGATGGAAACGTCTTCTCAAACACAATCTTCTTTCACACATAATCAAAATAGAGACATCTACATACAAGAAATTGAAAGCCTTGTAAGAAAAACACAAGTCAAAATTCTCATATTTTCCTTTTTTAGTATATTCTTTTGTGTTAATAATCTATTAATGGGACTGTTAATGAGACTCCCGATTAAATGCAGATTCCTGAGAAAACTGAACAAAGTCACTTATTTATACATATTTTTATCCAAGTGCCTTTGCAGGGATTCATGTTATTTTTCCCTTCCAAATAGTCCACCTACAGCCACTCTGTCCCATCTAACATGTTTGCTCATGCAAAAAAGAGCATCCACTGTTTGGAGATAAAAATCACCTACTGAAATCAGATCTACTCACTGAGCCACTAAAATAAAACTTCCAGTACTGCATCATTTTCATTGTCTCTGCTGTCACTCATGAGTGGGGCTTCTTAAAACACACAGCCGTATGTTTAAATTCAACAGTATTTATTTACATGCATCTCTCTCCAATAAACCCCCTTTGGAAAACTGTAGAGAATACAGAGCTGAAACTCATGCTTGAATCATTAACTCTACCTCCAAATAAAAAGCAATAGCATAACACAGTAAATACACAGGCTACATTCTTAACTTTCTCTTTTTACTACAAATACAGCAGACAAATTCTTCTCTCTTCATTCTCATCAAGTTATTAATGTAGCACAAACACTGACACTGCAGGTTTTCCAAAAACAACCATGTGAAAAACTAACCTCCAAGTGTTGTTGGCAGGGCATTTCTAACAAGAAAAGCCCATAGAACTATTACTTAATAAAATCTTTCCATTCTCCCTGCTCTTTAAGGGTTCATGGAGTCAGACAATTCCAGCACCAGTAGGCAAAATGGAAATACCTCAAACATTTCTCCCTTAGTTAGAGCTATTTGAACAGTCTGTGTAATAGTTAAATGAAGTTTTAACTACTACACACTACTACATCAAGTTAACTTTTCATAGCTGACTGACATCACTACTCTCCCTGCACGTACAACCAGTCAGCTTACACAATAGTTTCAAGCGCGATGTCTGTGAAGGGGACTGCCCATGAGACAAAACAGTGTTGATAGACTAATTATTTTTAACAGAAAATCTGCCCACTTACTTTCATTGTTCCAGTGGCAGACACAGCCAACTGCTGATTCACAGAAAAAATAAGGTGGCTGCCTGGCACTTAACCCAACCTGATTACCCCACTGGTTATATACTGCAGGACCAGTCAGCTTCCTTTCCACCAGCACATGTGCCTAACTTGAACATGGCAAATCACTGCCGCTGCTCTCATTACGGTTAGCTGTGGTTGAATGCAGAGGTGACAGTCAAGCACCAGTCAGACCCTTCAGTAACACTAACACACATGAATGGGCAGCAAAAGCTTACCAGAACTAGCTCTCCTAGCTTTGCAGGGCTCTAGGCCTCGGCTTTTTTTTTTTTTTTTTTTAGGACTTCACAGCTCCATCTTCAGTAGGGCCATTTCCCTGTGAACATGCAGCCCTCCCTTTTTACCATCTAAACTGTTAGCATATACACAAAGTTGAATCAGGATGCACTATTTTTTAGTTACCGTGGTAAAAAAGTTAAAGATTCTTAGCAGCTTCAATAAAGGCTAGTGGCAAAATTTAGCCCGACTGATTCAAAGCCCCTGGTTTCTCCTTTAGGAAAAGGCACATAAAAATAATTCAGCTTTGATCTGTAATTAGCACATACTGTGTTACAGTATCCTATTGTACCACATGCTTCTTGAAGCTACACACTATCTTTTGAAAGTCTTTTCAAAAACGAGGACACAAAAAAGCTGAAAGTAAAGGTGATACAGAATGTGAAAAAAACATTGAGAAAAAAATATTTTGACGCTTTTAACATTTATCAATGATGTAGCTTCAGCAAGGTGCCAAGCTGTTCTCCGTTACAAAACATAACCATATGCTAAACAAAAAGACTATGAGTCAGGAGGCTTGGTACTGGGGTGGGGGTAGTGGGCTTTTTTTGTTCTTTAAATAAAATCTAGCAGTCATGGGGAAAAAAGAAAAGAGTGCAAGTGAGACACAGATACAGCTGAAAGCCGAAAGAACCACATTCCACATTTTAAAACTGGCATTTACAGACATGGATAAATCAGTATCATGACGAGAAAATGCACAAACATGAAAAAACAAAAAACAAAAAAACAACTACTTCAAAAATACTTTTTCCACAAACCTGATGTCAACTGTTTCAACATAAATACATATATAGGAAAAATCTCAGAATTAAAGCTACGTAAGTTCTCCCCCTTGAGAGTGTGTGCCCATGGACGCAGTTTTCAGTTCAGTATTCTTCATGTCAAAGGACCCTTTTCTCATTCATTCATGACAATCAGCTAATGAGCAGCTTCAAAATGTCTCTAGGCTTTATTTATTGTGCACTATTCAAAAAGCTATCATTAAATATAATTTCAGGGAGGGGTCTGGCTTCCTGGTACATATAACTGAAATATCGAAGTAATAAAATAAACTTGGTAAAGTTTATCTTCACAAACAGCCTTAGAAACAATGAGGTAGTATTATCCCCATTTTACAGATTAGAATGGGGGCAAAGAATTAAGATCAAAAGCATTAATTAATTCTAGCACTAATTTAAACACCTCCTTTTCAACATACTTATGCTGCTTTATGACACAGTTCATCTTCAAAGCACAGTTTCCACTCAGAACAGACGAAGCTGTGAACATTCAATACTTCTACAAATCAAACCCATGAGTTTTATCTTGGATATCAGAAATACAGAAAAAGCAATTAAAATTCCCACCAAAAAACCAGTGGCTGAAGTGGTTTATACAGTATCGCTTTGGAACAGTACCACAGACAGTAAGAAAGAATGGTCTTCAGGAGAGGATTCAATTGTATTAACCATGAAACCTTTATCTTTCTTGAACTCCCCACCTTGAAAACAACCACTGCAGCAAAGGCGGCATCAAAGAAGTGCATGTACTGCATCGTGATTTCTACCCAGAGTAGTTGCACCCTTAACACAAATAGAGCAGTGGTTCTTCAAAGAAGACATAAACGTTAAATTTGCTGGAGTTCAAGATACTCGGCTGTAGGAATTTCTAGCCTTTGAATGTGTGGTTTCGCAGATTTAGTGTTCCTTCCTTAGGTTATAAGCAATTCCCTAGATTCAAAAAAACCCAAAAATAACTACAGGAATTCAGCCTACTATATTGCTATGCACAGCTTACCAAAGCTAGTACCTTTACAGCCACAACTAGTATTGCAACTAACCAAGTAACTTGCACAACAGAGTACCATCCTTCAGCAGGCAATAGATGGGTACTGCCAGTGGACTTCATTCACATTTGCAAACAGCAGCCAAACAAGAATGCTCTTGAACCTTGAGTCCCATTCCACACTCAAAGAGGCAGCACGCTAGCGGACAGGTTCTTCATCGTGAGTAGGAAGAAATTCTTTACTGTGAGACCAGTGAGACACTGGAGCTGGCTGCCCAGAGAAGTTGTGGCTGCCTCATCCCTGGAACTGCTCCAGGCCAAGCTGGATGGGGCTTTGAGCAACCTGGTCTAGTGGAAGGTGTCCCTGCCTATGACAGGAATGGGCTTTAAGGTCCCTTCCAGCCCTAACCATTCTATGATTTCCTCCATATTTGATCTGTAATTCCTACACAACCTGCCTCTTATCTGCCCCCATCCTAGACCTGTCCCTTTCCTATCTCTGTCGCTTAATCACATTTTCTCCTTTTACACAATAGCATCCTGTTCCTAGCCAGTCTGAGTTACCCCATCCAGGCTCCCTCCCTGCTGGCAGACGGTTTGTCTGTCTAATATCTTTGCCCAATCCGTCTTGTTCTATGGCAACACACCAGCTTTTCTCTAATCTCACCGTGCTCAAGTCCAGTACAGGGACTCACATTCCATAGTTTCCCAACCCATTGCTTTTATACGCATTCTGTTACGACACAAGGCAGTAAAGTCTACCTTCTCTCAAAAACTGCTAACCAGCAGTCCACTTGTCTTCCCTATTCCCAATCAGGGAATTCCCCCTTAAGGATTATTTAGCTGCTTGTCCCAGCCTACTCTTCTGGCTGCATAGCCTTCTGTCTTCTCTACATTCATCTCAGATTACTCCCTTCCCTGTGTTGCTAGAAAGAATAAATACCACCCCACCCCCCCCTCCGAGAGACAGGAAAGCTTCAGCCCACCCAAAGCATCCAGAAAAAGCTATTTCGAGCAAAACCATTAGAATCACCTGTACTATAGGTCAAAGCACTCATAGTCACTCATGTAGTATGCAATGCTGTCAGCACTAGGAGATGCAAGAGGTTCATGCAGCTCTACATGTACAGAAATTCTCTACTTTGGCTGCTTTGCTCCAGCAATTTCTCTTAAGCACATATGAACTCCTATGTTGGAAGAATTTGATTTTAGGCAACTTTTCACAGCCATCATTGTAAGAAAAATCCCCTTTCCAAGTTTTCAGTCTGTTTCAAGGCACAAGTGGCTTTCAATATTTCAGATACAATGGTTGTTGTGTTTTAAAATAAATAAATAGAATGAAAAATAAAACATCTCAAAACAACAACATATTTTTCCTCAGCAGCCTACTAAATCACACAACATTTTTGGAAACACACACCCTCAAGCAGACAGCTGGCATGCAGCATTTCAGTATGAAATTGTTGTATTTTAACAAACATTCTTAACACAGCTAAATTTTGCCTTCCCCAACAGCAAGCAGAGTTACTGCCATGCTGCACACGTGTGCACAGCAGAATACAGCTTCTGCAACACTGCTATTCAAACTACACTGGAGACATCATCATTGTCCCACCAGCCTTCCAAACATGAATGCCAGCTATTTCCTATGACTGATAAAGTTGTAAGTCAGTGTTTTGTAAGATAAAGAAACAGTCTGAAAAAACAAGTTTCCATTCTCAGCAACATGGTCAGCTTCACTGTACTGAGAATTGTGAATCATGGGCCATTAGCATCCAGCAATCCAGTGCAGCTAACTCGCAGACAGAAAAAGTAAGTAGCTTCTGTAGCAATAGGTGCACCCTCCAACTCTAACATGCTGTAACAACAGTGGGGCAAGCAGCACTGCTAAGGAACACAAAAGCAACTCATGGTGGAGTTTCTGACCTGCGCTATATCAACACCTGAGTTCAGAATGATGTGAATAACCCTCCATCCAGTGCTGTCCAGCCTCATAGACACCACAGAACACTTAAGATAGGGCAGACTGTACTAACTACCCAGTGCCCCTATGCTCCTTCCAAATCCACCTCCATTGCAACATGTCTATAAATCCCCAAAGGCTGCCATCTCACCCAATAGCCACCTCACACAGTAACATGCTCAGGATGCAGTCACATGGATCCGGCAACAGTTCTGGTTGCTTCACACAGGCAGGAACAGCACTCTGGGCTGGCAAAGCTGCCAATGGCTGAAGCTAAAACTGCTTCCATGCTTAAAAAAGGGCAGACTATTCCATAATGCAGCACAGGCAAGTTAAGTCAACCCTGGAGTACTGCAAATAAGTTCCAAAACAAAAATCACTGCTAATGTATTTTAGCGTGGGGAAAAGAGGAAGGGTCTGCATCCCAGACCATACGGAGAGGAGAAATTGTCTGACGCAATTTCACATAGTGAAGCCCAAAATAACCACCACTGGTGAAACACAAGAATGCTAATCGATGAGATTTCAAACAAGTCTCAACAGAGCTCCAGCTACTGCAACAAGCAATTTAGATATGTGCCAGTTGCTTGGAAAGAAGTTACTCTCCCTGTATTTTAACTGTACTATAAAAACGAAGTATGTTTAAGGACACAGAATTCACTGTTCCCAACTACAGAAACCTGAGATACCAATGTGAACTTCATATTGAAGAGAAGTTTTGAAGTATTTGTCTTATTTTACAGAGCTATTTATAGGTTTGTTTGGGTTGTTGTTTTGTTAGGGTTTTTTTTTAATTTACACAAACAGCATTCTCTCAAGAGCAGGTGAAGTGGCTAGGTGACATTTTGTAGAGTTCACATTATTTGCCATTGTCGTGGTTTAAACAAAGTCAGCCATAAATCACGCAGTCGCTCTCTCACTCCCCCCCCGCTACCAGAGGGATGGAGAGGAGAATCAAAAGAATGCAACTCCCACGGGTTGAGATAAGAACAGTTTAGTAACTAAGGTATGACACAGATCGCTACTGCTACCACCAATAATAACAATGATAAAGGAAATAACAAGGAAAGAGAATACAACACCTCAGCACCAGCTGACCGATAACTTGCGCCACCCCACCTGACCAAGCACCGACCAATACCTCGTCCAACCCCGCAGTGCCCTAGCGCTTCTGGCTCACTCCCAGTTACATCCTGGGCATGACGTGCTGTGGTATGGAATATCTCTTTGGTCAGTTTAGGTCAGGTGTCCTGTCTCTGCTTCCTCCCAGCTTCCCCTCCTCCCTGGCAGAGTATGAGGCTCACAAAGTCCTTGGCCAAACCAAAACATCATTGTTATCAGCTCTGTTCCCAGGCTGAAAGTCAAACACAGCACTGCACCAGCTACCAAGGAGAAAAATGACTGCTACTGCTGAACCTAGGACAGCCATTTAAGTTGACAGCGCTGTAAAGATATTTTTGACTTCACATGAAAGCTTTCATACTTGTTCCCAAAACATTATTATTTTTAAAATCTGTATGCCATATTCACTTTAAAATGTGCAGCATTTTGTGTGCTAAGATTATTTGCTAGAAAAATATATCTGCAGAAATTAAATAGATCTGGAAGTTCATTGCTGATTAAGACAAAAAAAACCACCACATTTTTGTGTCAATAACACCCCTTCTTATAAGCCTAATAACTTTATATTTAATCTTAAATAATATGCTAATTATCCTGAAAAATAGTTCTAATTCTCTTGTATCAACATCTTCAGCACAGACTTCACTAACCAGTTATTTTTACTGAATCATCTGCTTATTACAGAAGAATTTTTCTTTGCGGTGGTGAATGACAACTAATAGGAAAAAGGATCAAGCCTCAAACCTGCCTTTCAATGCATTTTTGTATTGCAAAAGGAGGTGGTATTACAAGGTAACAACAGGACTTCCCATGAACAACCCTCAACCACGTACTATCACAGGCCATGAGCAGTTGGGAACTAGCACAATAGTTACTAATCATTTACTTGTAAAATCTTTGATGCAATAGGATTCAGCAGCCACAGATAGAGAAAATCAAAAATTTTTCCTTCTTTCGCCACCCCTACACACCATTTACACAGTACTGAGGTACATACATATTCCAGTGCAAAACTGCAATTCAAATGCAAGTATTTCCCCCTCACTGATCACATTTCCTGTTCAGTATTACTGACATGCCATGCCCAAGAATTCTACCAGATCATTAAAAGCTGTGAGATAAGGAATCCTCAATTTGGGATCCCCTCACTTCTGCAAATGGAGGCTGCACTGAAATTATCTCCCTGTGACAATGAAAAAAAAACATTAAGTGAAATGAATTCAAACTGCGTGTGTACATAGAACAGAACATGAGATAGAATGAAATTAGAGGTTTGTAAATGCCAATGCACAGCTGCTTTTTCTTCCTTTTTGTTTTTATCAACAGATTCTATGAATTCTGTTAGAATCCATATGAATGCACCAAATGATTTTCCTCAGCTTTTTACTCAATAGGGACAAAGAGAGTATTATTCACAGGTAACAAGAGGGATGGTACAAAAGCTGGGCAGCAAGGATGTGGTTCATTAAGGGAAGAACTAAAGAATTCATTAAGGTTCACTGTGAGCCACAGCTTTGTAAGTATTCTCTGATGTGCCAATAACATTATAACAAATACCTAAGTAAACTAGTTAAGTAGTTTTCCCTCACATTAACATTGGTTTCAGTGTCACTCAAGCTGTGGTCACCTACAAATTCAAAAGTATGCTTGATCTTTTCTACAAATCACAAACAAGTCTGGTGTCCAGGCACTCCTCTGAGAATACCTCCACATCTTCCACCAAACTTAGAACAGCATTCTAACAAGAATGCTATAAGCCATAGCATGGTTTGTTTGTTTCAACAACACAACATAGCTACTTGTCTTAGTAGTGTGACAGGCAGCCATTCTGCTAGGAAGTTTCCACACTACCATATATCATTTATTTTTCAGGCAATTTTTAGAATACTTCTTTACAAAATGCAATATAACTGATAAGCCCCACATTTAAAATCATACCATCCAAGCAGTCTACCAAGCCATTTCCTCCACCAGCAGCACGAAGACAGGGTGCACTGTGACACCTCATACATATTTAATAATAGCCTGATAAGCTGTCATTAACATCAAACAGCAATCCAAGTTTGCTACATTAAACATGATCCCTATGTTAAGAGGACAATCACAAAGTGCCTCCAAGATTGAGGCTGTAAGAAATACCCACTGACTTGGACAATGAGGCCAACTGCACTGAAGAAGCCATTATTCACACACTGGATTTAAAAGGAAAAAAAAAATGCAGAGGAAAAAACCCGAGAAAGCAGAGGAAAAAGCAAAACAAAAGAAAGCAGAGGAAAAACAAAAACCTTCAATGGGTCATAAGACCAGACATGCCATAAGGCAATCTGTCACATAGTACTCATATTAATAACTGCTGTGTCAAAACTGAACATTCAAAAGAAAAGACAAACCTTCCTTTATGTTTTATGAAATGTTAGCCCACAGAATTAATAATTCATGAGATGGAGAAAAATATCAGATTTGGATATAAATATTAACAGAATGCTGTCAACCTGTTAAGAACCAAATTTTTACTGTCCTGCCTTGCAATTATCAATCTAAAAGGGAATATTCTTCAAAAGCTAAAAAAAAAAAACCAAAAAAAAACAAAAAAAACCCCACCAATCCATATGAAAATCATTAATGAAGAAATTAACATTCTCCATTCATGTAGGTCCTAAGCAAAACAGCATAACTCCATCCTGTGCCTGGCTGTTGCTGAGTGAATGCTAATTGACTGGCATTATTTGTTCCCAGAGTTACCCTGCATTGACAACAATAACATTGGCATGAACACAGAAGAGTTCACCAAAGGGACATAGTTAAACCAAGACACCAAGACACAGTGCAAAAAGGGTAGGGAAAGAGAGCAGTAGTTGTCAAATGACAAACAAAGATGACACAGCTAATTAAAAGTTAGTATAAGTTTCAGAATACAAAGCTTATACACTGGCACTTGGATAAATTTTCACGATTAACTAGAACACAGACACCTAAGAACTATAAAAGAAAGCAATTAACCCAAAACATTTTGTTTTAAGTTCACTGCATGTGACTTCACCCAAATATGAAATATATTTTCAGAATGTTTGTTAGTCTCAAGATAAAGAAATATTCAACTAGACCTATAAAATGATGCAGTTCATTTTAATCTTTGGTGCTAAAGTGGTTAGCAGTTGAAGTTCAAGATCTAGAAGAAACTACCTTATGAAGCCAGCCCTTCTCTGCTTTCACTATCATTAAAGAGAATAGAATATTGGAAGACAAAACACAGTTGTGCTGAAAAATCAAGAAGGCAGTTGAAATGCATTGATTTAAATGGCAGTTACAGTGCTTTTCTTTACAAGTTTTGGTGGTTTTTTTTTTGGATGGGTTTTCCTGTTGTTTATTTGGGGCTTTTTGTTTTCCTTTTGGGGTTTTTTCCCCTTCTCCCCAGCCATGATATAATTTTGGTCTATTTATGTCCCCATCTGCACCTACATTCTGGGCAACGGTGTTAAAAAATACTTACATAAGCATCAACACTGGGGACAGTCAGTTTAAACAGTCCACTTTTCTCCACGGTTCCTTAAATTTTCACTGCATTTCACCCAGTGTTGAGCACACAGAATGACAATCCAAGGAAGCTGAACACTACAGGCTTTCATTTTTTTTTAAGTTAACACCTACCTTTATCATTCTAGAAAGATCTCCAGCATCTGCTAATTCCAACACTATGTTCAGCTCATTGTCTTCAATGAATGAGGCATAATACTTAATTACATTTGGATGATTCAGTTGCTAAGAAAGCAGAATAATAATGCACATTTTAGTGTACAGCATTTCTTATCCATCTGACAAAAGAAACATTCTCACTTAGGCAAACAACCCCCCCCTTCAATCTATTTCAGTGTGACACAAGAAGTGGATGTTTATGAGAATCATTTACAGGTAGGTATTTTTGCAAGAACACGATGGCATTTTAGAGTCAAAATCATGACTGAAGCTGCAATTTTAGAAGGATTTTGCTTCAATGTACCTATCCAATAGTATGCTTAACTGTTACCTGAAACACAAAGCCAACTTTTAAAATCAGTACTTTACTGTACACAGAACACAGTTATTTACAACACTGAGGGTTTTAGCAGAAACTTCTACTTTAAGAGTCACCCATTTTTTCTATGGGATTTACTTCACAATGTTAACTTTTAAAGCTCTAAATGTTACAAGATACCTTAAGTGAAAGGTATCAAAACCCTACAAGTGGACACCTCCAGCATATCTATGAAAAACAATGTACTTATATGATGGCCACACATTTTTAAACAAATCTTTTACCTTAAGAAGATCTATTTCTTTGATGCAGTCAGCACGGGCTTTGGCATCCATTAAATCAAATATCTATGCACAAGAGATAAGACATTTTTATTAAGTAATAACAATATAGCAAATTGAACAATCATTATGATTATTCCATAGCATCCATAAAGCAATCCAAGTTACGCATACTGTGGGCAAGACATACCATTGCAGTAAGAAATACCCCTAATGCTTTGATGTACTGATTTCCTGCGAGATCAATTCTTTTAGCCCCCCTCATAGGAAACAAGTCCACTGTAAGTACAAGTTTCCCAATGACTAATTGCCACCTCTGCATATCTGTTCAAACACACAGCAATAATTCAGCACATTTCCTTCAAGTTGTTTCTAATCCAAATCTCAGCAATTTCTCCCATTCCTGCCACACCATTATCACAAACTGATTCTTTTTAGTTATTGAGCATACCTTTTTTCTCTGGTCTCTCGCTGCAGTCTTCCTTTTCTATTCTAAATAATGCATATTTTCACTCACTTCTCTCAAGATCAAAATTGCACTGTCACCTCCAATTCTTTCTCTCCCATTTCCTTCCCTTCAGCAAGCAAAGTGACTTGGGTTCTGTAATTTGTTTACTACTGCACTTTCTCCTAAGCCCTCATCTGTCACCTTGACTTTTACAGCCTTTTACAGTTGGATATCTCTGCTCTTCATTTTTTTCTGCCTTCCATCTGCTCCAAATTACTCTGCAATGTATCTCATTTTTGCCTCCTCCGGTTAACCACATTGCATTCCAGTGATTTCATTTTATGTTTGGAGTAACTTTTTCCTGCCATTAGTCCTTGTCCACATTCTACAAACCTATATTTAATCTGTCTATTTTTACTCCCTTTTTTTACCACCTTTGGGTTCCCTTCCCACCTCACTTGCTCAGATGTGTATCTTCACATACTGACACCAACTAATTCCCTTAGAAACGACCAAAATGTTACTTCTTCAAGGAAACTTTCTCCTGTCATCTGAAATTACTTTCTGAATAAATAAATCTTGATGAGGGTTTGTTTTGTTTAAGTCCTGTGTGGTCTGCATACTATTACATTTCAAGATACTCAGTTCCAGAGAAGAGTAAGAGACACGTACTGTGAGTTTTAGTAACTGCCGTTACATACATGAGATTACTTTTTCCAGTTGTATCCTTTCAATACACATTTCTTTCTAAGATGGTCTCAAGATGTATTATGTGCTGTGAAGATCACTTGTACCTGGTTCCATCCGCTCAAAATGATCAAAAGCTCAACAGCTGACAACTTCCATTTCATATCTTCCCACTAACCCCAGAAACAAAAATAAGGATTCACAGCACCAAGTACTGAATGTCTGTAAAGAAGTCACCTCTTAAACTGACTGCATAACTGCCCATGTGACTCTCCCCAAAGAAGATCAAACAAAACAGGAAGTCCACATATGATCTACTAAACCTCATCTTCATTTTCTATACACAGTAAGTTTGTCATTCTCCTCAAAGTCAAGGTCTAGGGATTTCAGGCATGGAGCACAGTCCTTACAGAACATACATGTGCTCTTGGCTAGCCACTACTTCCCTTCAGATATCCAATCTTTTGTCTTCAAAGCTGGCATAAGAAAAAACAGCCTGGACTGGATACAAGATTCACTTTGTGGCAGAAACACAACTCTTAAGTCGAAAATTGAAATGCCAAGCTTGTAAATAGTAAGAAGAAAAGGGGGATGAGGAAAGAAAGAAAACAAAGCTACTGACCAAGAAAGAAAGGGAGTAAACCATCCCACAACTACTGGTATATCAGCACCAGGATGATGGGAAATAAACAGACTAAGCTAGAAGCAATTATTCAAGGACAAGACTGTAGGTAACATAAACACTTAAGCCTGAGAAGCACAGCAGGGTAAGACACAAGAAAGGAATGCTAACACTGAGAAAGAAAGCAATTTCAGATGTAGTTAAGAGAAAAAAGTTAGTGCTATATATGAAATTACAAGTATTAAAAGGTCAATAACACTGATGGAAAAGACAGAAATGTTTATGAATTAAGGCTGGGAAACTTAGTGATGGAGGTGAAGTAGACTGCACGTGTTACAGATCTCAACTCTGAACAAAAGGAGTAATAAAACATTGCTCTTTAACCTTTTTGACAGTAGATTAAAGTCCTAGTGTTTGGTATAGTCATGAAGAACTGTAATGAATTTTTATCAGGAAACATTTAGGAAAGTTCTGGATATGAGAAGCAGCACATCAACTAAGGAAGTACTTGGAAGGCATCAGATTGAAACTGCCTTTCCCTGTAACCTAATAGACCAGGCAAATGGAAAATTGCATATCCCCTCTCCCAAAAACAGTCGATGAAGGTGTATACAGGGAAGCAGGGGAAAAGGGTCAAGTGTAGGGGCATGTCTTGAAGCTTCACACTTCTGCTAAGTTCCAGATAATAGCCAGACAAGAATATTCCTTATAAACGTTACAGACAGAGAACTCCAAACACACTGGAGAACCTAATCAAAGCTGCAGATAGAATTCTAGACTGAAAATTGACCACAGATTATCTACTTGTAACACTTGGAGAAATTAACCAGAGCACAATTTCAAGATTCAAAACCAAAAGAGCTTCACTGTGTGAAAACACGGAGCAGCTTGCACCTGTTAATGACTGTTCCAATATGCCACGAGGCAAATCAACATACCTATGGTAAAAGTATTTCCCTACACACCTAAACAAGCAAATTTTGCAAGCAAGGTTTTGTCTAAGCTATGCTACCGACAGGGACAATAAATTGGTACCTCTCATAAAGGAATAACAACACAACAAAAATAAAACCCTAGATTCAAGACTGTGAAAGATTTAGGATTAAGGCACATGAAAGAAAGACAAAATTGTGTCTGTGCATTCTGGCTAGTATTCCCAGTACTTCTAACTTGTTATTAAACAGCCCGGAGTAGACTACACCAAGCAGCTGCTCTCATAAAAGGACAGACTTAAGTTTTATAAACCTGACTCCCTATACTTTTGCTATGCTTAATACGGCATAGTGGTAAAGTTACTCACTTGAGCTGAAGCTGTGACATTTGAAATGTTACCTGACTAAAATAAAGCAAGACAGAAAAAGTGAGTCTTAATTAATCCTTACAATCTGAACATTTACTGTATATCATTCTTGAGGCTCTCCATTAAATTTTGGCCTAGATCTAACATCAAAAGGCTACAAACAGCATTTCCCAGAAGTCCAGAATTTCAGTTTCACAGACATTAACCTCCTCCAGCAATAAGGTTGGGGAGAACCACACACAAACCAAAAAAAAACCTAAACAAAACCAAGCAAAAACAACTGCACCACAAAACCCACCAAAAATCAAGCAGTCATGGCCTCTGAAGAGCTGCTGCCCTGCCATATCAGATTCAAACAGCTTGCAGAGATTTTCTTTCTGAACAGATTATCTTTCCACTTTGCCAAACGGCTGCAGTTCAGATCAGAGGCCCCTGGTGTAATAAGCCGTGTCAGCTCACACAAGGAAGCTACTGTAAACGCAACGAGAAAACCTCTGTGCTTCATCACCAGAAGATGGCTCAACACTGAAGAATGTCTCACACTGAAAAACAGAAGCCACAGTGAAAGACTTTAAGAACATCCTTTTAAGTGAGTGTCAAAATTACACATGGCACCTGGCAGTGCTCAGCTTGTTTTGCAGGAGCTGCTGAGGACCAGACAATGGTGCAGGAGAAGCTGTCCTTTGCTTGTGGTTTACTGCCGGCTGGCTATTGATGTAACAATATGAAGGATGTCAGTACTTCCATTACAACTGTAGCAGCTTACAGCACTGCAAGCAGACTAATTCCATCTTCAGCTACTGCTACTCAGCAAACCAAGCTGAAAGGTCAGCTTATGCTCCCCCCTCCCTAGCATGAGTGCCGCACACAGATTTATCCATCTCCCACCCTGTAAAGATGGTACTGCAATTGCTGTTAGCAGGCCTCAGACTGCCACGGAAACCAACTGCCTAAGGACTGGCAACCTTTTGTCTGGACTTTTCTTGGCCTGCACTTATTTTCTGCATTTGGTTTTAACTGTAGCAGCATATGCCTTGCAGCTGAGTGACTGAACTGCAACAGAGTCATTACAGTCAAATGATTTCTGCTTAACTTGCTCTTAGCTCAGCTTTGTGCAACTGCACAATCTTAAGGAAATTACAGCAGATACAATAAAGGTCTAACAAAACCAGAGTTATTAACATCTGTAAGCTTCTGGATCAGCACAAAGCATCAGCAACTGCCTGCTTGAAAGCACCCAGCATAATCCAATGTAGAGCCACCACCAGCATCCTCCTGCCAGCAGAGTTTAGGAGATGATGCTCCATACATCAATTATCGGAAATTAGTAGTAATTAGACTGCAAGTGTTAGCGTCACTGTAAATGGCTATCAATAAATACTGCTGCATTTTGATTAGACTGCTAGGGCATTAATTAGACTGACAATAAATACTAATTCGTAACTCCACATGAGGTCAGAATCACAGAGTAATTCAGATTGGAGGTGTGTTTCTCTAGTCAGCACAAATTGTACAGTGTAATACGCTTATTTAAAATTGTAATTATTTCCCCCCAACTTCTGTTTTCAAGGACTACCATAAACATTTCTACAAATGAATTATGCTTGCTGTAGAAAATCTGATAATAAGCAACAAATATAGTAAACATGTTTATTATGTGCCTTTTTTCATGAAGAGTGTAATCAAATAAAATCTCGTGGTAAGCACTATACTTCAGTTAGCAATTACTGTGAAATTCCTGAAAACAACTGGGAAAATACAGCTGAAGAGACTTGAGAGCATTTTTAAAGCCACGTTTTTTTTCCACTTAGCAAGAACGCTAAGTGAAAGAAAAAGTCCATTTTTAGCTGTCAGTTTTTCATCTCCTACCGCAATCAATATCATATGAAGGCAGAGAAGTCTATATAGATACTTATACCAAAATATCCCCGTGTGCTACGCAACTAAGGAATCTCTCTAGCAACTTTGCATTGAATCACTTCTCCAGCACATTTAGGCGAGCATAGGTTATAACTTATCCTTTCAGCATTCTAGAAATGTGAGATATAAGTACTGTCAAGAGATACTGGTCTTTTTAGAATAGTTTCTAAGCTATTGTAAGATGCAGAGCAGGAACTGTCCCCTGTGCAGCCATGTAAACAAAACAAAGAGACTACAATACATGAAATTAACTTTCTGAGTAAAGTTCTTACATACATCCTCACAAACGCAACCAGAGCTTGAGGAAAACTGTCTGCAGAGCAAGAAGGTATAGATTTAACCATCAGATGGAAAACAGCAGGCCTTAGCTTCTAAGTGTAGGCAGTATCTGATTAATTACCAGCTATGAACTTAACTCATCATCTGAAGTAACATGCCTAGTTGGGAATCTACTTGATTCCTCTTGCTCTGAAGTCCATCACTTTTTCAAGTTTTCCTTTTCAGCATTGAAAAGGATAAAGATCTAACCTCACCATTAAATACAAATTTTACATATTTCTGTTTGAAATCCTGTATAAAATAAAAATACAAAAAAGTATTTCCAAAGCAAAACACAAGCATGACTGCTGTAACATAAACCTGCACACAAGTAAGCAAAATAAAGACTTGACTGCACATAAATATTAAAAGATACCATACTGAACAGCAACAACTAATGTTAAGAGTATTTTGCCACCACAGCATTAGTGTGCTGAGACAATTGTGCTTCATAAGGTGTGAAATTACAAGTGCTTTCCTAAGATTAATTATCTCTAATTCAGGCCTGAAGTAGCAATCCACTGACAATGCACAATGAATAATGAATGTAAGTGCTAGATAAAAGGGTTCCTTGTCTGAATCTCTAACAGGGGCCTACAATTCCAGAATGAAACTGAAAGAAAGGTGGAACAGTGTAAGGCAGAAATGTAATGAATTTGGAATTCTTTGCAATACACAGTTTCACATACTTTAAATTTGAGTAGCTAAGGTTTACTTAAAAAATAGCCCATAAAGTGAACTCATAGAGCTCTACACCCCCGACTTCAAATATTTACAACTTTTCTGCTCTTTAGCAATGCTTTGTGAGTGTTTACTCCAGTATCCAGCAGTTGCTTACCTCCCCCTTGGAAGTGACCATGGGATCACCCATGGCTCAGGATGCCACCCCATACCTCAGGGTCTTATTGATAGCTCTGTTGCAAGCGTTACCTAGGGGCGCAGTAGCAAAGATGTACTGCTTCTTCCTCTAGCATGATCTTTCAGCATACTTTGGACCCTAGACTTAACACATTACGAAACTTAGCAAGAAGCAATTTAAACTTATACTGCTGTGTTCAAAGATTATCTGTGGTTGAACTATCCTGATGTTTCTTTGACTCAAAAGTGTAGTTTAGAATTAATGAAAGTGAAGTAATGAAGATTTGTTTTTTAATTCTCATTTCATTTAGGTAATACTTCAACAGCATCTCAGAAAACATGGAAAAAGAAAGAACCTAATTATTATAAATACCACTTCCCTAATTACAAGAAAGCAAGCCACACATGGAAGGATGAAGCACAAAGGGTAAGATGAGAAGACCCAAGGTACTATGTTGTTTATTCTCCTTACTAGAAAGGGACTGCAAATTAAATAGTTTTCCACACTGCTACATATCCTATTGGAAAGCAAATCAAGAATTCTACTACTTCATGTCATCCGGACTCAGAAGCAGCTACAAATTCAGAAAGAGCGGTTTCTGTCACCATCTGCTTGTCCTTTCTCCAACAGCATCTTACTGCCACTTGCTTCTGCTCACATTTACTTCCACAAACATACATTTTGTACACATTAATATAACATTTATCAATATTGTACATATTTCAGCCAAATAAAATTTTAATGGCTGAAAATAAACGTTCCTGTTGGAAAGCTTCACAAGAACTCAGAATTGGCAATCCTTTTGGCACTAGTAATGGCCTGAGATCCAGTAACTCTTAAAGAGAGGGCAACCGATGAACTCTAAGTCACAGAAGCCTTTGAAGGCAGAGACAAACATGGGGAACCACCACCCAAACAGGCCTAAGAGAACAGCTATACACCTAACACAGCCAAGAAAATGAAACAGGGACGGGTGGAACGGACACAACTTGCAAGATCAGAGAAGAAAGCATGTAGAGATGAGAAAGGTCAGAAAATGGGAAAGCAGAATAAAGTCCAGATCTCAAGTTATGTTATTTAACACAAAATACAGCATTTAGAGACACTATCTCAACATGGAGATGTTGAAAAGGGTATCCGTGCATGGGTCTGAAACAGAATAGAGCCTCTATCTCATGACAGAAAGAAGCATTCCTCCTGTTTTGTCCATGCTGAGCTTCCACTAATGAGGCATCAGGAAAGGCAATATTTTAATTTGAAATAAAGAAAACATGACTGAAATTAAAAGCAAGAAACACTATCATAGGACAGGCCCACAAAAACTCCTCCAAAAAGCAATTGCTTGTCACCAAAAGACATCTATGAAAACAAATTTTATAGTGAAATTAAGCATGGTGACTGTATTTTACAAAAACACTTCTATGGAATCTTAGGAAAGTCACAGAAGCACAGTAACAATTAAGACAGTCTTCTGTCCAAATGGAACAGTTTTAGATGCTAACTATGCAAGCTAAAACAGTGCCAAACACTCAGCACTGCCACAAGCCTTTTGAACGCCAGGTAATATTTCATTGTACACTTAGGAATTTCTACCCTTACAAGTCATCCAAATCCCACTTGCCATTCAGATAATAGTCTCCTACACACATTTAGCCTTCATAGGGAACGTGGTTTTACAGATCACAGAACATAGTTGCTCCTGACATGCACTAGACAATAACATCCAATGGAAGACCAGCAGCATGTTGGATACCTTCAGACAATCAGAACAGTATCAGGTTAAAGCTATACAGGAGAGCCACAACTCTCTATTTCCTACCAACCACCAAGTATATTCTTAGAAGTTTATTAAACACAAATTAAACAAGAAAGCTTTTCTGCTGTAGAAACCATCACCCGTATATGGACAGCACAATGTCTTCATTATGAATTGAAAAAAACTCGTTTGTCGAATAGGGAAAGCTGATGCAAAAATACAGCTATACATAAAGACTTTTGAAATACTGTTAAAAGTACACATGCTACAATGCCTCAGTATTCTTAATGCAAGCACAGTTATAAAAATTTCATAGTTAACAGTGAAAGGCTGGACTTTATGACTTTCTTCAAAAACCCAGGCATTCCACATCCACCTTAATTGACATGCATTTCAAGTCACATTTGACCTTTTTGGTTTCTCACACACTGAAAATGAAGGAAGAATTAGCCTAATGTTTTAAGACTGTTGATCAAAGTTCTCTAGAATATATTTCAGCTTTTGAAGTAGTATATATCTGGCAGTTTTCCCAGAAGGGGGAACCAATTCTCTCTTTTTTATGAATGCTAGGACTAGCCCTGCCTCCTGGTGCTGTGCAGCACAGGAAAGGACAGAAATGGAACAGCAAGTCAAGATACGACAGGGAAATTTACTGTGCATATATTAGCACAGCAAAAATAAAATTATTAAAATCTAGGAAAACTAGAACAGACTCTAAGGAATCTGACACACGCTGTTTTGCAATACATAAAGGTAACAAGAAAACCTATTCAGAATTGATGCCAGTAGCCCTTCAAGTAATATGCCGAACATATTTCAAGAGATCAGAACTGAAACGACAACT